>NC_138991.1:77526570-78126570 GCF_964341445.2 Mesoplodon mirus | reverse complement strand
TGTTTGGCCAGTAGAATGTGGCTGAAGTTGTACAAGTTCATCAAGAGGCCTTGCAATTTCTGCTTTACTCTCTTGCTGCTCTGAGTCCACCATGTAAAGACATGTGGAATAAATTCCTTGAGGATGAAGAGAGAGCATAGGTAACAGCCAGCACCAACCACCAAACATATGAGTGAGGCCCTTTTATTTTATTTTTTATTTTATTTTTTTAACATCTTTATTGGAGTATAATTGCTTTACAATGGTGTGTTAGTTTCTGCTTTATAACAAAGTGAATCAGCTATACATATACATATATCCCCATATCTCCTCTCTCTTGCATCTCCCTCTCCCCTCCCTATCCCACCCCTCTAGGTGGTCACACAGCACTGAGCTGATCTCCCTGTGCTATGTGGCTGCTTCCCACTAGCTAGCTATTTTATATTTGGTAGTGTATATATGTCCATGCCACTCTCACTTCGTCCCAGCTTACCCTTCCCCTCCCCGTGTCCTCAAGTGCATTCTCTACGTCTGCGTCTTTATTCCTGTCCCACCCCGAGGTTTGTCAGAACCATTGTTATTTTTAGATCCATACATATGTGTTAGCATACGGTATTTGTTTTTCTCTTTCTGACTTACTTCACTCTGTAGGACAGACTCTAGGTGCATCCACTTTACTACAAATAACTCAAGTTCATTCCTTTTTACGGCTGAGTAATATTCCATTTATATATGTGCCACATCTTCTTTATCCATTTATCTGTTGATGGACACTTAGGTTGCTTCCATGTCCTGGCTATTGTAAATAGAGCTTCGATGAACACCGTGGTACATGACTCTTTTTGAATTATGGTTTTCTCAGGGTATATGTCCAGTAGTGGGATTGCTGGGTCATATGGTAGTTCTATTTTTAGTTTTTTAAGGAACCTCCATACTGTTGTCCATAGTGGCTGTGTCAATTTACATTCCCACCAACAGTGCAGGAGGGTTCCGTTTTCTCCACACCCTCTCTAGCATTTATTGTTTGTAGATTTTTTGATGATGGCCATTCTGACTGGTGTGAGGTGATACCTCATTGTAGTTTTGATTTGTATTTCTCTAATGATTAGTAGTGTTGAGCATCCTTTCATGTGTTTGTTGGCAACCTGTATGTCTTCTTTGGAGAAATGTCTATTTAGGTCTTCTGCCCATTTTTGGATTGGGTTGTTTGTTTGTTTTTTGATATTGAGCTGCATGAGCTGCTTGTAAATTTTGGAGATTAACCCTTTGTCAGTTGCTTCATTTGCAAATATTTTCTCCCATTCTGAGGGTTGTCTTTTCGTCTTGTTTATGGTTTCCTTTGCTGTGCAAAAGCTTTTAAGTTTCATTAGGTCCCATTTGTGTATTTTTGTTTTTATTTCCATTTCTCTAGGGGGTGGTTCAAAAAGGATCTTGCTGTGATTTATGTCATAGAGTGTTCTGCCTATGTTTTCCTTTAAGAGTTTTATAGTGTCTGGAGTGAGGCCCTTTTAGACCATCTAGCCCATGTCAAACCAACAGAAAGCTATAGCCACATGAATAATCCTAAGTAAGATCAGCAGAAGAAGCACCCAGCTGAGCCCAGAGTAAACTGCTGACACACAAAGTCATGAGCAAATAAAATGTGATTGTTTTAAGCCACTGTGCTTTGGGATGGTTTGTTATATAGCAATAGCTAAGTGGGACAGTTATTCATAATTTGTAAAGAATACCTGAGATAAAAGTAGACAGCCTGCCTGGAAAATGGGCAAGCCAAGTCATGAAGTGAGAAACACAATGGCTGTTGACTTGTATCAGAGCTGGAGGCATCTTGTTGATGAACTGGAACAAGAATTCCAGCCTCCCTGGGTCTGAATCCTGGCCCTGCCAACCATGGTTGTGTGGCCTTGGGCAAGTTACTCAAATCTCTCCAGGTCTCAATTTCATCATCTGTGAAATGGGTATATAAATACTATCTATCTCAAAGGGTCATTGTAAGGAAACTCAGTAGCATTAAGTACAAATAAATGTTGCTTTTGCTTTTACTGCTATTAATAGCTCAGATCAACTCGTGAGTCTGAATCAGTGAGTACAAGATGCTGAGCAGTTTTGTTGAAGGCAAGTAGAGGGATGAAAGAGAAATGTACTGATAAAGATGGTAGTTAGGAATTAGAGAACAAAGACATTTAGTTACATTTCAGAGTTTGGTTTGCTTTAATGTTATCATAAAAATGATCAATGTGATGATTTCTAACACTTCCTTAAATCTCATTGTTTTAATGAGTTCTAGCTTTATTATGCAAAATCTGTAGAAATTCATGCTTCTGAATCTGAGATTTAGTAGAGAGACACTCATGTGAATTTCAAGTAAAAGAGATACTATTATTATCATTATTCTTATCATTGCCTGTGGTTCTATATTTTGGGATATTCTGTCTTCCAGACTGCTTTTTTATTATATTTAATTGTTTTCTTACTATTATCAGTTAAAGACATATGAAAGAACTAAGCTGAGTATCTGATCAACATGACACCAGAGGAGATAAGATTTCATTCAAAAGTGAAAAAAGTTGATTTTTTGTGCATTTTTATACAGCTGTTGCAGACCACTGTAAAATTCCTTATTAGATGTTTTAAAATACCGAAAACAGTACAAAGACTAACATCATTATTTATTATTCTTATGAGCCACATAACCACTGGAAATAGTGTGTTCAAAGCATTTTCCTACCACCTCATAACAGTATACCTAACAGTACAGGGACAGTCACTTACAGAGTCAAAAAACATATCTCCCACTATGTTGAAACTACCAAAAAAATCATGTTAGATCATGTTTATATATGTGTGTTTATGTATGTGTATATAATTTAGATAGATAGATAGATACGTTCATATTTGACACAATAAGACTGTCAAGATGTATTTGAAAATGTAGATTGTTAGGGACTTCCCTGGTGGTGCAGTGGTTAGAATCCGCCTGCCAACACAGGGGACACGCGTTTGAGCCCTGGTCTGGGAAGATCCCACATGCCGCCCAGCAACTAAGCCCGGGCTCCACAACTACTGAGCCTGCGCTCTTGAGCCTGCGAGCCACAGCTACTAAAGTCCACTCACCTAGAGCTTGTGCGCCACAACAAGAGAAGCCACCGCAAATGAGAAGCCCCCGCTCGCCACAACTAGAGAAAGCCCGAGTACAGCAACGAAGACCCAATACAGCCAAAAATAAAAATAAATTAATTAATAAATTAATTTAAAAAACCCCAAAAACCTAAGCCCTGAAAAAAAAAAAAGAAAGAAAATGTAAATTGTTAAAAGACTTTTTCTCTTTTGTAGCCAGCAGGATGACTTTCTCAAGAACTTGGAATACAAATATTCTTCAAAGATTTTTACACTTATAAAATAACAACAACAAATTAAGCAGCTTCTGGCTCTGCAACTGTGGGCAAGTTACCCAACCTCAGTTTTTTCATTTGAAACAGGGATAACGATAATGCCTAATTCACGAGATTTTTGTGAGGATTTAAAAAGAAAATATATGAAAAGTGCTAAGAACAGTGTCTGACACATAAAAGGCACTTGACAAATCTTAGCTACTATTGTTATTCTTACTATTTTATTGGGTGCCCTCGATATGCCAGATCTCTAATAAAGGTGCATTCTCTTTTACATGTTCCCAAATATACTACGGTTTGGGAAAAGAAAGCTACCATTGTGTATTTCTGACTCCAACCTCATATTTCAGAGTATTTTAAGCAGAGATAACAACACAAATAATGTAATATAAGGATTGATGAACTTTCTGGTTACAAAGAATGATTTTAGCGGCTTAAGATACCCCAGAGGCAGCAAACTTAAGTTTAAATGTAGTTAGTTAAGATAGGTTATGACTTCCCTGGTGGCGCAGTGGTTAGGAATCCACCTGCCAATGCAGGGGACACGTGTTCAATCCCTGGTCCGGGAAAATCCCACATGTCATGGAGCAACTAAGCCCGGGTGCCACAACTACTGAGCCTGTGCTCTTGAGCCTGCGGGCCACAACTACTGAGCCTGAGCACCACAACTACTGAAGCCCATGCGCCTAGAGCCCATGCTCCACAACAAGAGAAGCCACCACAATGAGAATCCTGTTCACCGCAACAAAGACCCAATGAAGCAGAAGAAAAAAAAAAAAAGATAGGTTACACATGACCGGTAAACAGAAGGAATATGGTATCCACAGTTTTGTTTTCAAATACACCTGCTACTAGCTAATTCACATCCTGGGCCCTGAAAACGATAAACTAATAAATGTCTTTTGCAGACCTCCTCACTTGAAGGAATATATTCTCTCCATTTGAATCATAATATCTTTGGAGAGTCAGAGGGCCAAAGAAATAACTTTAGTCAGGAAGAATATACAACTTTTATAGTAACAAATTACAAAAGAGAGTAAAATTATGAACTAAACTGTTAAACATCATTCTGCTTGAATAAGTTCATTGAGTGGACAGGATAACCAAACACGATTACAAAACAAGCTGAAAGCTGATGGATTGGCAGCTACTTGGGACCCAAGATACTCCTAGGAGCGTTACTCTTTCTAAATGCCCCGTTTCTTCTGCCCTCTTGGGACAGTTCTTCAGCCACAGGCTCTTTTGAGAATTTAATCCACTTCCCCTTTGCAGTTGCCACTTCCACCAGCTGCTTCTCTCATCACCTTACCAGTCAAACGGAAAAGGCCAAGCCTAGGTTATTCTAATGATAGCAAACACCTCATAAAGGAAACTGCCAAATTTACTTTTCCATAGAACATCATTTTTACAGCTTTTCATGAGTCCACGAGGAAAGAAAGCATCATGTATAAAATGTGACTTCCAGAAATCTCGAAGATATTAGGAATTGTTCTTACAGTGTTAGAGTGGGTCAGTGTACAATCATCTACAGAATGGGGTGTCTTCAATTTCCCCAAAGGAACCCTGTCAGGCTGTCACTGTACCTGTTTGCCCACAGGAGAAGAGAAGAGGGCCTCATAAAGTTAGGACATTTTCAGAAATGTTCCCAATTTAAAAGAACTTTAGGCTCTGGGGTGCATACTTTTTCATTCCTGGTTTTGCGTTTGTGTGTAAGGATCACCTTGCTTTAGTCTATATAACATCCTGGCAGAGAGAAAACATGGTGTAACTAATCAAGAGTTTGGAATGTGTAAACCTTGCAAGTTTCTTAACGTCTGTAACCTCAGTTTTTGCATCTATCAGGGGAGGGTATTAACAGCATAGTACATCATTAGATCGGTTAAGTTCTGTAAAGCACTTAAAACCAGCACGTGGTAAGCACTGTGCACGTGTTTAAGTGAATTCCTTCTCTCTACAACAGTAGAGTTTTCAGGCAACAAATTACATAAAGATGTGAGAAATGAACTAATAGGGGCAATGGTCTTAAAGCCCTTTGGGAACAATGAATAATGCTTATCTCGACATAAAGCGATTTAGAGGGGCTGGTTTGAGGAGGAGATTTTAGGAGAGAATTCCCGCTGCTTCCTGGGAAAATCCCTGCTGACTACTACCCACGCCCCAAGTTGACAGTTGTCACACGTCTGATAGAGCCAAGGAAAGCCGCTTCTTCCCAAGACAACGGCAGGAAATCCCTACCTGGACAATCCTTTATTTGGAAACCAGAGAATTCCTCTTGTGTCTGACGCCCACTACCCGCTCCCCAGTTGTGACCCCCTCCCCTGCCTTGGAGCTGCACAGATCATTAGAATTCCATTCCTAAGGAGACCTTCAACAGGGGCAGAACGCTGGAAGAAGTCTTTGCTGTAAGTTTAAAAGCCCCAGGTAACGCCGGGCCAAAGTACAACCGGTGGCTTGACTCCACGCCCTCTGCCCGGCTCGGGAGGTGTAAGGGAGGCATGGGGACCACGTGGGCGAACAGGGGATGTCTGGCCATTCTCTTCGGGAAATTATTTGCTGACCTTTGCGTAGCTTTCTGAGGGGGCAGATTCACTGGGGTTCTTCCTCCTAAACCCAGTTTGGGGATTTATCCTAAAGTCTCCTTCCGCTCCCCCTTCCTCCCAGAGTAACGTTACTCAGTCTCAAAAGGGTAACCAAAGAGTGGCAGAACCCCAAAGCAAACACAGACATACTCCACACTTCCTCCGCCCATCTCAAGCTAGCACCCTCAGGTACCTGGTGACAGACGACCTGGAGGAGCGTGCCTGCCAGACCTCCAAAGCGGTCCAGCCTCCAGGCACGTACCCCGCTCGGTCTCAGCCGGAGATCCGTGGCCCCGGCAAAACTGCTGCCAAAACAGATGCTCTTCGGTGGGGCGGGGACCCGCCTCCTCGCTACCATCAGGTGCTAGCTAGGTCAGCCTCCCGCCACCCGGCTCCCCGCTGCCACGCGCGCCCCTCTCCGTCAGCGCACTCACCTGCAGCTGCGTCCGGCTGGCGTTGGCCGCGGCCGCGTCCGGCCCGTCGGCGTCTCCCGAACCGCGCAGCACCGTGATGTGCAGCGTGAGCAGCAGTAGCCCCAGCAGCAGCAGCAGCTCGGCCGCCAGGCGTACCATCCTCCTGAGGCGCGCGGCTTTAGGACCCGGTGCGGCGGGCGGCGGCGGCGGCGGCGGCGGCGGGGGAGGAGGAGTCGGAGCCCGGGAGCCCGGCGGCGCGGCTCCCGCCTCGGCCCCCGCCGGGGCCCCGCTCCCCGAGCCCGCGGGGCTGGCCCTTGGCGCGGCGGGGCGCGCCGGGCTGGGGGAGCAGGAGCCGCCGCCGCCACCGCACCACGGCGGAGCCACGGCGGGGCCGGGGGCGTCCAAGCTGGCTGCGGAGCAAACCCCGGCGCTCCCCGGCGGCGGCGGCGGCGGTGGGGACGGCGGGCCGCCAGGGGCCCGGGCCGGGCCGGGGACCACCCTGCGGGCAGGGGGCAGCGGGGGCGACGGCGGGGCGGGCGCAGCCGAGCCCCCGAGCGCACATGGGCGCCCCAGATGTGGCCGCGGCGCCGCAGCTGGAGCGGGAGCGGCCGCCAGAGGAGCGCGGGGAGGAGGAGGAGGAGGAGAAGGAGGAGGAGGAGGAGAAGGAGGAGGAGGAGGGCTTCAGTGGCGGCCCAGAGTTACCTCCACGCTTGGCTCCCCCGCCCTTGCCGCCCGGAGCCACTCACCCGACGAACCACCTCCCCTCCTCCCTGCGCTCCTACGGGCCGCGGGCCGCGCCGCCCCGCCGCCGAGTCCTAGGGTGAGCCGGCTCCGGATGGGGGCTCCGGGACCCGGGGGCTGTCACTGTCTGGAGGTGACCTGCGCGCCTCTCCAGAGTCCGCGTCCGCCTGCCGGGCTGTGCGCCACCGCTGCCGAGGTCGCTGTGGGCGGCGAGGGCCGAGCCCTGTGCGCACTGCGCCTCGGGGCTGTGGGTAGCGGGGCGGGGGGTGGGGGTGCCTGGGCGAGTTTAGAAACCTTTATTGACAAGGTGGAGTTGGGAGTTGTGGTGTTGGAGACGGAGAGGGTGCCGGACCAGCCAGGTGTCTGTCTGCGACTGTGCGCCCCTCCCTCAAGCTGGCGTGCGTATGTATGAGGGGGGAAGATAGAGTTTCGTTCCAGAAAGGTCTTGACAGTCGCTCCCGCACGGTGGGCCGCCCGCTCTCTGAGCACCTCTGCTCAGGCGCCCGCGGCGCGTGGTAGAGCCTGGGAAGGCAGGCGAGTCCGATTCGCTGGGCGTCCGTCTGGTCCAGGGCGCAGGTGTCTCGGCGGGAAGCTGCAGGGGCCGAGTGCCCGCGGGCTCAGGCGCGCCGAACGGAGGTGGGGCACTGGGGCTAAATCTCAGCTCAGGCAGTCGCGTGTCGGGGGGCTCATCCCGGAGGCGCCGCGCCCGGAGGGGATCTGGGGGCTGCCGTCGCACAGCCGCCGCTCCCGGGCCAGCGCCTCATGACCGCGCTGAAGCCTCGGGCTCCCGAGCGCAACTCATGCCTTGCAGGGGGCAGCCGGCGAGTGGAAGGGCTCGAGGGTCGAGCAGAGGGCAAGGGGTCCTCGCCTCGGATGCAAGAGAGAACCGGGTCCAGTGCCGGGCTCAGATCACCGCAGCGGCCCTGGCGCGTCCTGCTCGGGCTCCCGCCTTCTCCAGGAGGCTCGGAGTGGCTGGCGCTCGCTCTGGCTGGAGCCTTTTATACTGCTGTTCCTCCGCCTCCCCCTCGGTTTCCTCCTTCCCTCCTCCCCTGTGCCCGCCCAGTCCTTTCCTCCCCGTGAGCGGAGCCTTCAGCCTGGGCATTCACAAATTTCGCAAATTTCCAAGCCCACCTCGCATTCTGGAATCCAGTGTCCCCGGAATGGATCCTCTCCATTCTCGCTTGGGGACTGAAATTAAATAAATAAACAAACCTTTCTCTCCGGCACGCCCCCTCCCCCCGCCCCCATCCCTACAAACCGAAGTAAGATTCTTAAGTCAACTACCTTCCGAGTTCACGTCTTTACGCAAGGCACCTCACCCAAGTCTTACCCAGATTAAGACAAAAATACACTTTCATCATTCCGAAAGTTCCTCGGGCCACCGTGGCGGTGGTTAAGGTATGGTATGCGGGTTGGTTTTATTTGTGTCAGGGTCAAGAAGGGCTAGTTGCTGCTCTAGAGATGCGTTGTGAGCATCTTTAAAATCCCAACCAACCCAAGCATCTTATTAAGAAATTGACAGCTTTTTAAAGCATTCGATTTCTTTCCTTTTCAGTAATTTTTTTGTGGGAGACGTTGGGAAGGGGGAGATGTCTGGAGGGAGGGAGTGCTTTAAATGTTTAGGCAGCCGGTCCTGTCAGGCATCTTACTGCAATCCCCAGGCTCTAAGATGCCAATAGTTGTCAACTGCAGCGCTGGGGAAGAATTTGAAACAATACGCGGTCCTTGGTTCAGATGGCAGATCAAAGGGGAGATCGCAGCGGTTTTGCGATCCCACAAGGTTCCTCCAGCGTGTTTTCTAATTAGAATCACTTAGAAAAGGGTGGGGCAGTGCAGGATAATCAGCACATGGATGGAATATATAAATTAAGATGGCAAACTAGAATCCTGTATGCAGAGAGAGTTTAACGCTGGCTCTAACCCCCAGTTGTGCCAGATTGTGATGTGGGCACACAGGGACAAATGACTTTCCTATTGCCTGAGGCAGGCTGGTCTAAATTAGAATCCAGGCGCTGCTGCTGTTATCCTGCATTTCCATCACACACAGTCCCCACATGTGAGCCTCAACGACCTCTACTCTCATCTAAAATTAACATTTTTCTATCCCAAGGAAAAATAACTTTTAAAAAAACCTTGGAAAGAAATCCTTGCAGCGAGTGTAAATTCTTGTAAATTTATCAAAGGAGGGTTGGAGATCAAAGTCTTTGTAAAACGTTGTAAAAATTGTAAATTGAATTTTGGGGACAGAAGTCTTTATAAAATGTTGAACAAATGTATGAATGAATCCTATTAAAATTCTTACATGCTGTGAGATCCAAATTCCAGGTGAGTTTATGTTCTAGTAAGTACACATAACTAGTATTGATAAACCTCCATGCTCTGTGACTACCATTGCCAAACAGGCTGCCAGCAGTGCTTGCTTTTGAGGAGTTAGGGAAAACTGGATTGTAATTTTTGGGAAAAAAGAATTACAAATTTAGTAGCCCAAGCAAATTAAGTTTCAAGCACATTGAGGAAATCATACCAATAGCTGATGAAAGTTTTTTAAATTCCTACCTCCTTCTACAGAGTTCCCACAGCACCTTATTCATATCTTTATTATTGATCTTACTATGCCTTAGTAGAATGGGTCTGTTTGCACGTCTGTGTTTTCACTAAACCTGTGTCACCTTTATGGTAGAACATTCCAGAGTACATCCCCCTTACCCCAGTATCCAGTTTTCTTCTTCCTGTGTTCACAGCTAGAGAACATTTTCCAGCAACACTGGGTCTAGGTGGGACTGTGGAGAGTTCTGTCACTTTCAGGTCTGGCCATAAAACATCCTGAGCGATCATCTATCACACTCTCTCTTTGCTTTCTACAGGGCAGAGGACTCAGGTGGAGGGAGCCCAAATCTCTGAGTTGCTCCTCAAAAGAGAGCTACCAGGAATACCTGCATTTAACTTTGCACAGTGAGTAATACGCTTTGTTGTTCAAGGCCACTGTGAGTTGGGGATGTTTGTTATGCAGCTAGTTCAGCCCGTCCTGACAAGTACAATCCTCAAGCCAGGGACAGCTGCCTCCTCATCATTATATTTCTAGAGCTGAGCCCAGTGCCTTGCATGGAGTAGATGTTCAATCCATGTTTATTTAATGCACGTAACAAATGTGGTTTTTATACAGACCCTACCCAGTAAATTAACTCTTCTTAAACTGTTCCTACTATAAGTAGCTGACCTATGAATAGTAACTCTTCTGTCTTGATTATACTATTATCTCACAGACGTTATCTTTTATTATCGGTCCATTTCTTTTGCAGACAAGCTTATTTGACTGGAATAGTTGGGTAAAGCAAGAGAAATTAAGAAGCCAGTGTACCTATAGTAAATGTCATTGAAGAGAATCTTGTAGTCTATTATGGTCAGGATTTTATTGTTTTTACTATGTATTTTTTTCTAAAAACTGTTGGAAGACAGCAAAGAGTAGTTTTAGTGTACTCTTTAAAAAAACCTTTTTATTATGGAAAATTTTAAAAATATATACAAAACTAAAGAGAATATAATAAATAACCCAGCTTCAACAAAACTCATGACCATTCTTGTCTCATTTGTATTCTCACTTTCTATTCCCAGATTATTTTGAAGCACATCCATGACATCATATCATTTCACTGGTACATATTTCAGTATGTATCCCAAAAAGATAAGGACTGAATCCAAAAAATGTTAAACACATGCATACTCTATGTGAGGTGTAAAACAGATTTACGAAGTCAAAACCAGAGACTTTTTCTGGGTGTAAGAATAATTAGCATTTAGGGATTGTGGTGGAGGCTGCTAGGTGTTCACCAAAACCTGTTTCCTCTTCTTCCTCGACCTAACAGTAGACCACATTGCCCAATATCCTCTGCAGTTCGATACAGCCATGTGACTGGGTTCAGGCCAATAGGATGTGGGTGGAAGTGATGGATGCCACTTTCATTATCTAGCCCATACAAATCTCCTGTGTGTGAGCCTCTCTTTTTTCCCTTGTCTGCCGGCTGGATGTTTCTGTCTGGGATGACCTGAGAGGAATGATCAGTTGGAACAGGCATCCCATTCCAACTCTGCCCAGAACACCCTAGCTAGGCTATTTTGTGGTTAGAAATACGCTTTTTTTTTTTTAAACTGAAGTATAGTTGATTTACAATGTTGTGTTAGTTTCTGGTGTACAGCAAAGGATTCAGTTATACATATATACATATTCTTTGTCATATTCTTTTCCATTATGGTTTATTACAGGATATTGAATATAGTTCCCTTTTCTATACAGTAAGTCCTTCTTGGTTATTTTATATATAGTAGTTTGTATCTGCTAATCCCAAACTCCTATCCCCTACCCCCTTTCCCCTTTGGTAATCATAAGTTTGTTTTCTATGTCTGTGAGTCTGTTTCTGTTTTGTAAATAAGTTCATTTGTATCATATTTTAGATTTTACATATAAGTGATATAATATAGTATTTGTCTTTCTCTTTCTGACTTACTTTGCTCAATATGATAATCTCTAGATCCATCCATGTTGCTGCAAATGGCATTCTTTCTTTCTTTTTTATGGCTGAGAAGTATTCCATTGTATATATGTACCACATCTTCTTTTTCCATTCATCTGTTGATGGACATTTAGGTTGCTTCCATGTCTTGGCTATTATGAATAGTGCTGCTATGAACATTGGGGTGCAAGTATCCTTTCAAATTAGAGTTTTCTCCAGATATATGCCTAGGAATGGGACTGCGGGATCATATGGCAACTGTATTTTTAGTTTTTTAAGGAGAAATAAACTTTTTGAAAAATATGTTAAGCCACTAAAATTGGAGGGTTTGCTCCAGGTGCTTACATTGCCCTGACTAATACGTTCTGTGAAGGAGGGGTGACACATCTTTTCTTTGGAGGGCCAGATAGCAAATATTTTTGTCTTTGTGGGCGGTCAGGTCTCTGTTGCCACTACTCAGCTCTGCTGTTGCAGTGGGAAAGCAGTCAAAGAAAATGTGTGAACAAGTGGGTGTGGCTGTGTTTTAATAAGACTTTGTGTACACAAACAGACAGCTGGACCCCATGACTTAGTTCACCAGTGCCTGTTCTAAGAGATGGGCGTATTTTACCACCTCCTCTCAGGGGCCATACATGGAGGAATTGTAGCAAAATGGGGTTGAATGGATTCTACTTACTAGCCGTGTAACGTCTCAGGAAAGTTATTTTAGCTCTCTGAGTCTCAGTTTCCTCATCTGTAAATTGGAGCTAAGAATGCCTCCTCTACGGCTTTTGTGAACTTCCACTATCACTCCCACAGAAGATAAGATGAGTGGTTCCAGGTCACTCTGTCCAATAGACAAAGGACGTGAGGGCAGGGAGCTGGTCTGTCTCATTCACTTCTGAAGTCACATCACTTCATAAATATTTGTTCCATGGAGGCAACTTTTAGAAAACTGCTGAAAAATGTAGCTGTAAGGAGCCCAAGAGGTAAACTCTAAGCCCTAGAGGAAACACAAACAAAAACTCCAAAATGTTTCATTAGAGTCCTTTGAACTGTGCAGGGGTCACAGTGCTCACAAGTGAGAAAATCACCACCCTCAGAGGCTCAGAGGTGCTCCTGGGGACTCTACCCGCTAAAGCAACAGCTAGGCTGGTGGGACACCTGGACCTCCAGCATCGTTCCAATTTCTGAGGCTCTAACACACACACACACAACATGTGAGAACCAAGGGGATGCTTGTGTCTCTCTTCACTTCATTATAAGAGCCCCTATGTACAAAGGACCCATGACTCCCCTGAGTGTATGACCTAGGAGGTGGAGAAGCTGCATTCCCGGGTGAGGACTGTCCTTCCCAGGCACGGACAGGAGTGGTGGCAAAACGGGGTTGATTTTTGAAAGGGTTCATGATGGTTCTTCCTTATGTGGCAGGGTCCTTTACTGCATTTCCAGCGTGATATTAAAATGTGATGTCCTGCCTGTCCACTGACTTCTTCTGCAAATAGCTAGCCCTTGTAGCTCTCATTTGTACTGAAAAGAGACCCCTTTAATACTTCTGCTTTCCTATAATTATTTCTGTGCAAATTCTGGAAAGCAAAATAAAATCTCAGGGACATGTTATAGCTGGAGGAGAAAATATATAATTTGTATAATTATGATGTTATATATTATATATCCTGACAAATAATTTCCAGGCAAAAAGAGAGCAAACTATTAGTCAGAGTTGAGTCTCAGAGTCTAGAGGATGGAAGGGGCCAACCAGAGTTCATCCAGCTTCCTTTTACAGATGAGGAAACTGAGGCCCAGGGAATTAAATCAACATTTGCAGTATTGCAAAGGGACTTGATGGCAGCATCAGGTTTCCCAGCTCCAAGGCCATTGCTCTTCCTATTTTCCAAAGTAAAGTTTAAAAAATGAAAGTATGACATACATACAGAAAAGGGTGCATATCCTAAGTGTATGTAGCTCCATGGAATTTTTACTGTTCAGATCAAGAAACAGTATAATACCAGCACCCCAGAAGCCCAAATGTTACCAGTATTCTGACTTCCATCACCATACATTTGAATTGACTTAGATAATTAATATAAATTTAGTTTTACAGGATATTCTCTTGGTATCTGGCTTCTTGTACTATGTTCCGTCCCTCTCTCCAACTTTTTATGTTGCAAACTTTCAGACCTATAGGAACATTGAAGGGACAACCGGTCCATCCTTGTGGTAGATGGCACAAACAACCACAGCTTTCCCTTCATCATATCCAGGCCCTTTACAATGTGACTTCTCGGCTTTTCCCACTCTGCTGTGAAGGCGTCCACCCCTTGACGCTGTGCTGGCCTTGTGATTGGCTTTGACTAAGAAAACGCAGCACGAGTGAGGCTATGTCTGTTCTGCCATCAGGCCTCAAGAATCCTTGCAGGCTTCCTCTCTCTCTCTCTCTCTACCTGTCTTGGAATTTGCCTCTGCCATGTGAATAAGCCAGGACCAGCCTGCTGGAGGGACAGGGACAGGGTCCTAGTCACTGCAGCCAATGACCAGCCTAGTCCCAGAAGCAGAGCCACCCAACTGCTGATCACATAAGGGACCCCAATAGAGGTCACAGGAACCCCCCAGGGGAGGTGAGTCTAAATGGAAAAATAAACTAAATACATGTTTGCTCTTGTGGTGGTTTGTCACACACAAAGGTACTCAATACAACCCTTTACCACAAATATTTCAGTGCATATCTCCTAAGAATAGAGATTCTCCTACGTTGTTGTGATGTAATTATGCTCAGGACATTTACCATTGATGCAATTATACTATAATTCACATCCATATTCAAAATTTTCTAATTGTTCCTACAATAACCTATATAGCTCATGTTTTTCTATTCAGGACTCAGGTGAGAATTCCTTATTCCATTTCGTCTCATTATCTCTGTCTTGAACAATCCCCATTTCCTCCCCACCCCCTTTTTCTTTTGGTCTTTTGTGTCATTAACATTTTTTAAAATTAATTAATTAATTAATTTTTGGCTGTGTTGGATCTTCATTGCTGTGCGCAGGCTTTCTCTAGTTGTGGTGAGCGGGGGCTACTCTTCATTGTGGTGCGTGGGCTTCTTATTGCGGTGGCTTCTCTCGTTGAGGGCACAGGCTCTAGGCACGTGGGCTCAGTAGTTGTGGCTCGCAGGCTCTAGAGTGCAGCCTCAGTAGTTGAGGCACACAGCGGCTTAGTTGCTCGGCGGCATGTGGGATCTTCCCAGACTAGGGCTCAAACCCGTGTCCCCTGCAATGGCAGGCAGATTCTTAAGCCCTGCACCATCAGGGCTTAACATGTCATTAACATTTTAAAAAGTCTAGGTCAGTTGATTTTGCAGAATGGCCTTCAGTTTATACGTGTGTGGTTGTTTCCTCAGGATTAATTTCCAATTCTGCACTTTGGGCAGGAATACTGTCCTCTTCTCTGTACATCACATCACAGGGTCCACATCCTAATTGCCTGGTTGTTAGGGAATCCCTCTCAAGATGCAGAGGTCTTGATTAAATGGGAAGAGGTCCTGACTGAGAATCTGTTGGTGTGTTACTTGTGTTATATATGTCCTATGTGGAAAGAGAGTTCATCTAATTTCCCGGGAACCTACTCCACTTTGTTTTAAATTGTTTGTTAACCTTGTCCAGCCCCCTTGTAACCATATTAGAAGCTGACTTTCCTATATCACTCAGTTATTTATGTATTTGTTTATTTAGTCAAAATATGCCCTTTAACGGTCATAATCAAACATCTTGAAAATTCTGTGGAATATAAAGACGCTTGTTTGGAAACTACATAAAATAAGAACTTCTTCATGTAGTAATGTTGACTGGGTTTTTTTGCAGGGAGGGGTACAGGTTTGATTTTTTAAATTGAGATATAGTTGATTTATAGTTGTGTTAGTTGCAGGTGTACAGCACAGTGATTCCGTTATACATACATACATATATATATATATATATATATATATATATATATATATATATAGACAGATAGATATCTATTTGTGAATCAGTTATTTTTTTGTTTGATCAAAAGTCATTATCAATTAATTCTTAATAGTTTAGCTTCAATCTCTCTCTCTCTCTCTCTCTTCTCTCTCTCTCTCCCTCTCTCTCCTTTTCTTTTTGTTGGTAAGCCAGACTTGATATAAGGCAAAAGAGAAATAAACTTATCACCCTTGACTTCAGTGATGACTTAGCTTTATGATGCATCTTTTAAAAAATTGCAGGGAATCTAAAAATACCTAGGGAAGTCTAAAAGAAATGAAGAAAATACCAACAGATTGGTCATGTTAACTCTTTTTTAACAACTAAAGAGTAGTTGAAATATTTTTTCAACAACTCCAGGTGAGGTTATATCTGCAAGAAAGCTAAAACTGGTTCATTTGCATTTAGAAGTGAATTTAATGACAGCAGTTTTTCAGCAGAGAAAGATCAAGCTGACACCTCTAAGAAGCCACATCAGAGGCCTCTCCACTCAAAACAGCTTTGCAACCGACTGGTTCTCACATCTTTACTAATAAACACGAGAGCTCATCACTAATGCTTGTGGCCAGGATTTCACAATGACTGGGGATGTTGTGGCTCATTTGTGAACCAGATGTGTCTAAACTGAAATCTGAAAATTCTCACTTGGTAAACAGGATGATGAAAGCTAGATATGAAATGGCCCTGTGGAGGAATAAGCATGGAAAAACTGTTTACACGTTTTTGGAGCTCAAATTTGGGGCGGTTGTTATTTTACAAAGATCAGGATTTTTCCTTTATTTACCTGGTGTCTAATTTGGTTCTCAAATTGTAGTTCGGTTTCATCCATGCGACAAAAGTAGCACTTGGGAATAAAGCTTTTATTTGTTGGGGATATGAAAGCCAAATAATCTTTTCAAGGGATGTTTTGGTTACTCACAAAGACTGAAGAATAAACTATTCTCACATTTGTGTGTGTGTGTATGTGAGTAAATACGGTGATATCAGGTCCAGCATTATTGAAAAACAAAAAAAAAATCTACGTATACCAGCTAGGTATAACCAGCCAAAGTAACATTGGCTGCTGTAAGAAACATTCCCCCAAAGCTCAATGACTTAACACAATAAAAATTTATTTTCTTGCTTGTACTGTAATACTATGAATACCTTGGTATTCAATACTATGAACACTATGAATACCTTCCTTTGATTAAAGGGCCCAGGCTCCTTTTATTTGGTGGCTATGCATTTTTTTAGAACCTTACTTTGTCCGCCTGCCGATGCAGGGGACACAGGTTTATGCCCCGGTCCGGGAAGATCCCACATGCCACAGAGTGGCTGGGCCCGTGGGCCATGGCCGCTGAGCCTGCGTGTCCGGAGCCTGTGCTCCACAACGGGAGAGGCCACAACAGTGAGAGGCCCGCTTACCGAAAGAAAAAAAAAATTTTGAATAAACAAATTATATGTAAAATTGTATAGCTGGAAGATAATGGTATCCCATCTTTACAATTTGTCACATCTACATAACTCCTCCATTAGTATTAACCTAATCCCTTTCTTTGACTTAGTTTTAAATCAGTCATTTAGATCAGTATTTCCACCTACCCATATCCAAGCAATAACATTCATGAAATTAAAGTTTGATGTGTTAAATTTTTCGTATCTATATCGGTACCTGTATCTATATGTTTCTATTGATACATACTGTGGCAGTTATCATTCTATGTGTGCATTCATCAAAGCTCATTTGTTATTTTCCTGGGCACATAGAAAGATTGCATTTCCAAGCTAGCTGGGGCCATGTGATTGAATTCTGGCCAAGAATGCTTAGATCAAGAATAGTCAGGATCAGCGGTACTGATTTATTCATTTCTAGACTCAGTTCCCGAAATCTCCTGCACTATCTCTCTCTCTTTTCTTGTGTACTGCCCGGATGCAAAGAAGGTAGTTTAGGACTCTAGGGTCCTTGAAAATGGCAGAGTCAGTAGAGGGTTTTTTTTTTTTTTTTTTTTGCGGTACGCGGGCCTCTCATTGTTGTGGCCTCTCCCGTTGCAGAGCACAAGCTCCGAACACGCAGGCTCAGCGACCATGGCTCACAGGCCTAGCCGCTCTGCAGCATGTGGGATCTTCCCGGACCGGGGCACGAACCCGTGTCCCCTGCACCGGCAGGCAGACTCTCAACCACTGTGCCACCAGGGAAGCCCATGGAACCCTGATTTTTAAACCACCTTGTAGGTCAGAGGTCTTCCCACATCCCTTCCACCCCTCCTCCAACCCCACCAGCCTGTCCTGGACCATCCAGGAGTGAGAAATGAGTGCTTACTGTGTTAAGTTACTGGGAATTCAGGAGGTATTTGTTTTAGCAGTTAGAGGTACCTATCTAATAAAAATACATAACCCTTAAAATGAGAACATATCCATCCATTTATCACCTAAACTTACCTCTGTGCCACCTGTGATCCAAATGCTCCCACTTTAGAAGCACCGCTTTGATCAAATCCCCCTTTGACAGTCAAAGAAACTGAGCCCCTGAGAGGGAAGGTGCCACCCAAGAATGCACAGTGAGTTAGAGATGGAGCTCAAGTCGCAGACTGGATATATTCCAGGAATGCTGTCCATGGATTTAGTTTCCTCAGGATTAGGGAAGCGTCGGTCACTGACACTGCCGACGCCCCGTATTTCCTTGGTGCCACTTATAGATGCCGGGGACTCCCCACTTTGATCCCCTGTGTCTCTGGGAGCTGCCCTCCAGCAAAGCACACACAGGAGGTGGTGGGCAAATACCACCACTTCCTTCAAGGCCTCTTCTACACAGTGTCCCAGTGGGTGTTCAGAGGGGCTGAGCCCTCACGGCCCCCAGGGGTACCTGCCCTCTGACACCACTCTCCACGCCCTCCCCTCACTCTCACTCCCCCCTTCCCCACAGGCCATGGCAGACAGCATGAAGGAAGGCACCTCACAGGAGGTGATTTTTGAACAGAGTCGAGAATTTGAGGAGAGACAGTGTCAGGCACTTAAAAAATGGTCCTGGAGGTGGGAAGGGCCTGGCACACCCAAGGCCTAGCAAGGAGGCCTGTATGGCGGAAGCAAGCGGGTGGATGGTGCGGGGAGCTCTGAGAGAGGTGGGTATGGGCTAGACTGCTGCGCAGAGGTTTAAATGTACCCTAAGAAAGATGGGAAGCCAGCAAAGCTCCTCAGGTCAAGCAGAGGAGCCATTTAACTTGATTTACATTTCCGAAGTTCAGTGACAGACCTTTCCAGAAGATGTGGGACCCAAGGCATGGGCCCTGTTGATGGGAGGCAGCCCTCACTTGCAGTTCCACACACGATGACCACCCCCCGCCCCCTGTTCCTTGTCTGCCACACTCACCGCGGTCTGTCTGGGGCTCCTTCCAGGCAGAATAGGCAGTAAAAGTGGCCCTGGATGGGCAAAGACACCCCAACAGCTTTCTAACCCAATACCTTGGGCCCTCTTCTGTCTTAAGCCCCTTGAACTGCAAGCTACCTCATACCAAATCCAAAGTGGGCTCAATTCAATGGGGAAGAAAATATGAGCCATGATTAAAAAGGCATTTCCCCCATGCTAGGCCTCACAAGACATAATTATCTTTTTGTACCACACCTTGTTAAAATTATTAAAGGAGGCTCCGGCCATATTTCCATGCCCAGGGGAAGAATTCTATTACAAAGGTAGACAGAATGGGCCCTTGAAAACTCCAACAAGGGATCCTGGAGATGGTGGGGGGAGGGGGGGAGGGGGGAATTGTGAGCTGTAGATGTAAAATAATTGACTAAAAGTGGCTCAGACTGACTTAGTGCTCTGAGGGGAGCCTCTGTCACCCCACTCCCTTCCAAGGTGGGGAATTCTGTTATGAAAGCAATTAGGTTGTTCAAGACTTGGAAATAAGACGTCTCAAAATTAAAATAAAACGATGGAAATCCAAAACCAATCAGTACTCAAAAGATAGATTAAATCTGTCTTTAAACGTATAGATGCTGGGGTAATATTAGTTGAGTTATTATATTCATGAGGATTCTGAGAAGCCTTAAGACGCTGTTAAGGTTTATGCGAAATGATTTTGCAAAGCTGTTTTTGGTGTGAGCCAAAGTGACAAGCCCTTGGATAAACACTATGTTTCCCTCTGAGAGACCCATTTATTGTCGTTTCAAAATGGGTTTAAAGAGTTGGGTCAGAAATTGTTTTAAAAGGTGAGCTTATCCTTGTAGTTCTTGCATTTCTTAGTCTGAAGCTCCCAGCCCCCAGCCCTACTCTGAAGTTTAAAAGGATGGTTTGACAGTACAAATTACTTTCTTTGTTTTCCATGGAACAGAGCTTCTGGTTTTTATAGGCATATAAACTATTTTTATAACCTAAATCTCTACAAGTTGTGGCATGAAGAGAAATAGTCAAAGGCTATAAAAAATGTATGATAAATCGCTGCTGATTAAAAATGCAAGTATTGGCCATGTTAACTGAATCCAATAATTGGTTTTTCATATTGTCATTTAACTAAATTCTTTTTTTCAATCCGTAAAGGCACATTTTATGAAAAGAGACCACTATTTCAAGAGCACTGAGGCAGTTAAAAATGCAAAAACACTTCCAGTATCTGAACAAGATAGGAAAGTTTGATCCGTGGACATTAAGATGAGTGTTTACATATGAAATAGATACATATGCACATGGATCATCCTGAGACTGCTGAAGGAGAGATTTTGCTTCATTTTTATTTATTTATTTTAACTTTAGAGAAAGTGTTCAAACTGTCATGTTTTCAATCTACTGACATCTGTGCTCCAATTTTCCTCATAAAATGGGGACAGTAATAGTATCTGCTTGTAGTTACTATGGTTGCAGGTATTAATTTGGTTAAAAATCTATGCACAGTAACATTCAATATATGCCACTTATATTCTCCACCCCCTAGTTATTGAGCATGTAGCTAATGCTTAGTAATTGCTTATTAATGAATATTCAGTTAGGATAGATATTTTCTAGAATTTGAATGAGAAGACAGTGAGATGTTTTCTTAGTCCAGGGAGGCCAGTGGTCATTCAACACACATTCATTGGTATGTGTCATGAGTTACA
Organism: Mesoplodon mirus; assembly: GCF_964341445.2. Lineage (NCBI taxonomy): Eukaryota > Metazoa > Chordata > Mammalia > Artiodactyla > Ziphiidae > Mesoplodon > Mesoplodon mirus. The sequence continues at coordinate 78,105,908 of NC_138991.1, read as the reverse complement.
GTGAACGATCAGTACTGTGTTGGAGAAAGACAGACTGACATGTGACAGTCAAGTGTTAAATTTTCAGGAATTTTATAAGCTTGCTTTTAAACAGAGCCATTTTTAAGAATTTAATTACATAAATGAACAATTAAATAAGTTATATTAAAAGCAAAGGTAATGCTCAAAATTTATTTCCTCATTATTTTCCATTTTACAGTTACCTATGGTCTTGAATTTATTCCTACCTGTTGCAGCTATACGGTGGAAATACTACATAACGGTGTGCTTTTGTACATCTCCTCCCAACTCTGTGTTCAGTGACATTATTTATGTCGGTAACTGAAATCAGCCATGGAAGGCATATTTATACCATAGAAATCAGCAAATATACAAGTCAGGGCTCCCCCCATTCTCTACTCTCCCCACCAAGCCTCCCTCCCTCCAAAATAAATATTTATCAGCACACCACTGACTCTGTCTGGGCTGCAGGGGGAATTGGGAGAGGTGGATATCTTCAAAAAGTTTATCATCTAAGAGTCTACAATGTTTTATTGCTTCATCCCTAATTTTTCTTCACATTTAAGTTTTCACAGGTCATTACATCAGGGAAAACTGAACTCATATCGTGATATTTCTGATAACTCAGAGTGAAATCTGCATGTATTTTCCCTTATTTTCTTTCTTTGCACATAAACATTTAGATAGTTAGCTTTTGGTAGCATGTGAGTAGCATTTTAGGAATTCAGAGGAGAATTGGATATTACATTTCTTTCTTTTTTAATTGATTGATAATGTTTAAAGCTGTGTACTAATACAGGGAGCTATGGCATGGAAAATACAAAATAACATCGAATTAAGCACCACCATCCACCCAGGTACTCACATTTATCCTTCCCCTCACCCTCCACAGCCTATCCATCAGCAAGCCTTGCTGGTTCTTTACCTCCAAAAATACATCTGAAATCCACTGACTTCTCACCCCCAATGCCAGACCCTCAGCCAGACCTCTATCAGCTCTCATCCAGGCTCCTCCAACAGTCTTGACCTCATTTTCATTCTTCCCCTTCTCCAATCCCCTTCTCTCATAGTAGTAGGAATGACCTTTTATTTTTTTCAGAATACATTAATCCTATTTTTTCCATTATAAATCACTTTATTGAGTAATCACTGACATACAAAAAAAGCATAAGTATGCATTTGTAAAACCATCACAACAATCTATGCCATAAACATATTCATCATCTCCAAAAGTTTCCTCCTACCCTCTTTATTTATTATTATTATTTTTGTGTGTGTATGTCTGATACGAACACTCTTGTGATCTACCCTCTTAGCAAACTTTAAAGTCTACAATACAGTATTGGTAACTAAAGGCACTATGCTATATAGTAGATCTCTAGGACTTAGTTATAGGCATGGCAATCAGGTCATGTCACTCCCCTCTTAAAACCCACTGGGGTTGTGAATTGCACTTAGAATAAAATGCAAATTCCTTGTCGTGGCCCACAAGACTACAAGATCTGAACTTTGCCTGTTTGCCCCACCTCATCTTGGGCCATTCTCCCCCTGGCTTTCTAACCTCCAGGGTCATTGTTCTTCTGACAGTTCCTGGAACACATCCATTCTCTTCTGTCTTGGGGCTGTAAAAATTAATAAACAGAAACTTCAATTAAAATAGAGTTGGAGGCCAGAAGGGGGAGCTCTCATGCCCTAGGACAACAGTAACCAAGCCCAAGAGAAAGAAGAAAGACTTCCTTTCCTTGCCTGGCAAGAGCTCAGCCAATGAGAGACTGTCACATCCCAGCCAATGAAAAGCCACTATACTTCAAACTCTCAATTCTGAAGTCCTGCAGATCTTAGCTGAAACGTCACCGCCTTGGAAGGGTCTTCCTTGATCATTCTGTATAAAATATGTCCCTCCTCTGATATGTCTTCACCAGAAGTCTATATCTCCTTCATTTACAGCAGTTTTCATCATTTGTCAATGTGTATTCGTTTACTTTCTTGTCTTTTGTATGGTTCCCTAACTAGTCTGTAAGCCCCATGAGCTCAGGGGCCATGTCCATTCCATCCGAGCCCACCCAAAGCTGAGCACAGTGCCGGAAGCATGGTGGGCACTCAGAAACACTTCTTGAATGAAAGATGGAAGTGTGGCCACCTGTGAAGATTTCTTTAAGCCCAGAGTTACATGTTACTGTAACTACCACTTTCAAATGAAAATAACCCCCATTTTGCTTTTTTCTCTTCCGACAAGATAACAAGAATTTGTTTCCCAACACTTGCATGCGTGTCTTCCCACTTTTATATCTCTACTTATCGTCTGCCGCTCCACCCCCTGCTGTCCACAAGGTCCCATCTCAAAGGCTTTCCCGTGAGCTCACCTCCATGAGCTTTCTCCTGGTCTTCCCTGATGATGTGCCCTTTATCGAACCTTCCTCCTCCCTCTGGTGACTTCTTAAAGGCTCTTACCTTGCTGAATGCAATTGTAAAGTGGACCCGAAACTTTTCCAGAGCCCAAACAACCCTACATCCCTGAGGAACCTAGCAGCACGCTTTGTAAATAACCCCGCTCTCAGTAAAAGTTGATCAATTAATTTGTTTATGATGAAAAACTGAAAAACTGAGTTAATTACCCAAATGTTTCCAAATGTCCAGGTGTTTATCTTCATGGAAGAAAAAAAGAAAAGTCTGAATGAATGATTAGATGTCTTCCTTTTCATCTTGGTGGTTTAGAGCTGTTTAAACACAGTCCCCTGGTTTGTTTCTTTTCAGTTTCCCTTGCTCCAGGAGCACAAAGTTGCCTCAGTCTAGTGCTTCCTCTTTAAAAACCATCTTTAAAAAATTTAGGGCTTCCTCTTTAAGGAAAGGCTGAGAAACACTACAAATACTGATATTGAATAATAAATGTCATGAAGTGAAATTCCTTTTGCACATTTTGTAGGAAGAGCCAAGGCAGACCCGCTCAAAGGACTGGCAGTCTCTCTATGTCAGGATCAAAGGGCAGGTGACCTAGATTCCAGCCTGATGTTTGCAGCATAATGTGTTTGCTGTTCTGCCTCCAAATTCCAAAGAAGGTCACCGTGAAATGAGTGGGGTTGTGTGACTCCATTTTCTTAACTTAAAATGCTTGGAAAAGTAACTTGCCTCTCATTTTAGAAGTTCCAATATCCCTTTTTATTTTGACCTTTTACAGAAATAGCCTATACCTTGGCTACAAAGAGGGGGACTATGAACTTCCTGGGGTGATGGCAATGATCTCCATCCTGATAGGACTGTGGATCACCTAGGTGCATGTGTTTGTTAGAACTCATAGAATCAAGTACTTCAAGACCTATGTACTTCCTCCTGCAAATATCATACAGCAATTTTAAACGGAAAAAAAAAAGATAACACATGGGTACTGAAAATAGTCAAGTAGTACAGAACAGGATGAAGAAAAAGAACTTAACAATTAAAAAAAACCCAAAAAACGACAGAGGCAATTATCACACGATGTGGTCCAAGGCCAGCAGCATCCATCAGCATTCCCTGAGAGCTTGTTTAGGCGCGAAGACACTCAGGTCTCACCAGGGACCTGCTGCATCGGGATCCATAGGTTAGCAAGGTGCCCCAGGAGATTTGTCTGCACATTAAATTTAGAGAAGCCCCGCCTTAAAAAAATGAGGGCCAGTGGTCTAAATGCTGATGTCCATCTTATCAGCTGAGCTGCACAGCTTACCTGTGACTTTGGTTAAAAGTTAGCTGTTTCCTCACTTTCCCTGATTTTGCTGAATCTCTCCTACCTCCCCGCCCCCTCTCGCCCCGAGCCTCCCTTGCCTGAGACTGGCTTGGGAGGTTGCCCTTCAGACCCGATTTTGTTCACAGCTATGCAACCGGCTGGCCCTGGCCAAAGGAGCCTAGTGAAACCACTTAACTCCCTGCACTTCTGTTTACTCTTCTTTACAAAAGACATAATGGCACTGAGCTACCAGGAGCTTAAATTAATTAATGTTTATAGAACACTTCAAGCTTTGGGGATAAAAGCCTCTTTGAAAGTGCATGTAATTATCATTATGGCTAATGAAGCTCCATGCCAACCCCTCCCCCTCACTGGGGGCGTGGAGAGCTGCCCTGGTAACATAATCCAGAGAAGGTGGCAATTTAACTCAAATGTCACTTTCCTTCTTTGGTCACTCTATTAGTATTTTCAGGTGTTTTTTTTTCTTCTTTTTTTAAGTACACATTGGATGTAGCTGGACTAACTGGGTTTATGGTAAAATAAGCAAAACATGTTCTAAACGCAGTGCTTTTCTCCAGCCTCAGACGCTGTGATTCCACTGTTTCCTTGGTTGGGAAATGAGATCCAAAGAGCCAGAGAGAGAGAAAGAGAAGGGGGGGGGGCGGGGGGGGGAGAGAGAGAGAGAGAGAAGCTTTTACTAGAAGGTGACTTGGAGTTTATAGTGATGGTTCTCATCATATTGAGGTTTATTGCTTAGTCTTGGGGTTGACCAACTTCTGGGAGTGTATTTAGTGCTCACTGCACTAGAGAAGACACCCTCAGTAGGTCTCTAACGGAAAAAATGCATCATCTCCAAGTGGGAAACTCAACAACCAACAGCATTCACAGAGAGCCCTGTTTCCTTAACACAGATTATGGTGCAAATGACAATTTTAAATTACCCTCTTCATTTTTTCTCTTTATGTCTCAGCTCCTTTGCTTGATTTTGGAGATCAGGAAGGATGCAACTGCAAAAACGTCAGTGAAGGAGCCACCGTGCCTTTGTGAAATTATTTTAAAATGATTTATTATTTGAGTTTTGGGAAATCAACTCATATTTGCACAAGTTGGAGAAACTTGCTGCTTTCTCTATTTGCAATCATTGTGAAGAGGGACACTGGAGTTTAAAAGGATCTTGTAAGGATAAATTCACATGCTTGTGAAACTGGGTTTTATCACTGACGGTAAAGCTACCTAAGTGTAAGAGTTCTCGAACTGGGCCTTGGGACTGGGCTGTGCACATAGTGGCCTTTAACACCTTTGGTTAAAGGAGTTAATCTACAGCAAAGCCACCCTCGCTCGGAAGAGGAAGAATCCCCGAAACTGGAGTGCAAGCAATGTTTTGACTTGTGAATCCCTAGACTGGGCACCATCTTGGCGGCTTCTTCAGGACAGCCTCTCCCCTCTTCACTTCCTTTGTATCCCCCAGAAAGGTTGAGGACGCTGCCTCGGGGATGGTGGGCTACCGTTCACTGAAAACCAGAGTTAGAGTTATAGGGGCAAATACACCTGTCAGTTCTCAACATAAATATCAAATTCACTTACAGGATCTCGGTCAATTTAAGAGGCGTTCCTCAGGATCTCTTCTATCCCACAGCATGAAAAGCATTCCTCGCCTCAAGGGGCTGGTGAGTGAGCTATGGAGTTGAGATAAATATGTTCATGTTTGTCTCTTCCACTAGAGGAGCTTTAGGAAGGCAGGAACCAGGTCTGTTTCACTCACTGTTTGGGTCTTAGTGAGTAGTAGAAGCTCAATACATGTGTTTTTGAATGCATGGAAGAAGGGAGCAAGGAAGAAAGGAAGGAAGGAAGGAAGGAAAGAAGGAAGGAAGGAAGAAAATGAATTAAACTATCCATTCCATGCTGTTGTTATTCAAATAGAAGCCAGTTAACATGGGCAGGTTTCTAAGGAGGAAGGCAATGAATAAGCATCTAATGGCAGGATGGAGAAACAGATGGGAAAAGGAAGAACATTCTAGTGGAGGAAAATGACAAGAAAAAGAATGAAAATTAATATGTAGGTTTGTGGATTTGTGGATGATGTGGAGTTATTGCCCCCCAAAAAAGAGAGCATGGGGCCAAGTTCCAGGCATTTAGGTATGACGTAGGAGGAGAGAGTTACACTTTATTAGGTCATGTCTACTTAATAATGAGAATCTAATTAAAACCGAAAAATTTAAAAATTCAGACATTCCCAAGCAACTGAATATTTGTGATATATGGAGAATAATATCAAAATATTAATTAGGCTGAAATTTTCCAGGCTTTACTATTTATATATTCACGCCAGATGGTATTTTCAATTAATTTTTTGGAAATAATTTGTATCTTAGGAAAGGCATAATTATTACATGAAAATCAAATTCTTGTTTTTGTTTTTTTTTTCCCCATGACAACTAAAGTAAGGTCTTATGCAAAAGCCCTAACGAACTTTTTGGCCAACCCAAATTTTGGTGTGGGCTTATCCAAAATCAGGAAAGAGAAACAGAAAGGGGTTAAAAATATGTCTAAAACCTTCCTGTAAATCATTGGCCAGGATAAAATTTGAACCCTAGACTCTCTGGATCTGAGCTGAAAACTACGTACCTTCTCTGTTCTTTGAATATAGAAATCTCTATTCTAGGGTAATAAGGAGAAAAAGTTCAATTTATCACGTAACCTGTAGAGCATGATGGTTGCCTAACTCTTGACTTTCTGTACAGGACAGAGCCAATTCAGTGAACAAAGGATAAGTAGGTTTGACTTGGTCTGGACAAAGTCTTTGAGTCTTTAGACAGGTAAATCTAAAAATAATAGTACTGAGTAAAATGTGAACTTTCCCATTCATCCTAATGGGGTTGTCAACTATGAAGTTTAATTATATCACTGGTAGCCATTTGATGGCAGTTATGGGACTTAGAGGCCAGCAATTAACGGTGACTTCTAGCCCAACGAAGTACCTCCAGTTTCTTGATTGTTGTAATGATTGTTCGCTAAGCAGAAGGTCAGTTAAAGTCTTTTTGATCCCAGTCAATAGCCTTAGTTACTGAGTCATTAGTTTCCTAATAACCAGCAAATCCTCTGCTCAGCTAGGTCTGTCTTGGGTGTGTTGGTCATTCTTACCAAATGAGCCAAATGGTCTTGTATTTCTGATTGCGATTTTATAAAGAAAACCACAAAATAGAATTGAGAAATGGCCAGCGAGCAGGTTCTGTTTCTTTTGTGTGCCTGCCCTTTCTCTCTCTCCAGGGGGATCTGGTCTAGCTCATCAACCTGGTAGGGACTGAATGAAGTTGGGTTGCTATTGACAGGGGAGCTCTCAGGACAACAGAGTTCTTGGTCCACTCATTCCTTTATTCCTTCATCTATTCATTTCATAAAGTATGTTTTCAACTCTCTTGTGTTCTAGGCACTGCTGTAGGGTAAGCTTGGCTGACAAAAATCCTCAGAGCTTACAGTATACAAGTAAACAATTTAGAATGTACTTGTATAATTCTAGTATACAAGCAAATAGTTTATTTTTCAAATTGAAGTGTAGATGATTTACAGTGCTTCAGGTATACAGCAAAATGATTCAGTTATATATATATATATATATACACACACACACACACATATAACTTTATATAGTACATATATAACTATACATATATAGTTATATATATATATATATAATTTTTTCAGATTCTTTACCATTATGGGTTATTACAAGATATTGAATATAGTTCCCTGTGCTATACAGTAGGTCCTTGTTGGTTACCTATTTTTTATACAGTAGTAAGTATCAGTTAATCCCAAGCTCCTAATTTATCTCTCCCCCCCTTTCCCCTTTGGTAACCATAAGTTTGTTTTCTATGTCTGTGAGTCTATTTCTGTTTTGTAAATACGTTCATTTGTATCACCTTTTTAGATTCCACATATAAGTGATATCATGGTGGTATGCCTTTCTCTGTCTGACTTACTTCACTTAGTATGATGATCTCTTGGTCCATCCATGTTGCTGCAAAGGGCATCATTTACAAGTAACTAGTTTAGAATTGGCTTGTGTAAGAGTGATAAAGTGCTGTGATGACAATAAAGCAGAGTGCTGAGGTTGGTGTGGGCCTGACTTTAGGTCATCACTGAACAGCAGAAATATCATATGGGCCAAAATGTAAGCCGCATATGACATTTAAAATTTTCTGGTCACGTTAAGAAAAGTAGAAAGAAACAGGCAAAATTAATTTAAATAATATACATTTAACACAATATATCCAAAATAGCATTTCAACAAGTAATCAATATAAAAATTATTAATGAGATGTTTTATAGATTTTTTTCATACTAAGTCTTTAAAATCCAGTATATGTTTTATGTATATGGCATGTATATGGCACCTATGAAGTGCTCAGCATCCACATATGGCTAGTGGCTACTATATGGGACAGCATAGTATTAGATAGTGGGTGAAGAGGGACTTTCTACCACCTAAATAAGGAGAAAGAGCCAGCCATGCAGAGGTATGCACTCCAGATAGAGGGATCAGAAAGTGCAAAGGGGCTTCCCTAGTGGCGCAGTGGTTGAGAGTCCGCCTGCCGATGCAGGGGACGCGGGTTCATGCCCCGGTCCGGGAGGATCCCACATGCCGCAGAGCGGCTGGGCCCGTGAGCCATGGCCGCTGAGCCTGTGCGTCCGGAGCCTATGCTCCGCAACGCGAGAGGCTACAACAGTGAGAGGGCTGCGTACCGCAAAAAAAAAAAAAAAAAAAAAAAAAAAGTGCAAAGGCCCTGAGGCAGGGTTAAGTTTTGAAACAAATTTGAATTCAACTGGAAAATAAGAAAACAAATATAGCTAGACATTCAATTTATAACACTCGTATGCAGCCCTGCTAAATGGTTTAAAACCAAGTTATTTTTTCAAAATGCTCACATAACACAACAGGCCATCATTTCTTATGAGCCTAAATGAAATGGTCTGTTCAGCTCAGTTTAATCACTTGATTATAATAAAAACGAACTCAGTGCAAAACAAAACTTTTCAAAAAAAAAGTAATGGGTAAGTGGATGCATATTGAACATATTTTTTTTTCTTTTGCCTTCAAACATGCAAATTCATCACAGTCTAGTGTGTCTTTTACTGATAAATATACTAATTATAGATTCTGGGTTCTAATAGCATTATCTATCTTCAGGACAGGACTTTGTAAAAAATACATCTGGGGACCATTGCTTGTGTTTCATCTTTCTCTGGAGTCAGGCCATGTTTGACCCCTCAGTGAGCCTAGCAACATAATGAATTCATTAGTAACAAGGGTACACTATACATAGAAAATGAAAACTCACACAGAAATCACTTTAAAAAAATCATTGAATGTATTTTAAAATACAATGCCTGGAATATACTTTTCATGGCAAATAAGCATTCTCGTATTTGCGTGATACAAATTTGATATATGTCTTCATTTGGATTCCTCTAGAAGGCATCTCTGAGAAAAGGATATGAGTGCATGGAGTTTATTTGGGAGGTGATCCCAGGAAGCAGGGGTTCGTGGGAGGAGTGAGATAGGGAGGGAAGAAACCCAATACAAGGTGCATTAGCAAGCCAGTTACAAGAGCAGACAAGTGGAGACACCACTCTGGGATTTGTGCAGAACAAGCCCCAGAATATTCCTTCCCCAGGAGCAAGGAATTTATTCCCCAGCTTTGTCAGCCACAGGCTGGGCTGCTTCTGGGCTGAAGAAAAGGATGTTAGTTCCCCAGCACTTGTGACCTGACAACCATATGGACAGAGTGGGCTCCGGTGCCCAGAGAAAAACCTCAGGCAAAGGTGTGGCCAGTCGGAAGGTGGATGGTGTGAACAGGAATGGGAAGGGCCAAAAGAAGCAGGTCAGTTACAGTAGCTGCTCAACGTGTATAATGGAAATTCATCCAGAAGCTTACCTTTAGAGCTTCATAACTTATGTATGTTGTAGCATTGAATACTTTACTGCTTACAAAGACCTCCATTTATGTTATCTTATTCAATCTTTACAAGGACTCTGAGGGGTGGGTTGAGCTGGTGAGCAGGTTTTACTAGTCATGTATTATAGAGGAGGGATCTAAGGTTCATGAAGACCCATGTTCACAGATGGTAAGGAAGCAATGCAGGGATCTGGCTCTAGTGGAACTTGTGGTTCCTCCTCCTCAGCAACCACAAGTTGGCTCCCCCCTCTTCTCTCTTCTCTCTCTCCCACTGTGCAACTATGCACTTTGCACTTTGTGTGGGATTGACCCCAACCCCAGCTGTGGGGATGGGCCTTGATTGGCTGAAGCCAACCAGATCTTTGTGTTCTTAATCGATACAGTGACTGGTTCAGTTTCAGTCAGAGCAAAGTGAAGGACTGTAGCAAACTAAATGGCCAGGATAAGAGAAAGATATCTTTAACTCTATCTTTTTTATATTTTACATATGTATCAGAAAATATGTTGCCCTGTAGTTCTTGGCAGCCATTATGTGAGCATGAGGCAACTCAGCCTGAGGGTAAAGCCAATGGAATCAATGGTAGAAAAGACATTAAAAAAAAAAAAAAACCAAAAGTGAAAAACAAAAACAGCATCCTTGGTGACATTCTTGATTCAGTGGATAAAACTGCTGAAGCTGAGAAACTCCATCTATTTTTTAAGAAAGCCATCTGAGTTGGATTTTCAAACACTTACAGTTGAGAATATTCTGAGAACACCTGGTTCGGTGCTCCACACCAAATGCCCCATGTCATCTTAGGATGAAATAAGTTAAACCTCATGTATGCAGAACCTAGAGACATTTTACTTATCATTTGCACAACATGTTCACCTAAATTATATCTTTTCACTTGAAGTGTATATTATAACCCATGGAAGTATTAATACAGTCCAGGTTAGAGCTTGGAGATCAGCTCTATGTCAGAGAATGAAGGGCACAAGAGTTAAACAGATGAAAAAGAAAGATGTTTTAGTTTCAAGTGAAGTTGTGACTCATATGGTGAATATTCAATGCAACCATTTTTTTTCAAGAAATCCTAAATTCAAGAAAACAAAAGAAGAAAAAGTAAACCTAATGATAGCTAGAAAATCAGATTTTCTCTTTTTATTTGGATATGCAATGGTAGCCACTATAAGGGAGTTTGTTTACCTTCTTTTTCCTCACCTACCTCACTTATATACCTTGGAAAAACAAAATTCTCATTTTCTTAACCTCTTGCAGCAACAGGTGGTTATGTGATACAGTTCCAGCCAAAAAGATGTAAACAGGTTCTCCTGAGAGAATTTCAAGGAAAACATTTTCTTTCCTTTTAAAATGGGCCATAGACTACCAGCATGCCTCTTTCCTCTGTTCCCTGCCTTGAATGATGATGTGAAATCCAGAACTATGGTTACCATTTTGTGTTAATTAGTCAACAGACACGAGGACAAAAGCCAAGGGAAGTGAGTTGAAAGGACAGGAATAATCTGGCTCCCAGATGGCACTGTTGAGCATGCTAGAAACTACCTGTCTCCTGACTTTCTTTTAGGTGAGAAACCTAAACCCTATTTGTTTAAGCCAGTAATTATTGGGTATTTTTTTACTTTCAGCCTAATGCATTCTTAACTAGTACATGCAGTCACTTTAACAACTTTTTGAATATCTAGGTTTATTTCAGATTTCTACTCTTTTTTTTTAATGTTTTGGTGGATGTAACTTAACTCAGGAGATATTTGTATATCAAATGTGTCAGTGCTGAAATTTTTTTTTTTTTTTTTTTTTTTGTAAAAGAAACACCCACTCTGGTAAAGCAGAAAGAACCTCTATTGTGGATTCAGTCTTGGGAGCATATCTGATCTCTTCCACTTACCACCTCTTTGATCTTTCAAATACTGTGACAATCTCTGTCTTTTAATTGATGTATTAGAGCATTCACATTTAAAGTGATTATTGGTATAATTGGATTAACATCTACCATGTTTGTTTTCTTTTCATTGTATTGTTTTTTGCCTCTTTCCCCTTCTCTTTTTCTTCCTTCTCTGTTTTAATTGAGCATTTTACATGTTTAATCCTATTTTATCTTCTTTCTTAGCATATCAGTTATACTTAAAACATTTTTTGTGGTTTCCCTGTAGTGTAACATACAGCTTTTAAAAAAGAGCTAATCTAAATCCACCTTCAAATAACTCTATAACACTTCACATGAAGTGCAAGTACCTTTTAGCAGAATGTTCCCAATTCACCTCTCCTATTCTTTGTGACATTGTTGTTATTAACTTCACTTATCCATATACTATACTCACTGCAATACATTGTTACTATTATTACTTTAAAAAGTTATCATTCAAACTGGTTTCAGAATAATAAGAATAAAATATTTTATTTTATGTCTACTTATTCCTTGTCCAACACTCTTCTGTTTTATGCAGATCCAAGTTTCCTACCAGTATTATTTTCCTTCTGTCTGAAGAACTTTTAACATTTCTTGCAGATCAGGTCCACTGGTGATGAATTCCCTCAATTTTTGTTTGTCAGAGAAAGTCTTTATTTCTCTTTCTTTTTTTTTTTTTTTTTTTTTTTTCTGTACGCGGGCCTCTCACTGCTGTGGCCTCTCCCGTTGCGGAGCACAGGCTCCGGACACACAGGCTCCGCGGCCATGGCTCGCGGGCCCAGCCGCTCCGCGGCATGTGGGATCTTCCGGGATCGGGGCACGAACCCGTGTCCCCTGCATCGGCAGGCGGACTCTCAACCACTGCGCCACCAGGGAAGCCCTCTCTTTCATTTTTGAAGGATAATTTCACTGGACAGAATTCTAAGTTGGTGGTATGTTTTCTTTCAACACTTTCAATATTTCATATCACTCTCCTTTTGTTTGCATAGTTCCTGATGAGAAGTCCACTGTAATCCTTATGCTAGTTCTTCTCTAGGAAAGGTGTTTTTTTTTCCTTTTTTTCCCTCTAGCTTCTTCAAGACCTTTTCTTTGTCTTTTTCTGCAGTTTGAATACATACATACATAAGATTTTAATTTGTTTTGTTTGTTTTGTATTTATTCTTTACCTCTGAGCTTCCTGGATCTGGTGTTTTACTGTTTGTCATTAGTTTTGGAAAGTTCTCAGCCACCCTTACTTCAAATATTTCTTGTGCTTCATCATTTCTTTCTACTTCTGGTACTCTAATTACCTGTATGTTACCCTTTCAAAGTTGCCCTGCAGTTTTTGGATGTTCTGCTCTGGGAAGTTTCTATCTTCAAGCTCACTCATTCTTTCCTCAGTCATGTCAAATCTACTGATGAGCCCATCAAAGTTGTTCTTTATTTGTGTTACAATTTTTTCCCTAACATTTCCTTTTGATGCTTTCTTAGAGTTTTCATCTCTCTGCTTATATTACCCATCTGTTCTTGCCTATTTTCTACTTTTCCCATTAGAACCTTTAATATATTAATCATAGTTATTTTAAATTCCCTGTCCTATCATTCAAATATCTATGTTATATCTGGGTCTGGTTCTGATGATTGCTTTGTTTCTTCAGACTGTGGGGTTTGTTGTTTGTTTGTTTGTGTTTTTTTGTATGTTTTATTGGATTATTGGACCTGAGGTAAATAAGGCTTTACTGTGAGGATTTACATTTTTCTGGTTAGGAGTTTGAATTTGTTTAAGGCTTGCTGTAGCTATAGGTTCAAGAGGTTTTAAATTCCTCTGGTGTCCTTGTTTTTGTCTTGACTTTGGGTTTCCCTAAGTGTTCCTTCTCAGAGAAATTCTGGGTCTGCACTTTCAGCTGTAACCCACTGTTGTTATACGGGAGTCTTATTGGTGTTGAGAAGGGGGAATGTTTTATAACCTTGCAATTACACCTCAATGTTTTAGTCATCCTGTGTCTTTGGGCTGTGACCTTCACAAGTGAGTTACTAGTGGTACAGCTACTTTTTCCTCTGCCCTCTACTTCCTTCCCTGGCTGTGGCATTCCCAATCTATTTCTTCAGAGCCCTGACCTCTGTTGACCTTGTCTCTCCCCACATTAGATAGAACAGGAAGGCTAGAGGGGACTGGATTGGCAGACATGCCCCTTCTCCAGATGGGACAAGGCTCTTGCAATATTTTTTCCCATGGAGAGTTCATCTTTGTGGTGGAAAATGTTCTGGACATATTTTCACAAGGATTCCTCTTTCTCTCCCTGGCTAGAGCCAGGAGGAGATCCTTCTCAGATCTTCATTGTGAGGACTTGGTGGACTTCATGGGGGTAAAAAGCCATGAAAATTGCCCCCTGCAATACTGGGGACCTCAGAAGTTTCTCATTCCCTTGTTAGTCCACACTCAGCCTCAAGTAATTCATCAAAATTACCATTTGAATGTTCCTACTGCTTTATGGCTCCAGCAGCTTGTGATTCAGGTAAGCAGATTTGACCGTGACTTTCTGGATTCCCTTGTCTCTTCAGATTTCAGACTGGCTTTTTGCCTTGCCACCTCAGTTCTCTGTGGGTCCAAAAATAATCAAGTAATTTTCGATCTGCTTAGCTATCTCCTGTTGCAAGGGTGGGAGTGACAACTTCCAAGTTCTTTACATATCTGAGCCAAACCAGAAGTCCTCCTATCTATTCTTTGAATCTCACTTTCTTCATCTATAAAAATGAGTACTTTTTTTTTTTTTTTTTTTTTTTTTGGTGGTACGCAGGCCTCTCACTGTTGTGGCCTCTCCCATTGCGGAGCACAGGCTCCGGACGCGCAGGCTCAGCGGCCATGGCTCACGGGCCCAGCCACTCCGCAGCATGTGGGATCTTCCCAGACTGGGGCACGAACCCGTGTCCCCTGCCTCGGCAGGCGGACTCTCAACCACTGCGCCACCTGGGAAGCCCCAAAATGAGTACATTTATGGCTACCTTGCAATGTTATTGCCATGATTTTATGAGACAATAATCTACAAGAAAGTAATGGAGCACCCAGAGGAGATGATCAATAAAATGACATTCCATACTTAAATTTTAGAGAGGATTCCAATGTCATAAAGAAACAAAGTGGGGCTTCCCTGGTGGCGCGGTGGTTGGGGGTCCGCCTGCCGATGCAGGGAACGTGGGTTCGCGCCCCACTCTGGGAAGGTCCCACATGCCGCGGAGCGGCTGGGCCCGTAAGCCATGGCCGCTGAGCCTGCGCGTCCGGAGCCTGTGCTCCGCAACGGGAGAGGCCACGGCAGTGAGAAGCCCGCATACCACAAAAAAAATAAAATAAAAAAATAAAAAAAAAAGAAACAAAGTGGAGTTGAACCATGCATACACTTAATATTACATGAAATCAACTAGACATGCTCAAAACAAAAATTAACAAGTAGAGAGAAAATAATTTAAATAATGTGGTCATTTCTGTCAATCATAGTACACTTGTGTCAATTAGAAGAAAGGAGCAGTGAAGAGCTGGGGAGTAGGAGTAAGGAGGAAGAGGAAGGAAAATTTCCAGGCAGAAGGAACAATGTATTGCGGGGGTGGGGGGCGTGGCTGCCTGAGACAGGAAGAAGCTAAGAACATTTAAGAAATATGGCAGGGCTTCCCTGGTGGCGCAGTGGTTGAGAGTCCGCCTGCCGATGCAGGGGACACGGGTTCGTGCCCCGATCCCGGAAGATCCCACATGCCGCTCGCGGCTGGGCCCGCGAGCCATGGCCGCGGAGCCTGTGTGTCCGGAGCCTGTGCTCCGCAACGGGAGAGGCCACAGCAGTGAGAGGCCCGCGTACAGCAAAAAAAAAAAAAAAAAAAAGAAATATGGCAGTGGAGCTGGAAGGGGACAGAGGTGGTCAGAGGGGAGGACTTGTGATCACTGTGGAGTGCTTGGACTCTGTTTTAAGAGCAGTGGACTAATATCTTCAAAACTCAATTTCTATCATCCTCATATTTAATAGGTAGAAACTGGAAATGGTGCCTTCCTATGAATTTATTTTATATTTCTTTTTATTGCTGTCCAAATTCAGTACTTTTTTTATTTATGTGAAATTATTATCTCATGTTTTTTATATATTAGTTCTTTGTGATATTATTACCGTTTGAGGAAAAAAAATCTTCCTCAATTAAAAAAAAATTAGTTCTTACCATTCAGTTATTTTAAATGTATAGGTCTTTCCATCTGATGGTGTGACAACTCAGTGGCTTAAGCATTTATTTCTCATTCATCTGTCTGGGGGTGAGCTGAGATACAGCTGACCTAGCCTGGGCAGATGTAGTTGGTGGCATCTCTAGAAAGATGGTCCTCTGGAAAGGCCAATGTTTGGTTTCTTGGGGAAGGTTGTAACAATGTCATACTCAACTGGGCAAGTTCTTGTGACTCCAATAAGATCATAGACCTCAAGATTAGGTGTTGGTGGGTCAAAGGGAAGAGGTGTCTTGCTTGGGTTCATCCAACAGCAGACACAGGGACAAGGATTTGGGTGCTAGGAGTTTATTTGGGAGATGATTCCAGAAATATGGTGAGAGAGTGGGGAAGGGAGATGTGGAAAAGAAGACAGCGAATAAAGGGTTCGTTGATCAGCAGGTTACCACTGTGGGCAGCTGGAGCTCTAGCCTGTTGAGGACAGTCTGAGAGACTGTGTAGAACATGTCTTCAAATTATGCCCCCAGATGGTGAACAGCTCAAGGTTCTCATCTGCCAACTCCCATCACTCACTGAGGAGGGTTGCTCCTGGGGTATCAACTCTCACTTCCTGTAGGTGGGGACTCCTGGGTCCACAGAAAAACCTTAGACAGAAAGATGCAGACACTTGTAATAGGAAGCTGTCAGTGTGCCTGGTTACTTAGACCATAATGTTGCCAGGACTAAAGTTTGTCCTCACTGGGATATCTTATAATTCAAGAACACAATAATGAACACAGGATAGCTTTTAAATAATTTCTTAGCTCTTTGGTTTACTGAATCTGTGTTCAACTTGCCTGTCTCTCCTTTTAAGCATCTTTTTATTAAAACTTTAACTTTTTTCCCAGAGGCAAAAAAAGCAAGTTTCAAAACGTGAAGCTCACTGTTAGATTTTTGTTTCTAGTACCTTCCCCTTTTCATAGAATATCTGTCTCATCATGAACTTTGGAAGTATACATTTAAAAGAACTGAACATGAATGCTCTTGGAATTCTGATGAACAAGTGTTTTCTGAAAGTCTGTCACCCCACCCTTACTTCTGCAAGGTGAGGACCTACCACATATAAATTCCATTTTCACATCACTCACATATATTCATATTTAAGGCTGAATGGTGAACATGGAGGAGGATACTGCATAGAGATGGGGGCAGGAATGAATTGCTGTGCATGCTGTTATTTTTAGTGGCTACCTCTCATCGTCCTTAAACTGTCACTGAAGAATAGCTTTTAACAAGCTGCAAAACCCTGAAAGGTCATAACCCAGGAGGGAAGAGACCCCAGGAACGTGCACCAGGGAAGATGCAGTTGGATAAACAAGCCATAAAGTGCACCATATTTTCTCGTTTCCAGCATTTCACTGAAGAGCTGACCCCAGGCTATTCCCCTGTGAAAGTGGGATTTTAAAAGAACCATCCCCAAACAAACCTATACTAATCCCCAGTTGGCTGGCTTTCCCCATCACTAATGAAACCCAGGAGGGTCCCTAAGTGAGGTGTGACAATTTGAGAGGCAGAGTGAAGATCACAGAGGTGAGAAACCTACCACCTCTCTTTTCATATCCTGAGGAGCATATGGGCCAGACTTAGCACGCTCGAAGTTCTGGTGGCCAGGACAAAGTTCCCACTGCCTGAGAGCTTCGTGTAGATGGACACCCACTGCTGCGATGCCCCCTCCTCCAACGTGGCCCAGCCCAGCCATTTCAAAGATGCCTTAGCTGAGAGTGTTGCACATATTTTTTTCTGAGGAGTGAGGTGAATGTGTCCACATGAGATGAAATTATGGGAATGAGACATGGGATAAGGGACTGGCTGACCTTCTCACCAGGGGCTGAGGGGACATGGCTCTGGACTCTAGGACCAGAGTATGGATAGAGCTTATAATGTCTCATCTATCAGGCAGAAGTAAAGGGGGTTAGTGTTGGAGCAGGGTTGGGGGAGGAGGGCTGGATCTCTAGGAACTGAGATATCAGGGTGCTATCTGCAGCAATTCTGCTTCTTAGAGATCTCTGGATGCTCCTTTTGGGATCGTGGAATCAGGGCCTGTCATCCTCCTTGGAAGGTGTCCAAAGGGTCAGAGTTAAGTCTAGCATCAGACAGGGCTAAGAGGTGGGCCTCCTCCACACTCACCTTTCCTTTCTCACAGGTTGAAATATGGAGCCTCAACCACACATGACATGACAAGGTCCTAGGGCTTGGTGGAGCCATGGGTGGGTGGCTGAGAATAGCCTGGGTCCTTGAAGTACCATGTGGAGGAGGGTGCTTGCCACCCAGAGACATGACTTTTGACTTCCCTATGAGCAAAAACCAGCCCATCGCCTTTTCTTACAAATGTTTAATTTACTTTAACTAATAAATTACCATTTTGGGATTTTTTAAATTATTCCTGGGTTAATTCTGCTCTTTTCTGGATAATATGTCTTCCTTTTCCTTGGATGTGTTTATTGGAGTATTGGGTAAGGAATTTTTTAAAGAAAGGGTACTGAGGAAGTAAACCTTGTGAACATTTTATGTTAAAAAAAAAAGTCCCGGGCTTCCCTGGTGGCGCATTGGTTGAGAATCTGCTTGCCAATGCAGGGGACATGGGTTCGAGCCCTGGTCTGGGAAGATCCCACATGCTGCGTAGCAACTGGGCCCGTGAGCTACAACTACTGAGCCTGTGCCTCTGGAGCCTGTGCTCCGCAAGAGAGGCCGCGATAGTGAGAGGCGCGCGCACCACGATGAAGAGTAGCCCCTGCTTGCCACAACTAGAGAAAGCCCTCACACAGAAACGAAGACCCAACACAGCCATAAATAAATAAAAAAAGCAAACTGTCAACAATACAAAAAAAAAAAGTCCTTATTTTTCCCTCCCTTGATTAGACATATTTTTCTGGATATAGGATTTTAGACTCAAAACTATTTTCCCTCTGAATTCGAGGGCATTGCTTCATTGTCTTCTAGCATCCGGAAATGCTAATGAGACATTCATGATAGAAAAAGCAGCAGGGGATATAAACAAAAAAACGCACAAAAGACCAATACATACAGCCGTACACACATGAAAAAATTGTATCACTCGTACGTTAATAAGAACCCATTTTCTTCTCCATCAGGTTGACAAAGATTATAAAAATGGTAATGTTCGGCATTGGCACAGATGGGGGAAATGAATATTTTTATACACTGCTTGATGGGTGTGAAAATTGGAACGAACTTTTTGGAGGACACATTTGTAATATTCAGAAGTAAAATCTGGTACTTCTACTTTTGTAGGTGAGATTGTTTTGTTTTTCTAGTTGGAAAGTTTTTAGTTTTCTTTATTCTTGGTGTAGCAAAGTTTCATGAAGCTGCTTTTAGGTGAAAATCTATTTTTATTCATCAACTCAGTGCTTACTGGGCCTTTCCTACCTTCTGTTTTGTTTCAGCCTCAGGGAACCAGTTCTTTTATGTTATTTCTTAGATTATTTTTCCTGCCTTCAGTTTTCCTTATTCTTTCTTTCTCAACTTTCTGTTAGATGGATATTGGTCCTCCTGTATGGCTCTGCTATATCTTTAAAATTTTCTCTCATGTTTTCTATCTCTTTTGTCCTTTGCTTTATATTCTGAGAGAGATTTAAAATTTTGTTATTATTTGCTTTCTATTGATTTATTTTCACCAAACATTTAAATAGTATTTTTAATTTTCATGAACTCTGGTTCCTTTTCATATCAACCCAGTTTTGTTTTGTGGGTGTGATATCTTCAAGCAATCAGCTTGACCCACAAGAATAATAATTAGAATATTTTAAAAGTTCCCTTTTCTATGATTGTTGCTGTTGGTGAAAGTTTTTCTCTGTTTTCATCTTTGCTACTCATTTTGGTGTTGTTGGGTTTCTTCATATATCTGGTAATCCCTGTCTTCCATCTATATTCACAGTTGAGGTACATGTTAACAGTTTGAATAGCTGGCATGTTTCTTCTCTACTTGGCTACTATAAGTAATAAATGCATAGTAAAAAGTGCAATTTTCAAAAGAGTTAGTGTTCATTTTATTAGAAATAGACCCACTTTAATAAAATATTTTAAATTTTCTGTATAATGTGCCTGTAACATTAACTATCCATAGGACTTATAGAAGTGTCTATGTAGGAAATCTTTAACATTTGGTTCATCCTATTTAGTTGATCCAACTTAATGAGTTGTCTCATTAATATAAAATCTTACATATATATACTTTGAAGTTTTGTCTAAGATTTTTTTGAGTTAAAAACTCTTAGATATTTAGTTGAAAATGTTTTAGGGGACCTGGATTATATTTTTTAATATCAACACACTACTTTATGTATAAAGAAAAACCCCTTTTGTCATAGGTGTCTATAATTTATGACCGAGATTTATTGATGTTTTATGTGTGCAGAGATGCTTTTAAAAGACTAGCATAAAGTATATGAAATTGATATGAACATTATTAAAATAGTTGCATGACAACTACAATTATGTACAAACTAGATGAATTATGAGGAAATCATGTATTGTTGGCAAAAGAAATTATTTTTCCCTTTAAAAAAACTCATAGTCTGATTGGCTGCATCAACCTGGTGAAACACCAGATGCCAAGATCTTTTTCCACGATCTCACATGGCTACCCGTTCATTTTTCACACACAGAGCCTTATTCATGGTGGGGATCACTAGTTAAGTAGGCTAGATTGATCTCACCTCACTGAAGCCATTACACTTCTTTTGGTCTTCCTTGCACATTTGGTCCATGCAAGCTTCAAATCTGGAAAAAAAACAGACTCATGGGCTGGAGAAACAAAGAAGCAGCAATTTCCTTGCCTTTTTCCTTGGCCGGTGATGAAGTGGAGAGCATGTGGTGATTGGAGCCAGACCTAACCCTGGCCACGGGCAGTGCACCCAAACCTAATTAAGAAAGATCCTGAATAAACTTGGGTGTGAGCCAAAATCACTAGTCCCTTCAATCAATGTTTTTGATATAGAAATTAGCATCTGGGCTGAATAAAAGAGAGCACTGTTTCATGCCAGAGGGGGAAAAAAAACATCTCTTTCTTCTACTCTGACTCCTCATGTTCGATATTTCATTGATTTGTATCAGTGATAACTTTTCTGAGCAGTTGACTTGCAACCATCAGATTTAAGCCTCTCATCTGGACAAAGGGGTACAACAAGAATGAGTGTGACAGGTTCTACCTTAAACCCTCACAGGCATCACCCTTTTTCAAATGGGTAAGCTGGTCTCACTAGTTCTTATTCCTGCTTGAATCACCCCTGCTGATATATAAAATTTAGCTGAAATAACTTTTTAAGAAACTTGATTCAATAAGGAAGGGGGCATCCTCAGCAAAAAGCAACGCCCCATCAGAGTCTTGGAAGTCCTCTTCAGTCACTGCTAATCCCCTGACGTCTTCAATACTGCTACTGTCCAAGATGAGTCCATTATTCGTCTCCACGGGAGTCCCCCGAAGATAATGTACGTCAGAGTTCTTGGTACAGTGTCTGGCACATGATAAATGTCCCAAAAGGATTGATTTATTATCGTTCAAGACACCATATACCTACTTTAGAAATAATTCCTACTCTTACTCCAGGAAATAAGAGTGCATGGTATGAGACTGAGAAAGAAAATTTGACTCATTTTGGTGCCTTCGTGATCCTGAAGACTTACCTTTTAATGAGGTTGAAACAAACTAAGACATCTCTACCTTTTAGAGAGACTCAGTGAAATATATACTGATGAAATCATAAGACTTCCAGGGCTCACCTCAAAGCAATCTGGTGGGAGGGGAGTGACGTAGGGAGAAGGGAAATAGATGAAAAAGATTGGCCATGAATTGATAATGTTTGAAGCTAGGTGATAGGCACATGTGGGTTCATTATACTCTTCTATTTTATCATATGTTTAGGTTTTTCCATTATAAATTTCTTTAAGTGTGTAGATTAGAAATAAATTTTTTAAGAGGATGGACTGCTGTCAGCTCAAAGCTGAGTCCCTTCCCAAGAACTGAATTGCCTTCAACTGATCAGAATTGTCTTGCCCAACGTAACACTCTCCCCAACACCTCTACCCTGGTAGCTTGCATCCCGTGAATAGTCGATGGGGAGAAAAGACCTGGCTCTCATGTCTCCTTTTGAGATAACTCTAAAGGCCCATCTCGGTTGCATAGCTTCCCTGGGGCTTACTGAAGCCTTCCTTATGATGACATCACAGTGCAACTTCTCCTGTTTCCAATCCTGTTCCCGCACTCCAACCTAGATATTGCACCATTGTATGTGGTCTCAGTGGTGTGCTGGTAAATGTCTAACTGCCAGCTCTCCAGATCACTGATTTGCAGTGTTTGCCAGTTTCTGTGGTGTAAATACTCCCAATATGGCCAATTTCAAGCCACCAATGTGATGTCACTGAAAACAGAATTGGGAAGAGATGAGCACAACTGGTTCTTGTGACACAGTGCAAACCAGGGCTCTCCACCCTGCGCCAATTTTTCTCAATGAAATTCTTGAAAGCAAATCTCCACCTCAGTCTTTTTTTTAGGGCAACCCAAACTAAATCAACACAAAAACCATCAATTATTTTCTATATTGCCAATTTTGGTGATTTGTTTATTAGAGGAATTAACACATCACAGGCAGAATGAAATGAAGTTGGTCACCTCATATCTTTCAGTGAAACACACACACACAACATACCACAACACCATAAGACAACGTCCCACAATAACTGCCTAGAAACATTTAAAATACAGTCTCCTTTTAATTTCCTAAACATTACACAGCTGCGTATGGCATTCTGAGAAAACAGACTTCAAATATGTTGTTCTTACTGAGACCAGGAAAAATTGCCAAGAAAGCATCAGATAAGTTCAAATTACAATTGTTATTATTGCCATAAATCAGAGGGTATATTTAAGAGAGCTAAGGTTTTCTCATCGGAACTTTGAAGTCAGAGCAACCCATTTATAATATTTATCTCTGATGAAAAATACAGAGGAGCATTGCATGTTTGAAGAACTGTTAAGACTTTCACCCAACTCAAGAGCTATTATTGGAATAAATAAATAATCAGAGGTTGAAGATTTTTTTAAGGGGTAGGAAGAAAAAACAGAAACAAGGTATCACATTCAAAGGAACAAGGGCATGAAAAGGAAAAGGAACATCTCGTAGGAAATGACACAGAGGGAGAACTAGAGAAGAGATAATTTTGCTCAAATGAATGGCAGATTATTCTTCAATATTGGGTCCCTTTTTGTAGAAAGAGAAGGTACCTGGAAATGGGAACAAACGTCCCATTAAGGTGAAAAGTTCAAAATAATTCATTTTATTTTAGTAAAATAAACACTCAACCATCAACAGAGAATCAGAACAAAGTTCCTGGTATGTTATTAGCACTGACCAATCCACCAAAACAAAAGTTCCAATAGTGGTTCTCAAACTATGACCTGGATGAGAATCCCCTGGGAAGCCTGGCTGAAATGAAAGATTCCTGGGCACTGTAGCTGTTCTGATTCAGTGGAGGTCTGGTCTGGGGCCCAGGGATCTGCGTTTTAACAAGCTTACTAGTATGTTCTGAAGTCCATGGCCTCTGCCAAACCAAAACATGCTGAAAGGGAAGATAGCCGAACACCCAGGATATTGCATTCCATAAGATTAGGAAGGTGTCTACACTATTTTGCTATTATGCAAATGTATCCTCCTTACAAATATCAGTCTGGATCTTTTAACTTCTGCTTCCCTGAAGGTCATTTTCAGAGAGAGCATCTTCCATCTATCTATCAGCCAACCAAATTCTCATCTCTGTATCTTTATACTCTTGCTCGATCTGTTAAGGAAGGGGAAAGTGTGTGTGTGTGTGTGTGTGTGTGCGCGCGTGCACGCACATGTGTGCACACCACAACTGGGAGGGTTGGGGGTGCATAACATTATGTTCTGTTAGAAAATTACCTTTCCAAACAGAACCAACCAATGGGACATTTTTGGTTCTGGTATCGTTTTTGAGACCCAATAATCCCTATTGAATTGAAATCATAGTTTTACTAACCTAGCAGTAGATTTTTTCTTATAAAAAATTCTCACAAGCACCCTCTTGACCAACCCTACTCTATATGACATACGCTCTTATATTACCAGCCCTTTGGGACCTGAGCCCCTCTAATATGCTCAGGAAACATTCCACTTGGATTAAAGTTGTTCTCCTAAGTGTATATTCAACACAGACTTTCTGACAGAGGTATGTCCTTGATCTTGTATTGGAGAATGCAATCAATTTCCCAGGACTCTGGGATCTTGATGAAGATGCATTTTGGACAATTAACTGAGATCAATTTCATTTAAATGTACATTTTCAAGAGAAAAGATCTATGTGTCTTGCTTTTCTTGGCACATTTAGACAACATACATTTTCTTTGCACAAGGAAAGCTGCAGTTCACTGAGAAGAGTGGGAATTTAGTCTCTGTTGGAATTTAGTTATCAAAATCAGTCACTGGATTGGGCAACTGCATTTTTAGGACCCCCCTTCCTCTCCTCTTCTGCTTATAGGACTCCTTGCAAATGTCCAGGAGGAGTTTTACCATGTGATCCACTTTTAAACTGATGTACCTACTGGGGGTTATAATCTCCCCATAAAAATCTTTCCAAAAGCTGATCACCTTTATATATATATATATATATATATATATATATATATATATAGAGAGAGAGAGAGAGAGAGAGAGAGAGAGAGAGAGAGAGAGAGAGATAATTGACATACAGCACTTCATAAGTTTAAGGTGTACAGCATAATAATTTGACTTACATACATCATGAAATGATTATCACTATAAGTTTAGTGAACATCCATCATCTCATTCAGATACAGATTTAAAGGAATAGAAAAAAAATTTTTTCCTTGTTGTTAGAACCCTTAGTGTTTCCTCTCTTAACAACTTTTATATGTAACATTCAGCAGTGTTCATTTATTTATCATGTTGTACGTGACATCCCTAGTACTTATTTATCTTTTAACTGGAAGTTGATACCTTTAACTGCCTTCATCCAATTCCCCCTCCTCCACCCCCACCTCTGGTAACCACAAATGTGATCTCTTTTTCTGTGAGGTTGTTTGTTTGCTTGTTCCTAGTATACAGCATAGTGATCCAATATTTCTATACATTTCAAAATGACCACCAAAAGTCTAGTTACCATCTGTCACCAAATATATTATATAATAATTGACTATATTCTCCACATTCTGCATTTCATACCAGTGACTCATTTATTTTGCAACTGGAAGTTTGTACCTCTTACCCTCCCTCACCTATTTCTCTCCTCCCCCTATCTCCCTCCCCTCTGGCAACTACCTGTTTGTTCTCTGTATCTATGACTCTGTTCCTGTTTTGTTATTTGTTCATTTGTTTTGTTTTTTAGATTCCACATATAAGTGCAATCATACGGTATTTGTCTTTCTCTGTCTGACTTATTTCACTTAGCATAAAATGTCTAGGTGCATCCAAGTTGTCATAAATGGCAAGATTTCATTATTTTTATGGCTGAGTAATATTCAATTGTATATATATACCACATCTTCTTTATCCATTTATCTATTGATGCACACTTGGGTTGCTTCCATATCTTGGCTATTGTAAATAATGTTGCAATGAACATAGGGGTGCAGATGTCTTTTTGAATTAGTATTTTTGTTTTCTTTGGATAAATACCCAGGATTGGAATTTCTGGAGCATATGTTTGTTCTATTTTTAATTTTTTGAGGTATCTCCAAACTGTTTTCCATCGTGGCTGCACCAATTTACTTTCCCACCAGCAGTGCATAGGGGTTACCTTTTCTCCATATCCTTGCCAATATTTGTTATTTCTTGTCTTTTTGACAATAGCCATTCTGACAGGTGTGAGGTGATATCTCATTGTGGTTTTGATTGGGATTTCCCTAATTATTAGTGATTTTGAGCATCTTTGCATGTGTCTGTTGGCCTTCTGTATGTCTTCTTTGAAAGAATTATTTAAACTTTTTTCCTTAACTGACACACCTGAGGGACAGAACATTTTCCAATTAGTAGCTCTTTACTGTAGTGATTTAGAACCAGGAGGAACCCCACCTAGACAGGATATATATAAATGTTGGAGGCATGTGAATCTCCTGCCAGTGCCCCTGATGCCTCTTGGTGATGTTTGTATTTCTTCTCCCCCAAGTTGACGAGTGATGAAGACATAGTGATTAGGAGGACACAGGCTATTCTAAATCTCAGAGGAGACCTCAGTGCCCTCATCTCTACTGTGGGAATAAAAATAAAACAAAATTACAGAGTTATTTTGAAGATTAAAGAAGTTAATTTATCTAAAGTTTCTAACATAGTACATTATACATGGTAAACGTGCAATATGTGCTATCTATTGTGATTATTATTTTATAGTTAGTATTATTTTAAACTTTAGCTCAGTATATCTGTGTTGTTTTAGAAATACTATTATTGAACTCTTTGGTCTTATTATCTCAGCTTGAAATGAATAGTATAGGAGTGTAACATTTGTTTCTATATTTTTCTTCTTTTAAATTTAATTTAATTAATTTAATTTTTGTACATAGTGATCCAGGTTCTTATTAGTTATCTATTTTATACATATTAGTATATATATGTCAATCCTAATCTCTCAATTCATCCCACCACCACCACCACCATCTTCCCGCCCCCCGCTTTTCCCCCTTAGTGTCCATACGTATGTTCTCTACATCTGTATCTCTATTTCTGCCTTGCAAACTGGTTCATCTGTACAATTTTCCTAGATTCCACATATATGCGTTAATATACTATATTTGTTTTTCTCTTTCTGACTTACTTCACTCTGTATGACAGTCTCTAATTCCATCCACATATCTACAAATGACCCAATTTCTTTCCTTTTTATGGTTAATATTCCATTGTATGTATGTACAACACCTTCTTTATCCATTCATCTGTCGATAGACATTTAGGTTGCTTCCATGACCTGGCTATTGTTTTTTTTTTTTTTTTGCGGTATGTGGGCCTCTCACAGCTGTGGCCTCTCCCGTTGCGGAGCACAGGCTCCGGATGCGCAGGCTCAGCGGCCATGGCTCACGGACCCAGCCACTCCGCGGCACGTGGGATCCTCCCGGACCGGGGCACGAACCCGTGTCCCCTGCATCGGCAGGCGGACTCTCAACCACTGCGCCACCAGGGAAGCCCCCTGGCTATTGTAAATAGTGCTGCAATGAACATTGGGGTGCATGTGTCTTCTTGAATTATGGTTTTCTCTGGGTATAGGCCCAGTAGTTGGATTACTGGGTCATATGGTAATTCTATTTTTAGTTTTTTAAGGAACCTCCATACTGTTCTCCATAGTGGCTGTATCAATTTACATTCCCACCAACAGTGCAAGAGGGTTCCCTTTTCTCCACACCCTCTCCAGCATTTGTTGTTTTTAGATTTTCCAATGATGCCTATTCTAACAGGTGTGAGGTGATACCTCATTGTAGTTTTGATTTGAATTTCTCTAATAATTAGTGATGTTGAACAGCTTTTCATGTGCCTCTTGGCCATCTGTATATCTTCTTTAGTGAGATGTCTATTTAGGTCTTCTGCCCACATTTTGACTGGGTTGTTTTTTTAATACTGAGCTGCATGAGCTGCTTATATATTTTGGAGATTAATCCTTTGTCCGTTGATTCGTTTGCAAATATTTTCTCCCATTCTGAGGGTTGTCTTTTCATCTTGTTTATGGTTTCCTTTGCTGTGCAAAAGCTTTTAATTTTCACTAGGTCCCATTTGTTTATTTTTGTTTTTATTTCCATTACTCTAGGAGGTGGGTCAAAAAAGATCTTGCTGTGATTTATGTCAAAGAGTGTTCTTCCTATGTTTTTCTCTAAGAGTTTTATAGGGTCCAGTCTTACATTTAGATCTTTAATCCATTTTGAGTTTATTTTTGTGTATGGTATTAGGGAGTGTTCTAATTTCATTCTTTTACATGTAGCTGCCCAGTTTTCCCAGCACCACTTATCGAAGAGACTGTCTTTTCTCCATTGTATATCCTTGCCTCTTTTGCCACAGATTAGTTGACCATAGGTGCATGGGTTTATCTCTGGGCTTTCTATCCTGTTCCATTGATCTATATTTCTGTTTTTGTGCCAGTACCATATTATCTTGATTACTGTAGCTTTGTAGTATAGTCTGAAGTCAGGGAGGCTGATTCCTCCAACTCTGTTTTTTTCCCCTCAAGGTTACTTTGGCTATTCGGGGTCTTTTGTGTCTCCATACAAATTTTAAGATTTTTTTTGTTCTAGTTCTGTAAAAAATGACATTGGTAATTTGATAGGGATTGCCTTGAATCTGTACATTGCTTTGGGTAGTATAGTCATTATCACACTATTGATTCTTCCAATCCAAGAACATGTTATATCTCTCCATCTGTTTTTGTCATCTTTGATTTCTTTCATCAGTGTTTTATAGTTCTGAGTATAGGTCTTTTACCTCCTCAGGTAGGTTTATTCCTAGGTATTGGGGGTTGTTTCCTTAATTTCTCTTTCTGAACTTTCATTGTTAGTGTATAGGAATGCAAGAGATTTCTGTGCATTAATTTTGTATCCTGCAACTTTACCAAATTCATTCATTAGCTTTAGTAGTTTTCTGGTGGCATCTTTAGGATTATCAATGTATAGTATCATGTCATCTGCAAACAGTGACAGTTTTACTTATTTTCCAATTTGTATTCCTTTTATTTCTTTTTCTTCTCTGATTTCTGTGGCTAAGACTTCCAAAACTATGTTGAATAATAGTGGTGAGAGTGGACATCCTTGTCTTGTTTCTGATCTTAAAGGAAATGCTTTCAGTTTTTCACATTTGAGAATGATGTTTGCTGTGGGTTTGTCCTATATGGCCTTTATTATGTTGAGGTAGCTTCCCTGTATGCCCACTTTCTGGAGAGTTTTTATCATAAATTGGTCTCTGCATCTATTGAGATGATCATATGGTTTTTATTCTTCAGTTTGTTAATATGGTGTATCACATTGAGTGATTTGCATATTTTGAAGAATCTTTTCGTCCCTGGGATAAATCCCACTTGATTGTGGTGCATGATTCTTTTAATGTGTTGTTGGCTTCTGTTTGCTAGTATTTTTTGAGGATTTTTGCATCTATATTCATCAGTAATATTGGTCTGTAATTTTCTTTTCCTGTGGTATCTTTGTCTGGTTTTGGTATCAGGGTGATGGTGGACTCGTAGGACTTCCAAGTTTGGGAGTGTTCCTTCCTCTGCAATTTTTTGGAAGAGTTTGAGAAGGATGGGTGTTAGCTCATCTCTATATGTTTGATAGAATTCACCTGTGATGTGATCTCGTCCTGGGCTTTTGTTTGTTGGAAGATTTTTAATCACAGTTTCAATTTCATTACTCGTGATTTCTCTGTTCATATTTTCTATTTCTTCGTGGTTCAGTATTAGAAGGGTAAACCTTTCTAAGAATTGTCCAGTTCTTCCAGGTTGTCCATTTTATTGGCATAGAATTGCTTGTAGTAGTCTCTTATGATGCTTTGTATTTCTGAGGTGTCTGTTGTAACTTCTCCTTTTTCATTTGTAATTTTTTTGATTTCAGTCCTCTCCCTCTTTTCCTTGATGAGTCTGGCTAAAGGTTTATCAATTTTGTTCATCTTCTCAAAGAACCAGCTTTTAGTTTTATTGATCTTTGCAATTGTTTTCTTTGTTTCTATTTCATTTATTTCTGCTCTGATCTTTATGCTTTCTTTCCTTCTACTAACTTTGGGTTTTGTTTGTTCTTCTTTCTCTAGTTCCTCTAGGTGTAAGGTTTGTTTGTTTATTTGAGATTTTTCTTATTTCTTGAGGTAGGAGTGTATTGCTATAAACTTCCCTTTTAGAACCGCTTTTGCTGCATCCATAGGTTTTGGATCATTGTGTTTTCATTGTCATTTGTCTCTAGGTATTTTTTAATTTCCTCTTTGATTTCTCTTGGTTATTTAGTAACATATTGTTTAGTCTCCATGGTTTGTGCTTTTACGTTTTCTTCCCCTGTAATTGATTTCTAATCTCATAGCATTTTGGTTGGAAAAGATGCTTGATATGATTTCAATTTTCTTAAATTTACTGAGGTTTGATTTGTGAACCATGATGTGATCTATCCTGGAGAATTTTCCATGTGCACTTGAGAAGAAAGTGTAATCTGCTGTTTTCAGATGGAATGTCCTATAAATATCAATTGAGTCTATCTTGCCTATTGTGTCATTTAAAGCTTGAGTTTCCTTATTAATTTTCTGTCTGGATGATCTGTCCTTTGGTGTAAGTAAGGTGTTAAAGTCCCCCACTATGATTGTGTTACTGTCGGTCTCCTCTTTTATAGCTGTTAGCAGTTGCCTTATGTATTGAGGTGCTCCTATGTTGGGTGCATATATATTTATAAGTGTTTTATCATCTTCTTGGACTGATCCCTTGATCATTATGTAGTGTCCTTCCTTGTCTCTTGGAACATTCTTTATTTTAAAGTTTATTTTATCTGATATGAGTATTACTCCTCCAGCTTTCTTTTGATTTCCGTTTGCATGGAATAACTTTTTCCATCCCCTCACTTTCAGTCTGTATGTGTCTGTAGGTCTGAAGTGGGTCTCTAGTAGACAGCATATATATGGTCTTGTTTTTGTATCCGTTCAGTGAGTCTATGTCTTTTTTTTGGAGCATTTAATCCATTCACATTTAAGGTAATTATCGATATGTATGTTCCTATTACCATTTTCTTAACTGTTTTGGGTATGTTTTTTTTTTTTGTTTTTTTTGTTTTTTTTTTTTTTATAGTGAAAACTTTTATATTTTAGAATTAGCCAGCTGGACTCAAGTTTAGATGATCCCAATTTTGTTGGCAACATCCAAAGCGTCATAGTCAGGAGCCAGTCGAACATATGCCTTCTTCTCTCCATCAGGCCTGATCAGGGTGTTGACCTTAGCCACGTCAATGTCATAGAGCTTCTTCACAGCCTGTTTAATTTGGTGCTTGTTGGCCTTGACATCCACAATGAACACCAATGTGTTGTTGTCTTCTATTTTCTTCATGGCTGACTCGGTGGTGAGGGGGAACTTGATGATGGCATAATGGTCAAGCTTGTTTCTCCTAGGGGCGCTCTTCCGAGGATATTTGGGCTGCCTCCTGAGCCGCAGTGTTTTGGGCCGTCGGAAGGTGGGTGACGTCCGGATCTTCTTTTTTTTGTGGCTGTGTACGCCTTTCAACACTGCTTTCTTGGCCTTCAAAGCCTTTGCTTTGGCTTCGGCTTTGGGAGGGGCAGGGACTTCCTTCTTCGTCTTCGGCGCCATCTTCGTGAAAAGGCTGGGTATGTTTTTGTAGGTCCTTTTCTTCTCTTGTGTTTGCCACTTAGAGAAGTTCCTTTAGCATTTGTTGTAGAGCTGGTTTGGTGGTGGTGAATTCTCTTAGCTTTTGCTTGTCTGTAAACCTTTTCATTTCTCCATCAAACCTGAATGAGATCCTTGCTGGGTAGAGTAATTTTGGTTGTAGCTTCTTCCATTTTATCTTTTTAAATATATTGTGCCACTCCCTTCTGGCTTGGAGAGTTTCTGCTGTTAACCTTATGGGAGGTCCCTTGTATGTTACTTATCATTTTTCCCTTGTTGATTTTAATAATTTTTCTTTGTCTTTATTTTTTGTCACATTGATTACTATGTGTCTCAGCATATTTCTCCTTGGGTTTATCCTGCCTGGGACTCTGTGCTTCCTGGACTTTGGTGGCTATTTCCTTCCCCATGTTAGGGAAGCTTTTGACTATAATCTCTTCAAATATTTTCTTGGTATCTTTCTCTCTCTCTTCTCCTTCTGGGACCCCTATAATGCAAATGTCGGTGTGTCTAATGTTCTCCCAGAGGTCTCTTAGGCCGTCTTCATTTCTTTTCATTCTTTTTTCTTTATTCTGATCTGTGGCAGTCAATTCCACCATTTTGTCTTCCAGGTCTCTTATCTGTTCTTCTGCCTCAGTTATTCTGCTATTGATTCCTTCTAGTGTATTTTTCATTTCAATTATTGTATTGTTCATTTCTTTTTGTTTGTTCTTTAATTCTTCTAGGTGTTTTTTCTTTCATTCTTCTAGGTCTTTGTTAAACATTTCTTCCTTCTTCTTGATCTTTGCCTCCATTCTCTTTCTGGGGTTCTGGATCATCTTCACTATCGTTATTCTGAATTCTTTTTCTGGAAGGTTCCCTATGTCCACTTCATTTAGTTGTTTTTCTGGGATTTTATCTTGTTCCTTCATGTGGTACATAGCCCTCTGCCTTTTCGTCTTGTCTGTCTTTCTGTGAATGTGGTTTTCCTTCCACAGCCTGCACAATTGTAGTTTTTCTTGCTTCTGCTGTCTGCCCTCTGGTGGATGAGGCTATCTAAGAGGCTTGTGCAAGCTTCCTGATGGGAGGGACTGGTGGTGGGTAGAGCTGGGTGTTGCTCTGGGTGTAGAGCTCAGTAAAACTTTAATCTGCTTCCCTGCTGATGGGTGGGGCTGAGTTCCCTCCCTGTTGGTTGTTTGGCCTGAAGCGACCCAATGCTGGAAGCTACAGGTTCTTTGGTGGCACTATTGGTGGACTCTGGGAGGGCTCATGCCAAGGAGAACTTGCTAGAACTTCTGCTGCCAATGTCCTTGTCTTCACAGTGAGCCACAGCCACCCCCCCCCCCAACTTCTGCAGGAGACCTCCTACACTAGCAGGTAGGTCTGGTTTAGTCTCCTATAGGGTCACTGCTCCTTCCCCCTGGGTCCTGATGCATATACACTACTTTGTGTGTGCTCTCCAAGAGTGGAGTCTCTGTTTCCCCCAGTCCTGTCAAAGTCCTACAATCAAATCCCGCTAGCCTTCAAAGTCTGATTCTCTGGGAATTCCTCCTCCTGCTGCCAGACCCCCAGGTTGGGAAGCCTGACGTGGGGCTCAGAACCTTCACTCCAGTGGGTTGACTTCTGTGGTATACGTGTTCTCCAGTTTGTGAGTCACCCACCCAACAGTTATGGGATTTGATTTTATTGTGATTGCTCCCCTCCTACCATCTCATTGCAGCTTCTCCTTTGTCTTTGGATGTGAGGTATCTTTTTATGGTGAGTTCCAGTGTCTTCCTGTTGATGATTGTTCAGTAGTTAGTTGTGATTCCAGTGCTCTCACAAGAGGGAGTGAGTGCACGTCTTTCTATTCCACCATCTTGAACCAATCTCCATGCTTCTCCATCCAACACAGGAGCTGTGGGTGGAGTTTCTATCCCAACTCACAGCATGAAAGCCTTGGTCCATCTGTGTCATGCAAAGTCAAACCTCTCTTGAAGTGATTTGTTTATAGTGTCATTTGATGGAGTGGAATGTTCTGTAACTCATTCGAACTATTACAGAAGCTTTGCTAAAAGGTCACCACTGCTTTTTAGCGTTTCCCAATCTGGGCACCATCTGGAAGCTTGATAAAGATAAGGTTTTCCCCTGGCTTCTTCCATACCAACTAGATCCAATTAGCAAAGTGCTACTTTTGCAGAGAAGTTTGTGTTCACATTTGGAGAGAGAGAGACAGACAGGCAGACATACAGAGACAGACAGAGAGATAAAGAGAGACAGAGACAACTCAAGTAAATTCCAGTTAGTTGCCCCATAGTGTGCAAGCCCACTTAGCACCAAATTGGAGTGCTTATGCCAGAGGAGAGTAGTATTTAATAGGCCTGAATGGGGAAGGGGGTCAGAATTGAAAAGTGGAATAGCATTTACTTTTAAATGTCATTTTTGAATCAATATGTTCTTCAAGTGTAGTCTTGAGAGGCAACTCTAAAGGAACTTGAATTTCCCCATGTACTCCAAATTTAATAGAAAAATGACCAATCAGTCATTAAAGTAGTAAAAGCGATGCTAAACATTCAGTCTGCATGGCACCAACAACATTCAAGTTGTTATAACTTTACAGTTTTAGTCTAGGCCTACTATTGGCTTGCTTGCTTTCTGCCCTCTTCCTGATGAAACAAAAGTCTTGCATTTTCCAAACCTCAAAACTCAGCTGTAAAACTGCAGGAGACCAGCAAGCGGAAAAGGAAAATTTCCTTTAAAGATGTTTGGTCGCTGCTGGCCAGGCCTGCACTCTCCCTTGAAACATTAACTATGGCTTTTGACACTTGTCCTTGGAAAAAGTCCAAATGTGGCAAATGGTAGAGGCAACATTTCTTTACCCTCCTGCCTGGAACTCCCCGTGATACGGATGAGTTCTAGCTGGTGCTTCATGGGTAACAAGGAGTCCAGCTACTGCCCACCGCCCTTGCCCCCATCTGCAGATGAAATTAGCAAACACATAATAAGATCTACTGAACTAAAAAATCAAAACCCTCTTATTTGGTTGGAACTCCTGAAAGGGTCTGGACGAAAGAGGCTGCACAGTAGCAACTAAAATACAGGCTCTTTGTTATTAAAAATATTCTAAGAAGTGCGTGTGTGTATCTGCAGCAGGATACTTAGGGGAAGAGAAAATTAAACTCTGGAACCATAGTTTTGTCTCTGCAGAGATATTAAAAGCACAACAATCGTGTCTCCCTTGGCTCAATGAAATTGGATTGGAAACCAAAACTGTCCTTAGAAAGGAGAAGAAATCTATTCATATTTCTTTGGAGACAAGGAGGGAAGTCTTTCTGGCAAAGTCTTTAGGCTCCATTCAGGTCCAGGAAACTCAATCCTCAAGTTCAAAGCTCGTCTCGTCGTAGAGTTCGGGGCGTGCTGACTTCCTGTTCCGGGAATATTTCACATGCAGGAGGTCACCCATCTCATCCAGGGCTTCCAAAACCTGCAAAGAGATTCCTTCCATCAGTCGTCTTTAAACCCCCAAGTGGCCTTGCTCTCTGGGGGGTTCACAGAGAACCACACTCTTCTTTTGCCAGCTTATTCGATTTTAAAGAAAAAGAGAAAGATCCAAATCATTAAGCTGTGGTACATAAGCCAGCCCTAGAGGAATGTTAGAGGCTAATGCATTTTATTTTCATATTCTTTAATAGTCTAACTCCACATTATGAATCTTTAGTTTATTTTGGGGGTGAGAGGAGAGGAATAAAATCATCTGATCCATGCTTACCCTTGAAGGATTTATTTTAAAGTTTAATGACATATATAAACTTGTGGAAGAAAAAGAAAACTTTGCAGATTACATTTGTGTTAATTCTTCATGACACAGCAAACCAACCTGTCCAGGAAGAAAATGGAACATTATGGGAGCTAATTAGGTTTCTCCTCTCTCTCCCATTCTTCTGCTGCCCCCCTCTTCCCACACCTAACTTTTAAATACTCATCTCTATGCTCCATAGAATAATAGAATTTAAAACCACAAGAGACCAAGAACTCATCTATTTCAATTCTCTCAATCCAGGCAGGTAAATGTATCCCCAATTTTACAAATGAAACAACTGAGATCCAGAATATACAAAATGTAAGTTTTTCCTTCCAGTCTATCACTAATCCTACTGAATTGGGCATGCCTTTTCAACCTTTTGGGCCTGTTTTTCTCAACAAGTCAAAAGAAAAGGGAAATGATATTAGAGTCCAATGTTTTGAAAAAGGTAAAGTGAGAATCGTTACCATCAGAATGAATGACTCATGGGGCATATGGATTTTCTCCATTGGGAAATCTTCCAAACTGACATTAGTTAAGATCCCTACCAAGATGTTAAGAATAGTTTATTTCTGGGTGGTAGGATTATGGGTAATTAAAATTTTCTTTTTACTTCAATTTATTTTCTTAATTTTTATACCAAATATAAGCCCTAGGAAAAAGTATCAGGCTTTACATTTTAAGTGGCATCAATCTGGGATAGTTTCTGTTGCTTTTCCTGAAGGTGGGGGATGGAGTAGCTCTGTGACTTTGAAAGTGAAGGACCCACACACCTGGGGGAGAAGTACCACAATTCATGAAGGATGTGGGAGGAAATCATAGGATTTTGATTCATTTTAATCTCAACCTTTAAAAAATTTTTTTTATACAATTTTAAAGGTTACTTTCCATTTACAGTTATTACAATGTATCAGCTATATTCCCTGTGTTGTGTACAATACATCCTTGAGCCTATCTTATACCCAATAGTTTGTGCCTCTTGCTGACCAACCCTTATGTTACCCCTCCCACTCTCCCCACTGGTAACAAGTAGTTTGCTCTCTATGTATGTGTCTGCTTCTTTTTTATTATATTCACTAGTTTGTTGTATTTTTTATATTCTACACATAAGCAATGTCATACAGTACATGTCTTTCTCTGTCTGACTTATTTTACTTAGCATAATGCCCTCCAAGTCCATCTATGTTGCTGCAAATGGCAAAATTTCATTCTTTTTTATGGTTGAGTTACATTCCATTGCAAATACATACCACATCTTCTTTATCCATTCATCTATTGATGGACACTTAAGTTGCTTCCATATCTTGGCTATGGTAAGTAACACTGCTATGAACATTGGGGTGCATGTATCTTTTTGAATTAGTGTTTTTGTTTTTTTCATATGTATACCCAGGAATAGAATTGCTGGATCATACGGCAGTCCTATTTTTAGTTTTTTGAGAAACCTCCATACTGTTTTCCACAGTGGCTGCACCAATATACATTCCCACCCACAGTGTACGAGGGTTCCCTTTTCTCCACATCCTTGCCAACATTTGTAATTTGTGTTCTTTTTGATGATAGCCATTCTGACAGGTGTGAGGTGGTATCTCAACATTTTTAACTTCTTTTTTTGTGTCTGTTATAAAATGTACATAATATATTGGTAATGCATGTATTATTTCTAAATGGATTTATGTTGAGGCCCACTAATCAACTACCTGAAACACACCAGTACTCAAACAAGGTCGGGTTTATTCAGCTTGCTGCAGCAGGGAATATGCACTCCAGAAGAGCCATCTTCGTAACAGGGAGTTGAGAAGGGCTACGTATCACATCTGGACTTATGCACGAGATGATTCTAAGGAAGCAGGGACCAGTTCTGGCTTGGATGCTGTCAAGAAGCTGGAGCAGTTCAGTGTTGTTTATATTTAGACTTCTTATCTGGAAGGCGGGAGGATTATAGCAAAGCTAGAGCTGTCCTTGGTAACAGAGCAGCTGCCACTCATGTTAGAAGAGGGACCTTTTAAGTCATTTTGTGTTTGTAAAGTGTCCTCCTTTTTGACTTGTTCCAAACATGGTCACTGAATAGACTTCTCTAATATTGTATATTTTCTGTGACTGTCATTTATATTCAGTTGCTACCTTAATGCCCTGACTGTTCAAGGGGTCATTTTCCACTTCTCTTATAGTAAGGAACTTGCTCAAAATTTTGTATTGATTTAATGATCTCAAAAGTTTAGAGGCATTTGTCTAGATGAGGTTTCCGTGCTCCTTCCAAACCAAGTATTCCGCAGGAATTAACTCATGAAAACAATCACAAGGTCTGATATCTATTGAACTGGGTATTCATGAGTGTCTCCATGACGTTTGGATCAGAAGAAGGATGCAAATCGACCCAAGCTGTCCATCCCCTCCTGCCGTCTCTGGAGCGTGCTTCTGGGCACATCCTCTTCTCCCCATGCCTGCAGTGCCCCTCTCTTCACGCCCTTTTCCCTTGATGTTTAAACATGCTCAAATCTTCCCCCACTTTCAAGGGCTTTTTCTAAACCTATTTTTTTTTGCCTTTACACACTTCTCAAAAGACTTGCCTACCATTTCTTATCACCCACTCATTACATTTAGAAGGAACAATTTGTTAAAATTAATATTCTCTAAAATATACTCATTTTAGAGAATCTGGACAATATATAGAACAAAAACAGCAAAGTTCTCCCATCATCTCAAAATCTAGAGTTAGCTCAGTTATTAACATGTTATCTAATAAGTTGTTATTGTGTACCTACTATGTTCTATACATTGGTTTAAGTCCTAGAATATAATGGTGATGCAGAAAGATATGGACCCGTGTGTGTGTGTCTGTGTAATTTGAGCTCAAAGTATCCCTTGCATTTTTAAATTCTTTGTATTCTTATTTCTGTTCCCTGCACTCCCCTAAAACTCTCTGTTCTGAGCAACAACAAGATCCTACTAACTAACTGCTAAGCCAATGGTTTCTTCTCATCTCTCACCCCACTTGGATGTTCTGCTGTTTTGTAGAGACATTTTTAAAAATTAATTTTTATCGGAGTATAGTTGATTTACAATGTTATGTTTGTTTCAGGTGTACAGCAAAGTGAATCAGTTATACACGTACATATATCCACTCTTTATTAGATTCTATTCTCATATAGGTCATTACAGAGTATTGAGTAAAGTTCCCTGTCCTATACAGTAGGTTATTATTAGTTATATATTTTATATATAGTAGTGTGTATATGTCAATCCCAATCTCCCAATTTATCTCTCCCACCACTTTCCCCCTTGGTAACCATAACTTTGTTTTCTACATCTGTGACTCTATTTCTGTTTTGTAAATAGGTTCATCAATAGAATATTACTTAGCCATAAAAAAGAACAAAATAATGCCATCTGCAGTGACATGGATGGACCTAGAGATTGCCATACTGAGTGAAGTAAGTCAGACAAGAAAGACAAATATCATATGATATCGCTTACACGTGGAATCTAAAAAAATCGCAGGGACATTTGATCCTCCCCCTCCTTGAAGTTTTTTCCTTTTTACTCTGTTGAGCACTACACTAGCTTGTGACTTTTCCAATTGATCTAGCTCCATCTAAGCCCAGTTCCTCATCTGTGATTCCTATATCCAACCAGGGATGTAAGGGGAGTCTGCGCTTGGCCCGTTCACTTATATTTGGACAATTATATCTTCTACCATTGACTTTAATGACCCCTTAGTTCCTCAGATTACAGCAGCTCCAGGCTTGCATACTCTCCTAAGCTCCAGAATTGGGTTTTATTTTCTTTAAATTTTATCGAAGTATAAATGACTCAGTTACACACACACACATACACACACACACACACATATTCTTTTTCATATTCTTTTCCAATATGGTTTGTCACAGGATATTGAATATAGTTCCCTGTGCTATACAGTAGGACCTTGATGTTTATCCATCCTATATATAATAGTTTGCTTTTTCACAGATGGCCCGTAGATTTGTAATCCCAACATGTCTAGAAGTGAGCTCGTTTTATTCCCCCAGTCCTGTTGATGTTATCTTCTTCCTTGCCATATACCTTATCTCATATACGTGCTTAGTTTTGCTGTTCTTTGTTTGCTAGAGGGCTAGAGACCTCGGATTATTCTTGATTCTCTCACCCCATATGTGCTCTGCATCCAATATTTGCCAAGTCTTGGCAGCTTCATGCATGCATAACGTCTATTCCTAGATCCATTTCTTTTGTTTCTGTTGCCCTTGACCTTGTCATCTCTTGTTTTGTTCAAATAGCTCCATAATAACCCACTCCACCTTCATGCAGTTGTCTATATTTCTTTTTCGAGATGAATTTATTCTGTCTGATATTATTATGAAGTGCTTATTTATAGTATGTTCTCTTAGACTTTTTGCCCCAGGGTTTTGCATAGAGAAGACACCTGATAGTGTTTGCTAAACTGCATTGATTTTATAAGACAGTTTCATCAACGCTAAACTGACTGACCTGGCTTGGTTCTCTGATATTATTCATTCACACAGAGATCGAAATCCAAGGACAATGAAATGTGGTTTTGAAATCCTTTACACCTCATGTAGGATGAGCTTATATGATAGATCTGTCTTTGTTGTTGGTTTTCCAACATGTGGCTTATTTGGGTCATATTTTCTTATGAGGGACATGGTGGCTGTGAGCAGTGCCAGGATGCAGGCAGTTACTGCTGAAATAGCACGTGAGATCAGCGTCTGCATTTAAGAACAAGCAAAGAGCAGGATGTCTGGCTACTCAGTGGGTCTTTGCTATGAAACCAAAACACCGACTTGACTCAAGTCTTCACTGAGCTGATTTTCTTTTCTATCTGCTGAGCTGATCACATTGTTGGGCATTGTTAGGATACCCTTATTATTATTATTATTATTATTTTTAGCAGTGAGTGTTATTAGTGTTGTTTTCTCAAACCATCCAAGAGAAACCCAGGGAAACCCAAGCGAGCTCAGTAAAAGAACGTGCTCGGAATCCGAGGACCCCATCCTGTCGCTTCTGCTGGGCTGTGGAGTACTTACTGCGTCTAACATCTCCCGGGTATGTGCTGCTGAAACACAGAACCGAGCCCGGGCTTCTGCAAGGGGAGTAGCTGGAAATCCAACGACCACCACGCCGATTTTTCTCTTTAATAGATGCCTTGCAAAAGCCCTAAGGGAAATGTTAAAAAGGAGGTTAACTGAGAGATGACAAAATTATACTGCAAAAAAAAAAAAGAAAAGAAAAAGGAATGTGGCTAATTGACTTTTTTTTTAAATTTATATTTATTTTGGCTGCACTGGGTCTTAGTTGCGGCATGCGGGATCTTTAGTTGCAGCATGCAGGCTTCTTAGCTGTGGCATGCGGGATCTATTGGGTTGGCCAAAAAGTTCTTTAGGGTTTTTCCATAAGATGTAATGGAGAAACGTGAACGAATTTTTTGGCCAACCCAATAATTCCCCGACCAGGGCTGAACCCTGGCCCCCTGCATTGGGAGCATAGAGCCTTACCCACTGGACCAACAGGGAAATCCCTACTTTTTTTTTCTTTTGCGGTACGCGGGCTTCTCACTGTTGTGGCCTCTCGCGTTGCAGAGCACAGGCTCCGGACACGCAGGCTCAGCGGCCATGGCTCACGGGCCCAGCCGCTCCATGGCATGTGGGATCTTCCCGGACTGGGGCATGAACATGTGTCCCCTGATTCGGCAGGCGGACTCTCAACCACTGCACCACCAGGGAAGCCTGTCCCTACTTTTTTAAAGTAAGTAGAAGATGACTGAAGTAATGAAAGTTCCCTCAGATACAACCGATAAGGAAATGTGGCAGCCAGTCACTTGATGGTACACATAACTGAGTGTGTATACTGTGGGGTATGGCGCACTCATTAGATAGTTACGTGTACAGAGCCTTTGACATTGAGCAGAAAATCCTGGTGCATGTGACCCTGGTTTAACAAGTCTGCACATATGTAAAATCTTCTGTCTGCAGGGTTCCTAAGGAATAAAAACCATTACTCAATGCAATTACCTGAAGAAAGAATATGTTAGATGCATACTTATATGCTTTAAAAACTTAGTACTGATAATACAGTGTGGAAATTTTAAGAAGCCTCTACTTCGTGACTATAATTTCAGGATCCAGATCAGAGGGTCTGCAGGAGCCAATCCCAAGCCATGTTATCTTTCCAGCGACAAAGATTTTATTTTCCATCAAGCCAAAGATAGGAAATAGCAAGGGTCTCCTCATTTGTTATGTGTATGTTCAGGGATAATAAGCCCATTGGCTGGATTAAGGGGGGATGGGGAAGGAGGGAGAGAGAGAAATGCACGCACACAGAGGCTGGTCGGTAGAAGCAGCCTGGAAGCTGTAGGTCATAGAATTACAAAGCTCTTTGATACTGAGTAAAACTTTTTTAAGCTATGATTCCTTCCCCTTAACTGCTTCTAGCCTCTTTTTATTTCAGAGCTAATCTCAGTAACGATTCTAGAATACCCAGCTCTCAAAGTCTGTAAACTTCTTACTCTAAGATCCAATGTCAGACACAGGCATGTGCACCCCAAGTGAGCCTTTTCCCCTTTGTGCTCCGTCGCTCCCCGCAGGAATCCTTAATCACTAAGATGCTTTGCCCTCAAGTGGGGTAAACGTCTCAGATCTGTTCTTAGCATTAAGAGGTTGCTGGTGTCTTATTTTAGGCTGGAAGCTGACAGCACCACAGAAACCTTGAGTCGTAACTCAGGAAGAATCCGCGACGCAGGGGTCTTTCATTCTCTTCCCGTTTAGCTGTCTGCCTTTTGGTTTCCTCGTGCAGAATGCAGGTTATCAAAGAAAGCGGTGGAGATTGCAAGAACTACCAAACACACAGCCTCTCTGGCCCCCTGGCTTGGCCATGGCAAGATATAGCCTTTGATTTGGATTGGGAAGTTTACAAGGGGATGGAGCTTTCTAACTGAGGAAGCTTGAAAACAGCCATTCTTTCTTTTTCTTGATCACCCTATGGAAGGCTGCCCACGGAACTGCACAGGATGAGAGCTCGTAATTGTCTGAGAAACAAGTCAAGTGCTTTTATTGCTAGAGTACAAACCACCTGACCCATGATCGGGCTGGTTTTCGGGACTCCCCAAAGACCATTTTCACTGTCTGCACTCTTCTCTTTGTACCAGAGGAAGTAAGTTTTGCCAAAGAATGTAGAGCGAAATATATGACTGTTGATTCATTAGGCTAACCTGAGGCCTCCCCGGAGCAGTTCTAAGTTTAAAACTTACACTACTAAACCTAGCCTCCTTCAGCTAATGTATACGATTGCCTCTGGGTTTGTATTCCCCAAAGCAAATTAGAGCTGGCATAGGCTGAAAGAAACTAAACTATGGGAATAATAATCATAATAATAATACATTAGCATTGCATTGCATGCAGCATCGCTGCATTTTCTGCACCACCATCCTCCAAGTGTATGATGAGGCCTGAGGATGGAAAATGTCAACCCTGTACCAAATAGTAAATACAACATATTCTTGATTATTTAAGTGAATGTTTTATGAGTGAAATCGCATTATACTAAACTCCATAGAAGATTCCAGTGGTAGAATTGCAACAGGACTTTATCCAAAAGGATACCTGGCTGGAGATAATGTCTCCATTCTGTGGTAGGTGGAAATGTGGAGAAATCACAGTTCTTTGAGAAAAATCAAAAGTTTTTAAATAAGCAAATGAAACAAGTGCTCATACACTGGCTTAGCCAATTAACTCCGTTTCAAAAGGTTCTCTGCCTTCAGCTTTCCATTGAAGAAATATCAGCACAGGAAGCAAGATTGGGCAGCAGTAACTCCTGCCACCATTAGATAATATTACCTTTTGTAACTAACCTGTTCTAAGATTTCTTAACAACCCAAATAATTAGATTTTTTTTCCCATTGTCATAATGGATGCCTTTTGATTCACCAATGATGACATTAAAGAGGGTTAAATTATACTCTGCATTGCTTTAAAGAGATGTGTATTTTTCCCCTATGGGCTGTCCTGTGCATTGAAAAGAACACTGGTTTAGGAGGCAAATGCAACTGGTTTGAATTCTGGCCTCCAGTACCTACAATGTGAGTGACCCTGAGAAAGTAGGTTGACTTTGCGGTGTCTAGGTGTCTTCATTTGTAAACCAGGGCTAAGCATCCCACCTTCAATGGGTGATCACTGGTTTTAAGAGCCTTCCTTAGCATATGAGTAACATCCAGCAATGTTAGCGCCTCCTTAGCCATGCAACCACGATGACTCAATCTTATACTCTGTTGAAACTAACACTTATCATCATTGTAGCTATAGTAAAAGTAGTAGTAATAATGATGTCTACCACTGAATGATTGCTTCCTCAATTACTATATGAAGTGCTTTATATACATTATTAATACTATTAATGATAACAGCCAACACTGAGTAGCTTCTATGTAAGACACGACATGCCAAATGCTGATAGACTTCATCTTGTTTAATCTTCAAGTGATCTTAGGAAATAGGTCCCATTCTATCCCATTTTCAATATGAGAAAAGTGGGGCTTCAGAAGGTTGGTTAACTTGTCCTAGACCCCCCAGCTAGGACGAGGCAGAGTCCAGTTTCTTTTTCACTCCAAACATCTCATTATGCCTTAGAACATCACTTTTCCAGGAAACTCCCTCTCCGTTTAATTTTCCTTTTTCACATTAGCTTTGTCTAGTCGGGACTCCT
Source organism: Mesoplodon mirus (assembly GCF_964341445.2). Classification (NCBI taxonomy): domain Eukaryota; kingdom Metazoa; phylum Chordata; class Mammalia; order Artiodactyla; family Ziphiidae; genus Mesoplodon; species Mesoplodon mirus. The sequence continues at coordinate 78,062,326 of NC_138991.1, read as the reverse complement.
GGCATATAAAGGAGGAGGGGAACTCCCTCTTTCATTCTGTCATCGTGCACTTGAATTCTTGCATTGAAATGCATTTGCCTTTATTCTTCATGGACTCTTCTCATTGGATGGATTCATGTTCCCAGCCTGTTGAAGTTCTAATTCTAGCTTCCATCATCAAAGTCAAAAGTATCCAGCACGCTCCCTACCGCCACCCTCTGGTGTTGACACTCTCTAAAATGAAACAAGTTTACTTTTGGTGTCTTCGTTTGAGCTAATCATAAAATATTAGATAGGCATGGGCTACGTGTGGGGTCAGAACGTACCGTTTCCCCAACCACTCAGAGTAAACGTGGGTTTTCTTTCCTGTCATCTAAGATCAGATGGTAAAGGGTTTTGGGTTATCTGCCAGTTGGAATCACCATTGTCACTCCTTCCTGCCATTAGCACAGAGCAGTATCCTATGACATTTCTGAAGCACACTGTCTTCTTGGCTACTCCAGGAATTATTTCCTGATCCAGATCCATGAACAAAGGGTTGAGTGTTGGATGGCTGTGTTGCATGAGGCAACTCATATGTGTGTTTTAACTGCTTATTATTTTGCTGTGGTGAAATGACACAAAAGTGTACTCCCCAAAATCCATCTTTTAGGAGCATATAACTCAGTCCTATCCATCATGAGTTTTCAACTAATAGCTCCAGAACTTCTTTTCTATACTACATCTAATACTCTGCCAATCTACTTCGACTGTTAAGAGAATCAAATGGAAAGTTTTAACAATGGGGTTGTGTTAAAGGAGTGTCAGGTTGTCTAGAATCTGATAAACATTTGTTGAGAATTACTTTCTACCATGTGCTTCATCAGATACACAGACATTTTATATTAAAAGGAGTTTAATTAACTTCTTTTTAACAACAGAGTTAATTATTCTCTAGCAGATTGGAGATGGCTCATGTATAAATTCATCTGTGCCATACTGAGAAAAAGTCATTTTTCCTCTTTATACAGTTTTTACTAATGCTCAACCTCAGAGTTGCAATCGAGGGAAAACAACCCCAAATAAGCTTACATGAGTGGTGTTAACATTTTTTGTTAAGAGCAAGAGCTTTGGAGTAAGCCTAGGTTTGGGTTTGCCTCTTGGTTTTACTACTGCTTGACTGGTATGGCTTTGAGAAGCTATTTAACTGCTCTCAGCCTCAGTTTCCCCACACATGAGGGTGCCTTCTTTTGAGGATGGCCATGAGAGTGCAATGGGAGAAAGCACAGAGCCTGGTAATGTTGCTTTTGAATGTTGGGAGAGACGGTTTTTTGAGGTTCTCCCTGAGAAAGATCTTGGGGGAGGAGGAAGTGCAAGATCATCATCAATTTACAGCTGAGGCCTGAGATAAGTGACTCCACCCAATTTACAGAGCTTGGAAATGATGGGCCGCAGTACCTGGCTCCCTTCCCACAAGATCTGTGAAAAGGTCTTGCTGATGGGCAAGGCAGGTAGTTTCTGAGAAGCTGGACAAGTGAATTCCGAACTCGGCGTCCCGCTCAAAGTGCAAAGCAATACCTATGCTGAAAGAGCCCCCTGGTGTCAAAAGCACCATCTCTGTCCGATCACCTTGGAGCTTAGGTGTTATTCTGGGAGTCCGCTGGATACTCACGCTACTTTAGCAGGCATGTAAAGGAGCAGGGGAACAACGGGAGATTCCTCATTGCCATAGATAATGAATCCCATTTCACTCAGTCTCTGTCTGAAGTATCTTGTGTTTTCTGCAAGTTGCTGTACTCTCTGCAACCCTGAAAGGAAACAGGCATGAAATCCATCAATTTCCACATGGCAGAGGGAAGCAAAGGTCAGACTGTCTTGGCGAGTGTTCCTAAGTCTTTCTGCAGTCCTGCATTAAGAGTTGGAAGGGGGTCAAAGTAGGGTAGGGAAATATCTCCTGGTGAGCAGGTGTGAGCACTGATGCCTGGGATCTGCCCTGAGCGCAGAAGGCAGGATCCTGGGGAATGGTGCTGCTGGGTACTGCTGGCAACCAAAGCCAGGCTAGGCTGCAGGGCAGTAGGGGAGCAGGAAGGGTGTCTAGCAAGAAGGAAGGAGATGAACTATCATTTACTAGACACCTACTGGGTGTGGATTCTGCTAAATACTATAGGCACATTAGTTCAGGGGAAGAGAGTGTGACAGGAAGTCACACATACACACACACACACACTCCACCCCATACCAGTTGTTGGTTGTGGCATTTTAGCCAAGCTGAGCTGGCCCATTAAGTAACCCTTCATCTAGGTCTCTAATCAAAGAACACTTCATCCAATCTGAATTAGAAGGGGTAGCATATCCTTGGACAGATAGATCCATTGGAGACGGGGACTATTTTGTGAGGCACCCAGTGGTGATAGAGTAACAGAGGAAAGGGAAGAGGGGGCCCTCTGCTTTCTCCAGACAGAAAAAATGACAGGGTTGACCCCCAACAGAAGGTCAAGCAAGGTACACGTGCCCATTTCAAGGTTATTGGTACTTCAGCTCAAAAGCTTATCTTCTGTCTTAAGTGCGTATCCCAGTGGGAAGGTCACACACATTATGAAATGACCAAAGGGAACTGAAGAGTAGAAAGAGTTCTGGAGATATCTGCCTACTCACTTCTGCCTCTAATCAGGTAAGTGAGTAAACTAGCCAAAGCCAGAGAGTGTTTGCTCAATAAGGAAGATTGAATAGGATTGGATATTAAAGTCCCTGAGAAATCAGTCCAATGCTTGCATTTGATGCAGCGTTGCCATTCATCAGGAATTTGCTGATACAGCTGACCTCCATTCTGATTGGTCAGGAATCCATTCAAACTGATCAACTCTTACTTTACCAGTTATTCAATTTTTTTTTTTTTTTTTTTTTGCGTTACGTGGGCCTCTCACTATTGTGGCCTCTCCCGTTGTGGAGCACAGGCTCCGGACACGCAGGCTCAGTGGCCATGGCTCACGGGCCTAGCCGCTCCGCGGCATGTGGGATCTTACTGGACCGGGGCACGAACCCGTGTCCCCTGCATCGGCAGGCAGACTCTCAACCACTACGCCACCAGGGAAGCCCTTATTCAATATTTTGAACATCACTCCTGAGTGTGTTTGTAACTCTTTAGATGGAAAATGGATAAAAATGTCAATAAACATGTCATCACGGTCTTCTAGTTTCTTCTTGGAGACATGGCCCCAGACCGTACTTTGACAAAGGGTTGAGCAGTGGGTATCTCCTGCTCAGCATCCTTCCTCCAGGGAACCATGATGTTCAGGTAGAGTTGGCTCCACCTTTCCTCTTGGCTACAGGGGTATTGTGTGACCCAGGCCTGGCCTATTGGAATACTCCACCCCCCTGATAATTGGGTCATTGATGGAACACAACCAGGGCCTACCAGTCTTTCAGATCTACTGAGGAAGAAGTGTAAAAACAAGGTCAACTTCAAGCTACATCCTTGCCACCATGGAGGAAACCTGCTTGAGAATGATGCTGATTCAGAAAAAAGCCAAGGCACAAGACAGCAAGAGTCTTGATGGGATCATTGGAACTCTTGGGTCTAGCAGTGCCTAAGTGAGTCCATCCTTTGGACTGTCCCTGTTGTGTGAACCATTACATTTCTTTTTCTTACTGAAGCTACTTTGAGCTGAATTTCTACTACCTACAACCTGATATGTCCTGATTAATACAGGTGGCCAATAATTGGATGAGGGGACTTCTTAAGGACAATAGTAATATCAACAGCAATAATTATTGTAGCTTACAGATATGTAATGTCAACTTTGTTATAAGCACTTGGCATTTAATGATTTATTTAGTCCTCACAACAACTCTATTGAGGTAGATGCTATAATCTCATGTCATACACGAGGAGGAGACAAGTAACTTACCCAAGTTCACATAGTTGGTAGGTAGCAGGGCCAGAATTTGAACCCAGGCAGTTCATCCCACCCCCCAACCTCCCATTTGCATAAATTTTGTTGCATAGACACAGCCTCTTTTGTGCTTAAAAAAAAAAGAACAGTTTTGTAACATGCTGAAGTGTCCCTTGGAAACTTGTATTTGTACAGAGAGCAACCTATTTGAAGGACAGAACTAACAATGAGGAAGGAAAATATTTGTCATTACTTAAAAATAAAAATATCATCCATACACTTTGAAACTGTGTGTATTTAGGAAGATGAGAACATAAGGAGTAGGGAGAGATTGGGGAACAGAGAAGGAAAAGAAAAGAGGGGATGTGTGTAGGCATAAGGCTGATTCACTTCGCTGTGCAGCAGAAACTAACACAGCATTGCAAAGCAATTATACTCCAATTAAAAAAAAAACCCAAAAAACATAAGAGGGGCTAGAGTATGACTTATTTTAAAGAAGGTGATTCAGATAAAAATGAACGAATTTACAAAACAGAAACAGACGTACAGATATTGAAAACAGACTTAGGGTTACCAAAGAGGAAATGTTGGGGGGGGGGATAAGTCAGGAGCTTGGGATGAACATGCACACACCACGATATATAAGAAAAATAACCAACCAGGGCCTACTGGATAGCACGGGAAACTCTACTCAGTATTCTGTGATAACCTATACGAGAACAAAATCTAAAAAGAATGAATATATGTAGAACGGAATCACTTTGCTGTACACCTGAAACTAGCACAACACTGTAAATCAACTATACTCCAATAAAATTAAAAACAAACAAACAAAAGTAAAGAAGGTGATTCAAATGAAGGCACAGATATACATCCCAGCTACCAAAATGTATTCCATATGGCTTGTCCCCTTGTGTGTTCAGCTCTTCTGTTGATTGTTAGTTGCACAATGAATAGATGAGTTCATCAGGCTGAGTCTGATGATTCCTAAATGATCCCCCTCACAGACTAGAAGGATTTCCTGGCCTGGAAGTGCATGAGTGACTTAAATTGCTTTTCCCAATGGCATTATCTTTGCACTTGCCCATAATGATTCATCCATCATTGGGCTGCGCAGCTACTTAATTGGCCCCGTCTGTCCTCTCTGCCTTGATTAACCCAAGTAACTGGATCACGAACTAATGTCATCATTTTACTGCTTCTAGATCCCTTGGAGAGTTGACCAAACAGATCAGAATATCGATTGCAGGGGCAGCTGACTCTTGAGAACTGAATGTTTTATTCTTGCCCTGTCTTCTCCCTCTTTAGACCATTTAGCACAGCATGGCTGACAAGCCATTATGACACACTTCGTGGTCACCATGTTTTCTCACATAGGGTCACTATAAATGCCTTGAGGTCTTTTGAGTTGGCCAAGACACAGCTCCTTTCAATTACTCTATTGCTCACTCTGGAAAATTGGAAACATTCTCCTCCTCTTGGAGGGCCTGGGGGCAGAGAGAAATTTGTACATATAAAACGCTACTCACCTACAGGATGTGGGTGATTTTATTAATTATGTTGTGCTTTGAGATCCTTGTTTGAAGAGGGCTTTATAAAAGTAGAAGGAATTTTTAGCACTTGTTCTTTCGTACAGGGATGGCCACGCCAGGATGGCATGGGGACTGGGCATGGCAGTGACCTTCCCTTTGCAATACACAAAGTCCCTAATTAAATAGTTCCTGATTCTTCTTCCACTTATTATAATACGTAGAAGTCAGGGAAGGCTCCACACAGATAAATAAGTGAAGGATCAGATCTCTTATGTAGAGTGCTGGAGAGTTTATACGAGTGTCTTATTTTGCTGTATTCTGGGTTCTCTGGAAAAGGAATAAGCTTTGGAGTTAAATGGACTAGGAACCAAACTCCACCTGGACAATGTAAGGCTTTGAAACCTCAGTTTCACCTAGCGATACATAAGCTTATCTCACAAGAAGATTGGGAGAAATAAAGGGTTAATGCAGGAACATGCTTAATACTGTGTCTGGGAAAAAGGTACTTGAAAGGTTAGTTACATTTTTCTGTTAGCAATAGTTCTGGGTAGCCTCAGTGGCACCTCGAAATCATTTGGAGAGCTTGGCAAAATCCCATGCCCAGACTGTACCCCAGACCAATGAAATCAGCATCTCTGGTAATGAGATCAAGCATGAGTTTCGGATTTCACCAGGTGCAGCCAAGGAGACTCAGATGTCTCAGAAACAATGGCCATTACCAGTTCACCCCCGAGGCCATGCATGGCTGTGTTAGGCGCCTGACTGTGTCTTGGCTGAGTCATGCTCCTTGGTTGGACATGGAAAGTAAAAGATGGGCATATGTCTTAGCCTCTTGTTTGGCAAGATGACATCCCAGCATTTACTGAATGTTCGAGGTCTCCAATGGTATGTTTGTGGGATCACTTGCTCCCCTGACAGTTATCGGCTCCAAAGTGCTCACTCGACTTGAGACCAACCTCACTGTCAACCTTGCCCCTCTCATGAGGCTGGATAAAATCAGGGATGGACCCAGCTGGGCAGATGACCTGTAGGTTGCCATTCTACCCACTTGGATTTCTAGCTCTGCCAATTTGAGAGATGGACTAGGTTTAACCTTCTCTCCAATGTTATTAAAACAAAAACAGCTGGGGCAGGGGAAGGAAAACAAATAAAACCCAAAGTGTCACCACTACAAAGCCATGCCATCCCCAAATAAAAACAATCATCTGTGGCATTTCCAAAAATATGCTCAGGTCAACTCAATCTCCAGAGGGCCAGAAGGAATTGTGGACAGTAGACACTCCCAGAATGACCTGTCAAAAGCTAAAGAAGGAAAATATCTTCTCTGTCGAACCATCGAACCATCATCTGCTGGCAAAAGAGGACAAAGGCACTTCCCCCTGTAAGACTGAGTGAAAGAGGCAGATTTGATGAGTTTGCAAGACAATACCAACGACACTATTTTCTGCAGACTTTGCAAGCTTGCTCTCTAACAGAGGAAACGTGCATAGACCCAGATGGCACGGGGGGGGGGGACTTATTTTATTATTCCCCAGGCTGAAAAAGGCACATACAGAAATACACACCGCCCTCCTTTCACCAGTGCGGAATACAGGCTGGGCAACCTCGAACATGCTCCTAGGCAGTAACGCTTGGGAAATGCGGTTCTCTTCTTTAGAGATAGGAAGAATCTTTCCCTAAAACATGTCTCACAACTTAAGAAGCCGATCTTTCTGAACAACCAGTTTGATCCTCAAGAGTGCCCGCAGTGGTCTGAGAAGGGCTCCCTCCCCCCAACCCCTGCCCCCTTGCCTCCTTCCCCTTCTTTGTCTGATGCTCACACTAGGCTTCTGCTCCGGGCATGGGGAGGGGGAGGGAGCAGGGGTGCCGGGGAGAGACCTTGGAGTAAAGTTTCATTGTGGCAGCAGGAACCCAGCATCTGTTATTTTAAGCTCTGGACAGCAGACAGGACATTTTGTTTCCTACACACTCGGGGCAGAGAGATCTCAGGAAAGATCAAGAGGCTACCGAGCAGCAAGAATCATAAGAATCACATTAGCAGTGACAAGCTTCCCAGTGGGATGGAGAAGACAGCGTTTGGAGTGGTTTGCTGAGAGGAACACATATTTTTATCAGGCACTGAAGCTCTCCCTTTTGATGTCTGGATTCCAAGGTTACGGCATGCTTTATAGTCACATACTCGTGTGCCAAGGACGGTCCAGGCTGCTCAGTCCTGCCCCTGTGGAATGCACACAGGAGCAGAGTGGGCAGGCTGGACATCAGGGTGGACGGCTGTCTACAGGACAGGATTTCATGCCCCTGTTTCCACCTCCCCACCCACTGCTCAGATACACCGTCAGGGGCTTAATCCACAAGGAGAGGTGACAATGGACATGTCTTGTGCACCTACAATGAGCCAGGAGCTGTGCTTTTGGGCCCCCTTCACAGATGAGGAAACCAAGGCTGGGAGACTGTTCATGCATTGCACAGCTGACCTGGAAATCGGCGGTGCCTAAGAGTCTATCAAAGTCTGCTCCTTGTAAGAAGCTCGTAAACTCATTTCTGATGAGGTGTGCGTCCCATGATTCATGGATTCATACATTTCACAAATGAAAAGCACTCACTATGTACAAGAGCCAGCTGCTAAGATGGAGGAGAAGATGAAAAAAATCTGGGGCTATTTGGCAAGAAATAACCTAACAGTAGAGAGTGCAGATATCAGATAATATACACATGAGAAGAGCCATAAGACGGATATAGACAGTCAGCTGGCCTGTCACATAGTAGTGCTTCTTGAATCCTTACAGAATGAGTGATAAGATTTCACATTAACTTGCATTTAAGTAGAGAGCAGTATCTTAGCAAGTCTCGAATGATGGAGTTTTACACATCCAATGGGGTAATTTGGGAGGCTGGGGCCTTTGGGAGCCTTGCGAATTGGTGATTCTTAAACAGGGGAACACACCAGAGTCTTCAGGGAATAATTTTTTTTTTCTGGAATACTCACAGGTAAGCCTCTTCGGCAGAGATTCTGCTCCAGAAGGACTGGTGTGGACCTTTTACAAAACCTCCCCCTGGGTAACTGTGGTGTGCACCCCAGTTCTGAACCCTCACTCGTAGTCATAAACTGTTGTGGTTGTTGATTCTATGAAGATAATAAGGCTGATTCTAACTGAAGCCTCCAGAGAGCAATTTGTCTCCAAGTATTTTTGCATTTTTCCCCTCCATCAACAGGTCCGTGTGTCAGCTCCCATCTGCCCTTTTCTTTTTTCTATGGAGATGAGGAAGACACTCGTATCTGAGCCTTAATTTACTGATCTGTTAAATGGGGATGATAAGAATCTATTTCCCAGGACTTTGGGGAGAATGCTATTTCGTACTTTTCTGTGTGAGTGGCTGTTGTGTTCAGGGGAGAATTAAAAGATGAATATGTCTATTATTTTCAAGGAGCTTATAGCCTAGAAAAGGTATGTAATAATCACAGACGGTAGAAAATTGAATGCCCCGTGGAAGAAATGCTCTGGGAGTTTGGAGCCAAGACCTAGAGGTGGTAAGTGAACACCTTGTGTGCCAGGAGGGATGGTTAGCTCACTTGCCTAGAACGTTTGGTTTACAGTCATGAGAAGCATCAGTGGAATCAGACCCAGACGGCTGCAGATGCCAACCTAAGAGGTGGTGGGCACTAGGGAGCCAAGGCAGCATCACGAGCAGGATATGCCATGTTCTGAGGGGGTTTAGGAAGAGGGAGTTATAGTGTATAGTACGTGGAGTAGGATAAGGAGAAAACCAGAGGTGGCCAGACACGTAAGGAGGCCAGAGTGGCAGCAGAAGTGGGTGAGATGTGCTTCAGCAAAGATTGTGGCAAGAAGGCAAAGGAGAGGTCCTGGCTGAGGAATTGGGTTAATGGGGGTCCTCTGAAAGCGCTCTGAGAAACCGTGCAAATGAAAGTAGCCTCTAGGAAGCCCCATCGAGGCAGCGTGTGCATGATTCAAACCTCTGGTTTTCAAAGTGTCTGCTGGGTGGGGTGTGCACTGAGGAAGCCTCAGGGAGGGGGTGCGGGGAAAAACTGAGGGACGGGCTCAGCGGCTAGGAGATCGGACCACTCCACCCTCCAAGCTGTCTCCATGACAACAGCATCTCTGCCAAGTGCTCAAGGACCGTGAGCCTAATTTTCCTGGGTTCAAAATCCTCTCTGCCATCTTGGGCAAGGCATTTCATCTTTCTGCAGCTCAAGTTTTTCACCTGTAAAATGTGAATAATGACAATGACAATAATAATAAGAAGGATTGGGGCTTCCCTGGTGGCGCAGTGGTTGAGAGTCCGCCTGCCGATGCAGGGGACACGGGTTCGTGCCCTGGTCCAGGAAGATCCCACTTGCCACGGAGCGGCTGGGCTCGTGAGCCATGGCCGCTGAGCCTGCCCGACCGGAGCCTGTGCTCCGCAACGGGAGAGGCCACAACAGTGAGAGGCCCACGTACCACAAAAAAAAAAGAAAAAAGAAGGATGCCCATTTCATACTGTTATGAGGATTTGATTTTAAGCACTTTGGACAGTGTCTGGCACACATTTTGTATAAAATGGACTTTCACGTACATTTCATTTGAAAAAAAATTCTGTGGTTCAAAAAAATATTGAAAACTATTCATTTCCAGTCTTCACCAAAGACTGAACTGACTTGCTTGGATTTGTCCTCTAAGGCTGGGCCTCTGTGATCAATGGAAGTGACCTGTGGTGTCTACAGCCAATCTGGTTGTTCCTGTACCCTCCTCAGTTTCTTTGGTTTTTTTGTTTTGGTGCCTAGGACATACCTTTTGATATTTTCTTAACCCCCAGAATTAAATATTCACCAGAATAATGTTCATTCTCAGTATTCAAGTTGAAGCATATGACCACTGGAAATCTAACTACATAAAGTCCTATTTACAAAAATGAAATACATTTTAGCGACATTAACCAGTACTTAAGATGTAATCACATGAGCTCTTAGAAAGGACTGGGCTCTTTCTGAAGAAAGAGATTCTCCACTGCTGGCTTTGAAGATGGAGGGGGTCACATGGTGAGAAATTCAAGTCTCCAGGAGCTGAGAGGGGCCCCAGCTGACAGCTGACAAGCAAACAGGGACTTCAATCCTGCAACCCCCAGAAACTGAGTTCTGCCACCACCACATGGGAGCCTGGGAGAGGAGTGTGAACAGCAGAAAAAAGCTGCTGACACCTTGATTTCTTCTTTGCCAGGGCCTGAGCAAAGAAGACACTTCCCAGACTCCCGACCCCAGGAGACTGTGAGATAATAAATGGATGTCATTTGAAGTCCGAAGTCTGTCGTCATCTGTGATGTAGAAATAGAGAACTAATACATTCTGTCTAGCCTAGAGCACACGCTGGCCTTCTCCAGCCACAAATCCACCTGCTTAATCCTCCCTGGCTGTGGCTGACCTGATTTTCTCCCCAAACTTCTCCAGACAAGAGCTGGGCTGGGGTACGGCCCTCTGCCGCTTTTGGGGTTTCTGCTGCTGAGCTGAAAATGAACCCGTGATGGAGAAAACGAAGATCAACGTGGAACAGTAACTCCCCTTCCCCCTCAAAGATCCTGCAGCTGGAATCACGTTCTTCTCCAGTTGGACTGAACCAGCAGAGAATTCCATGTGTGCTACATCACAACTCCCCCATCTCCGACTCCATCCACCCAGAGGAAACAAGAGTGAAGAGGTAACTTCTGTAGGACTCAGGGTGTAAAAGGATATCTTGTTTGTAGGACGGGAGGAAGGAAGTGGCCATGTTATCCTTTTGCCCCAGTGCCATCTAAAAGACAAACAGATTCTCCTTACACTCTTGCTGGGGAAATCTTTTAAGGCCTCAAAGCAAGTGCAGAATTTACTGAACTGCCATAAAATTCTGCGCTTGGCTAACTCTTAAGGCGAAGTATATGAAGGGATAGAACGTTGTGGAACATTTTTCAAGCCATTTCTGCACAACCAGACAAACATCCCCTCCTAGCTGGGGCTCCACAGGTTGGCTAATTCTGTGTTTATTGGATGCCCACCCCCTTCCCCGCAGCGTGGTCCTACAAGCACGTGAGCAGCAATAGGGCAGAGAGGCAACACCTGTCACTTTGCTTGCTGACCCCAACCTTAGGTCCCCCCCCCAAACAAAAACCAGGTAGAACTTTCTTACCCCCCAGCACAGGTGATTAATCATGGACAGAGGCAGCCCCTCAGTTGAAAGCCAGCCGAGCGTAGCACCGCCATCTGTTCTGCGTTAGCTCTTGTTGAAAGGCCAGTGGCTTGAAACCATTTAGAAAACGCAGCCCTCCGTGCCTTCTGTCTCTTTCTCTGCCTCTCTTTGCATCTCCAGCTGGTAACCAAGTGGCAAATATATTTAGGAAGCAGTGGCTGGGTCCCTCCTCAGCAATGCCATGGGCCTTGGATGCCAGGGGCCTCAGACGGCCCATTATGGGTGGGCTTCTCTATGGGCTCTTCTGCATTCATGGAGGGACTTCAGAGGGAGAGAACCAACGATGTGTGGCTGGGTTTAGGGGGAGAACAGAACTTGGAGGAAGTCAATTTTGTATTCGCTGAACTCTATGCCAAGGTAGATGCTGAGATGACCTTTCAAAACGCCGTGTCTAATTATCACAGAATCATCTCCCTAATCACAGTCCTTTCTGGTTCTCACTGTCTCTTCCTCACAGAGATTCTGGGTGAAGAGTAAGTCAGTAAGAACAGCCACGAGATGAGCTTGATAGTTTGGATGGATAAGTGTAGTTTGCAGCCCCCAAAGAGCTTGCCCTGCAGGGAAGCAACATCTTCCGAGAGATGTTTGTGAATGGATCTCGTGTCAAATATAAACAGTAGGAAAGTGAGGAAATTCCACTCTGGAGAGTGAGCTGCTACCACCCAGTGCACTCCTTTCCTTCCCCCTTCAAAGCGTTAAATCTTCCCAGTTAGTCACTCCCGTTTTTAAACCTATCAAACTCAAGTGTAAAAATATGTGTGCCCTGTTCCAGGGACCAGAGCAGAGGTCCAAGGTCACAGCTGGAAGGCGCGGGGGCCACTTTCTCCAAGTCCACGTCGGGTTAGAAGCAGGGTCAGTACCTCACCTGCCAATCTCATGATAAGATTTCACAAATGATCAGGATGAATGAAATAATCCAGACAAAATAATTTAAAAATGAGGCATGGTTGTATTTTCCAGTGCCAATGCATTATATTTTAAGTCTCACTCTTTTTTCTTTTATCTTCAGTTTCCTCTCCTCAGAAAAGAAAAATGATTGAGGTTCATAAATTAATGAACTTATTTGAAAGACCTTGCCATTTTATTCAATTTCTTCTCCTAAGAACTGAATACAAAACAGAAATGTAAGCCTTTGGAAAACATTTTTATAAAATCCCAGATATGGTACAGAATGAATTATGTGGAGTGCATTTGCCCACATGTACATAACAGAAGCACACAGCTTTTAGTGCTTCCTAAAGTAGATGGAATGCTTAAGGCAATGTTGAGTAGAATCATATTTTCATATAAATTCAATCTCGATATGAAGTTGCTAGTTTTATTTTTCTACCTGGGCTTAGAATTCAGTTTTCCCTTGTGACTAGTTTACCTTGATTAGTCACATGCTGGGTGCTGATGTGATGAACATCAGAAGGTTGATACTTTTTAAAGCCTCTTAGCCTCCTTTTAGTCCATGGTCTCAAAAGAACCGAAGTGTGGCTGAATAAGAGAGTTGGGGTGGGGGCTTCCCTGGTGGAGCAGTGGTTGAGAGTCCGCCTGCCGATGCAGGGGACACGGGTTCGTGCCCCGGTCCGGGAGGGTCCCGCATGTCGCGGAGCGGCTGGGCCCGTGAGCCATGGCCGCTGAGCCTGCGCGTCCGGAGCCTGTGCTCCGCAATGGGAGAGGCCACAGCAAAAGAGAGTTGGGGTGACTCAAAATAAACCCATCTGATTCAAATAATTAACCTAAATGTCCATGTGTTTAAATTGTATGTTTTCAATTGCAATTTATAATTTTCTGATAATGATGCAATTTATAATTTTCTGCCTCATCACATCCTCTCTTTCAGAAAAAATGGCCTGATTTTCTGAGAGTGTGTTACTACTTCCAAAATATACATTCTCTCCTGTTCTGGCCTGACTTCCAGAGCTGTTCCAATTTCATGTCTTTTTAGCTTCTTCGGGGAAAGCACTATGCCCAGGGTCCATTTGCTGCCTCCAAAAAGTACACAGCATTCGGGAATTGAGCACCATCATAATGATAATGATCTCAATACCTGCCATGGCCTGGGACTCTGTTCTACGAGAAAGAAGCAGAAGTGGTTACGTAAAAGTCAGACTAGAAGCCCCGAGAGTCCCTATAAAAGGAAGAGATTTGTCTTCAGTCTTTTGGACTTTGTTTTTCTTTTTCCTTGAGCTACTTTTATTCCACTCCAGGTCAAGAGTTTATTTTTTAAGTCAATAGAGAAAGATTGGGAAACTGTCTAAAATATATAATGTCTTCCCACAGTATACGTCCATCAGAAAGACTGGGGAAAGAATGTCCTGGGCTGAGGTTAAGTCCTGTGGCAAAGACTGGCTGGCTATTCACCAATCCCATTTCCCCCTCCTAGGCAGGCAGTTAACTTCATTTCCCAGGATGCTTTGTGGTTAGGCAAGGTCCTGTGACTGAGTCCCAGCAATAGGATGTAGGCAGAAACTAAACATACCATTCCAGTTATGGCCCCTGAAAGCTTCACACACACAATCCTCTTGGCTCCTCACCCCTTTGATGGCAACCTTGGAAGCCATAAGTTGGAGGAGACACAAGATGGAAGGAGGCTGTATTGACACCCCTTTTGGGCTCTATATGAGCAACAAAAAAATGTCTATTGTGTTATATGTTGGAGTTTGTTATAACAACTAATTAACCTTAACTAATACTGACCTTGTAAGAAAGATACCATGAAAAATTTTCAAGGATTCAAAATCCTAATGCCCTTTTACTTTTCATTGGCTAAATGGTGCCCTGGTAAAGGGAAACTCTAATTTTTCAGTGTTAATTTTATTTTTTTCAACCTCTCATTACTAGTCACCAAACAATGTCATGAAAACCTGAAGTCTCTTGATTGAAAAAGACCCTAAGTGCAAATCATCATTAAGATGGAGAAGAGGAGGGGAGGAGGTCCCTCCAACATACTCAGTGGAAAATGCCAGTTTGGATGCTTAAGAACACCTGCGCGCCTCTGTTTGGAAATGTACTTCAACTCAGACAGAGAGGATTAGCTGGTGCCCAGTCTTTGCTGATGACTGTGTGAGTCAAATGCATTTATGAGATTGGGATGGTGTCTCCCTAGGAAACCTTAAGTGAGGGATTCAGCTAACTGCTTGGATAATTAAAGGAAAAACTCCATTTTTGCTTCTGCTATTTGGTAGTAATGGCTTGAATTATCTGACTTACTCACCTCTATATTAGATGGTGTCTAGACAAAGCCTTAGCATACGTAATCATGTAAAACCATTCATTTCTCAAAAGAATAGGAAAGGAACTCTACATTTTGGTTTATGCATGTATCTACCAAGGAAGTGATTATATCTCCAGTATTTGAACCAAAATAATTCCATAAGTAACCTCTAAAGAAATGATATTGTAGTTGTTTATAGAGAGCGATTAGAATTCAAGCCTTGTCCAGGAAATCTGCTTAGCCCCAAATTCGGTCATTCCGTTTTCATTCCTTCACATATTTGATGTTTAAGGCACAATTAATTAATTAATCACTACCCATTTGGAGGACTAGGATTAGGGTATGTGTGACTAACATAAGAGCCAAAGATTTCATGAGACAGAGGAAGGAAGGATTATTTCTTGACTGTGGCCACTGTGAGAGGGTTTAGAAGGCTGAACAGAGATCCAGGAGATAAAGAATGGGTGTAATGGGCTTGTGGAGAGAGATGAGAATCTTCTAGATAGAGGGAATACCAATTGGTGGTACCAATGCCTTATGAATAGTTGCTGGGATACGGCCAAACCTTACACTGAATGGGATCATTCATTCAGCCAACATATACTGTTTGAAGTTGAGGACAGTGTCCCTGCCCTCATGTCACTTGTATTCTCCTGGGGAGACCGAAAATAACCAAGGAAATAAGTACATAATTCCAGGTGGTGGTAAGTGCTATGAAGGAAAATGGTGCAGAATAAGGGAGTAGATAGAGTCACCCACAAGGGAGGGGGTGATAGTTTAGAAAGGGTGGTTAGGGATGGTCTCTCTGGGTTGGTGGCAGGTGCTAGAAGGCTCACTCCAGCAGGAACCCCCATTCCTAGCTGTCCGGAGTCTAGATTTCACCTGGTCTCCAAGTTTGGGTCTGAGCCTGTTCTGAGAGGTGAGCTGGAGTAGCAGAAAATACAAGGGCATCTGTGTCCAGGGTCGGGAACAGAGAAGGTCTGGGTGGTGGTCAAGGGGTGAAAAATGCGGGAAGGTGGAAGCTGCAGGAAATCAGAGAGGACTCCAATTGTTTTCTTTGATTTTGACTTATCTGCGTTTTTGAACATGATCTGAATTTCATCCACTAACAGAATGCATCCCCCCTTTTCCACTGCTGTTCCTTTTTGCACAGAAACCACAGTGATCTTTAACCACTCAGATATTCTCAGGGACTAGAACCAGGGATTTTGCAGTGAAGGGACGGAATACTCAATTTTAATTTTAGAATGGGCAGTGTCACCATAAAGTAGTGACACTGTAATATAACCAAATGCACATTTAAAAGACATCACCTCCCCAGTTCAGGAATGGAGAGCCTCGCTACCCCAGAGGCCGATACTCAGAAGAAAAGAAAACGATCCCATTAGCTGAGGGTCTTCACTCCTCAGTCTCACCAAAGTCAGCATGAGATGTGCAAGCAGAATTCTAGGGACAAAGTAACAGCTTCTTCACAGATGGAATGTTTTGAATACCTCTCAAGTCATGCAAGAAATAAAAAAACCTCACAAAGTTAGTGTGAGGAGGCCCTCTGTTGGGGAGCATGTCGATTTAATACTTCCTCCTCAGATCTTGGGCTCATCACAATTCTGATTTTCTAAAGGGCAAAGGAAGCTCAGCTTGAGGCAAAATTCCTGTACTGGCATGATGGCTGGGGTACTTAGCTCTAATTTTCGAGTCAGTTTCCCCATCCTTCTCTTATTGGCCTTCCTGCTATAGTTCACCAAAGCCTGTGTCTCCATATTGAAATATTGAAAGTGGAGAATTGAGGAAATTATTTGGATAATATCTAATATGATTGAGGAAGGGTGATGGTAATACTATTTGTCTCATCTTTTTGTAGCAATAATCCCAGAATACTATATTCAGAAAATATATTAAATTAAAAAGGAAAAACAGCCTATTGCATTCCATCCTGTCAAATTCCTATATTTTTTTGAGGATCCTGTATAGCTAATTCCTTTATTTCCAGGAAGAACACAATTCATTATTCCATCTTGATTTTACCTTTAGTTTTTCTCTACCTATACAACATCCAGACACGTCCCCCACCCTGCCACCCAGAAACTCCTTCTGTTTACAGGCAAAGAGGGACAAGTGTGACTTTGAAGAAAAATAGAAAATTCTATTTTTCTTAACTTTATTGTTTAAGCATAGGAGATTTTATTAGCAATGATGAAGGTGTGTTCAACTGAAGTTGGATATTATATGTTAGGAATTGGAACTCTGTATTTGTTTTCACTTGTAAGTAAATTTCCACTGCTCTTTTCCCCTCTAGGGAAACACTACTGACCACTCAATTATAAACAAATCAAATATTTCCATGTATTATGATAGCAAAAAACGGTTTTGTGATTCACAGCATTGATGATTATCCCATCAGCCTAGCACTGAAGTAACAGTAGGAAAAGTTGATGAAATCACAGAGATTCTTTTTCCTAGAGCCATTTTGGCCAGATAAGGAATGCCTTAGCCAATGGAGTGATCTATTGTCTGTTCTGAAGTGGAGAAGTTTTCATCACCTTTTCATGAGACACTGATACAGGCTCAAGTTTGAGAAGCACGTTTCTACATCACAGAAAAGAAAAAGGGGGGCATACATATGCAGAGGGGAATGTAAAGAGAGCAGAGGATGGAATTCTGGCAAATGCAAATGGGGAAGAAGAACTAGCGGAGAAAGGGAGGAAGAACAGACAAATACATAAAAGAGAACCAGAAAAGAACAGCATCTTCCACAACTAAGGGAAGACTGTTCTCAAGGAGAGAGGATGAGGTGGAAAGGTCAGTCAAGTTCAGCTGGAGAAGGACTAACAGGGTTGGTGGGCAGCGGCGGCCTCTGAGGGAACAGAGTCCATGGAAATGTGCAGAGGATGAGGGCTGATGGCTGAGGGGGAGGAGTGGGGGGGCAGGCAGACGGCCATTCTTCTGAGAAGATCTGCAGCAATGGAAGGTGTGCGACTTGACAGCTATTGAAACAGAAGGGGTGAGGGGAGGCTTTTACAATGAAGGAGATGAACAGGTTCCTGGTTGAGAAAAGGGGCCGGTGCCTTTAGAAGGTGGGAAGGAAGAGAATCAAGCACAGAGATGTGGAAGACATAAGGGTTGTTTATTTGCTGAGCTAAGAGGGAAAGAGAGAAGGATTCAACAAATATTTGTTGAGAACTTGTCATTGCCAGGCACTGTTCTCGGTGTCAGGAACAAGACAGCAAAATGCTTGTTCTCCTGGAGTTTACATCCTAGTGGGAAACCAGAAAATAAGCAGATACATGTGTAATTTGTCAGGTGCTCATAAATGCTACTAAGAATGAAGCAAGGTGAGGAGAATTAGAGGGACAAGAAGGGGTGTGCAGGGTTTCCTTGGTGGTGCAGTGGTTGAGAGTCCGCCTGCCGATGCAGGGGACACGGGCTCGTGCCCCAGTCCGGGAAGATCCTACATGCCGCAGAGCGTCTGGGCCCATGAGCCACAGCCGCTGAGCCTGCGCATCCGGAGCCTGTGCTCCACAACGGGAGAGGCCACAAGAGTGAGAGGCCTGTGTACCACCAAAAAAAAAAAAAAAAAAGAAGGGGTGTGCAATTAAGGATACAGCTGCTCCTCTCATAAGGCTGATTTTGAGCAAAGATGTGAAGAAAGTGAGGGAACGGGCTATGCATGTGTTAGCTGGACATGATGTTCTAGAAAGGCCAGCAAGTGCAAAGGCCCTTTGTGAGAGCTGTTCCCTGCATTCTAGGAAAAACAAGTATGCCAGCTACTTGGAGTGGACCAAGCAAGGGAAAGTGTGGTGGGAAATATGGAAGACCACATCAGGAGAAGCCTGGAAGGCCAAAGTCTGGACTTTACACTGAGAAAGATGGAAAACAATGAAAAGTTCTGAGTGAAGGGGTGATATGATCTGGGTTACATTTTTTTACAAGATAATTTTGGCTTCTGTGTGGAGAACAAGTCATAAAATGGCAAGAGTGGGGAGTGGAGATCATTCCAGTGATCCAGGTGAGAGGTGATGGAGGCGATGGTGGAGAGGGTGAGGAGGGACCTGATTCCTGGGATATGTCAAAGGAAGTGCTGCAGGATGTGCTGATGGAGTAGGTGTAAGGCCTGAGAGACAGGAAGATTCCAGGGTGCATAAAAACGATTGGAAAAATTAGAGAAGGAAAGGGAGAAGGCAGCTGAGTTAAAAATAATAGTGGGGGAGAAGATGCAGGAGGGAGGGGATGTGGGAACAGATGTATATGTATGGCTGATTCACTTTGTTGTAAAGCAGAAACTAAAATAATAATAATAATAATAATAATAATAATAATAGTGGGCTTCCCTGGTGGCGCAGTGGTTGAGAGTCTGCCTGCCGATGCAGGGGACACGGGTTCGTGCCCCGGTCCGGGAAGATCCAACATGCCGCGGAGCGGCTAGGCCCATGAGCCATGGCCGCTGAGCCTGCGCGTCTGGAGCCTGTGCTCCACAACGGGAGAGGCCACAACAGTGAGAGGCCCGCGTACCACACACACACAAAAGAAGTAATTTTCACCTTTATTGGGTGCTTACTATGCATCAAGCATCATGCTAAGTTCATTATCTACATTACATCACTTAATCCTCCCTACAACCCCAGTTTACAATGAAGGAACTGAAGCTAACAGAGGGTAAGCAACTTGCCATTCATGGAGCAAGTGGTGGGTCGAGGACCGGGCCCCATGCAGTCTGGCTGCAAAGCACGCACCCTAACCTCTCCACGCGATACAACTTCTATTTTCTCTGAGAAGTGAAAGGTTACCCAGAGTTGGGGGACAGAGAGCCCAAACTGGGGGTTCAAAAAGAATGTGGACTGATTAATTGAAAAATATGCATCAAAGATTTAAATAAATAATAAGACAATTGTTGACGATGCTTTCTTTAGGGGAGTGGTTGGTGTCGCTTGGGCCTCACCCTCCTGCCTGGGCCATGTCTTGATGAAGAAAATGACAGAGCTGCCATCTTTCTGGACCTCTTCAAAAGTGGTGTTCATCACTGAGGTATCCCCATCACTGAGTCATCCCTTCAGCTGCCACAACTGGTGTGGGCCTGACTCCCAGCTCCCAGTCCTATGAGATAAACATTCCCTCCATCTTGGAGCCTTTCAAGGCTCCTTGCTTAGCATAAACGCTGACCTGAAATCGAGTGGGTCTGCAAGATGGAAATTGAGTCATGGCATATTTATTAAGCTGAGCACTGGGCTCGGCACTCAGAGGGATACCAAATTAATTCATGACACAGCTCTTGCCCTTGAAGGGCTTACAGCATTGGTTTGGCTGGGGGACCACCCAACATCCATTAGGATGGAGAAACCAAATCTCCACTTTGGGTTCATGATGCTGCACGAGGTGACAGGACAGGAGATGAGAAGGGCCTCAGTGCCTGTGGAAGGCCTGGGTGGCTTGCAGCCCCTCAGCTTGTGGTGCATTAACTCCACAAGCAGCCTGGCTGCAGAGTCAAGGTGGCTGTTTGTTCATAAACATTGTCATTTCACTGGGACTGCTATTTCATCTTTGAACCTTGGCTTCAAAGAACACTGACCTTATCCCTGTAGTCTGCCTTTCTTTGAAGCGTATGGCTTTGCCTTGCAGATTAAAGTGAAGACATTCATCAAGCAACAGATCTGGCCAACCGCTCCCCAAACTCAACCCAAAACAAAGCCTTGAAAGGCTCCAATCACAGCGGCAGGGGAGCAGCCGAAGATCAAGGCTCGGAGCAGGGTGCTTTCTCAGATCCCGTAAGGCAGCTCTGGCTCGAGGAAGTGCAGCCCTTTGAGCTTTGGGCAACTTTACCCTGAGAGTTGGTCTATCTCTGCAGAAAGGGGTGAGTTACTGCAACGTTCCCAACCAGACTTGTTTATCTTATTTAAAGCAGGCATTGTTGTCAATGAGGCCAGCGTGATGATTCACTGTGTGCTTTTGAATTCTTCAAAAGCCATGTCAGGCTGAACCATCTGAAACTTGGCTGATGGTTCAGTCAGTTTTCTTTTTTATCACTTTCTTTTGTTAGTTCCTTTGAAAAGAAACTGTCCGATCTTTCTCCCTGATTCCCCTTAATTTGACTCTGAGAACAGAGACTGAACACATATCCTTTTCTCATTTCTTTCTTTTTTCCTCTTAAGATGGCAAGAAGAGTGAAGTGAGACCCTTTAACTGGGAGGTTAAAAATAATGACCAGGCAATTCTTTAATTATAAGGCAAGAGAGAGAACCAAGGGAAATACCTCTCCCCTCAGAGGAAGAAAAACTGACAATAGATAGCTATCAAAGTTCTTATGATCATGTCTATAAGTGTAACTTTTCTGCAGATCTTTTTGGTCAGATAAACAGAGTGAGTTCTGTCTGTGATGAAGTGGTAAAGCCATCCAGAGGTGGGAAGGAAAAGATTGTCAAGTTGGGGACATGTTAATCAACAGATGCTGATAATATATACACTACAGAGCTTAAGAAATTAGTGATCTTTATTAAGACATAGGCTAATTTTCAGGGTAACTTTTTTCTAGTTATTCATCTTGAAAATATGACCAATGGATAATTCTGGTCATCATAGGACAATTCATTTAACTGGCATTTTAGCTTTAGTCTCAAATAATTGTTTTCCATTAAGAAATGCACATAGTCAAGAAGATCATTAAGATGACTTTGAGAGAGTTCCAGTGGTTCTGGACCAGTTTTTTCACACAACCGGACAGCTCATGTGGGAATGGAGACAGGTCTATTTTGAGTTTCAGCTTTAGAAGGTTTAAAGATATCTGCTTATTCATATCTATATCCATATCTCTTAGTTTACCACCACCATTTCCCTAAATTCAGGTGGGCCATGTGACTAGTTTTGGCCAATGCATGGTAAGCAAGGTGATGTGTCACTTCCAGGCTGATGTTCTTTCTCTCTACCATGGCGACTGTGGAGGCCAGGTGCTGAGATGGCCAAGCCTCAAGCTCTCAGAAGCCTGAGTCACTTCCTACGGAGACGAAGTGGGCAGAGAGATGTCCGATTTGTATTAGATCTGGTATTAGATCTGCGAGCAAGAAATAAACCTTGATTCAGTTAAGTCACTGAGATTCTCAAGGTTTATTTGTTACACTGGCATAATTCAGCTTATCCTGACTAATCCAGGACTTTGAAGGAAATCTAGTCTTACCTCACTTGCATCACAAGAATCCTTCCTACAGCTTCTCCAAGACATAGTCCAAATACTTCTTGAATACCTCAGGAATAATACCAAGTAATGTAGCAAGCAATTATACAATGCTTACTATAGATGGAATTGTTTTCAGTCATAATGAAGCATTTTATATGTCTTATTTTACCTAATTCTCACAAAAACCTTAGTTCATCAATATCTCTTTCCTTATTTTACAGCTGGAAGAACTGAAGCACAGACAAGTAACTTGCTCAGGGTTGAGCAGATCAGTGAAATCACTTGCATAAGACCACACAGCATGTTAAGTAGTATCCCAGAAGTCAAGTCCAGGCAGCTGCTTTCAGTTTATGCCCTTAGGCATTGCACCATGGATGGACTGGATTCACATTTCCTTTTTTTTTTTTTAATAGATCTTTACTGGAGTATAATTGCTTCACAATACTGTGTTAGCTTCTGTTGTACAAAAGTGAATCAGCCATATGCATACATATATCCCCATATCCCCTCCCTCTTGAGCCTCTCTCCCACCCTCCCTATCCCACCCCTCTAGGTCGTAGCAAAGCAAAAGAGAAAAACAAATACCACATGCTAATGCATATATATGGAATCTAAAAAAAAAAAAAATGGTACTGATGAACCTAGTGGTAGGGCAGGAATAAAGATGTAGATATAGAGAATGGACTTAAGGACACGGGGAAGGGGAGGGGGAAGTTGAGGCGAAGTGAGAGTAGCATGGACATATATACACTACTGAATGTAAAATAGTCAGCTAGTGGGAAGCAGCAGCATAGCACAGGGAGATCAGCTGGGTGTTTTGCGACGAATTTCTTTTTCACGTGGACTATTCAATAAGACACAGAATCATAAAACCCAAAAGACATGGCTGGAAATGACCTGAGAGGTCAGTCAATCATTGCATTTTACATAGAGGAACAAAGTCACCCTCCAAGCCATTTTCTTGCTTTAGCGAAAAAGAAAAGTCTAGCCTTTTCAACCCAGTGACTGAGGAGCACGGGGGCTCAGTGGAAGGGCTTCAGGGACCATTGGCTTGGAGGTACATAGAGACACTACATTATCTGCACCAGCCCAGTTTTAATCTGTTTTATATATAGTAGGCTTCTGGGTAAAATGTGTATATGAATAAAGTATTCTGCTGTTTTAATAAAATTGAAAAATGATGGATCTCTCCATATTTCTACTGAAAGAGTAGGCTTGGAACATTGCACTAGACAGTATAGGGTTTCACATCAGCTGAGAGGTGGGTCAGGGCACACGGATTGTATAGTCCAGTGAGCAGGTCTGAGGCCAGGGTAATTTGCTTCTTCTACAAACACACTCACTAGATTGCCTGACAGCAAGAACTGTCCTAGTCATCACTGTCCCCCATTGTGATAAATAGTAGAAGCTCTATAAACTGTATATGAAAGATGGAGAGTTCCAAGAGCCTCTGATGAAACCCTTTTTCAAAAAAAAGGTTAAGCTCATTTGAGCTGAACAAAGTAGCACACCTTGGCTGTGGTGATCCAACACCAAAGAAATGGCTGGTAAGTTATCGTTGTGAGTGTTTTGTCCATATATTCTTAAATGGACAGTGGTGAATTTCTTCTCCCCAGCTCCTGGCTGGTAATGAATGAATGAATGAATGATGAGATAGATGGGTGGGTGGATGAAAAAAAACGAATATTAAATTGACTAGTTTGTTCCCAGGGAAACACAAGTGACAGTTCCAAGAAAGCACAGGCAAACACACACCAAGTTTGGCTTCATAAAAAAAATTATCCACATTTGCTGATCACATTGAGAGGTGAATTAGAAAGTTTTCATTGCTTTAAAAGAGCATCCTCTGGGGCTTCCCTGGTGGCGCAGTGGTTGAGAATCTGCCTGCCAGTGCAGGCGACACGGGTTTGAGCCCTGGTCTGGGAAGATCCCACATGCTGCAGAGCGACTGGGCCCATGAGCCACAATTACTGAGCCTGCGCGTCTGGAGCCTGTGCTCCGCAACAAGAGAGGCTGCGACAGTGAGAGGTCCGCGCACCACGATGAAGAGTGGCCCCCACTTGCCACAACTAGAGAAAGCCCTCACACAGAAATGAAGACCCAGCACAGCCATAAATAAATAAATAAAATAAAAGAGCATCCTCTGCTTTTTTGTGTGTTGATGGCAGTTCTAGTACATTTATGTACTGTGTACTCTTATGTATTATGTACTATTGATGTGCATATGGCTTGATTTACAAATTGGTTAAGACAAAGGTGTATAGGGACTTCCCTGGTGATCCAGTGGTTAAGGCTCTGCACTTCCACTGCAAGGGCAGTGGGTTCAGTCCCTGGTCCGGGAACTAAGATCCCACGTGGCACGTGATACGGCCAAAAAAAAAAAGAAAAAAAAAGTATATTTGAAAAATATAAAAAAATATAAAAAATAAATATAATTAAATATATAATATAAAAAATAAATAATAATAATAATAAATAATATAATATAATAATAATATTAAAATATTAAATAATAATAAAAATAAATAATATAATAAAAATATAAATATAATTTTATAAAAAATATAAAAATATATTAAAAAATGTATATTTGAAAAGGGGGGAGGTTGATGGGGCAGAAGGGAGACAGGGAGAGGTCTAGGGAAGGAATTCCCGGGAGACGTGCTTGCTGCAGACCCTCTTACCTTGCGTGGTCCCATCTAGTCCCATGATGAGTTTCATTGCTCTGATGATTTGCTCTGCTATCGGGGGGCTCATGGAGGTGGCATAAGCAGCGCTATGTGAGTGAGCCCGTAAATAATCCACAAGGTCCTTTAATACAGGAGGGAAATCCAAAAAGAAGGCAAATAAATCTCAGTGTTAGTGGCCCCATCTCCACCCATCATAGCACAAGACATTTGATTCTCGAATGTGGTCTGATTTTCAATGGGCGTCACCAAACGTATCCCTCCTTCTTAGTCTCTCCCTAAACAATCTAGAAGGTATACAAAAATGGGATGCTGCAAATGTGGAGTTGAGTTCTGTAAGGCAAAACCAGATGTGTAAAGGAAAAGTGGTTTCCTAGACATTTGTTTGGGTACCTAGCCCACACGAGCACTGGTTTAGTATTCAGGAGGGTCCAAAGAAAAATCCAGGACGTGTTTTTTGCCCTTGAGCATATTACATTAGCTTGTGCCCATGGAGGAGTAATGGCAGGAAAAATAACAAGACATGCAGACTAGTTTATGCAGCGGGGCTACCAGATGGCCGAGGAAGGAGAGGGGATATTATCAGCGGGAGTAGATAAGGGAGGCTCCAGTGAGGAAGTAGAATTGTCTTGAAGAAAGAAGACAGACAAAGATAAAAAGAAAACTTTCAGGGGAAGGGAGCAGCAGAAGGGAGAGGAGAGAAATTAAACCAGTGTGGAGGTGAGGACCAGATAAACTCTAGTTGTGCCTTGAGCAGGAGATAACTATTGGGATTTTTGTGTAACCCTATTTGGAGCGCTGACCCCCTGCAGGATGCTGGCCCGTACAGTGGTAGGAATGATTCTCCACCTGCATGTCTGACCCTTGAGGCCAAACCTGAGGTCCCAGGTAAGCATGCTGAGAGCCTGAAGAAGCTCCAATCACCTCATTCTACAGCGATGGTGGGGGACTCAGAGCTGGTACCTGGAGGCACTCAGCCCTGGCCGGGCAGACAATCCATTGGCCCACCTGTCCTGACTCATAGTCCAGGACCCTCAGGGTTGTCCTGCAGAAAAGCTAGTGGGCCCATAGTGGCTCTGCATTAGCAGTGGGGTCTGTAAAGCATCAGCCACCTTCTCTTCCAGGATAACGAGACAGCTTAGGATCCCACTTAGGATCTACTCTGATCATTCCCTGGAAGATGACCTGGGGAGAGCTCTGCTTTGGGCAGACCCATCTCATCCTAACTCACCTTCACCAGCCACATCCACTCCCACCTCCGCACCTGGGACTGTGCCCGCCTGTCACTTTTCTCCCTCGGGTTATGGGTGTCGTGTTTGCTCCCAACCATGGGTCGTTACCCAAGCATTTTAAATGTACATAGTTTATCTTCCTATGAACTAGTAACTAAAGTTAATAGGTAAGTAAGTAGAGAGTACTTAAAGTTACTATGAACTTTCCTAAACGTTCATAGTAAAGTGAGTGGCCTGCCTTACAGGTGGTTGGTGACATGATACCTCTACCTGGCCCACAGGGGGCACAGGTAACTCCATCCTGTCCTTCCTGCTTCCTTCAATATGTCCTTCATCCTAAATCCCCTCTTCCAAGCTCCTGCTTCCCTGACTTCCTTTCTCCTTCATTTCACACTCTTCATTCCTTTTTGTTGGTTTGTTTCTTCTTTTCCTTCCCCATCGCTTCTGCTCTGGTTCCCTCTCTCTCTCTCTTTTTTTTAACATCTTTATTGGAGTATAATTGCTTTACAATGGTGTGTTAGTTTCTGCTTTATAACAAAGTGAATCAGTTATACATATACATATGTTCCCATATCTCTTCCCTCTTGTGTCTCCCTCCCTCCCACCCTCCCTATCCCACCCCTCTAGGTGGTCACAAACCACCGAGCTGATCTCCCTGTGCTATGTGGCTGCTTCCCACTAGCTATCTATTTTACGTTTGGTAGTGTATATATGTCCATGCCACTCTCTCACTTTGTCACAGCTTACCCTTCCCCCTCCCCATATCCTCAAGTCCATTCTCTAGTAGGTCTTCATCTTTAGTTCCCTCTCTTTAGTTATTTTAATTTTAAATTCTCCATTCAAATCCTTTTTCTTTCCATTTCTAAGTATTTCTTTCCTTCCTTTCTCTCTCCTTTCTTCCCTCCCTCCCTTTCTCCCTCCCTTCCTTCCCTCCCTCCTTCCTTTCTTCCCTCCTTCCTTCTTTCCCTTCCCCTCCTTCTCTCCCTATCCCCCACCTCTTCCCTCCTTCCATCTTTCCATTCAGCAAGGTTGTACAAGGATGTGCTTGGGCTATGTTCTGAATGCCGGAGCCCAAGAAGAGGAGGAGGATAGAAAGCCTAGTCCCTGGCAGCCATTCTCCACTTACATTAAAATCAAAATTAAGTTTCTGTCCATTATTTTGTTTAGTGAATCTCATAAAAACAGTGTTTTCACTGTATCTGAAGAGGATGTGTGTGATGTTGGCCTGACTGAAGGCACTGGCCACATGGTATCCAGGAAGTTCACTTTGACAATGGAGGATGTGGCGGGAGGGTCAGACAGAGAGAGACAGTCATTTTCCAGAGTAGCTGCACCCAAGCTGCTCTTCACAATCCTCCGTGAGCAGAAGTAGGTGTTTTCTTTCTCTGCTGAGAGCTGGTGCCTTCCAGCAGGATGATGGGGAAGCCAGTGGAGAGGGAGCGGGTGGGATGCAGGAAATGGGATGATGGGGCTCATGTGGTCAGGAAAGGTCTGTTTTGAGGAGATGATCTGACCTTGAAGGATGGGTAGATTTGGATAGAGGAGGGGAGAGGCATGGACATGTGCTAAAATTAGTAATAAAGATGGCATCCTAATCAGCACAGGATGGAGGAGTCAAATGGGGGCAGAGGGAGAAGCTAGCGCCTCCAAGAAAAGGTGATGAGGGGTTGTTCCCTCAAGGGGAGTTCTGACCACAGAGTTACAAGACAGGCTGTGGAGACTAGATCACTTGGGTTCAAATCCTGGCTCTGCCACTTAGTGATACGTGACCATGGGCAAGTTACTAAGCCTCTCTGTGCCTTAGTCTTCTTCTCTGAAAAATGAGATAAGGGTAATACTTACCTCAGGGTCCTTGTGAGGATTCAATGAGTTAATACATACACAGTGCTTAAAAAGCATCTGGTACATAGTGAATACCTGATGCTGTTGGCAATTATTGTGAATGGATTGCCATCTCAGAGATTCTTAACACTGGGAGCATGGGTTGGGAGGAGGGGACCAAAATATAAAAACTTCTTACAGTGTCTTTATTCCAGCGCCCTTGTAATGCTGTAAGGTTACATAACTGCATGTTGGTAGACCCGGGCATCAAACCAAAGATTTTCAGCCCAGCACTTCCTCCATCCTTATTGGGTGGTTAACAGTAGGAGTGAAAAGAAAGGAAAAGAGAGGCATTCTAAAGAAAGGAGAACCCAGACTTGATGGCAGATTGCATGACTGCAAAGATGGTAGAGCTTACAGTTCATGGATAGATCCAGAGCTGATATTCATTGGCTGCTTGAAGATCCATTTTAAGAATTTTATGTGTATTTTACATGTATATTTGCAAGTATTAACTCAGCTTCACAATAACGTTATGAGATAAGTATTATTTTTATCTCCATTTTACAGGTGGGATCACTGAGTCATGGAACAGATCAGAAAATTATCCAACCAAAAAGTGCAAAAAGTGGCTGGATAATAAGGATTTGGACCCAAACAATCTGTCCCGAGATTACCGTCCCCCTGCACCCCCCTTAGCTCTGCACTGTATTACTTCTTCAGACTAGAGGAGCTGTCTTGGCACAGGGTGGGAGACGGCCCAAGGAGCACAGAGAAGACCACCTTCACTGCTGCTTATCCCTGTGGTGCTTTCCCTAATCCACAGAGATTGCACCTCTGGAGGAGGAGGGGAAGAGGAGAATTCCTAATATACTCAAGTGTTCATAGTTCTAAACCACAGATTGAATTGTATCAGTCTCAGAATGTTTCCTGTCTATTACATTTATTTCTCCAAAGAAACTGGAACCTCCTTGAGAGTAGGGAACTGAGTTATATACTTTATTATACACTCTCTTATAATCCATAGTGGTGGGTACTTAGTGGGGTTCTTGTAAATACTGATGGTCTAATGGAAAGCAGAAGGGTTTAGGGGCTAAGAAAGGATAGTGAGGGTCCCTGAAGTATAGAGGGAGGTATTAAGCTGCATTCTTAGGAACAGGTATAGCAATATTCTTGTAGCCTTGGGGCATTGCTGACAAAGATCAAAGAAACAAAACAAAGCTGCCTTTGATCCCTAAAGGGGTCTTTATGTCCCCAACCCCCAATTTTCCTATCAAATTGAGAAATTTCACAAAGCCAAGGTCACATGCATCCTTAGTTTGAAGAGATGCCTCATCGGCACAGTATCACTTCCTTTTAACAGTAAGACTGTCTTGCCCATAATCTTATTTCTTTCAGACTGAGTCCACTTTCTCTCAGAATCTGAGTGTGTGGATAGGAGGTAATTTACCTGTGTCGTTCAGAAAGTGGGACTCTTGGAGTCCCCTCAGCAGAACATCAAGGAAACCTTGGTTCCTGGTTTTCCCATTTCCTCCTATCACTTGCCCACTGGATGCCATGAGCCATGAATTAAGGGTTAGCTTTGGTCTTAAGGAGAGACCGTGTTGTGTTTTCCTTCAGGCTGGGTTAGAGGTCTCTTCAGACCGAGGTTTCCAAGGCCATTAGTAAATGCAAAACCCTGAGCCTGGAGTTCAAGGACAAGGGTGGCTTTTCTGAGAAAGTTAGACAGGAGGCTCTTAGGGTAAACATCTTGGTGTTCATTCCATGACCCCCATTTACTTCAAAGGGCTGTTAAATACAGCCAGGGCTGAGCACACAGGGCAGAGCTGGCTTCTGCATTCGTCTGGCGCCCAGGCTTCTGGGCTAACATTCACGCCAAGCTTGGCTGCCCAGTCCCCTCCTCCAGAATCTCAGCCCTGCAACATATCAGTCAGGAGGGTCACCTTGGCTTCATTCACTTGCAAACCTCTGGTCAGCCAGTGGAGGCTGTGAAAGCCAGTGCTCAACCCCAGGCATGCAAGAGGACTCAGCATCCTTGCCTGAGAAAAACCGGGATCCTAGAAGCTGGGGTCTGTAGTGTTGACCCCATCTCCTCAGCAACTGAATTAATGCAAATTAAAAAATAAAACTAAGGAACCTAGCCCCATCAGCTCAGGCTTTCCTCCAAGAAGCCATTCATGGCATGGAGCTCTGATAGGTGGAGAGAAGTAAGTACCTGACATTTCACCTGAAGGTCTTGAAAGGAGAGAAAGATTCACTGTGGGTTGTTCATGGATCAGCTACAGCAGCTCCGAACTCACAGTGGGCGAAACGGTAAAACCTTGCTGGCTCTTGAGAGACTGTTTTAACAGTTTCCCTGAGGTTGGGAGAGTAGGTCAGGCCAAGGCAGTCAACTCCAAGAGTGGAGATGCATTTGTAGGACATTTTGTTACAGGAAGGCTGAAGTGAGGACCAAAACCTCTACTCTCTGTAGTTGTGTCTTAGCACCAAACCAATTTTTCTTTCGTGTGTTTCCAAATATTTTTTCTTATGTGACGCATCTGCCTTGACTTGCTCCATAAAGATTTCTAGAGCCTCCTAGAAACTATTATTAGGAATATAGTCCCTGTGCCACTAACACTGACCTTGACATTTAAAAAGAGAGTTAAAAGCTAGACAGTTTTATAGTTTTCTAGATTTGGGGACTCAAGTAATTATTTTCAAATCTCAAGATTTACTAGGAAGCCCATGAGCAGAGTGAACTTGAAATTATTAAGATTTCAGAAAAATATAAAGTCCTAGTGTGTGCATGTTAACGTTTTTTATGGTTAATTTTGTTGCTTTTGCAGTATTTCATATCTAGAATGCTGGATATTTTGCAGTACTCCCCCAAATTGAGATATATACTTTAAAATATCCAGAAAAAATATGTACGATGAAACTCTGAAAACTGAACTCAAATTATTTAAACAGATACTAGAAAGATTTTTTTTCAAACAAATCTGTAGCATTTGCCCAATCCTATGTCCTATCAATTAAAAAGCATAGTTTAAAACAAACTGAAAGTGAAAATTCTTCAAAGTCCAGGGAGATAAAAATTATGATTTAAATGGAAACTATACATAATATAAAATTAACTTAATTTAACAAATTAAATGCACAGAGGAGCAGATGCATAAGTTCCATTAACTCATGGGCTCATTAGGTTAGAAAGAAACCACAGTTTATCTCGGTGTATCACAGTCTCACAAAAACGATTCCAGACAGGTGTTTATCTGACTGATTTTTAAATCATCAGGGAACGGCCCATGCAGACACTTTCTCAAGTGACCTCCTATCTCCTGCTCTCCTTCCACATCTTGAAAACTATCCTGTGTTTTCTAGGTTTTGCATCTTGCTGTTTCAGGACAGTAGGTCTCTGCATGGGTCAGCCAAACACTCTCTAATTCTTGCTGCCACCTAGTGGTAAAATCAGAGACTGCAGAATATTTGTGGAGGGAGTGGGGGAAAGGGAGGGGGAGGGCGGGGAGGGGAGAGGGGAAAGGGGGAAATGATGAAGCCCTCTGGGTCTAAGTACGAACAAAATGAGTTTTTTTAAAGAGCAAAAAATGATCTACATACTTTTATCTTCCTCTTGATTAATGTAAATACTAAATAATTTTCACAATTGCTCAGTATCTACCCCAAATCAATAGAAGTTACATAGACAAGAGCAAATACACTTTTAAAATAGTCCACCTGACTTCAGGATGGAGAGTATGTGAAAGAACCATACTGAGCTGGTCCTAAACGGGCTGTCAGGAGCCTTTGTTTAAAGCAGGTATCACTTGAAGGAACTCTAAGGGCGACATGATGACAGCTACCAAATTTGACAACGTTTCAAGGATCCACTTGCTTCAGTTTATTCAGGTGCCTTTGGTTCAGGAAACAGAGTTATGCTTGGTTAAAAATTTTGTAGCTCAGAACTTCTGCTAAAGTAATCACAAAGCCAAGTAGCCTGGGTCGGGGGCGTGCCTACTTTGAGACCCTCTGATCCCATTGCTTTGACAGTCGAGGAAGGGAAAGTTTAACCTCTCACCAGATTTAGCTGAGTTTTGTAAGATCCTGGGCATTCCCTATGTTTTTAGCATCACCCAGCGAATTCCCACAGACCAGTGGAAGGATGCTGAACAGCAATGCTTTGAGATTGGAAGAAAGTGATGCTTCTTGAAGGGTAAAGACCACTAAAAGCTCTGGACGTTTTAAGCATTTGTACATTTCATGGCATGGTCAGTGGCCATAATAAAATCTGTTGTTTTAAATCATGGGCTTTCCACAACCAGATTGTTTTTGGCCGTACTCCCTGGTTTTGTCTAACTGGTTTACCAGGAGTCCGAACTCCTGTACCTGCATGCACTGCTTTTGGGCCTTCTTTGCCCACCTGGGTGGAGCCAGCTACACTGTCACAGTCTCGCTGGGACAGGTGTAGGCCTGGGGGAGACAGCTATCAGGATTTGGATTAGACTGTCCTATAAAGGAGCAGATTAAATGGCTCTTTGAGCCCTGAAACCCAGGTTTTAATATTTCATTTTCTTTCTCTCCGCCCCTTCCCTCTTCTTTTAAAATCCTTGCAAGCATTTGTTTTATTTTAGCAACCCCCTTGGTGACATTGACAGTAGAATGACAAGGATAACACTTAACAGTCTGATTCCTTCAGATCAGAATCTTAAGTCACCTAGATAAGGTATCAGAGGATGACAAGATTTGACCCATGGCTTATCCAAAATTGTGGAAGAGAATTATTTTGCAGAGAAAATCTCTAAAAAAGACATTTCCGATCTTGCTACTATTTTGATTAAAACTCTGAAAACCCACAACTTGTAGCACAGGGTCAGTGTCCGTAACATCTGACCTCTGTTCACTGTTTCTACCACCCACCTTGCGTTTTTCACACCACAAAACCCAAACGACTTACAGTTCTGCAGCATCACTTCTGTGGCTTGTTAGACATCATTCCCTCTTTCTGAAATATAAACCTCGCTGCCCCATCCTTTGTCTACAAGACTGACATTCATTCTAAGACTTCCTAGGTACTGCCCTTTCCTTTGTACTGTCTTTGCCTGTGTGCACAGCCGGTGTTGTCTTTTTATGATCATGTGATTACTCATCACATGCTCCTCTGCGTTATCAGAGGATGAGCTCCTTGACCTTCTGGGCCTGCCATGGCTGTGAACACATGGTGGCAAGGCTGCCCTCATCAGTCAAGTGTGCTGAACTGAACTGGAGCTCTCAGGGAAATCAGAAGACCCCGCAGACTACCTTCCGAGGACATTCAGGTTTTAAACAGACACAAGGGATCTGTCTCTTACCTTCCTTCCAGCTATGTAACCTCCCGAGGCGCCAAAGCTTTTGGTGAATGTGCCCATAAATACGTCAATATCTCTGGGGTCCATTGCAAAGAACTCCATCACACCCCGGCCGGTCGGGCCCACGGATCCAATACTGTGAGCTTCATCTACATAGAGGTAAGCCTTGTATTTCTTCTTTAGAGCCACGAGCTGGGACAGACGCACGATGGAACCTTCCATGCTAGGGCATAAGAAGAAATGCTTGTCACCCATGTGTACCCTCTGGGGAAGCTCTGTGTCACTCTCCCTTTCAGTACTTCTCAGACAGCCTGTCCTGACACCAGACGGGGATGACAGGGACATGCCATTCCTTTCTTCTGAAGACATATTTTATTTGGTGGAGACAACCCTCTCAATCTTGTAAGACTCCTCTGGCATTATTTCACTTGGGGAAAAAAAAATAATTTACATTCAGTGGATTTAAGTGCTTTGAGTTGTTATAGCTAATTCCCAAGTAAACAGCTCACTGCATTGTTGATCAATTTATCAATATAGTAAAGCCGACTAGCATAACTAGACTGACCATGTTGGATTCTAGGTATTTTGCTAATTTTAATTAAATTGCTCTATGTTGATGTATCTTCATCCGCCTGCTACTGTCTACTTGGTCAGTTCTGTCTGACCTCAACTCAGTGCTTGAATTGCCAAAGATTAAAAGAAGGAATTAAAAACGCACAAAAGAACTTTAAGACATCATAAATTTATTAAAGCATGGGAGAAAGTCCTTAGGGTCTCCTGTCCAGTCCTCACTGAACTCAAAGGCTTATTCGAGGCTCCTGGTGGTGTCCCTTCTTGTCCTTTAGGGCAATGGTTCTCAATCTTGAGTGAGCATCAGAATCCCTTGAATGGTTTGTTACAACACAGGTTGCTGGGTCCCACCCACAGAGTTTCTGATTTAGTAGGTCTGGGATGGGCTTCGAATTTGCATTCCTACCAAGCTCCTGGGAGATTCCCCTACTGCTAGTTGGAGACAGCACTCTGAGAACCACTGCTATAGATCAACTTTTGTTTTAGCCCTAAGTGCTTAATTTTTCATGGTATTGTTGTAATTTGGTCAATTT
Organism: Mesoplodon mirus; assembly: GCF_964341445.2. Taxonomy (NCBI): domain Eukaryota; kingdom Metazoa; phylum Chordata; class Mammalia; order Artiodactyla; family Ziphiidae; genus Mesoplodon; species Mesoplodon mirus. Next base: position 78,028,200 of record NC_138991.1, on the reverse strand, counting down.
ACATGGTATTTTAAATTGCAAAAACACTTCTAGTCCTCCAGCAAAGGGAAAGACAGGAAGAAAATAAGCAAGTGAAATGAACATTGGTATTTACATGGCACCTCTTGGAACCCAATGGATTTAGAAGAACTCTTGCCTTTAATCAGTTCTCAGAACACTTCGTAAGCTGTGTCCACAGCTCACAGAGTTTTGACTGCACTGACAGGCGAGTTCTATGAAAACACACAGACTCACACCCTCACCCCCATGAAGGAGCTTGTCAAACAGTTCAAGCAACCCATCAATTTAGTTCAAGAACTAGTCAATTGACACAAACAGAGTTGAACTTCTCCCTTCTTCTTAATTAGTTTATGTATTTAGTTAATGTATTAAAAAATAATTTAAGTGTTAGGACGATTCAGTCAAAACAGTCCAGCTGTTATGTAGTTACCCAGACCAACAGGCGTTGGATGCTTTTTCTTTTTTTTAAAGGACTTTATTTCTCAGAGCAGTTTTAGGTTCACAGCAAAATTGAGTAGAGGGTACAGAGATTTCCCATATACCCCCGCCTGACATATGCATACCCTCCCCCATTATCAACATCACCCACCAAAGTGGTACATTTGTTTCAACTGATTAACCTACATTGGTGCATCAGCATCTAAAGCCCATAGTTTATATTAGGGTTCACTCTTGGCATTGTATGTGAAACCAAGCAGGACCCTGTGGGGCTCCTGGGCACAAAAGCCTTCTGGCCCCTGTTTCTTATTTGTAGGAAATAGGTTTCAGCTTTCATGACCTACCCTGAGTCCCAAAGGGCAGGTTCAAACAGCTACTATTCAGGGAAGAGAGGGGACGCAGAGACAAGGGAAGATCAGTCAAGAAACAATAGTGCGGCCTTGGGTCAGGGTCCTGGTTCTGCCTCAAGGGATACACAAAGCAATATTTTTGAGCTCTTCTCATATTTATCCATTTGCCAACTGAAGGACATTTTGGTTGCTTCCAAGTTTTGGCAGGACGAAAACCCCCAACAAATGGAAGATGTTAACTACTTGATGAAACACTCTTCATTCCAGAGAGGTCAGTTTGATAACCTCCAGAACCACAGAAGCTCATCAAAAGACCACCAAAGGCCAGATTAAAGGAATGCAGGCCCTGCATACACCCTGATCCTTATCAGCAACTCCATCCTTGAACCATTGTTATAAAACTCCTCACCAAATCTCCCCAGGTTGGGACACACAGTTTTGAGGGCATTAGCCCCTGTGTCCCCCTTTGTCTGGCAAAGCAATAAAGTTATTCTTTTCTACTTCACCCAAAACACTGCCTCCAAGATTTGGTTTGGTATTGGTGCAGAGGCTGAGTTTTGGCATCATACATTCTATGGGTTTGGACGAATGTGTAATGACACGTATCCATCATTATAATATCACACAAACTACTTTCACTGCCCTAAAAATCCACTGTGCTTAGCTACTTATCCCTCTCCACACCCAACCCATGGTAACCTGGGATCTTTCTGCTGTTTCCATAGTAATGCCTTTCCCAGAACATTATGTAGCTGGAATCATACACTACGTAACGTTTTCAGATTGGCTTCTTTCACTCAGTAATATGCATTTAAGTTTCCTCCACATCTTTTCACTGGCTCCACAGATCATTTCTTTTCAGTGCTGAATAAAATTCCATTGTCTGGATGGACCACAGTTTATTTAGCCATTTGCCAACTGAAGGACATTTTGGTGGCTTCCAAGTTTGGGCAATTATAAATAAAGATGTTATAAACATCTGTGTACAGGGTTTTGAGTGGACACAAGTTTTCAACTCCCTTGGGTAAATACCAAGGAGCATGATTACTGGATTGTATGGTAAGAGCATGCTTGTAAGAAACCACCAACCCGTCATCCAAAGTGGCTGGATCAGTTTGCATTCCCACCAGCACTGAATGAGAGCTCTTGGTTACTGCCCATTCTCGCCAGTATTTACTGTTGTCAGTGTCCCAGACTGTGAACTTCTAACAGGTGTGTAGTGGTATCTCATTGTTTTAATTTGTATTTTCCCTGATGGCATATGATGCGGAGCATCTTTTCACATGCTTATTTCCATCTGTAAATCTTTGGTGAGGTATCTGTTAAGGTCTTTGGCCCATTTTTTAACCCAGTTGATTGTTTTCTTATTGTTGAGTTCTAAGAGTTTTTTGTGTCTTTTAGATAATGATGCTTTATCAAATGTATCTTTTGCAAATATTTTCTCCCAGTCTGTGGCATGTCTTTCTAATGCTCTTGGCATTGTCTTGCAGAGCAAAAGTTCTTAATTTTAATGAAGTCCAGCTTATTACATTGTGCTTTTTACAAGGTCATTCTGAAAGGCTGTTTTCAGATTTTAATGACATGAAGACCAATAAGAGTCATCTTCTCTTATAGAAGTTTGCAAGTTAATTCCAGTATTTTCTTAGAGTAATTGCTTGTTAAAGTTGTTTCCATTGAAGGGAAGGAGGTCCAGCAGGCTGACTGCCTAAGCTGAGATGGTAGCCACACCACTTACTAACTGAGGACTTGGCAACTTATTTGATGCTCTCTGCCTCAGTTTCCTCGGATATAAAAATAAGCATGATGATGGCTCACTGCTCATAAGGCCTTTATTAGAATGACTAGAAATAATACTTGTAAAGTGTCTGACGTATAACGAGCACCCATTGGGTTGTTCTTGTTCTCAGGTGGAGCTTAGGAGGAAATGGTAGCAAAGAGGCCTAATTTGAGAAATTGGGAACTCTTGACAATGCTCTGTGTTGAATTTTCCAGGAAGAAAGCATATGGGTGTCATACATAATAAATGGCTGTATGCCCTCAAAATTCTAGAATCTTCTCATCTTTTAAAATGTTCTAAATTGGTAACACAAACATGCTAAAAGCCTGACATGTCACAAATAGCCATTCTTTGTTCTGGAACTGAGCTTGACAAGAACCGGAGTTAATGTTGAACAGTTTGCAGACACTCTGGGCAGCTAATTAGCCATTTTTGCTTGGTCCGATCTAGCTGATGTTAGGAGACTGCTCACCTGGTTTATATTTCTTCTTCGAAGATTAATGACTCCACAATACTGCTGATTTCAGGAGTTAATGTAGGGCACACATGAGTCCTAGAGGGAATTCAGTTTTCATAAAGAGCTATATTTACCCACACTAAGTTTTCATTCTCTCAATGTGACCAAATTTGAATTGAACCTTTCCCTGTAGTGGGATATTGAGTTTGGTGTTTACATGAAAAGGCTATCTATGTTATTGCTGCAAATTGCTGTCAAAGAACACTGTGCCAGAAACAATTAAAAAAAAAACCCCAAACAAACCCAAGAACAGTGTTTTACTCTTTCTTCCTGAGTGGAAGGTTGTGTTTTCTTTTGACTTGAATAGAAAAAAAAACAACTAAAATACAACTGTAGGTAAAGATAATTCCACCAGTTAATTTGAAGTTCTGTGCAGGGACTTGAGTGATTCTTAAACCAGCAAGCCAGTGAATAATTTCTTTATATCTTTTCTATTACATAATGTATTAGCTAAGTGACAAGACTCGTTTTTGAAATCTCCCTCTCACCACCTTCTCCTCCACCTATAAACCATATTACCCACTGGCAGGATTGGGATTTAAACCACTGGTTTGCCAACTTACATGGTGGAAAAATCTCCTTGGTGGGCCCTGAGTACAATCCAAGGGGAGAAAGGAAGGTGGAAAGAAAGGGGAAAAAGGAACTAAGCTTAATTAAAAATAAAGTAACTACTGTTTTCTTTTTCTTTGTCTTTGTTTAAACCACAGAGATATAGGTGAGAGTTTACCACTGAAGATCTCAGTCCTTAAACTTACATTATTTTGGAGAGGAGAATGGCTTACATTCTTAGAGAAAATCGCATTCTGAGATTTCAACATTTGTTTATATGTGTATTTTTGGAAAAGGTTGGATAGTATTTCCTGATTAAGTTTATTTTGAAAGTTTGGGCTCCAGCTATGCTAGTTTATATCCCCATTTATTTGGGACCTCTCTGCCCATCTCTAGTGTATTTTTGAATAATTTTGAGATTTTTCGACCACCATGAATCAACCACTAGGCTTCTCAGAGACACAAAACTAGAAGACTGTGACTTTAAAACAATACTTAAAAGAAAATGCAGGTGAGAACACTAAAATAATACTATTGTACTTCTAAACCCCAAATCATGGAATCATGGAACTCTACATTTCAAGTTTCAATCTCCCGATTTTACCGATGAAGAAACGGAGCTCTAGACAGGTTGATGGTGAAAGTCAAATGGATGACTTGCACTTTCCACATTTACTTCATTGGATGTGGACACATGGGCTGATTCTTCTGTTTACATTGGGTCTCTGTCCCAGCAGGGCCACCTGGTTTGAATCCCAGCTCTGATTTATCTCAGATATCTGCCCAGGGGCAGGTCTTGGAACCTGAGTGAATTCATCCTCACAATAAACTTAGGAGAACTGGAGGCACTTACTCAAGATAGCACATGTGAAATGTTTAGCAATAACACATGATAAATGTGAACCCTGTCCTCTGACACCCATCCTTCAGGAGTCAAACAGCTTCGCCATGCAGATGGCTTATTGTTTTCTGAGTTGCAACTTCCTCAGCTGAAAATAAATTTGATGATGAAGACAGCTACCCTTGGTTGTGGGTTTACTATGCGCTGGATTTCTCGAAGCACTAGCTTACGTGATCTCATTTAATTCTTACAAAAGAACCCTATGAAGGGCACATAGTTATAGGCAGCAACACAGGATCTACACCCATGTCCCAGGCCTTCCTCCAAATCCTGACTCCCCTATAGTCTATATATAAATATTAATACATACTTGATCTATGGATGATGATATTATTATTGCTACTATTATTATTATTATCATAACTGCTTTTGTGGAGTTTACTGACTTCTTGGATTTGGTATCTAGCCTTTTCTACCTTGATACCTACCTGAAACTGTCTGATTTGGCTGACTGCTCTTTTTTGGAGTTTTGAAGAAATTGATTTATGTGAGCTGTCTGTGGTAGGCAGACTTTGCCCATGGGGGCAAACCACAGCCAGAGATAAGAAAGATCTGGGAGTGAAACTCTAAGGAGGTTTTGTGTGGATTCTAACAAGGTATACATCCATAATACATCTCTGGAAAGTAAAAGTACATTTGTGAACTACTGGTTTCACATTCGTAAACCTGGCCCTTTGGAAAATCTTGTGGGAAATAATTTCATTTTCTGGTGAGAGCAGCAAACGAGAACATCCATATGTTCCAGAACTCTACTCTAGGCTAGTCTTATTTTACGGACGAGGAAACTGAGGTCCCAGGAGGTACTGAGGCCTGTTTAAGAAGGGTCCTGTTTCCTATCTATGAATGAGTGCCTTTAGGTCACAGTCTCATTTAAAGACAAGATTCCTGTGCAGGTGAGAGAAAAGGAACATGTCTGAGAAGGCACGTCCATGGACAGTGGAGACTTCTCCCCGTATACATGTCGGGTTGATGGAGCTGCTGTGGTAGATTGCCTCCAAAGATGGTTTCCTGTAAGTCTTCCCCTCCCTGTATACACAAGCCAATCCTCCCATCAAGAGGTGGGGTCTGTTTCTCCTCCCCTTGAATCTGGACTAGACTCGTGTAATGCTTTGACCAATAGAATATGGCATAGTGATGTTGTACCAGTTCTGGGCCCAGCCCTTAAAAGGCTGGCAACTTCTGCTTTCATTCTCTTGGAAGCCAGCCACCATGTTGTAAGGAAGCTCTAGCTAGACTGCTGAACAAGAAAAACCTACATATAGAGAAAGCACCCCAGAGAAGAGGAGAGAATAAGGCACCTCAGTCAACAGCCAGTACCAAGAGCCCACAGGTGTGAGGTCATTTTGGATGTTCCAGCCCCAGCCAAGCACCCCATTGAAAGCAGCTGCATGAATGACCCCAACGAATGTCACATGGAGCAGAACTGCCCAGTTGGTCCAGACAACCCACAGTAGTGTGGGAAATGATAACTCATTGCTGTGTAAGCCACTGTGCTTTGAGGTGGCTCGTTTCACAACAGTAGGTCACTGGGTAGTCACCATTGCTAATGAACCCAAGGCTGTGGTTTGTTGCCACCCTGTTTTGGAGCCGAAGTCCACACCTGGCTCCCCTATCCTCCTGATATCATGGTAGGACCCAGGCCCAACATAGCCATTAGCAGAGGGGTTTCTTTGTGTAACTGATGGGAATATTTGACAGTGAAACGCTGGTGGTCGACTTAATTTCAGCCATGATCAAAGTACTTAGAACACAACTTCTCTTTAGTGAAGCCAAGTTCTGTTTATTTGCAGTTGGGTTCTGTTTACTCTGGTTAAAGGAGATGCCCGTCTGCTCTCCCTCTGCTGATCTGTGCTCCCACCAGTCCAGGCTTGATTGACAGGTGTTTAGATAAGGTCTCCCCTCCCAGGCTGGCATCTGGCACAAATCACACAGGGAGAAAGACCCGTGCTTGAGGCTATGACAGCCCAGAGTCAAGATGAGATTATTTCCTAAAAGTAGCAAGTTCAGGGCCAGTGAGTGGTTACATTATTCTACAGCAGGGTTTCCCAAACTTGGCACTGTTGACATTTTGAGCCAGATAATTCTCTGTTGTAGGGGACTATCCTGTGCATTGTAGGAGGTTTAGCAGCATCCCTGGCCTCTGCCCACCAGATGCCAGCAGTACTTTACTGCAGTTGTGACAACTGAAAATTGCCAGATGTGCTTGTGTGGTGCCCCCAGGGACGGATTCCATTAGCTGTGGAACAAAAGGCTGCTCCTTATCTCAAGCCTCCTTTGCAGCCACGCTTCCCCTTGTTGGGAAGTTAAGCCCTCATTCCCTTCCTTTTAATCTTGTTCACTTTCCCATAATTAACCCACAGGAAACATTGCCCTTGCTTCTTCTAACATTAAGATTGAGAATTGATTTAGGAGTGAGTAACTCTGAAGTCATGTTTCCTTGACTCATGGACTAGGACATCCAACAGAAGACAAACTTGGGAGCAGTTTCTACCTTAGTAACGATCATCAATTCAGACATAGAATGAAGCAAATTCAATCACAACCAGCAATATAAAAGTGCAGCTCTGACTGGCTTAGTGGATGTTTTGTCTGCTCAGCCTAAAAGCTGTGGGAAGACTGACCATGCCTTCAGATGCTAAGACCATCTCCTCCTCTTCCCAGCTCTGCATCAAGAATTGTACTCTAGGTTAGTCTTAACTTGAAGAAAATGTGCAGGCTTTTTGTAGTCTGATGCTAACAATTGGCCAAGTTCAGCAAGCCTGGAGCTTGGGTGCACTATTGAGTTAGGGGCAGCTGGGTGCCCATCAGCAGTATCTACTTTCCTGCCTTCGTCATAAAGGCAAAGAGTGTTCTGAGGTTGAATAACCCATCCCCTAAAAGCCTTTGAAACTGTGGGGCAGCCAAAGGTAGCGGAATCAATACAAGTTAGCAATGCTCTGTCAGGATGTTTCTGAAGACACCTTCTTAAGTCCGCCAGCCTCCAGGATGCTCCGCCATATGTATCGTCATTGAAAAGACAGGTGACCCAAGAACTGATGGTTCACATTGATAGCTCTAACTCAGGTCCCTTAATAACATCTATATCTAACTCATTTTTCCATTTAACTAGGAGAGGTCAGCCTTGCCCCATCTGTCAGCTCGCTGTGGGCCTCAGTGTGTGAATAGGTCTCTGGTTATTTACATACCTGTAGATGCCCTCCACTAGGATTAGAATCTTTTTCCAAGCTCTGCGGGTTCGAGGCTGGCCGTAGATTACAGCATCTCTCAGGAGCTTCTCTAGGCTTTGCATGTCTTTAAATAATACACACAAAAAAATTGAGTCATGAGAGGGCTTTTCTTTTCCTCCTTCATTTTCTTTTTGGAGAAGGCAGCAGATATTTTAGGCTTAGGCTCGGACCCAAACTTTCAGAGAGCAAAGTCGAAGTCAGAGAACACCTTGGGGGAGAGACAAGTCTAGTTTTTAGTAAAAGTTAACTCTGACAAGCTGAGTAGTCAGGTTTGTAAAGCCAGCAGAATAAACCTCTAGTGGAAGCATATAGTTTCACAGGCTCTTCAAAGGCTGTCCTCACCTGCCTTAGCAGAGATTGCAGCTTTACATTAAATGCATTTCTTAAACTTAAGCTTTGTTGCCAGGTGAAAATTAGCCCTGAGGGATATCATTAACTAACACTCACCAATCGGTGGTTTAGCCACCAGCCTGGTAGAGTTTAGCTGGGTTTGCACAGAACGGCAGCATTTTGGGCTGGCAGGGGTCTCACTGCCTAAGTTTTGGGAGGTGGCTAAATGGATGTGGTGTGGAGGCCATGTTCTGGTACAAAACAGTCCTGGTTTCTTTCAAAACTTTAAGAAAGTTTTGAAAGAATCATCATTTGGGGAATCATCACTTGGGGAATTATCATTTGGGGAACCAGTAAAAATGTAGATTCCTTGTCTCACTCCTAGAGATTCTGTACCAGTTCATGTGGGATGGGGTCCACAGGGGTTCATGTTTGGGGTCTTGGCACTCCTGGGTCCATCACTCAAAGCCAGACCTATATTTTGAGCTACATAACTGTTTTCCAACCACATTTTAGACAAAACCACGGGTACCTAAAACTCAGCATTTCCAAGATAGAACTTGTGGCAGATGACATCATTGGCCCCAATTCCTACACTCCCCCAATTTGAGTCCTTTGACATGTGACCTCAGAGCCCTCCCACTAAAGGAATGGAAGATGTTTCCCTGTCTCTGGCTTGGGTTCAGCCAAGTGACATGCTTTGGCTAACAGAATCCAGGGAAGAGAGAGCAGGTTAGTTCCGCACCTCGGCCTTAAGAGGCCTTACACGTTTTTGCTTTTCCTTTTGTGCTTCTACCAGTAACATGAAAAGAACACTCCCAGGCTAGTCCACAGGTCCTGGGAGGGTCCCAGGAGAGGCTGAGAGACAAGTAGGGCACAGTTAGCCCAGCCCACTTGCAGTCATGAGTAAGAAATAAGTGATATTTGTTGGATGCTACTGGGGTTTTGAGGTTGTTTGTTACGGGACTAGCTAAAGAATGCAGTCTCCAGATGGAAACAACCTAAGTGTCCATCATCAGATGAATGGATAAAGAAGATGTGGCACATACATACAATGGAATATTACTCAGCCGTAAAAAGAAACGAAATTGAACTATTTGTAATGAGATGGATGGACCTAGAGTCTGTCATACAGAGAGAAGTAAGTCAGAAAGAGAAAGGCAAATACCGTGTGCTAACACATATATATGGAATTTAAGAAAAAAAATGTCATGAAGAACCTAGGGGTAAGACAGGAATAAAGACACAGACCTACTAGAGAATGGACTTGAGGATATGGGGAGGGGGAAGGGTAAGCTGTGACAAAGCGAGAGAGAGGCATGGACATATATACGCTACCAAACGTAAAATAGATGGCTAGTGGGAAGCAGCCGCATAGCACAGGGAGATCAGCTCGGTGGTTTGTGACCACCTAGAGGGGTGGGATAGGGAGAGTGGGAGGGAAGGAGACGCAAGAGGGAAGAGATATGGGAACATATGTATATGTATAACTGATTCACTTTGTTATAAAGCAGAAACTAACACACCATTGTAAAGCAATTATACTCCAATAAAGATGTAAAAAAAAAAAAAAAAAGAATGCAGTCTCCAAAGGCCATTCCTGATCTAGTCCCTGGCTATCTTCCTCATATGGTTTCTCAATATTCCCCAGCACACAGCCTCCCATCTCTCTTACATGCTTCCCCACTCTTGTCTGTCTGGAGAACCTCCACCCACCACGCAAGCGTCCACTCAAACTCTTTTGGCCAATAGAACAGATTTTCTTTCTTCTTTGTGTCCTTGATGACTCATCTATCCTGGATTTAAGCACTCATCACACTGCTCATTATTTGAGTTCATGTCTCTCCTCCAGGGAAGGCAGGGACCTTATCTTATTCATCCTTTTAGCCCTAGTCCTAACGCAGAGTGCTAGAGCTAAAGTGATATATGATAGTTGAATCACTTGTCTTTTCATGGAAAAGATTGTAGACCAGGAAACAGGAAAGGGAATGACACTTTGGGATCTAAATAGGAATTATGAGAAAGGATAATTGCCTCATGCCTGCAGTAATATTTCTTTAATTAACTGTTTTTAGCTTTTTTAAAAAAACACCTTTATTGGGTATAATTGCTTTACAAAGGTGTGTTAGTTTCTGCTGTATAACAAAGTGAATCAGCTATACGTATACATATATCCCCATATCTCCTCCTTCTTGAGTCTTCCTCCCACACTCCCTATCCCATCCCTCTAGGTTAAAGACAGGCAGATATATCCTCTGAGTCTTCACGTAAGATGGTGTTGTTTTAGTGTCACTACATCACTGACCACTAGATGGCAGCCAAGGAAACAGAAAGCAGCTTTCTTATTTTGAGAATTTCAGGGATAACAAACGTTCATCTTTAGACATTTTGCTTTCGGCTGGGTTCCTAAAATGTTGAAGTAACCCATGTGATTGGGGGAAGCAGCTCCCTTTTCTATACTCCACCACAGGCCTGTTAGTCTCTGAAGGGAATAAAGAACTGATGAATATAAGTATACCCACTTACAGAGTTTTTCCTTCTGGGACTTGGAATTTACAAGTTTTTATACAGAAATGACACATGGTGAGTGTGGCTCCGGTGTCATAGTAATAAAAGCAAACCCAGACTCCAGAGAGTGGGCACAGAGGGAGCCGACCTCCACATAACAAAGTCCGCATACGACAAAGCCACAGCAGCCAAAATCGTTCTCAATGGTGAAAAACTGAAAACATTTCCTCTAAGATTAGGAACAAGACAAGGATGTCCGCACTCACCACTATTATTCAACATAGTTTTGGAAGTCCTAGCCGCGGCAATCAGAGAAGAAAAAGAAATAAAAGGAATACACATTGGAAAAGAAGTAAAACTGTCACTGTTTGCAGATGACATGATACTATACATACAGAATCCTAAAGATGCCACCAGAAAACTACCAGAGCTAAGCAATGAATGTGGTAAAGTTGCAGGATACAAAATCAATGCACAGAAATCTCTTGCATTTCTATACACTAATGGTGAAAAATCTGAAAGAGAAATTAAGGAAACACTACCATTTACCATTGCAGCAAAAAGAATACAATACCTAGGAATAAACCTACCTAAGGAGACAAAAGACCTGTATTCAGAAAACTATAAGACACTGATGAAAGAAATCAAAGATGACACAAACAGATGGAGAGATACACCATGTTCTTGGATTAGAAGAATCGTTATTGTGAAAATGACTATACTACCCAAAGCAATCTACAGATTCATGCAATCCCTATCAAATTACCAATGGCATTTTTTACAGAACTAGAACAAAAAATCTTAAATTTGTATGGAGACACAAAAGACCTCGAATAGCCAAAGCAGTCTTGAGGGAAAAAAACGGAGCTGGAGGGTTTCCCTGGTGGCGCAGTGGTTGAGAGTCCACCTGCCGATGCAGGGGACACGGGTTCGTGCCCCGGTCCAGGAAGATCCCACATGTCATGGAGGAGCTAGGCCCGTGAGCCATGGCCGCTGAGCCTGCGTGTCCGGAGCCTGTGCTCTGCAACGCGAGAGGCCACAATGGTGAGGCCCGCGTACCGCACAAACAAACAAACAAACAAACAAACCCCCAAAAAACAGAGCTGGAGGAATCAGCCTCCCTGACTTCAGGCTATACTACAAAGCTACAGTTATCAAGACAATATGGTACTGGCACACAAACAGAAATATAGATCAGTGGAACAGGAAGCCCAGAGATAAACCCACGTACCTGTGGTCAACTAATCTATGACAAAGGAGGCAAGGATATACAATGGACAAAAGGCAGTCTCTTCAATAAGTGGTGCTGGGAAAACTGGACAGCTACATGTAAAAGAATGAAATTAGAACACTCCCTAACACCATACACAAAAATAAACTCAAAAGCAAACCCAAGTGAACTAAATTAGCAGTCACTTAAAAGTGAATATTCTAAGATTTTCGAAAATCTATACACACAGAGATCACAGTACTGTTTATGCAATCAAGAGAGTCACATACATGTTAGAGCCTGAGTTTGGGAGTTTAAATGAACCCCACTAAAGAAGAGAAATTTCTCTCCATTCTTTTAATATCAGGCAGGACAGAAAACAAGCCTGCAAAAGACCTTGATGTGTTTTTTTGCATTTCGCAGATGGCAGGGACTCATCGTGTTTGTCATGAATGGAGAGTTCGATGAGGAGAAGCTTTTAGCGGAACTTCTGAAAACGCTGTGTCCACACACTGGGATCCTTGAGCAAAGGGAAGATCAATCAGCCACTGTTCTGCCATGGGGGACAAACTCACTAACCTCTTAGAATCACAGAAGCTAGACAGAGAAAGATATGACTTCACTCACTGTGGGATTCTGGACCCATGTTAACATCTGGTAGTTTCTGATTTTTAGGTCCTTGCTCTATAATTCTACAGTGTGTGGGTCACAGACCTATAGGATTCAGAGGATTGTGGTTTATGTTCTTGCAGGCCTTATGAGGTTCTACTGTTTCAGCAAATCACATGCTAACATCTGCAAGGGATTTTCAAATAATGATGCTTATTAAAGCACTTATACCCACATTATGTTAATCCTCATGACACCTCTGAATGATTAGGTTTTGGGTTTTTTTTTCAGATAAGCAAACTCATGCCAGAAGGTTTGTAAAACCAATAACAACCAAAAAAAAAAAAAAAAAAAAAAAAGACCCTAAGCCCAAACAAACCAGCTTCTTGTCAGAGTATAGAGAAAATCCTGAGATACAGAAATTAAAAGATTACAGTTGACGCCATCAAGGTTCACCCACACAGTGCTACTGTACCATCATGTTACAAAGTTATAATGACACACTGTGGACTTGTAATCACCACAAATTTGAGTACCAACAATGCCTTAGGCATTATTCACCACCAAGTCTGGCTCATCAAGGTGGGGTCCTTTGGTTTGTGATGGGCTGAGAGGAGGGAGCAGGCATGGTGGGTGATGAGACGTGGCCTGGGGTCCATGTTGTGGTGCAAAGCAGCCCTGGTTTGTCACAGGTTAGGGAATTCCTAAATCCCAGGGAGAGCCCAGCTATGTGCCCAAAGCTCCAATCAGGCTTAGGTGACAATGATGCTCTGCGAGCCTGTTCCTGCACCTGTCCTTCAATTCAAAACCCTCATAATATCAGCAAGCCTCTGGGATCTGCGGAAACTACACATACAGTCCTGTGAGAAAAGAGCCCAAGTCAACAAAGAAGCTGTAACCTTCTCAGAAGGGAGGTTGGTGTAGTTCAAAAAGTGTCTTCCTAAAGATGAGAACTAGGTCTCTGGCTTCTTTCTTACTTTGCTGTACAGCAAAAACACGTTTCTCCTGCCTCTTTCCTCATCTCTTGTGCAACTGAGCTTTTGTTGAGACACGAGAACTTGGCCGTCCCTCCGTGCCCTGCCCTGCTCTCCATCTAGGGCCTGTGCTCAGGGCTGAAGGACAGCCTCCACTTTCCTTGTGCTGCCCAGTGTGCTTGCTGGTTCACCCTCATCACTCGAAGCCCCAGGAAACCTGCCTCCACCTGCATTTAGGTATGTCCTCTTGTTCCCTGCTCCGTGGGCCTCTTGCCAAAAGCTTTTCATGCCTACACAGGATAGACACTCGACAGCTATTTCTTAAGTGAAAAGGTGGTTGGGTGATGAAGAAATACTACTTGTTACTCTAATTCCTTGCCCTCCCCCCATCTTTTTCCTGTTCCTCGTGTTCCTTCAGGGATAATCCGTTTCATCCTTCAGTGTTGAGCCCAAATGTGAACTCTTAAGCAGTAGGTACTTAAACAACTGTGAATGATGATAAACTATTCTTATTTTTAAGATGGTTTGTGGGGAACTGCCCCCTTGTGTAGTCTTTGGGGGAAAACATAATCATAATGTCCAGTTCTGGCCAGCAAAGCAAATATTTCTCTCAAAGTGACATTTATAGAGTCTCCTCCATGAGATCAATGAGGGCATTCCTGATGCCTTGAAAAATGGGTGCGGGACTTCCCTGGTGGCGCAGTGGATAAGACTCTGCACTCCCAATGCAGGGGGCATGGGTTCGATCCCTGCTCAGGGAACTAAATCCCACATGCATGTCACAACTAAGAGTTCGCATGCCACAACTAAGGAGCCCTCCTGATGCAACTAAGACCCGGCACAACCAAATAAATAAATAAATATAAAAAAAAGTTTTAAAAAAGAAAGAAAAATGGGTGCCTTCCATTTTGCAAGGCAGTTTGGATACATACTTTGGTTCAGGTCTTCCGAATGGGTCTGCAAATCTGTTTGCAGGTGTCACGTGGCCTTTTGTAGGTCAAAGAAGCAAAGTGAGCTGCCTGGAAGTAGGCAAAGGCAGCTGGGATCAGAGGAGCTGGGCTGGGCAGAGGGTGAGGTAGGTGCTAGGGGCAGGGACTACTTACCCAGGGGAGAGGGTCACCCCAGAAACTTCTGGCCTTGGGCACCTGAGGTGAAGAATGGGTAGAACCTAATGCACGGGGACAGAGTGTCCCACGCACTTGGGCTCTGGGCCTGATGAAGCATGGAGGGCTCTGATCCTTAGAGAAGGGCCTGTGGGACTAGACACAATGCTGAAGAGGATCCCTGGGGAGTGGGGTCAGTGCAGGAAGGTGAGCCTTGATTCAGGGAGCACTGTGGGAGCCCAGGGGTCAGCACCTGGATCCTGTGTCTCAGGTCAGGGTGCAGTCAAGGGCGCCCAGTGAATGCTGGCTGCGTCCGCCTAACCCAACTGCCCTGACCCGGGACAGTTGCATGGGAGATGGAGGCTATGGAGTATTTCATACATCGCTCTACCGTCTGGGGGAGGCAGGGAGTGGGAAGGAGGTCAAAGTTCATTGTGTTTCAAAATGGGAACTCTGAAGTCAGACCTCCTCAATGTAAATCCCAGCTCTGGGGGATTCCCTGGTGGCGCAGTGGTTGAGAGTCCGCCTGCCGATGCAGGGGACACGGGTTCGTGTCCCAGTCCGGGAAGATCCCACATGCCGCGGAGCGGCTGGGCCCGTGAGCCATGGCCGCTGAGCCTGTGCGTCCGGAGCCTGTGCTCCGCAACGGGAGAGGCCACAACAGGGAGAGGCCCGCGTACCACAAAAAAAAAAAAAAAAAAAAAAAAAAAAATCCCAGCTCTGCCTTTTTCCAGCTGTCTCTAAACAAGTCACCTCACCACTTTGTGCCTCTTTCTTCATCTGTAGAAAGGGGATAATCGGTAGGTGACTTGTGAAGTTGGAGCTAAGAGGAGTGAGTGCATGTGAAAGTTTCATTACAACAAGGGTTGAATACTCTTACTGTTAAAAGATATAGGGGCCATTGCTTCGTTTGTTAAACAACCTAGTTCAGGAGTCTTGAGTTTGAAAATGTCGTGGCTTGTAAAGTAATCTAAGTGATGTTTATAGGTTTGACCTTCCACTCAAATGACACTCCTGAGCCCTCACTCCGCAGAAGAGGTAAGGCTCAGAGTTTTCCCACAAACACTGCATCCTTTGTTCTTCTTCCTCTTGGCCCTTAAATGCCTCTAGATAGAATCCTGGTTCTTCCTCTCCACTTTTTTTCCCCCTAAACCACTCCAAATTCTTGGCCTGCTCATTCCTCTGACCTCATGGCAACTCTCCTAGCTCAAAAGACTGCTTCTCCTCTTCAAGACCAGCTCAAGAAGCCCTTTGTGACTCACTTGAGTACAGAGATTACCTACAGCCTTGCTGCTCCAAGTACAGTCCTGCACCAGCAACATCAGTATCGCCTGGGAGTTTCTCAGACATGCAGGTGCTCAGGCCCCCACCCAGCACTACCGAATCCAAGTCTGCATTTCAACAAGAACTCCCACGGTGACTCCTTGTACCTTAAAGGCTGGGACACATTGTTCTAGGATCTACATCCTATGCATTTACCAGTAAAGTGAGCAGATACAGGAAAAAAAATAACTCAGTTCTGATGTCCCCAAATTTCTGAAAGAAGTGGTTGACCTTTCCAGAGAGTTAAAATTCACCCAGGGTTTGAGGTCCTGGAATTCTCAGGGTGCTAATATACTCAGCCCAGAGGACATGTTTACCAAAGGCCTCCGGGTACCCCACGGTACTTGGACCCGTTTCCTCAATGCACCAGAATCATGAAGGAGACCAAGCCTGTGGGTCCCTGGTTGGAGTTGATGCCTCGGCTTGTGCTGTAAAATGGCTGGAGAGTCTGTTTTGTGGTACCAATGAGTCACAAAGGCAAACTAAGGGTTGGCTATTTCCTGAAGCTGCCCAAAGTAGAAAGTGCAAGGAGATATTCTCAGCATGTAGCCAGAGGGATTCAGAGGCCAAACTTCAGCTTCTGAGTTAAGGTTCATGTTACTAACAGGATAAGGCATCACGCTAGATTGATTTTCACATAAGAACCCACCGCTCTCTGTGTTCTACGTGTGGTCTGGAAGTAGCTGGACTTAGCGAGTGGGTAAGAATGCCATCTAGAGCTGTTCATGTACCTGCATCCTCTCAGCCCAGCTCCTTATTGCAGACACAGGATATTCTTTGTCCAAGACATATTTTTCTGGCTGTGGGAGCATACTCAGCCTGAGTCAGGACCAACCACTAGCGGGGACTGGTGCATAAATATCCCATTTCCCACCCCTCAGGTGGGATAACACTGAGGCATGTCTATACTGGCACCCAGAGTTTCCTAGTAGGCTTGAGCTCCAGGTGTTTACTGTGCTAACATGCTTGACAACACGCCCTTTATTGGCCGCCTCCCCTGCTCTGTCTTCATCCCCTGCTTCTCTGCTTGCGTCCTGGGATCACTTCCTAAATAAACGACTTGCCTTCACATCCATGTCTCAGGTCTGCTCCTAGGGGAAATGAACCAAGACAAGAGCAACAGACTTGGGTTTGAATTTTGACTCTCACCACCATATGTCATGCGTGTGTCCTTGGGCAGGTCATTCAATCACTTTGAGTGTTGTTTTCTCTTAATAAGTAGGAATAATGAAGAGAAACAGGAACCTGGATTTTTGTTAAATTTAAATGGGTGATTATATAAAGGGCTTAATGTAGTGCTTGGCAGCAGTGAATGCTGAATAAATGGGAGTTAGGATCTCAGTACAGTCGTCCCTTGGTATCCAGGGGGGATTGGTTTCAGGAGCCCCTGTGGACACACGAATCTGCAGATGCTCAAGTCCTTTTTATAAAATGGCATAGTGTTTGCATATAACTTGCGCACAACCTCCCATATACTTTAAATCATCTCTAGGTTATTTATATAATACCTAATACAATGTAAATGCTGTATAAATAGTTGCCAGCATGCGATAAAGTTTTGCTTTTTGTAACTTTCTGGAATTTTTTTCCCAAATATTTTCCATCTGTAGTTGGTTGAATCTGGTGGATGTGGAACATGCAGAAATGGAGGGCTGACTGTAATTGTAACATTTGCAATCCAGGAAGAAATAATCCCTGGTGATAAATTCTGCTAAAACTGCACTTCTGAGTTGTCTACTTTTCCTTAGAGAGTTAGCTTTTGTGTGTTCTGAATTTGTTCAGTTCCTCATTCTGATTTTGTGGGAAATAAAGAAATGATGAATAACTTGAAGTTATTGGTCAATCCAGGTCACATAGGATTCAAAGTTTATTACGATGGTCTGCAATGGTTTGATTACACTTCAGATATATTTTTCGCATACAGAATACAAAAATTCAAGGGCCCAGAATCCTGATTTATGTACTATGGCTCTAAATAACAAGTGGGTATCCTCCAGTATTGATCTACATAAAAATAGGACCTCTTCTCCCCCCAAAGTCAGGAGAGTATCCTTAAGATATAAGCAGAGGACACAGGTGGAGCAAAGTCCAGGAAAGCAGAGCAAGTGTAGTTGTATGAAATCCCATAATCCTGATGTTTAAGAACATTCCAGTTTAGGAGGCCATTCTTAAACTCCGTCTCATAAGTTATTAGCTCCTATCTGGGCTGGTTGCATGCCTCCTGCACACATAGGAAGGCAACTTTCATCTTCTGCAGATCCTTCAAAAAATCTCCACGTTATCATTTCAGTCTGCATGGATACGTATTAAGGATTAAAGCATCATTGTTCACTGAGGTGTTTAGTATTATCCTGGGAATAGTAAAGCAAGAAAGAGCGCCAGCAGCAACTGATGCCTTACCTATTAGGACTCCATTTAATTATTTTCCCCTCCATATGCCATCTCACCTCCAGGACCTCTCAAGTGAGAAGTCGTTTCAAGGACCCTGGAGGTAGCCTTGCTCTCAAAGGTGGCTGTTTCTGTGGTGTGAATACAACAGCAGGGACAGTTGTTCATGGGTAAAAGTCCTGTTGAGCACATTAGTGAGTGAGAACAAGGGATCTGTGTACCTGAGAATGAAAGTGTATTAGTGTCTTACAGCTGCTGGAAAAAATTAACACAAACGTAGGGATTTATGAAACACAAATTATCTTACAGTTCTGGAGGCCAAAACTCTGAAATGGGTCTTACTGGGCTAAAACCAAGTCGAGGTGCTTTCCTTTCTGGAAGCTGGGTCGGGGGGGACCCATTTTCTTGCTTCTTGCTGCTTCTCGAGGCTTCTGGCATTCATTGGCTGTGGTTTCTTTGATCTCCAAAGCCAGCAATGGCTTGAAGTTTTTCTCACATGGCATCACTCTGACACTCACTCTTCTGTTTCTCTTTTCCACATTTAAGGACCCTGTGATTACCCTGGACCCCGTGCAATCCTTTACTTTAAGATTATCTGAGTAGCAACCTGAATTCCATCTGGATCCTTCATTCCCCTTTATCACAAAATATAATATGGTCACAGGCTCTGGGGATTAAGACACAGGCATGTTGGGGGACCATTATTCTACCTCCCACAGAGAACTAAAGAGCCACAGCAGTTCATACATAACAGAATGTTATGGATTAAATGATGGACTCTGACCCTCACCGCATGCGATTCTTAATTGGGAAAAGCAGGATTTGTACAGACAGTGCCAGGCTTCACCACTGAGGGGCTCTATGATCTTGGACAGGTATTCAACAACCTATTTAGGCCTGAATCTCCTCACCTGTAAATGAGGACCATCCACAGGGTTAAATAAATACATAAGAGAATGTTATTAGCTCAGCATCTGACACAGAGTAAATTCTCAATAAGTGCTATTTGCTGGTATAAAATAACCACAGAGAACATGTATTATAAAGATATAGATAGGGCTTCCCTGGTGGCGCAGTGGTTGAGAGTCCGCCTGCCGATGCAGGGGACACGGGTTCGTGCCCCGGTCTGGGAAGATCCCACATGCCGCGGAGCGGCTGGGCCCATGAGCCATGGCCGTTGAGCCTGCGCGTCCGGAGCCTGTGCTCCGCAACGGGAGAGGCCACAACGGTGAGAGGCCCGTGTACCGCAGGGAAAAAAAAAAAAAAAGATATAGATAAAAACTGATCTATTATCTGGGGGTATAAAGAGAGAGCGCGAGGATTAAGTTACTGAATGTTTTAAGAGCTGTGTAAAATTGGAAGATAAAATGAAATCCCTGAATTATAATTTTGGCAAAAGATTAAGGAATTACAATTTTGTCTGAAAATAATTTCAAACTTAACAAAAATATTTGCAAGAATAAGAATACTACAAAGAACACCTAGGTACATTTTATCCAGATTCATCTATTAACACTGAATCCCATTTACTTTATCATTCTATCATCTATCTATTATCTATCTATCTATCTATTTACCTATCTACCTATCTATCATCTATCTATCTATCATCATCACCTCTATAGAATTTCCAAGGGAAGACTGGTGAATGGTACAATTTGGGCTGAATTCCAAATGATAAATCCAGATAGAGAAGGTGAGATATTGCAATTTGTAATAAGAAATGATGTATTTGGTCTTCATCCACTACACTGTTCCTGGCACATAGCTCCTAAAACACTTAGAATTTCCTAAGTGCTGAAAGCTATATTGGTGTCTTTTGTTATGTTAATGAGATGACTTTTGGAAAGCACCTAAGGATGGAGGCTGGTTGCCAGGGGAACTGACCAATGATTAGAGGGTTGGAATTTTCAGTCTTTCCTTCCAAGCTCTGGGGAGGGTTAGGGACTGGAGATTGAGTTCAATCACCATTGGCCAATGGCCAATGATTTAATCAATTGTGCCAATGAGACCTCCATAAACCCCCAGAAGGATGGGGTTCAGAGAGCTTCTGGGTTGATGAAACAAACCTGGAGATTCAGGGAGAGGTTGTGGAAGCTCCTGCATGCTTTCCCACCCACCTTGCCCTGTGCATCTCTTCCATCTGGCTGTTACTGAGTTATAACCTTTTATAGTTAGATGATAATCTAGTAAGTAATCTGGCTTCCTGAGTTTTGTGAGCTGCTCTAGCAAATTAGTTGAACCTAAAGGAGAGGGTGATGGGAACTTCTGATTTTTAGCTGGTCACTCAGAAGTACAGGTGACAACCTGGAGGTGAGATTGGCATCTGAAATGGGGACAGACCTGTGGAGTCTGATGATGTCACCAGGTAGATAGTATCAGAATTAAGTTGAATTGTTGGATGCCCAACAATTGTTGCAGAATTTCTTGGTGGTGTAGAGAACTCCACACACATTGGAATTGGTTCCTGAATCATTAAAGGGATAAGAGAACTGCTTTGAGGAGAGCTGATCTTTACAATCCATAAAGACAAATCTTTTCCATCTGATGCTGTTCAAAGTTTTAACTCAAAGTTGCTTGTATCTCTGTTTTCATCTCCCCTGGACACCTGGGAGGGCTACTAAATGCTGTGAGCAAAGCTCATCCCTCCAAGGGACAGCATGGCACACAGCAGAACAGGCACATTTCCTTGCTTCTTGAAGTACATACATCTTGGCTTATATACATGTCTTTGTGGCTCTACATTAACTGGCCAAGGCCTTAATTTTAAGGTTCTTCTCCAGTAGTTCAGCCCCACACTCAGGACACACTTGGGGGTCTTGCTGTCTTTGCACACTGCAGATTAGTCTTCTGTTTGAAACGTCCTTTCCCTCACCCCTGATTAGAATTCTCCTAATCCTTCAAAGTCTATGGCAAATGCTATGCATTTCATGCAATCCCTTTAATGAGATGACCTCTGCATTCTTCTGGGTCACCATAATGTTCTCTACTATCCCTTAGTGGCGCTGGTGATGACAATGACGAGGATAATAATAATCATAATAACACAGCAGGTACAAACAATTCAGTAGTTTCTATTACCAGGTATTGTGCTAAGCACTTTATATTCCTTCTCCAGCATACCATGAATCAAGGATCATAATAGAGATTATTTTTGGAATTAGTAAATAGAGATCCAAGAAGGTTAAGTAATTTTCCTAGGACCATATGATAATAGGCTACAGAACAAGGACACTAATGTTTGGATCAAGGCCTATACATTTTTGAAAAAATACCAAATTGATGGTTTTAAATTTATATATGCTGTATGATAATTAACAACTTAGGAAAATTTATTTACAAGGAAATGTATAAATCTTAAGTACACAACGCAATGAATTTTAATAAGAACGTGAGCATCACCCCACTCAAAATAACAACATTTCTATCACCCCAGAAAGTTGTTCATGCCTCTTCTTACCAATTTTCCTCCCCTACAAGGAGAGGCAAGTATTGTTGTGATTTATATCACCATAGAGTTGCTTTATCTGGTTTGAGTTTTCTATAAACAAATTTATACTGTATGTACCCTTTTGTATGTGGTTTATTTAATTAAAAATTATGTTTCTTGAGAGTCATCCACTTTGTATCAGTAGTTTATTCCTTTTTCATTGTAGAATTGTCTTCTATTATATGAATAAGGCATTTTTTTTTCTATTCTCCTATTGATAGATATTTGGGTTGTTTCCAGTTTTGAACTATTATGAATAAAGTTCCTATGAACAGTCTTGCACAAACTTTTAGTGGACATATGCTTTCATTTTCCTGGGAATTCTGAGCTGTGGGATTTCTGGGTCATAGCATAGGGATGTGTTTAGCTTTACAAGATTTGCCAAAGGGTTTTCTAAACGAGTTGTTCCACTTACACTTCAGTTATGGGATGGGTGAGTGTTCTAATTGCTCTATACCTCTGACAACATTTGATGTTGTCATCTTTTGGATTTTAACTATTCCAGTGAGTGTGAAAAGATACATTTGTCAAAGTCTTTACTCTTAACCACTGCCCGATACCACGTGGCCCTTTTTCACTGCAACCCATGATAATTACTTTTGTATATATCTGCTCCTCCTAATAGATTGTAAGCTCTCATTAGCTAAGATATTACCTTATCATTTTTATAGTTCTCTGAAGCCCTAACATAGTGCCTGAATCAGAAAAGTTGTTCAATAAATGCTTAGTGAGTTTTGGCTTAGAACACATTTTCTGCATTTTGTGTGACTCCCTTTACCAACTTTAGACCAGGAGTGTAAAACAGTGCTCATCATGGTGAGAGGAAGCCTGAGGATAGATAATGTGACAATGTGTGTCTGGTGATATATCTCCGGGTATACTGGCAAGATCCAGGGTCAGCTTAGACTAAATGAGGTTAGAAAATAACATTGTATTAGGGCTTATATCCCTAACTGTGCATCAGAATCACGTGGGGAGCTCTGAAGAAATGCAACTGCCTTGGTCCCAACCTGAATATTTGGATTCACTTGGTCTGTAGGTAGACCGAGTCATTGACCTTTCATAGATATTCCTAGATGTTTCTATTGAGCAACTAAGACTGTGACATTCCATTGCCCTCAGTAGAATTGAGTGAAGAAATGAGAGGCTGCCATTGATAGATGGTTCTCTCCAAGAGTGAGATCATCACGTTTAATCATATCCATGGATGCAACTACAGTTGAATAATTATCCACTATTTCCTTTATCCTTCCTCAAGAAGACAGAATTTTTGATCACCAATTACCTGTCTTGCCAAAGAATCAAAAAGCCATAGCACATAGCTAATGTCAAAAGCATTTTCCTTCATCTCCTAATAAATTCATTTTTTGAACCCCTGAAAGATGTCTACTCCAAATATGAATTCCCAACACTGTGAAGATAATTTGAATCTGGATGTGACAATTGATGATAAATGAAGAAAAAGAAACAGAACTGGAGGAACTAAACTTGGCTTATCAGAGATGAAAGCAAAGACTGAGTGGTTGATGTAACATTAAGAAATGGAGTCAACATATTTTGAATTAGCATTGAGCTAATGGTCAGGGTTGAGCTGTAGGTCTGAGGGGCCTCAAGTCTGGTTCTTGCAGAGTTCCTGGCCCTGAACTTCATTCCAGAGTGTTCTTCTCACACAGCCGCTGAAGGGGGTTCAGTAAAGGCATAGCCAGAACTCACCCCACTCAGTGAGAGGAAATTTTTCATCAGAATAACTCTACAAGTTGGAAAAGGGGGGTCAATTTGGAATGCTCCCATGCATTGGCTTTCTTCTCCTGGGGGATAATTGTTTTACAGTTTGAGGTTTCTTTGAGGTGGGCACGACAGAACTGGAACAATTCTTCCTCACTTCTTTGCTTTCTTCTTCTCACTCCAATCTTTGTTACTTCCTTGGAGAATGAAGGGAGAGTGCCAAGGAAGAGGAACAGGGAAAAGTAGAGGGGGAGGGAAAGCAGGAGAGAATAGCAGTGAGAAAGAAGAGAGAGAAAACAAGTGTGTGTGTGTGTGTGTGTGTGTGTGTGTGTGTGTGGACACATGCATGCACACAGTAAGAAAGGAGAGTTCTGATGACAGTAATAAAGAATTAGGATCAGGAACTTTGAACTAGGAGGATCCTTACACATCATATAGTTGAACACCTTCATTTTGCAGTTGGAAAACTGAGTACAAGAAAGAGGAAAGGATCTACACAAGGTGATGCAGAAAATCCAGGGCAGAACTGGACGAGAGAACTCAGGTGTCCACCACCACCTCCTTCTAAGTATTTCCTAATACTTCCCATGTTGCCTTGACCTCATCACAAAACCTCACACCCAGGAGCCTGAAAGGACACTGCAATGACACTGACTAGATGGTTTATGTGTGTGTTTGTGGGCGGGGGGGGTTGGGATAGTGAAAGGAAGCATTTAGGCTAAGGAACAAGATCACTTTTTACCTGACAATAACATAAAACTTAAGTCTTCACATGGAAACAACCTAAATGTCCATTTACAGATGAATGGATAAAGAAGATATAGTGCGACTACCAGTGGCTTCTGCATAGAAAGGGTTCCCAAACGCGGCTGCCGTTGGTGCCTGCTCCCCAGGGAACTCCACCTCTTTGGGGGACTCTCTAACACCAGCAGCCGTGCGGATGAAAGGCTCTTGGTGCTCCATCCAGGCTTCAGGGCTGTGCCTCTGAGGTGGGAGGGCCAAGTTCAAGACATTGGTCCACCAGAGACCTCCCAGCTCCATGTAATATCAAATGGCAAAAATCACCCAGAGATTTCCATCTCAGTGCCAAGACCCAGCTCCACTCAAAGACCAGCTTGCTACAGTGCTGGACACCCTATGCCAAACAACTAGCAAGACAGGAACACAACCCCACCCATTAGCAGAGAGGCTGCTTAAAATCATAATAAGGTCACAGACACACCAAAACACACCACCAGATGTGGACCTGCCTACCAGAAAGACAAGATCCAGCCTCGTCCACCAGAACACAGGCACTAGTCCCCTCAACCAGGAAGCCTACACAACACACTGAACCAACCTCAGCCACTGGGGGCAGACACCAAAAACAACGGGAACTACGAATCTGCAGCCTGTAAAAAGGATACCCCAAATACCATAAGTTAAGCAAAATGAGAACAAAGAAACACACAGCAGATGAAGGAGCAAGGTAAAAACCCACCAGACCAACCAAATGAAGAGGAAATAGGCAGTCTACCTGAAAAAGAATTCAGAATAATGATAGTAAAGATGATCCAAAATCTTAGAAGTAGAATGGAGAAAATACAAGAAACGTTTAACAAGGACCTAGAAGAACTAAAGAGCAAACAATCATGAAAAACACAATAAATGGAATTAAAAATTCTCCAGAAGGAATCAATAGCAGAATAACTGAAGCAGAAGAATGGATAAGTAACTTGGAAGATAAAATAGTGGAAATAAATACTGCAGAGCAGAATAAAGAAAAAAGAATGAAAAGAATTGAGGACAGTCTCAGAGACTTCTGGAACAACATAAATTGCACCAACATTTGAATTATAGGGGTCCCAGAAGAAGAAAAGAAGAAGAAAGGGACTGAGAAAATATTTGAAGAGATTATAGTTGAAAACTTCCCTAATATGGGTAAGGAAATAGTTAATCAAGTCCAGGAGGCACAGAGAGTCCCATATAGGATAAATTCAAGGAGAAACATACCAAGACACATGTTAACCAAACTATCAAAAATTAAATACAAAGAAAAAATATTAAAAGCAGCAAGGGGAAAACAATAAATAATATACAAGGGAATCCCCATAAAGTTAACAGCTGATTTTTCAGCAGAAACTCTGCAAGCCAGAAGGGAGAGGCAGGACATATTTAAAGTGATGAAAGGGAAAAACCTACAAGCAAGATTTCTCTATCCAGCAAGGACCTCATTCAGATTTGACGGAGAAATTAAAACCTTTACAGACAAACAAAAGCTAATAGAATTCAGCATCACCAAACCAGCTTTACAACAAATACTAAAGGAACTTCTTTAGGCAGGAGATACAAGAGAAGGAAAAGACCTACAATAAGAAACCCAAAACAATTAAGAAAATGGTAATAGGAACATACATATCAATAATTACATTAAAAGTAAATGGAGGGCTTCCCTGGTGGCGCAGTGGTTGAGAGTCCGCCTGCTGATGCAGGGGACACGGGTTCGTGCCCCGGTCTGGGAAGATCCCACGTGCCGTGGAGTGGCTAAACCCGTGAGCCATGGCTGCTGAGCCTGCGCATCCAGAGCCTGTGCTCTGCAACGGGAGAGGCCACAACAGTGAGAGGCCCGCGTACCGCAAAAAAAAAAAAAAAAAAAAATAGTAAATGGAGTAAAGGCTCCAAACAAAAGACATAGACTGGCTGAATAGATATAAAAACAAGACCCATATATATGCTGTCTGCAAGAGACCCACTTCAGACCTAGGGACACATACAGACTGAAAGTGAGGGGATGGAAAAAGATAGTCCATGCAAATGGAAATCAAAAGAAAGCTGGAGTAGCAATTTTCATATCAGACAAAATAGACTTTAAAACAAAGACTATTACAAGAGACAAAGAAGGACACTACATAAAGATCAAGGGATCAATCCAAGAAGATATAACAATTGTAAATATTTATGCACCCAAAATAGGAGCACCTCAATACATAAGGCAAATGCTAACAGCCATAAAAGGGGAAACTGACAGTAACACAATCATAGTGGGGACTTTAACACCCCACTTTCACCAATGGACAGATCATACAAAATGAAAATAAATAAGGAAACACAAACTTTAAAAGATACATTAAACAAGATGGACTTAATTGAGATTTCTAGGACATTCCATCCAAAAACAACAGAATACACTTTCTTCTCAAGTGCTCATGGAACATTCTCCAGAATAGATCATGTCTTGGGTCACAAGTCAAGCCTTGGTAAATTTAAGAAAATTGAAATCGTATCAAGTATCTTTTCTGACCACAACGCTATGAGACTAGATATCAATTACAGGGAAAAAATCTGTAAAAAATACAAACACATGGAGGCTAAACAATACAGTACTTAATAACCAAGAGATGACTGAAGAAATCAAAGAGGAAATCAAAAAATACCTAGAAACAAATGACAATGTAAACATGACAACTCAAAACCTATGGGATACAGCAAAAGCAGTTCTAAGAGGTAAGTTTATAGCAATTCAATCCTACCTTAAGAAACAAGAAACATCTCAAATAAACAACCTAACCTTACACCTAGAGCAATTTAGAGAAATAAGAACAATGAAACCCCAAAGTTAGCAGAAGGAAAGAAATCATAAAGATCAGATCAGAAATAAATGAAAAAGAAATGAAGGAAACAATAGCAAAGATCAATAAAACTAAAAGCTAGTTCTTTGAGAAGATAAACAAAAGTGATAAACCATTACCAGACTCATCAAGAAAAAAAAGAAGACTCAAATCAATAGAATTAGAAATGAAACAGGAGAAGTAACAACTGACACTGCAGAAATACAAAGGATCATGAGAGATTACTAGAAGCAACTATCTGCCAATAAAATGGACAGCCTGGAAGAAATGGAAAAATTCTTAGAAATGCACAACATTCTGAGACTGAATGAGGAAGAAAGAGAAAATATGAACAGACCAGTCACAAGCACTGAAATTGAAACTGTGACTTAAAATCTTCCAACAAACAAAAGCCCAGGACCAGATGGCTTCACAGGTTAATTCTATCAAACATTTAGAGAAGAGCTAACACCTATCCTTCTCAAACTCTTCCAAAATATAGCAGAGGGAGGAACACTTCCAAACTCATTCTATGAGGCCACCATCACCCTGATACCAAAAGCAGACAAAGATTTCACAAACAAAGAAAACTACAGACCAATATCACTGATGAAAAATCAGTGATGCAAAAATAGATGCAAAAATCCTCAATAGATGCAAAAATCCTCAACAAAATACTAGCAAACAGAATCCAACAACACATTAAAAGGATCATACACCATGACCAAGTGAGGTTTATCCCAGGAATGCAAGGATTCTTTGATATACACAAATCAATCAATGTGATACACCATATTGACAAATTGAGGGAGAAAACCATATGATCATCTCAATAGATACAGAGAAAGCTTTTGACAAAATTCAACACCCATTTATGATAAAAACTCTCCAGAAAGAAGGCATAGAGGGAACTTACCTCACCATAATAAAGGCCATATATGACAAACCCACCACCAGCATCGTCCTCAATGGTGAAAAACTGAAACCTTTTCCATTAAGATCAGGAACAAGACAAGGTTGCCCACCCTCACCACTATTATTCAACATAGTTTTGGAAGTTTTAACCACAGCAATCGGAGAAGAAAAAGAAAGAAAAGGAATCCAAACCAGCAAAGAAGAAGTAAAGCTGTCACTGTTTGCAGATGACATGATACTATACATAGAGAATCCTAAAGATGCTACCAGAAAACTACTAGAACTAATTAATGAATTTGGTAAAGTAGCTGGATACAAAATTATTGCACAGAAGTCTTTTGCATTCCTATACACTAATGATGAAAAATCTGAAAGAGGAATTAAGGAAACACTCCCATTTACCATTGCAACAAAAAGAATAAAATACCTAGGAATAAACCTACCTAAGGAGATGAAAGACCTGTATGCAGAAAATTATAAGACACTGATGAAAGAAATTAAAGATGATACAAATAGATTGAGAGATATACCATGCTTTTTGGATAGGAAGAGTCAACATTGTGAAAATGACTATACTACCCAAGGCAATCTACAGATTCAATGCAATCCCTATCAAACTACCACTGGCATTTTTCACAGAACTAGAACAAAAAATTTCACAATATGTATGGAAACACAAAAGACCCCGAATAGCCAATGCAATCTTGAGAAAGAAAAAGGGAGCTGGAGGAGTCAGCCTCCCTGACTTCAGACTATACTACAAAGCTACAGTAATCAAGACAATATGGTACTGGCACAAAAACAGAAATATAGATCAATGGAACAGGATAGAAAGCCCAGAGATAAATCCACCCACATATGGTCACCTTATCTTTGATAAAGGAGGCAAGAATATACAGTGGAGGAAAGACAGCCTCTTCAATAAGTGGAGGTGGGAAAACTGGACAGCTGCATGTATAAGAATGAAATTAGAACACTCCCTAACACCATACACAAAAATAAACTTAAAATGGTTTAGAGACCTAAATATAAGGCCAGACACTATCAAACTCTTAGAGGAAAACATAGGCAGAACACTCTATGACATAAATCACAGCAAGATCCTTTTTGACCCACCTCCTAGAGAAATGGAAATAAAAACAAAAAGAAACAAATGGCACCTAATGAAACTTAAAAGCTTTTGCACAGCAAAGATGCCATAAACAAGATGAAAAGACAACCCTCAGAATGGGAGAAAATATTTGCAAATGAAGCAACTGATAAAGGATTAGTCTCCAAAATTTACAAGCAGCTCATGCAGCTCAATATCAAAAAAAACAAAAAACCCAATCCAAAAAATGGGGAGAAGACCTAAATATACATTTCTAAGAAGATATACAGATTTCCAACAAACACATGAAAGAATGTTTAACATCATTAATCACTGGAGAAATGCAATTCAAAACTACAATGAGATCTCATCTCACACTGGTCAGAATAGCCATCACCAAAAAATCTACAAACAGTAAATGCTGGAGAGGGTGTGGAGAAAACGGAACCCTCATACACTGTTGGTGGGAATGTAAATTGACACAGCCACTATGGACAACAGTATGGAGGTTCCTTAAAAAACTAAAAATAGAACTACCATACGACCCAGCAATCCCACTACTGGGCATATACCCTGAGAAAACCATAATTCAAAAAGAGTCATGTTCCACAATGTTCATTGCAGCTCTATTTACAGTAGCCAGGACATGGAAGCAACCTAAGTGTCCATTAACAGTTGAATGGATAAAGAAGATGTGGCACATATATACAATGGAATATATCTCAGCCATGAAAAGAAACGAAATTGAGTTATTTGTAGTGTGGTGGATGGACCTAGAGTCTGTCCTACAGAGTGAAGTAAGTCAGAAAGAGAAAAACTAATACTGTGTGCTAACACATATATATGGAATCTAAAAAAAAAAAAAAGTCATGAAGAACCTAGGGGCAAGATGGGAATAAAGACACAGACCTACTAGAGAATGGACTTGAGGACACTGGGAGGGGGAAGGGTAAGCTGGGACAAAGTGAGAGAGAGTTAGTGTATATATGGACATATAAACACTACCAAATGTAAAATAGATAGGTAGTGGGAAGCAATCGAATAGCACAGGGAGATAAGCTCCTTGCTTTGTGGCCAGCTTGAAGGGTGGGATAGGGAGAGTGGGAGGGTGGGAGATGCAAGAGGGAAGAGATATGGGGATATATGTATATGTATAACTGATTCACTTTGTTATAAAGCAGAAACTAACACACCATTGTAAAGCAATTATACTCCAATAAAAACGTTAAAAAAAAAGAAGATATGGTGCATGTACACAATGGAATACAACTCAACCATAAAAAAGAATGAAATAATACCATTTGCAGCAATATGGATGCAACTAGAGATTATCATACTAAGTGAAGTAAGTCAAAAGAGAAAGACAAATACCGTATAATATCATTTATATGTGGAATCTAAAATATGACACAGATGAACCTATCTACAAAACAGAGACAGACTCACAGACAGAGAGAACAGACTTGTGGCCCTCCAAGGGGGAGGGGGAGGGGGGGAGAGGTGGACTGGGAGTTTGGGGTTAGTAGATGCAAACTATTATGTATAGAATGGATAAACAACAAGGTACTACTGTACAGCACAGAGAACTACATCCAACATCCCGAGATAAACCATAATGGAAAAGAATATTAAAAAGAATGCATATATAAGCGAGTCACTTTGCTCTACAGCAGAAATTATCACAACACTGTAAATCGACTGTGCTTCAATGAAAAAAAAAAAACTTAAGTCTTTAAACTTTCTCAAGGCAGAGTTACAAAAGAGGAGGCATTATCACACTTCTGATAGTTACGTGCAGTCTAAGAGCTCAGTCATGGCTTCAGAGGCCGCACTGGAAGACCACTAATGACAGAGACACTAACATGTTTGGGTTACACTTAGCAATCTGTGTGTTTAATGCAGTTCAACCATTTGTTCCAGGTCACCGGAGGTTAACAAGCCAGTAGTGAGTATAAACATGACTGTGTTTCATTAGCTAAGCTCCCAGGTCGAAGAGCAAGGACTAAGCCCCATCAATAATCTTTACTTTTGTCTAGAAGCAAGAGGTATCTATTGGATAAAAACACAGATACTCACTGTTGTGTTTGAAGATCCTTATGGTTGCACCCGAGAGTCGGGCCCCAAGCACAAGAGATGCATGGTTTAACTCATCGCTTAAAATGAGGCATCCCTGGTAGAAAACAAGCACATGAAACATAGGCCAATAAATAAAATGAAGGGAAAACAACATGTGGGAACAGGAACTCACTTCAAGATCTATAACACAGATTCTCCAAAACCCTCTTTAATTTTAAAAGTCCAAGAGTTTAAACTGGTGTCTATGTGGATAAAATCCTCTAGAGCAATTTGCTGATGGGGTTGGGGATCTGTTAAGGGTTAACACTTTTTGAAACATTTGCATATAGTTTTCAGCAGAGGAGGTCATCCAAGATCTTAGTTAAGCACCGGGTAGAGTCTAAAGGATTGATGGTTGGGAGGAAAACTAATATGATTTTGGGTGGGTTGTGGATTTGCTGGGGCTTTTCAATCCCATGCTGGATTATTTGGAATGGTTTCAGGGCACTTTTACTGGAAGGCAGGGATAATTTCTGCAAAACATTTCAAGCTCTTGTTTTCTGATTCTCATTCCCTACTATATTAACATCCACGTAGACAGAGGCATCACTGCTTTACAGTTAAAAACTTTGCATCTGGAAAAGTATGGATGGCAATTCAGTCTGAGGCAAAGAGAGAAGGTCACTCTAATTTACTGCTTATATAAATTACTGTTTGTAAAATTATTTTTCTTTATTAATTTAAAGATTTCTAAATTATGAAATTGCTCAAGTAGACTCAAAATGCAGAGACATGCAAAAAAATTAAAAATAAAGACCTTTTTTTTATGACCACCCAGAATCTTAGAGTTCTCCCTTATATTTTAGAAATCTCACACATGATACATTTTTAAGTTTTTGAGGCCAAAGCCAGCAAAATTCTCACATCTCCATACCCCAGACATTGTGTGTGTATTTATAATTTTTTTGGTGGACATTTGAGTTACTTGTAAACCTCATGATACCTCACCCTGAAATTCTTTAGCACGTGTCTCCTAGGAAAAAGGACATTCTCCTACATGATCACAATGCAATTATCACACCTTTGAAATTAAACATTAATACAATGCTATCATCTAATATACAGTTCAAATTCAAATTTTTCCAACTGTCCTAAAAATGTCTTGATGCCTTTTACAGATGTTACCTTTCCTTCTATTTTTTTCAATGCAGAATCCAATCAAAGATCATATACTGCTTTATATTAGTTGTCATGAGTCAGATTTTTAAAAACATAAATCTGATTATGGCACTTGCTTACTTAAAATGAACAAACCAACTCTTCATTTTTCTCCAGGAGAATTCCCAACACTCTAGCATGATTTACACTATAAGGCTCTTTACAATTTGGTAACTGCCTTCACCTCTGGTCTCTTCTTCATCCACTCTCCTATGTTCTAATTCTTCCAAATCTCAGTGCTTCACACATGCTGCTCACTCTTCCTTGTCTTAAGAAAATAACTTACTTATCTAAACAGATAAGTAACAGATTCTGTTCTCATGTCACCTACTTTGCACAAGCATCAGCCTTTCTCGAGAAGAGTTAGGGGACAACTCTTTTGTCCTTCCCCATTTATGGACACTCCTTTTCTGGGGTATTTATCCTATGTTATTTGGTGTGTTATTACCCCCATTAGAAACTACATGAATTTACAGGGCAAAGGTCTTGTTCATCTCTGTATGCTCTGTAACTTGCCTCATATGAGAACACAGTAGATTCTCAATAAGCGACTTATTGAATGAATAAAGGGACAAATAACACAAGAAAAATGTTTTGTTAAAATAAATGCTTAATAAGCATTTGTTATGCTGAACATGGTGACTCGGGGACCTAAAAATTTAATTGATTTTGCAAAATGGTCACTGAAGAGGAAGTTTGACTCCCATCTAGGGCTGCAATTCTATAACCAGATATCATGATGAAGAGATTTGCTGGACTCAGCTGGTACTTAGACAGGCTGGGACCTGGAACCTGGGACTCTTTGCTGCAATGCTTGCACCTGGACAAACCTCTTCATCTCCTTGTGCAACAAGATACAAAGAAACTATATGGGACTAAAAATAACTGTGTGCTTGTGCAGCTGGGGCAAGTTATGGACAACAAGATACAAAAAGACCAAAAAACCCAGCTGCCACTTCGGAAGAGCCGGAAGCAAAAGCAGGGTACCACATATGCCTCTTGCACACAACACCACCAAAGCAGTGGGCAAACCTCCTAAGCCACCCCTCTGGCCTTACCCTGGGACCTGCCCCTATCCTCACCCCATATGAAGAACTAGCTCGACCCCTCCTTGGGGACGAGCTCCCCCGCTGCTGCAGCAGGGACCCCAATAAAGCCTTGCCTGAATCTCTTGTCTGGCCTCTTATCAATTTCTATTGATTAAGGAGGCCAGGCATCTTGGTCGGTAACAGTACATGTATTCAAAAAGCTGAACATCCAAGCCTAAGAAAAGAAACTTCTCAGTCATACGTCTAACAAAGGACCTGCTCAGAGTTATGTCTTAGGAATAACACAGCAGAAGACAATTATGTTAACAAATTCTCACCTTTCCAACGAGTGCAGGGATATTCATTGAGTTCGTTGCAAATCCCATCCCAAAGACCATAGCAGCTTCTACATTCAGGAACTTAGCCACAAGGTCCTCCAACTCTTTATGTTTATCCAAGGTTCCTGCTCATGAAATGATAGGATGGGTGAATCTCCCGTTCTCAACAAGTCCAAGATTGAAAACTCAAATTCCAATGCTTACCCATTACCAAAAGACATACAGGAGTGCACATAGCAGGTCTACTTGCCATAGGCCCACTCTAGAATCAACCCAAATAACCACACACTGTAGAATGGATCAATACATATACTGTAGAATTCAACACAGCAGTGAGAAAAAACAAACTAATGTCCCACACAACGACATGGAAAATCTCAGAAATACGTGGTTGAGAGAAAAATGTCAGACATGTATACACTCATATTGTATGAATCCATTTATAAGAAATTTACAAACAGACAAAACTAACCTGTAGTGTTAGAAGTCAGGAAAGTGGTTTCTTTTGTTGAGAGCGTGGAGAGAACTTTGAGATGCTCTGTTTTGTTTCTAGATCTGGGTGCTGGTTACGTGGGTATGTTTGTTTTGTGAAAATCCATTTTATACTTACGATTGGTGCACTTTTCTATATATATACTTTATAATGCAATAAAATTTATAAAAAATGCCACAGTTCCTCTTTCTTTCCACTTTACATCCCACGAATAATTAATTAAATTCTAACTCCCTCAGAGGGTTCCCGACACTCAAATGCAAACAGAGCTCATTCATGACTTCCATACATGCATTGAGCTATAATTTATTGAACCTTTGGAATGTGCTAGATTTCAAAGCCCACTATTTAGGTTATCTCAGTTAAGTTTAAGGGCCCAATAATGCAGGTATTATTACTTTACAGATAAGAAAACTGGAGTGGGAAGAGGTCACAGATAAAAAGCAACAGAGATACTCAAGTCTAACTCCAAAGTTCATATTTTTAAGACTCTGCTACCTTTAAATGCTTACTCTCTGACCCCTTCTTATAAATAATCCCTCGTGCCTTACTGAGAGCAAATACTAATGCTTCCCATAGTCTTGTTTGCCATCACTCTAACTTCTAGATCTATACTGTCCAATATGGTAGCTGCCAACTACATATGGTTAGTGCAATAGAGGAATTGAGTTTTAAATTTTATTTAATTTTAGTTATTTTTTTCCACTAAACACAACTTCACTGTTTTGGTAGGATTATTTCTCACTTATTTCACTTTAACCAGTGAAAATTTGGTGTCTGAATTGACATGTACTGTAAGGGTAAAATATCCACCACTTTTTGAAGAGAGAACAAAAACAATAAAAATAATATAGTATAGTTCATTAATATTTTACTTATTGATTACATGTTTAAATGACAATACTTGGGATATATTGGATCAAATAAAATGTATTATGAAATTGTTTACCTAATTTTTAAAAACTTTAAAAAATGTGGCTATGAGAAAATTTTAAATTACACGTGTCTTGCATTATATTTTTATTGGTCTAGATGATACACTTAACAGAATAGAAAAAATGTACAAGTGGACAGGAATTTGCATCCATCCATATGCAGATTTCACTCAGATTTAAGTTAGAGGAATGTTGTTAGCATATTCAGGACTATTATAAACAAGCTTCTATTAATCTAAAGATTAACATACATTACTACAGAGTGTGATATCAGAATTTTATTTAAATTGGTAAATTAGCTTGCTTATTGAGCTAAAATGGCGAGGAGTTGAACTTTAGAAGGCATTGCATGGTGAGCTGAAGTTTTATTTTGCAGTTAACATAAAAGAGAACATGAGATGGCCCATCTTTGCCCTTCCCCTCTCCTCGCGCTTCTGGCTGGTGGCCTTTTTCTCAAATCAGAATTCGTTTATGCTCCAAACTGTCAGAAAACATAGTAAAACAAACATTCTAGCAGAGTCAATGGGACTCAAGATTTGGGGGTGGGGAATTGTTAGAAATTTAAATTGTAATTTAAAACTTTATTATCCAAGATGCACTATAGTGTGAAAAGAGAAACTGAAATTTAAAGATAAAACGTGGGCACATAATCTTTTGTCAGATTTGTTTTTACCCAGCAGAGACTGCATTCCAAAGGGAACGGCTCCAAGAACAGGTAATGAAAAGTCCACTGACCTGGCCGTGAGGAGAGCTGGTTCTGACCCCAGCTCTTCCATTAAACAGCTGGGTGGCCTCTGGCCGCCCCTCCTGGCAGTTTCTGGAGAGATTGGGAGAGGTGCTGTTTTAGGTATCTTTGATCTTGGGAGTGGTCTTTCCTCCACCTAGAATGGTCTTCTGGCAGCTCCTAGTCACTCTTTGAAATCCACCTAACATGGCCTCTTTTCTCGGATGCAGTCTCAGCTTCCCCAGGCAAACTTGGTCATTTTCTCCTCTGAGGTCACATGAGCCTCATCACATAATGATTACAGCACTTAGTAAGTTTTACTGGGGATGTTCATGGGGCCATCTTCTTTATTACAGAAAGAGCCCTTGGAGTGCAGATACTGGGTGTGCAGATACTGGCACTCCTATTGCAGTACTGACACGTAGTAGGTGCTTGCTGAGTTGCATTCTGTCTTTTGATGGAGAAGGAGGCCAAGACTGAGGCTAGAGGAGGGGATGGCACAGGGAAAAACATCAAGAAGTCATGCGATGCCAGGGCAACAAGGTGACCAGGCAGTGAGCACCAGCTTGGAAACACCAGTACCTGAAGTTCTCCAGCAAGGATGGAGGGTGCCCAAACTTTGTTAACTTGGTAACTTTCCCCATGAGCCTTTCCTGCTCAGATGTCAGGGGACAACTGTGTCCTGGCCCAGTCACCCAGAAGTGCATGAGTAGACGTTTACGATAAATCGGTGTGATGTCTTCCTCCACCTACATCTTCCCCAAATCTGCCATTCCAAGGCCTTATCTATAATAGTTACATTACTAAAAGTCCTTAGGATAATACAGGATGTCTTGTAAATGATTAAACAGCCAACCAACATGGGTGTGTCTAAGAACACCCTGAGAAATCCCCCACTATGAGGTCTCTTTCATTATCTTGACTTAAAAAGAGGGAGAAGGGGCGGGGGGGAGGGGGGAGCAGTTGACCAGATTAGGTCTCCAGAAACCAGCCTTCTTCTGGATTTCCAGTGGTCAGGTGGTTAGTAAAGTAATTTTCAAAAATATCAGTTTCTACAAATGGATGTCTCACAGCTGGGTTACGAGTTGTGAGTGGTTTCGCATCTAGGGGCTTACCTTCAATTTGTAGAAAATAATAGTTCCCACTCCTAAACCCCACGATCATGGAGTTTCTCATTTAGTGTTCATAGCTCAGATTTCATCAACAGATCTGAGAGATTCCCAGGATGGCTGGACATTTTCTACTCTAAGAAGCCATGCCTTGCAATGTTAGACTGGGCTGGTCTGGGATGGGGTGGATTTTTTAAGGAAAAATAGATAATATGTCTCTTTCATATTAATGAACTGCTGCTTTCTGCCTCCTGTTCCTCAAATTCAAGAAATAGAAATGTAGGAATTAACACAACATTGTAAATCAACTATACTTCAATAAAAAATATTAAAACTGAAGAAAAAAGAAATGAAAATGTAGGAGGACCTTGGGGAAACAAAACTGTCACTAGAAACTTAACTAGCTTGTTTCCACCAACATTCAAGCCATACCCTGATTGAATGGAGATGCCCGAGTCCTGTCAAGTTTGCCCTTGGTGGTCTGAGTACCTGAGGAATTCTAGAAATCATATTCAACATTTTGTTGCTGACATATAACTATGGGCCTTTTTTTAAAATCTCAAGAAAGCAGAGCTATAGCCCTAACTGAAGGTACAGATATATCCACAATAACCTTTATTTGTCTATGACCTTTGTTTTTTTTCTTTAGTCTCTGAAAGTCACATATAGGCTGGTGAGAATGGATCTCCAAATTTCAGTGCTGTTCAGATATTGACACTTGTTCTTATCGTGAAGGTTTATTTATCCAGTGGATACTGAAAATCTGCTTTGTGAATAAAAGAATAAATACAAGCTGGGTGTATCCTCTAGCCAGATCTCTCAGCAGTATTTTCACATGCCAAGCACAGGGTGTACCACCATCAGTCAAATCAATAAAAATCAGACTCAGGAAAAAGTAGCAATATTATGTTTATGAACTCTCCATTTCAGCGGATTTTTTAATGATATCGGCCTTCATATTGACACTGATTATAGTAAAGAGTGTAGGTGTTATCAACAAGCCTGTTTCACAACCACCTCTTCTTCCTGTGCAGCACATGTGAAGACTAATTTCCAAACTGTGACAGTAGTCTCTTTTCGTCTAGAATATCCTGTTTGTTGATTGTTCCTTAGATGTGACCTAGGAGTAGGTGGTCATTTATTGTGGCAACCTGCCAGCCATCTCATCTGGCTGTTCCTACTGTGCTATGGCTCTCAGCCCACTTCTGAGCCACTTTGCTTGAACTGGTGATTCCTGCATTAAA
Source organism: Mesoplodon mirus (assembly GCF_964341445.2). Classification (NCBI taxonomy): domain Eukaryota; kingdom Metazoa; phylum Chordata; class Mammalia; order Artiodactyla; family Ziphiidae; genus Mesoplodon; species Mesoplodon mirus. Next base: position 77,990,045 of record NC_138991.1, on the reverse strand, counting down.
ATCAGCATGCCTGAAGGAGTCCACCTTTCAGCTCTTCACCCAAAAACACTTAGAATACCCTGTTCTTCTGCTTATTCCACTTGTGTACAGTCTGGTAGCGGTTACAGAGCTACTAAGCCTCTTGAGTACCTTTGTTTTCCTATGAAACATTCAGAGAAAAGTCTTGAAGCCAGATGGATTGTCTGAAATGGGTCTAGAACACACTGTCACACTGAGCAGAGGCCACCACTCCTGTGTCAAGAGACCACCCATCCTGATGAAGTTCAGTAAAACAGCAGAAACAATTTTTATCTGCCCAACTTTCCAGGCCTTTATTTTTAGCAAACCACTTGCCATCTCTTGGCAGGTTAAAACATTAATAGATAATTAGAATCCGATGCAAACAAAAACCTTGAGGCGTGGATATGTAATTATGATGAGGTTTCCTGTCACAAATCATCTTGATAAGAGAAGAATTTTTAAGTGGACCAAATGATGACCTCTACCTCACCTCTGGCCACATACTCAATAGAGTCATGTTTCACCCTTCTTTTTTTTCTTTAACATTTTGTTTTGATGTAATTTTTGACCTACCGAAAAGTTGCAAGAATAGTACCAAGAATCTCCAAATACTTTTCACCCAGATTCCCCATATGTTATCATTTTAGTATGTTTCTTTAAATATCATTCTCCCTCTCTCTCTATGTGTGTATATATATATATATATATACACACACGTGTGTGTATATAATTATATGTAATATATACAATTATATGAAATTTTTGCTGAACTATTTAATAAATTGTGATCATGATGTCTCCTCTTCTCTTAAATATTTCACTCTGCATTTCCTAAAAACAGGGCACTCTCTTATGTAATGCCAGTACTATTATCATTGATATAATACTATTATCTACTGTACAGAGCTAATTCACGTTTGATTCTCTCACTTTAAAAACCCACCTCTGGGGCTTCCCTGGTGGCACAGTGGTTGAGAATCTGCCTACTAATGCAGGGGACACGGGTTTGAGCCCTGGTCTGGGAAGATCCCACATGCCACGGAGCAACTAGACCCGTGAGCCACAACTACTGAGCCTGCGCGTCTGGAGCCTGTGCTCCGCAGCAAGAGAGGCTGCGATAGTGAGAGGCCCGCGCACCGTGATGAAGAATGGCCCTGCTTGCCACAACTAGAGAAAGCCCTCGCACAGAAACGAAGACCCAATACAGCCAAAAATAAATAAATAAATAAATAAATAAATAAATAAATAAATAAATAAATAAAGTAACAAATGTTCAAGTACATAAAACCCACTGCTGAAAACAAAGATAGAAGAAGGAGGGGGAATGAAGCAACTTATAATGAGGGTCCACTTGTGTATATGGTTATTTAATCATTACACCTCCACACACTCTATAAAATAGGCATCCTGGTCCTTATCAGTGAGGAAATAGATGCAGAAGTGATGCCACTTACCCAAAGGAGATAGAGCTAATAAGTGCGGGCCACCTACTTAACAATGTGACAGCCTGCCCTGCTGAAACATTTCAAGCTTTATCTCAGTTAATTGTCATACAAATTTTTGAAGTTGGTACTGCTGTTATCTCCTTTTATAGATAAGGACACCAAAGCCTGAGAATTTAGTTCACTTGCCCAAGGTCATGCAGCTAGTAAGTCTAGAGCCAAGGTTCAGATTCAGCATGTGTGACTCTAGAGAGATGACTCTTTCCCTTCCTCAGAACACTCTCCTGGGTTGGTTTTTTTTTTTGGCTGCGTTGGGTCTTCATTGCTGCATGCTTCTCTAGTTGCAGCAAGCTGGGGCTACTCTTTGTTGTGGTGCTCAGGCTTCTCATTGTGGTGGCTTCTCTTGTTGCGGAGCACGGGCTTTAGGGTGCATGGGCCTCAGTTATTGGGCCACGCCGGCTCAGTAGTTGTGGCTCGCGGGCTTTAGAGTGCAGACTCAGTAGTTGTGGCACAGGGGCTTTGTTGCTCCATGGCATGTGGTATCTTCCCTGACCAGGGATCGAACCCATGTCTCCTGCATTGGCAGGCAGATTCTTAACCACTGCGCCACGAGGGAAGTCCCCTACTCTTTTGGTTTTACCCGAATCTGCGTTTTCTGAATTATAACTCTTAAGACACAAAATAAAGATCTTTGTTCTTGGCAGCCTTGAAACTAATTATTGTTTGACATTACCAGTGGTTAAAGGATATACACAGGTACTGATGTCTATGAAAGTTAATCTATATCCTTAGTGTATTTGGATGTAACAGAATTTTTAGTCTAAATGAAGTAAAGGAGGGCTTGCCTTGTGGTGCAGTGGTTGAGAATCCTCCTGCCAATGCAGGAACACAGGTTCGAGCCCTGGTCCGTGAAGATCCCACATGCTGTGGAGCAACTAAGCTTGTGCAGCACAACTACTGAGACTGCACTGTAGAGCCCACGAGCCACAACTACTGAGCCTGCGTGTGGCAACTACTGAATCCTGTGTGCCTAGAGCCCGTGCTCCACAACAAGAGAAGCCACTACAATGAAAAGCCTGTGCACCGCAACGAAGAGGAGCCCCTGCTCACCACAACTAGAGAAAGCCCGGACGCAGCAACGAAGACCCAACACAGCCATAAATAAATAAATAAATAAATAAATAAATAAATAAATAAATAAATAGATTTATTAAAAAAAATAAATGAAGTAAAGGAGGCTATAGTTTGATGTACACTGATGTACACTGGATTTGGAAATGTGGACAACTGTTATTCAATCTAGGGGATTCTTCTTCCCAAGTTGCTGTGATGGCCGGTACTTACCTATATCAGCAAACTTGATAGAGAGGCAGAGAGAAAATATTTTGGCTTTGTGGATTGTGTGGTCTCTGTTGCAAGTAGTCAACTCTGCCATTATAAAGTGAAAGCAGCCACAGACAATACACAAAATACTGGGTGTGGCTGTGTGTCAATGAAACTTTATGGGTACGGAAATTGGAATTCAATATATTTCATGTCACAATATATTATTTTTATTTTTTCTGTCAATTAAAACTGTAAAAATGACTTGTAACTTGCAGGCAGTTCCCAAACAGGGGCAGCTGGATTCGTTTGGTAACCCCTGATGTAGCTGGTCTCTGGTTTAACTTTGAACAGTATGGGGCAGTGCAAAGAGCTCTTCAGTGGGACTCAGGAGAACTGGTATCTAGTTTTCTCAGCCTACTGACTGCATGAACATTGATTGGCAAGTCATTAAAAATCTCTAATTTCGGGCTTCCCTGGTGGCGCACTGGTTGAGAATCTGCCTGCCGATGCAGGGGACACAGGTTCGTGCCTCAGTCCGGGAGGATCCCACATGCCGCGGAGCGGCTGGGCCCGTGAGCCATGGCCGCTGAGCCTGCGCGTCCGGAGCCTGTGCTCTGCAACGGGATAGGCCACAACAGTGAGAGGCCCGCGTACCGCAAAAAAATAAATAAATAATAAAAAATCTCTAGTCTTCCTGTATCTTATGGTATTTTTCTAGGTGAAGGGAAATGGTAGATGATCTATGTATTCTGAGAGTCTGTGAGTTTCAACATTTTTCCATCATCCCAGGTGTTACCCTTCTGGCAAGTATTATACTTATGTAAAATCACTGGCATATCTTGTTAAGTTGTTATGTTTGCTTGGCTTTGTTGAACCTACAGGGCCAAATTCTTCACTTGCAGAAGTATCTCTGCTAGTTGAAATTTGGCTGTGCTGTAATTTCTATCACTCTCAAGAGAAGGGCAATTACCTTGTCAGAATTATAACAGGTATCAGGAAATTGCCAGAAGGCTTTCAGAAACCAAGATACACTTTCATTTTCCTCCTCCCGAACTACTCCCCTGAGGGTCCACCTTCCTTTACAAATATTCTTAAAGGAAAATAAAAAGGCTTGAGAGAAATGCAATGAAATCTCAGTGATCAGAATTTACAACAATTTAGTCTGAAAGGAGCTGGCACTGTCTATGAATAAAGGTTTTGCTGTGTAAATTAAGAAGGTAATACTAATTGAGATGGAGACCTTTATAGCCTATTTAACTGAATCCACTGCTTTAAAGCATATTTATAGCATTGATTTGCATAAAATCCTGTTAATTAAAGTTGCTTTTTTAAAGAAAGAAAGCAAGATCTCTACTTAGTAGCAATTTCTTAGAAACTGCGATTTCCATAGGAATTTGAAGCTGATATTTATTTGAAATGTGCTTTAAGTTACACATTTTGCAAATTGAGGCTGGCCCCTTCTTCAATATTTAGGTCAGCAAGATTGCACATTCCTGGAATCTAGGTACAAAGGTTTGAGAAAGAAACCCAAGAAGAGCCTAAGTACTCTGAATGAAACAATATCAGAGAACTTGTCAGGTAGAGAAAGAGGGAGACATACTGTCTAATGGCTAAGAACAATGTTCTCAAAGTGAGAAATAGAAATTTCAGGAAATTTGTACATAACTAACATGAAAATCACATCCAAAACCTGAGAATGGAAAATAATATCCTATTATATCCAGTTTCATTGATTCCTAAGTCAATGTGTTCTTTCTGATGTTTTTAAGATGAAAATATTTCAAGCCTACTTCTTGAAATTGCAACTATAATTTGAAAGAAGGTTCTCAACTAGGCAGTTTTTAGGTAGACGTACTAATCAGGTTTTCCTGGTGTGACGAATCAAGCACAAGGCTTTCCTTCTCAAAGGAAAAAAGTTTCCACGTAGAAATGATCTTTCATTGGCACAGAATTAGTCTTCTGGCATTCCATGAGTTTGTTTTCTTAGAAGTAAACTTCTGACTAACAGTTGCTAGGTGAGACTCTGGCAGCAGTTACAGAGCATATAGATTTAGATAATGTACTGTTACTACACATCTACTTTTAACCATCCAGTGCTTAGGGAAAGAAAGACCAAGAAGCTACACTTCCTTGTTGACCAAAAGCAGAGAAGAGGGGAGAAAGTGAAGGAAGAAATTTCTACATATTGAGGTATAGAGAAATCATTCTGGCTTATACATAATTTAACAAACTTTATGCTAACTAGAACAATCAGTCTGTGGCCTGTCAGACATGCATTGTACATCTGATTTAACCATTTAGAAAAAGAATGCATTAAAAAAAAATGGAGTAACTGTAGTTCAGGCATCTAAAATGGAACCAGGCAGCTATTGTGGATGTGGTTTCAGACATTTTCCTGCATCACTGAGACTTAAATTTTCTGAACTTTATCAAATTCAAGGACACCACCAGCCATCCTCAAAACAATATCAGCTAAGAGCTGCCAGCTGCAAACTTATGGTCTCATGGTCTGCCCTTGTAACTATGCAACCACTTCAGACCTCAGTCAATCCTTACTTAAAAACACCCTTACCTCTTGCCAGTTCTACTTATAATTCTTGATAAAAAACTCATGTAACTAACTGGAACCTTGCAGTTTTTGCCTTTATAAGCCTCCCACATTTCATAGTCTGGCGGGATACAATTCTAGTGTTTCTTGAATTTGTGTTTCCCAGGCTGGCTATAGTCCTCAGTTGGGCTGGAATAAAACTTTTTTCTATTCCTGCTATAGATTGTTTATGGATTCTTTCCAACAACAAACAGAAACAAAAGCTTCTCTCTAGTTTGCCTGAATTTATCCTTTCCTAAATTTGGAAATCTGGACCAGCAATGTGTGTCAGAATAGACTCAGAGATAAAAATCAAATTGTTTCACTGATTTCTGGGTGTATCTTACCTACTTTCCAGTTTTTATTTATAGGCTCCATCCCCCAGGTATATGTGATATTCATTCCACACAAGGTGAAAGACCATTGCATTTTGGAAAAGTTTTGAAAATTTGGTCGAGAAAGTCAGCCATGCTAGATAGTTTCCAGTGGTTCCCAAAGTGTGGTCCCCAGAGCAGCAGCATCAATATCACCTTGGAATTTGTTAGAAATGCAAAATCTCGGGTCCTATTCCAGACTGACTGCATCAGGAACTCTGTAGGTGGGACCAACAATCTGTGTTTTTCCAAGCCCTGCAGGTGATTCTAATGTGAGCTAAAGTTTGAAAACCACTGGTTGAAGGTAAAAAATCCACATAACCTGCAGCAGAAACCCTCCAGTACACTGAAAAAAATCTGGTCAGTCTGATTCAGTGGTAAAGTCTTAGAAGTACTATAACTATTTTCATAAGACTGTGCCTTCACCTTAGGCTCCTGGTGACTTTTAAGGAAATAATTAAACCAAAAAATATGAGGTCATTGTGGAAAAAATAGAAAATACTACACAATAAAATATAACCATGTTTATCAATACAGATATTCATGTAAAATATATTTTAAAAAGTGGACTCATAATATACATACTGCTCTTGTTTTAGTCTCTTAAGAATGTATTTTCTTTTTTTATTGAAGTATAGTTGATTTACAATGTTGTGTTAATTTCTGCTGTACAGCAAAATGATTCAGTTATACATATATATACATTCTTTTTCATATTCTTTTCCATTATGGTTTATCACAGGCTACTGAATATAGTTCCCTGTGCTATATAGTAAGACCCTATTGTTTATCCATTCTATATATAATAGTTTGCATCTTCTAATCCCAAACTCCCGCTCCTTCCCTGCCCCACCTCCCATCCCCCTTGGCAATCACAAGTCTGTTCTCTATGTCTGTGAGTCTGTTTTTGTTTCGTATATAAGTTCATTAACAATGTATTTTCCATTTTACAGAGGAGAAAATTGAAGACCAGGAAGGTGTATATAATAGTTTATCTCAGGCCCTAGCTAGTTAAAAGTAAGGACTAGGATTTGAATCCCAGCAGCCTCATCCCAGAGCCTTTGCTCTAAATTATGGTGCTGAGCAACTACATTATAACTTTGTATGGCTAAATAATATTATGTTAAACAGATCTACCAAGTATATTCAATCACTTTCCTTGCTGGAAAGGCCTCATTTCCCCTATTTTTCTATTATCAAATACAATGCAATGATTATTCTCGATCATACATCATTGAATACTTACTCAAAATTTTCAAAGCAAAATTTCTCAAAATGGAATTGCTGAGTTAAATGGCTAGCAGTTGATACATTTTCAAATTGCCCTGCAATTTACTCTGTCAATAGTATATAAGGGTGCCCTTTTCTTCACTCCTTTGAAACTTTGGGTTATTATTTTCTGTCTTTTGCCAATTAGGTGAAAATGGTAACTCTGTGTCTTAATAATTTTTTGATTATTTAAGGGGCAGACTATTTTCCACAAGCTCATTGCCCATTTATATTTATTTATTTTTCTTAATTGTCCATTTATGTACTGGATCTACTTTTAAAAGTAAAATTTTCATTTAAACTAGAACATATGTAGAAAATGGGGAAAATTGTACATATGGAGCTCTATGAAGTTTCATAAAGTGAGCTCACGTAACTGTATCAAGGTTAAAAAAAACCAATATGAACAGCTTCCAGGAAGTCCCTTTTTGCCCTCTTTGGTCACCATCCACCTCCCCCAAAGATAACGTATGCATTCTAAACAGGGGTGATATTGCTCTCAAAGAGGTGAAAATTGGTTTTTGGAGGAGGAATATCTTACTCTATTTATGTGTAAAGCAGAGATATCCATGTACTACATAAACAAATATATAGTGTATCTGTGGTATTAAAGTATCATGAGAGGAAGTGATAATGAAAAAAAAAGGTTGAGGGACATCACACTATCCTACTCTGTAGTTTTGCCTGTTTTGAACTTTGTCAAAATCTTGGCCCACTTCTTAAACTGGGATGTTCTGTTCCTTTTGATTTGTAAGCGTCTTTACACGTTAAGAATATTAACATTTTGCTAAATATATGTGAATAATTTTTTCTAATTTTGTTCTTTGACTTTTAACTTTGTTGACATTGTTGTTGGTTTTTGTTTGTTTGTTTTGTTTTGTACAGCAGTTTAAATTTTTCATTTTGTTGGATCTTTTCCCTCCATGTTTCTGGGAGGGCTTTCTCTGGTTCCCTGGAGTGTGAATACACAGTAGACTACTGTCTGAATTAGGCTTGTGAAATCTGAAGGGCAAACAGCTGTGGCTACTGGTTCGGTTGGGATCAAGCTGTCTCTCCTAACAGGGAGAGTGCCTGTTTTCCATGGACCTGAGTGGCCTGCGTTGCAAGGAGTGAGCCTGGGCATCATTTAAAATGCATCCCTGCCGTGTAAGAGGGCATCTTGCCAGGTGAGGTGAGTTTTGCTGGAAAGACTGGAGGTCATTATGGGTTGTAGAATGGAGGGGTGATCAGAAGTGACAAGCTAGAGAAGAGGCTGCTGTGGTCTGAATGTTTGTGTCCCCCCCAAATTCATATATTGAAAACCTAATGTCCTAAACGATGGCATTTGGAGGTGGGGTTTTTGGGAGTTGATTAGGTCTTGAGGATGGAGCCCTCATAAATAGGATTAGCACCCTTACAAAAGAGGTCCAAAAAGCTGGCCCACCCCTTCTGCCATGTGAAGACACATACAAGGAGAAGTCTGTAACACAGAAGAGGCCCAGCTTAACCATGCTAGCTCCCTGATCTTAGACTTTCAGCCTCCAGAAAGGCGAGGAATACACTTCTGTTGTTTATAAGCCACTCAGTCTGTGGTATTTTGTTATATCAGCCCAAATGGACTAAGACACAAGCATTGCTCACATCAAGGGAGCTGCAGTCTGACATTTCTAGCAGGGACCTTACCAAGGAACACACACAAATGCATCTTGTATTTGAATTGTCTGAGTAGTTTTATTCTGTTCATTTGTTCATTCATTCATCCATTTAGTCATTCATTCAGTTTCAATTTTATTTATATTGTTATTTCTGGTGGTGATTGCTTTTGTTTTTGCATTGAAATTGCAAATGCATTTGCAATTTACCTAAGTGTAACTTACCTAGATACAATGTGTGAGATAGGAATCTAGCTTATTTCCTTATATGATCAGTCAGTTATCACAAAACTAATTGTGAAATAATTGATCCTCTTCTAGCTGGTTTGAAATATTGTTCTTTTTATATACAGATGAGTGGACCAAACTGTGTTTGTCTCTAGACTTTCGGTTGAAACCTCCCACCACCCATCTTGTCTATTAATGTCACTGGATTGTGTTCAGTTTACATATTCATTTTAAGGAAGATTTGATCGAATTGTAATACTGAGCCATTCCCTTCTAGGATATTGGTGTCTCTCTCTGTTTCTTTCAAGTATTATTTTAGGTCTTTTATAAAAATCTTATAGTTTTCTTCAAATAGGTTCTAAACATTTTCAAAATAAGCTTATTCCCTAGGTCTGTGCCATTTTTCCTCATATTTACTAATAATATTATTTTCCCCAGTATATCCTCTTATTGATTGTTGATTATAGACTTTCTGAATTTTAAAAATTAGGGGTTTTTGAATGTAGCTCTTTATTGAATTCTTTATTAAATGTTTATTATTTCTAATAAATTCTTGAGAGTTTAATGTGTAAAATGGAAGAAAGTGGACTAAAAATCTGTCCCTCCTGCTCAACAGCCCCTCACCTCTACAGTGACCTCAAGAACAGCCCCTTCCAAGGATCACTTTACTACTCACAGATCATGGTTTAAAAAATAGAGAAAGGAACAACCAGATCGTCTACAAATAATGGTGAGTTCACCTCTTTTATTGCACATATATTTCTTATTTTGTCACATGGTAGTTATTCAATAAATATTTATTGATGTAAGGAGTAAAAAATAAATGAATAATTATATTGCCTAGTATTCCAAAGGTTATTAAAATGGTGGTAAAAACACATCTTCATCTTTTCCCTGACTCAAAGTGAAAGCTTCTAGTAATTAGAAGTTTCATCACAAAGTGTAGTACAAGTCTCATTGTTTGAAGTAGATATTTTTTATTCCATTCAAGAATCTCCTATTTTTATTCTATTAAAAGTTTTATAAGGAATGGATACTGAATTTTATAAATGTTTTAGTGACATCTATCAAGATAATCATATGTTTTCCTTCTTGGATCTTTCAAGGTTACAAATTTTCTTATTGAATTCACTATCCTTATAGTCCCTGCATAGAACTACTTGATCATGGTATCATGTTGTTTGACTATACTGCTGAATTTGCAGTGTCAATTTCTTGTATAATTTTTTCCCAAGTGATATTGTCTTATAATTTTCCTTTTATTAAATGCTTGTTTGTCAAATTTTGGGATCAGGGTTATGCTAGCTTAGTGGTTGTCAATTCTGGCTGGTCATCAGAATCACCTCTAGTGACATTAAAATTTAGGTGCCTCAGCCCAATAGAAATTACTCTTCTTTAATTTATAAGTTCCTGTTTATATCTTTAATAGTGCAATACTTTTGCTTTCCTTTTATTCCTTACTCCATTGGTTGTTAGTTTACTAGCTTCGATCTTACTTCTTTAGTAAAGTAAGAAGACACATTTTCCTCTGAGTACACAGCTAGTCGGATCCTATGGTGTTCTCATAATTGTTAGTTTCTAAACGTGATGTAACTGTAACTTCATTTCCCTGTTGATTCAAGAGTTACTTATGAGAGAACTTTAAAAGTTTCAAGTGATTTTTAAAAAGGGTTCATTTCTATTTTGGTATTAATTTTTAGCTTTATTTCACAGTGGTCCAAGAATGTGACCTATGTAGGTTTCACTTTTTGGAATTCAATGAGTTTTTCTTTGTGCAAAATATATAGTAAATTTGTATGAAAATTCAATAAATATTTAAAAATATATCATCTACTGGTAATATGTTTTAAGGTTCAGCATTCAATATATAAATATTAAACTAAACTCAGCAATTACATTGTTAATGTCTTCTGTGTCTTTATTTGCTTATTTTTTTGTCTTCTTCATTTTTCAAGGACTGGGAGGAACTTTAGGGTTTCCTATCACTATTTCACTTTTTATTTTTGAGATATCTCACTTTTGTTTTTAATCAAGTATGTTAAGTTGACCCATATGATTTTTGAAGCTCCCCATAATTCATTGTCCTACTAATTTCCAGTTTGTATAGAAAAATAAAGAGCCATATATGTCTCTGCTCTGTTACTTAATGTACAGAGGCTATAGGAGTTGCATCAATCTTCATTATGGGCTCTCCACATAATTTTTATAAGGTGAATCTCTCCTTATGTTTAATAATTCATACATTAAGCGTAACTTCTGCTTTCATTTGCACCACACCTTTAGGTTGTTTGTTTATTTATCTTTAAAGTTTCAGTTTATTCTTCACTTGAAACTTAATTCATATGAAGGAAGAACAAGCAATTCTGCATTGACTTTGCATTAGGGGTGGCTGCATGAACGTCTTCCATTGTTAAATCAATATATTCAAACAAACACCTTCCACATACAGCAAAATTAAATAGTTCTTTCCAGTAACGAAACTCAAAGATCACATATAGAAATATCTTGCATAATGAAGTTTTACTGATTGTTTTTTTCATTTTATTTACTTATTTATTTAGGCCAGGCTAAGCAGCTTGTGGGATCTTAGTTCCCTGACCAAGGATCAGACTCGGGTCTTGGCAGTGAAAGCGCTGAGTCCTAACCACTGGACCGCCAGGGAATTCCTGAAGATACTACTGATTGTTTGATGTTACTATTCAGATATTATGAACAATTTTTACACAATTCTCAATCCTAGTGCTAAAAATCTAAACATCCGTGTAGTTTTAGAATCTGTTTCTAAACAAATTATAGTAGTTATTCTAGTGTTTTTCAGCTAAGACAGTTAATCTACAGACTTTGCAGCTAAAAATTTGAAGGCAAGCCAGCTTAAAGAGTACCAGTCTCAACACTTGATAGGCTGTTCACTCCAGAGGTCCCTAATTCACAATGTAATGTCACACACACCTAAACTCAAAAATTTCTAATCTTTCACAACACATTAACAACATTATTAAAAAAAAAAAAAAACTAGGTTGTAATTACCAAAGATGTCACATAAGGCATGCAGTTTCAGGGAGACAGCCCGGATCAGGGAGCATTCTAACAAAAACCCACACGAGTATAGAAGATAGGAATTTAAAATGTATCAGATATTTAAAATGCTTGATGATGACTCCGATTTGCCATTTCACTCTGTCTCATATTTAGGATGTATGAAAAGCACAATCATCCCACCCATATCAGCATGTGAAATGTTAAATCCACCCACAAGAGTGTTAAAGCCTCCCTTAATTCCATATTCTGCTATCTTTTAGTTGTACAGAAAAATAAACAGCAGCACATCATTTTACATCTTAAAATATCACTTAAAGTTCTGTACATATCTCTCTGGAAATGTGTCATTTCCAGCTCTGTTTTGGGCCTAGTTTTAACATTTGCAGGTGTAGATTTGGCAAACAACCTTACTCTAGGGCACTTTTTGCTGCTCCTTCTACTGAATTGACCTTCCTCTTGGACACTGAGGGGATTTTGTTGTTGGTTACAATGGGGAGGTGGAACCAGGTGCCTGGCTGGGACCTATCTTTCTGCTTTTCATCCTTTGGAATAACTTTAATTTAGTGGTATTTATTTTTGATTACAGCACATAATTAAGTTTAGTTTTTGGCCAAATCTCAGTCCTTTGCTTCTAGTAGGCAAATATGTTCTAGTTATATATTTTTGGTAAAAATAAAATATGTGATCTTTTATCCTTTTACTATATTTTATTTTTATTTATTTATGTTTTACTTGTGACTTTTTGTCTTTGGCCATGCTGTGCAGCATGTGGGATCTTAGTTCTCTGACCAGGGATCGAACCCTCACCCACCCTTCATTGGAAGTGCAGAGTCTTAACCACTGGACTGCCAGGGAAGTCCCTTTTACTATATTTTATGTGTTTCCTCTTGATTTCTTTTTCATTGAATTTTCCTATTTTGGAATATGATTTCTGTGTTCTTTCCCCCAGAACATTGGAAACTACTTTTAAAAGCTCTAGGAAGTATTTTAAGTGATTAAACATCCCTAAACATTTACTTTGGGCTCCTCAAGAAGCTATTTTGGTTACTAAAAATTCTTAAACCTCTATATTACCAAAGTTTCACTGTTAGTCCATTGGCCCTGTTAAATATTTTCTTAAGACTATGTAGTATATATTTTCCAAAAGTTACTTGTATATCTTGAAGTAAATGCCATTCAAAACTATACAGCAGAAACTAACACACCATTGTAAAGCAATTATACTCCAATAAAGATGTTAAAAAAAAACAACTATATTACCAATTCTTGACTGCTATGTTCAGGTTACTATTTATCTTGCAGAAGACTTTCAGATGTACCCTGTTTATTCATTTATTTTTGGACTGCTTATATTCTTGTTTTCAGTTCTTCTATTTGCCTAAAATTACTGTGGGTGGTTTTTACCTTGCTGTCTCACTGTTTCCTTGGAAGCTGTTAAAATCTTCCTAGAGCTTGAGCTGGAGAGCTCACAATGAAGCAAGTAAATATTAAAAGCCCAGTGCTTCAGAAGGATGAGTAGGTGGAGAAAGCATGTAGGCTGTAGGCAGTCCAAACAGGGATCTTCATCTCTGCCTGGTTTCTCTGGGTTTGTTGAGTCTGCAGAATCAGGGACCCTTATTCCGTATCTGTCTTTACTGGGAGCAAACCATCGCCTGTGTCAGGCTGCCTCTCTTTAGTTTCTGGTGCTGTGACTGGGGACTGTTCTGTCTCAGTGAGTTGGGGGTCCTCACCTTCAGGAGTGTGTTTCCTGATGAACAACCCTTGTATTTGGTGTCACCAGCACCAGAGGCAACATCCCCAAAGGTTGCTGCCTCTGTGTCTCTTTTGATGGGTGTGTCCTTCCAGTCTCGGTCCCACCTCCAAGTGGGGTCCTGTGGGTGACCCAGCTCTTCTAAAGGAGTAGAAACTTTCTTTCACTCCCTTCTTATTTCTCCAGCCCTCATGCATCAAAATAAAGATACCGTGTCTTTCCTAAGAAATCTGGGCAACTACTTATACACTCTGGAGTTTTAATTAAGTATTTACTGGCTATGTGGATAAGAAGGTGATTTTGTTCAATCTGAATGGCTATTGCACAGGTCTGAATAATTACATGTTTTTAAAGGCCTTCTGCCAAGGGGTTATCTGAGAGAGGCATGCAGCTCATTTTTCATGAATGGAAAATCCATTTTTAACAGATTTACCTCTGATTCTTAGGCCTGAAACTGACCTAGTGAGCTCTGCATACATTATCCTGGTTGGGAAACTGCTTAGTAAGAAAGCTGAGCAACCCCGGGAGTTAGGATGGGTCACTGGCCACCATGGGCACATCACTGAGTCACTGTGGTCCTCAGTTTCCTCCTCTGGAAGATGGGAGTAACACCACCTGTGCTGCCCTGCACAGCACAGGGCTTTGTGAGGAACACATGAGATAATATAGGAGAAGATAGTGGGCCAGGAGGAGCGAAGCAGGCCACAGGAACAAGCTTGCTCCGCTCATCCTCCCGGAAGTGAGGTGAGCCGAAGTTTCCTTCTCAAAGATCTTACTCCTCTAAGAGAAAAATGTTTCAGCTAAAAAAGAAATAAATAGGCAGTCCTGGGCTTCCCTGGTGGCACAGTGGTTGAGAGTCCGCCTGCCGATGCAGGGGACACGGGTTCGTGCCCCGGTCTGGGAAGATCCCACATGCCGCAGAGCGGCTAGGCCCGTGAGCCATGGCTGCTGGGCCTGTGCGTCCGGAGCCTGTGCTCCGCAATGAGAGAGGCCACAACAGTGAGAGGCCCGCGTACCGCAAAAAAAAAAAAAAAAAAATAGGCAGTCCATTTCATCTTTCCCATTCATTCATTCATTCATCATTCATTCATTCATTAATTCAACACAAGACAATAAGACCCATTCCTCCCTTCATGGAGCTTATGTTGCAGGAGCAGAGACGGGCAATATACAAGTACAAAAGCAAGATCAGTGATAGGCATCATTAAGAAAAGTGGGAGAAAGAGCCAAATCCAAAGGAGAAGTTGCTGTTCAATGGGTACGAAGCTTCTGTGATACAGGACGAGTAAGTTCTAGAGATCTGCCCTATCACACAGTTCCTGGAACAATTCTGTACTGTGCCCTTGAACATTTGTTAAAAGGGTAGATCTCTAAATACAGAATTACTAGGGTTTCCCCTGAAACTAATATAATATTATAAGTCAACTTTACTTCAATAAGTAAAAATAAAATAAAATTTTATTTAGGGGAAAAAATAGAAAAAAGGATCGATCTCATTTAAGCGTTCTTACCATTAAAAGGAGGGCGATATGACACTTTCTGAGGTAATGGATATGTTTATCACCTTGATTGTGGTGATGGTTTCACAGGTATATGCATATGTCCAAATTCATTAAATTATATATACTAAATAAATACAATGGTTTTCTTTGAATAGCAATTATAACTCAAAAAAGCTGTTAAAAAGAAACGTGGAAGAAAAAAAGACCCAGAAAAGGACCAGATGGAAGAAGCATTATAGCTGCTTTTTTAGATAATGTGGTCAGGAAAGAACAATTTTTTTTTTTACTCTGGAGAATTAAAATCTTTAATAACTGCCTAGTAAGGGCATAATGTGTGAAATTTCCAAAAAGACCGTTATATACCTTTTCCTTTTTATAACAGCATTTTGAGGCACACAGTCTAGATATGATCTAGATTTGAGAAGTAGCCACAAGGAATCTGAGACCCAACTGGAGAAATATTTCAAAATAGTGAATGTACATACCCATTTCATGTCTGGTGCTGCCCACGCCCAGGCCATACGTCTCTAAAACATCCTTTACTGTTTTCATAGATTCATCGTACTTGGCTGCCAGGCCAAGGAAGTTATAGGAACCCATATTGATGACATCTTTGATGATCCTTCCAGTAAATCTGCAGAGAGAAGGGAAGGTGAACACAAAGGGCTTTCTCATTTAATATCATCCTAGCGGCCCAGAAAAGACTCTCACAAAGAGACCTTGAGTTTGGCCCAAGTCACATCTTTTCTTTTTGATTTGTCTTGTTGTCACCAGAAAATGATTTGTCCTTAGAGGAGAGTCACCTCATAATGAAGCTGGGCAAAGAATTAGGAAAAGGTTTCCAGGCCATGGAATATTACTCAGCCCTGATTTGTCTTGGGTGCTTGCTTTCGTGACATCTGTGCTCTGGTTTAAATTTCAGCAAGGACTTTCTAAATCAGGAAGAGCCATGGTCATCACTGGCTCCCTCAGCAGGAAGTAGGAGGGTACACAATTTGTCAATAAAGCCGAAAAGGACTCTCCCCAGCTGGCTCTGTGTATCCTGCAACTTCTGCCACTGATTCCTCTTTAATCGCAATACAGGTAAGCTGCGCTTGGCAACTTAATTACTGTGACTTCTCCCGTTGGCATCATGAGGGCTTGCAAAGGGCTGAATGATGGAAGAGCAGCTGTTCTATTGCTTTGTGTTTTTTTCAGATTTGTAATCTGGTGCCCATGCTAGAATTTCCTTGAAAGGATTTCTTTTAACCAAGCCCCTCCAGGTGGCTGCCTCACCTAAACGTCCAGTTGTAGTCATCTGACACCCTCTCCATCACATCGAACAGAGGCCCCGGGGCACTGCAGATGGGCCGGTTCCAGTTGTCTCTGATTCTCATGTAAAGGTTCCGTGTATAAAAATTCTCAAAGCTTTGATACAGCGGCACAAAATCCTGTTATAACAGAGGCAGAAGTTTACCTTTGGTCTCTTGCTTTTTGTAGTTCTTTTGCAATTGACACTAAAAGACATGGAGGAGCCATGAAAATATTCCATCAAATATTCCATCAAATATTTTGAGCAAGGTTCTTGGGTAAGGGGTTGGGTGGGGTCCACAAATAACTCTGTGAGTCCTCCACCTCCAAAGAACTTACCTTTTAGGGGGGGAAGTAAAACCTGTGACAAATAAAAGTAACAAAAATGACAGCAAAATACAAGTCCCCAAATGAGTGCTGGAGACAACGAATCCCAGTGTTCCCGAGAGGGAGAATTGAACTTGGGAACCTTCTTAGAATTCAAGAATATGCCATTAGCCGCAACGGGGATGGACCTGGAGATGATCATACTAAGTGAAGTAAGGCAGACAGAGAAAGACAAATATCACATGATATTGCTTATATGCTGAATCTAAAGAAAAAAAAGACACAAATGAACGTATTTACAAAACAGAAACAGACTCACAGACTTAGAGAACTAACGTACGGTTACCAGGGGGGAACGGTTGAGGGGAGGGATAGATTGGGAGTTTGGGATTGACATGTACTCTCTGCTATATTTAAAATAGATAACCAACAAGGACCCACTGTATTGCACAGGGAACTCTGCTCAATACTCTGTAATAAGCTAAGTGGAAAAAGAATTTGAAAAACAACAGATACATGTATATGTATAAAACTGAATCACTTTGCTGTATACCCAAAACTAACACTACATTGTTAATCAACCATACTCCAGTATGAAATAAAATTAAAAAAAGATCTGGTCCAGAGAAGAAGGCCTGCTTTGAGGGTACAGTTCTCCTATTCCTCTGCACCGGTGAGCTTCCTGCCTCTGTGTGGGTGTATTTTCACCCCAACCCATTCCTTTGAGCACCAGTGAGGTTTCTTCAGGAGCAGTCAATGCCTTCCAAAGGTCACTGTCTTCTAGTCTCAGGTAAGCCTCCCACAGTTTTGTAATTATACCAAAAAATGAAACTGGACTAGATATTGAAAAAACAGAAGCACTGCAATCTAGCTGAAGATTTATCTCGTCACATGGCCTACTCACTATATTTTTCTTCCTGATGCAAAAGGCTAAATGTGAGAGTGAACCCCAGGCCACAAGGACATAGTCATTTTTGGGAGCAGGATATAGGAAGGTTGAACAAAACCTAATAAGGCAGCCACAAAAGTGCCTTTGTTTCTCCTACAATATGACATTCTTTCTTTTTCCACTGTTAAGCTTGTAGCATACCTTATCATTTTCCAAGTGTTATAGATATATCAATCTTACTTTTATAGACAATTCAACAGAAAGTCAGAAAATCTGAGTGGACAGATTGGGATTTGTACCCAGTTCTATAACCAATGCTCTTTTGAATAAATCATGCTGCAGGGATAGGTATTTAAAAGGGATTGAAGAGAACATATCCATGGCACATTGTAAAAAATACTACAAATTTGGAAGCATATCCCTTCTTTTTTTGATTTAACTACTTGCCCATTCAGTAGCAAATAGAATCATGGATTTGTAGAGAGAGAGAGAATCATTATCAAACATAGTTTTTCATTTGTGCCTACATTGACGCTTCTGTTCTCACCTAATATTTCATTTTTTTATCATTATTTCCTCTTGAGAAATGGCTGTTTCTCCTACCAGGGTTGAGCTCAGAATAATAATAAAATATGTTTGTGTTTTCCTTTTTGTTGGGAAGGGTAACTGTATTATAGACAGTTCTTTGAAGTATGAGAAACACAAAGTAAGGATGGCTAAATTTAATTTTTCTTATTAAGAAATTAGAGGAAGGTTGAATAAAGATGGCAGATTCAGTGCTTGTATGTATTCTACCAATCATCTAAAAGCTCTGTGAAATGACAAAAAGTAGATACTTAAAAACCAAAATAAATTTATAAATTTATAAATCATCAATGAATCAGAAATATTGAAGGATCACAAAAGATAGAACATAAATAAGATCTGCTCAATGCAGAAATAAGACCACAGGAAACCATAGCTCTAAAATATTTACAGAGAAGACTGGTATGGACATACACTAACTGTAGGGATCCTTAAAGCCAAGAGTCGATAACTACAAGAAGTTGATACCCTGGGTGATTAATGAAGCAATATCTCTTTGTTCTTCTTTTATTGTGTTAATAAGTAAGAAGCAGTTGCATTGTCCACAGCACAAAGCACTGTGATGGGCAGCAAGAACTGACTGGAAGAACAAGACCCCACTGTAGAGAGGTGGGGAGACCACACGGCAAGAACACAAGCCCCTGGTCCAGGCAGCACATTCCATTTTCTTTCTACAATCACTCAAGACAGGTGAATGTGTAAGCAAATAAGGATTCCTAAATTAAAAAATGAGTGTAAAACAAAATGTCATCAGTATTACAGGAAAACTAGCACAATAAGAGGCACCAAATTCAATAAGCAGAGCTGACATTTAGTGAAAAGACTTCATAGAGCAAACAGAAAAAGAATTAAAAAATATGTAAGTAACGTGTTTAGAAAGACACAACAAAACAATGGATCTTTTTAAAAAATTAAATGTTCAAAAGTACAATGAACACAGCTGAGAAGTAAATTAATAAACTAGCATAGTAAGTTGACTGATCATTCCAGGACACAGAAAAGAAAATATGAAGGAAAAGTCAAGAGATATGAAGGACAGATTCAGAAGGTCCAATATCTCCCTAGAAGGATTTGCAAGATTGAAGGAAGGAGGAGATGAGGTGAAAGAGGAGGAAAAGGAAGTTAAAGAAAAAAGGAGGAGGAGGAGGGGCAAGTTCCAGAGAGGAAGGAAGTTTTGAATCCTACGACGTAAATAGTCTATCAGGTCCTGAATAGAGCAAATAAGGAAAACCCATGCCAAGCTTCATCCTGGTTAAATTTCAGAAGTCAAAAGGAAGAATCTCAAAGGCTTCAGAGAAGGGGGAAAGGCAGTTTATAGATAAGGGAATATGAATTAGACTGCTTTGGACTTTTCTTAGGTGACAATGGTGGAAAGGAGTATGAGGGAAAATTATTTTGAACTTAAAATCCTATAATCAGCCAAGCCAGCAAACAAATGTGAAAATCCAAGTAAAAACTTTCCAATATATGTAAGGAGTCTTGAGTTTAACTCTATTTTCTATAATAATTGAGCATGTACTTCAATAATACAATGAAATAACTATGGAGGAAGACAGATGCCAGAAAAAATAGTGAGTGAAGAAACTGATGGAATATGGTTTAGCCCAAGTAGTGTTATATTTGTAGTATAAAGAAACAGAAATGAAAAATTCACAAATAAATGACAACATGGAGAATGGGTATGTGGGAGAAAGAAAGTGAAACTTTATTAAATTCTTCTCTTGGTCAGGGGAAGACTCTAGTTACTAAATAATGGTAACTAAAATCTAAAAATATGTGTTAAATATTCTAAGAGAACCATAAAAAACCAGTGAGGGATATATTATATATAACTTCCTAACAGGGACAAGGAGAAAAAAAATGCAGAACAAAGAAAACTCTATCAAATGTACCAAAAATATGAAAGGAGAAATATTAAAATTTTAAAATTAAAAATAAACAACAGAAAATGTGAATGTAAAATATAAAGATGGCAGGAATAATTTTAAGCAAATGAGTAATTAAAATATTAGGTTCAACCATATGGAATTGCCGAAGTTTGACTCTTTTTGACCTATAAAAATAGCAATTTCATATGGTTCAAGTAAGTAATTGCTCGTAGGTTATATTATTAAAATACGGAAGCTTTCACATTTGTTTTAAAAATAAATCTATATGCTTCTCATAAGAGACATACATTTCTGAAATTGATGAAGACTGAAAATAGATGACTCTTGAAGAAAAAGCAGATATATACATATTAATATCAGGCAAAATAGAGTACAAGGTGAAAGCATGATAAAAGGAAAAAAATCCACCAAGAACTATAAGAGCCATGGTCTTTTGTGTACCTGACAGTTACGTTGAAACACATGAGAAAAAAAAAAAAGACTAAGAAATCCACAATCACAGTGAAAGGCATTAATATACATTTCTCTGAAATTATAAGTTTGAGTAGACAAAAAATAAATCTAGGGGATTCGAGTAACATAACAAGTTTATTGTAATAGACCAAAAGACAATACACAGTTTTTCATGGCACATGTGGGAAATTACAAGAAATTCCAGTACGACTATCTGAGAAGCTGTGACAACTAAGGTGACAGCATTTGACTTAAAATATGAAAATATAAAGAGCTTTCCTATATGCCATCAATAACTAATTAGAATATGGGCTAGGGAAAAAAGATAGTATTCAAATATCACCATCATCAAAAAATTGTACCCAAATAATAATCATAAGAGGAAATGGTAAAGATCTCCAGCGTATAGTTAGGTGAAAAAAGAGGCAGTCACACAACATTATGTATGATATGTATGATATTTCCATTTATGTTAAGGAAAGGACAGGGTAAGTGCAAGTGAGCATATGTGTAAATAAGTGCATGAAAAAGAAAGGAAGGATGAACAAAGAGATCGCTTTTGCTGGCTATTTCCACAATAAAAAGGAAAGGGAAAAAAAGACATGAGAAGGGGCTTGTCATAAACCATTCATTTCACACATTGGCTTAGCACTAGTTGATAGACATTAGCAAAGCTCTACCTTAACGAGATCAATCAACCTTGCTACTATTCTTGCTACAAATCTACTTTTGCAGATTCCTTCTTGCTAAGGGAAGCAGAGAGGTCTATATTGTAAAAAAAACTATAAAAATGATTTGACTAACGTTTTAATGACACATCAGAAATTGTGTGTGTGTGTTTGGATATTTGTATATTTATATATATCCAAAGAAATGTTGACCTGAGAACTCACTCCAGGAGGCTGTAATCTGATTTTACTGATGGTTTTATTTTAAAAAGTATTTCTCAAACTTTGCTTTTGGAGATTTTTCCCGACCTATGACACACACTCTAATGCTAGATGCACTCATGGAAAATATTCATTCCTTGTGAGGGTGCATTTGCTTTTTAGAAGCAGCCAGAAGGTGTCTGGAACCAAGCCTGGTTGGGGAGATTGGGGATACCACTGCTAGTGATTCCTGCTGCATTTAAAGCTGTTGATTTCTTGGTGTACTTAATCAAGGAAGTGAGGGAGTGAGTCGTGCTGATACCTGAGGGAGGACCACTCCGGGCAGAGGGAAAGGCAAGTGAGAAATCCAAGAGGTAGATGTGGGTGGGCTGTGTTTCAAAAAGAGCAAGGAGGCACTAGTGTTTGAAGAAGAGTGACAAGGCTCATAGAGGGGGCTTCATTCTGTAACACCTTGGCTAGTTCTGGCTCTTACTCTGAGTGAGAAGGGAAGGCATTAAGGGGTTTTGGCCAGAGATACCATGGGAACCCACTTAGGTTTAAAAAGATTATGTTGGCTGTTAGTTGAGAAGAGACTGAAGGTATTGAAGTATTCCCATCCTACAAGCTGCTGGCTAATGGGAAACCACAGGGAAACTCTTTCATTTTGGACCCACCCAGATCCAAACAGGAAGCCCAGTGCTTGGGCGGTCGGTTTTCTTTGGACAAAACCATATCTCATACCCAGTGACCTTCATGGACCCCATCCTTCAAAACACTCAGAAGAAAGTCCCTCTGGGTGAATCCTGCTGTTGTTTCAGAATGCCAAGTGTGGATGCTAAAGAGCAAGTTTTACTTCATGCAAACATTTGGAGATTTACAGTTTAATCTACAGTTACAACTTGCTGAACCCCCTTTGTTTCATGTGTGAGTAAAAATCTCTGGGGATGGGCCAGAAATGTCTGGGATTTACTTGTAGGGGTGTTGGGACTAACTGGATCTAATGTGAATGTGTAATTGCAACTGATATGTTTTATACCAGCTGGGGCTACGTGGAGTGGGTCTTGCTGAACCTACTATCAAGCCATCAGGATTGAGACATGTGGTTGTGCTTGAAGTTTTTAACATCTCTGACGATGCTTGATATTCCTTTGATTATATTTGCTGACATCCTTTTCTGGATTTAGCAAAGGTGGGCCATGACATCATTGAGAAAGTAACGTAACTAGAGATCTTTAATAAATTGCAGTTCAACCCTAAAGTTGCCTTTGAAGGGTTAAAGGAAGAATTTAAGCAAAATGTTGAACCGTTGTATCTGTCTGGGTTGTCTTTTTCCTTGTTAGTGTCTTCTGATTATTAATGAAGTCTATTGAGGTAGCAGGTGCTCTGGGTCTGTGATTTTTTAGTGCTCTCTTGGAGGGAGATTTTTCTTTTTTTATTCATTTCACTTAGTCTTACTGATTCAGTAATCAAGTGACGGGTATGCCAGTACCATTCTCATTTCTGACCAAAGTAGAAATTTGGGATTATCCTGGTTTCCTCCTCTGTCTTATTTTCCATACACTCAACCACCAAGGCTTGTTGGTTCTACCTCCTAAATGTCTTTATAATTAGTTCCTTTTTCTACATTCCATCTGCCTCCTCCTCAACTCAAGCACAAATTATCTCTTCCCTAACTATTACAAGGCTTTTTATTGTCACATTGTTTCTAGTCTTGAATTGGAATTCCATCTCTAACGTCTATTATTTTCTCTAAAGTTCTCTGTCCTCTTCTCAGCCTTTCTTTTTTTTCTTCCATGGACTTTCCCTGGGAGATCACATCCACTCCACTTCTATGGCTTTGATTAATTTAATAACACTCCAGATATACCAAAGATGTCACAATATGCATCCTAAACTTTTCTCTGGAGGTCTAGACCTCTATAGCTGCCAGTTCTTTAAACTCAACTTGTCAAAAAGTGAACTGACCACTTTCTCCCTCCAACTGGATCTTCCTTCTCTATTTTTCATCTCAATAAATGATACCTCCTTCTTTGTACCCAGTTGTCCAAGTCATAAACCTAGTGTGGGCTTTGATTTGTACATCTCCCTAATTTCCTAAGTCTAATCAATCATCCCTAACTCCATCTCTTTTCTTTTTTTATTGAAGTATAGTTGATTTATAAAGTTGTACTAGTTTCAGGCTTACAGCAGAGTGATTCAGTTATACATACATATATATATATATATATATATATATATATATATATATATATATATTCTTTTCAGATTATAGGTTATTACAAGATATTGAATATAGTTCCCTGTGCTACACAATAGGTCATTATTGTTTATCTATTTTGTATATAGTAGTGTGTATCTGTTAATCCCAACCTCCTAATTTATCCCTCACCGGCTCTTTCCCCTTTGGTAACCATAAGTTTGTTTCTGTCTGTGAGTCTATTTCTATTTTGTAAATAGGTTCATTTGTATCATTTGTTTAGATGCCACATATAAGTGATATCGTATGATATTTGTTTTTCTCTGTCTGACTTACTTCACTTAGTATGATAATCTCTAGGCCCATCCATGCTGCTGCAAAGGGCATGGTTTCCTTCTTTCTTATAGCTGAGTAATCCTAACTCCATCTCTTAAACCTCTCTTGGCCTTGTCTATTATCACCATCCCTATTATCACTACCCTGGTCCCAGCCCAAGGGCTCATCTAGATATTTTTTTTCAAACTGGACTTCTGCCTCAGCCTCTTAACTGTTTTTTTTGGCCCCTATATTGTCGTTCTGTAAATCCATTTTTTATAAGGCAGTGAACATGATCTTTCTAATCTGCAAATCTGCATTCCTCTGCCTGAAATCCTTCAATGCCTCCCCATTGTTCTAATAAATGTCCATGGCTTATAAAAACCCATTATAGTATGGTGCCTGCTTGCCTCTCAAGCAATCTTTCTCCCCACATGCTCCCACTCTCCCTCGCAACACTCTGGTCATTAGAATTCATTGGTTCCTTAAACGTACAATGCTTTCTCTGACCTCTGGGCCATTTTACACCATATTTCCTCTCCCTGAAGACTCCTTCCAGCTCATCTTGCCTCACCCTTTGCCTTAGTACTTACTCTTCAGCCCTTAGATGTCAATTTACCTTTCTCTTCCTCCCAGAAGTCTTCCCTGAACACCAAGTTCAGGTTAAATGTTTCTCTTCTTTGCTTCCTTGATGTCATCTACTTACCACTATGGTACCTCTTATCAAATTCCACTGCAACTGCTTTTTTTAATGGTTAGCTCTCTGAAGGCAAGAACCACTATCTGCCTTAGTTATTCCTATATTCCAAGACTGTACTACAGTGCCTGGCACAAGATACATGCTCCAAACGAACCTGACCTGATTAGTGAGTTAATGAATGCTTTGACACAAGCAGTGCCCTCTTCAGAGAGTGTCTTCCTTCTCACCCTTGCTCACTAGGCAAACTCCTGCTCCCCATGCAAGCCCCAATATCATGCCTTCCTGACTTCTTAAGAGAATCACAGGGCACAGATCCCTGTTTCCTTTGTCACCTTCCTCCCCATCATCACTTTTTATCATTTGTTTTGCTGGTGAGTCTGTTTTGTACACCAGACTTCAAATTCTCTCATGGAAGGACCTATAGTTTCTTCTCTATTAGCCTCCATTACTTGGTAGAGAGCATATACTCAAATACTTGCTAAAGGTAGGAAAGAGTACAATAATAAAGCTGGGCCTGATTTTCTTCTGAAGGTGATAGGCTTGACTTAAGGTAATTGCAAAATAAGTGTTCTACATGCTTGTTCATGGTTATGTTACTGTAACAAGAGTTTAGCTTACCATGGGTACTAGTCACTAAGTTACAAGATTTGAAGTTCTCTCATTATATTGAAGTTCATGCCTTACCTATGTTCTTTGCTTTGATGTGTTCAAGGCTCCATCATGTGGAATAATCTATAGCCACAATCGTGTATTCCAAAGCAAGTTTTAGGAAAAAGAGATTCATGGCATCATAAATCATTTGAACCAATTTTGGAAAACATGTTAAAAGGAAGCAGGCTGCTCACAGGTCTCTTAATATTTTCCAGGTTGTCCTGTTAGCTCTATGTGAAAAGGGGATGATGTAGATTTTTATAGGTTAATTATTGAAAGTATCTAGATCAGTGATTCTACACAGGGTGATTTTGCACTCTGTGAGGAATTTGGCAATGTCTGGAGGCATTTTTCATTGTCACAAGTATGTGGGGGAGTGCTAATTGCATCTAGTGGGTAAAGGTCAGGGATGCTGTTAAAAATTCTACAATGCACAGGGCAGCCTCCCATATCAAAGAATTATCCAGTCTGAAATGTCAGTAGTGCCAAAGTTGAGAAACTCTCACCTAGATGAAATAAAAGTCCCACATTTCACTCAAACACACTTTCCTCTTCCAGGATAGAATGTAAATAATACTCAACTGACAACTAGAAGACCAGAGTACAGTTCCACTCACGTGTCCTCACTCTTATATTTTGATTTTTCACCTTTAAAATGCTATTCTAATGTCTATATCATGGGATTGTTATAAAAATTAAATATGATAATGTACAAGAAAACCTTTAGTTCAGTCTGGCAAATAGTAGTTGCTCAATAAATGTTTGTAAAAAAACAAGTGCGTGAATACACAGGAAATGTTTTGGGGTTTATGGGGTGCAGGGGAACAGAATTTACCCTGGATAGTTCCTGAGTGTATCACTCTTTTTAGGATCTGTACACACATCACCACTCGTGAAAACACTTTACAGAAGAATTGGCATTGACATAGACCCAGGGAGGTGTTCATACGTACTTTTTGCTCTTCTCTCTCTATGGCTGCATTGCATTTTTCTATTCCCCAGTTTCTCAAAAAATCTCTGAGATAGCCAAACAGCGTTCCAATTCCATATCCCAAGTAAGTGAAAACCATAACATGTAGAGGTGCTTCCTCAAAGGATTCAACAATTGGCCTATAAAAATTTGAATTTCCATTTTGCTGAAAAGACAAAAGAAAGTGGAAAATTACTACTCTTCCATTACAATAAACTATGATATTAAAAATTTTGGACTTTTGACCTTTTACATTTCAAAGAACATATCTAAGATTGGAAAAACTGCTTGGAGAAAATTGGAAATTGATCATTGAAGAGGGTAATCAGCAATGCACATTTTATTTCACAAATCCTAATGAAATAATTAATTCAGGCAAAAATTCTCAACAGATTTTAAATCCATTAAGTGAAAAATTAATAAGCAATAGGGCTTTTGCAAGATGCCAAAGTATAACCCTATTAATTACTCCCCAAACACAAACTTGGGGTTACACCTTAGCCAGGTGATCAAATTACATCACAGATGTTAGAACAACTCACCACTCTATGTTTTTGTCATGATGTAATATTTAATACACTGATGACATATTTAACCTGAATTTAGTCAAGCTCTAATATCTGACTTCCATTTTACAAGAAATATCAGGTAAATGACTTCATGAGGAAAGAGATAATCCACAATGTGGGACGTTTTATATGACAACTGGCTTGGTCTTTAAAAGCAAAACATAAACAAGTGGGACTACATCAAACCAAAAAGCTTTTGCACAGCAAAAGAAATAATCAATGAAATGAAAATGCAACCTACAGAATGAAAGAAAATATTTGCAAGCCACATATCTGATAATAGGTTAACACCCAAAATATATAAGGAACTCATACAAGTAAAAACCAAACAAACAAATAATCCAATTAAAAATGGGCAGAGGACCTGAATAGACATTTTCCCAAAGAAGACATCCAAGTGGCTAACAGTTATATGAAAAGGTGCTCAACATCACTAATCATCAGGGAATGCAAATCAAAATCACAATTAGATATCACCTGACACCTGCTAGCCCGGCTGTTACCAAAAAAAAGAGAGATAACAAATGTTGGTGAGGATGTGGAGAATATGGAGCCCTTGTGGACCGCTAGTGGGAATGTAAATTGGTACAATCATTATGGAAAACAGTATGAAGTTTCCTCCAAAAATTAAAACAACTACCATATGACCCAGCAATCCCACTTCTGGGCATATATTCATAGGAAATGAAATCAGTATCTTGAAGAGATATTTGCACTTCCATGTTCACTGCAGCATTACTCACAACAGCTAAGATACAGAAATGATCTAAGTGTGTATTGATGGATGAATGGATAAAGAAAATGTGGGTTTTGTACACACACACATGAATATTATTCAGCCACACACACAAAAGAAAATTCAGTCATTTGTAAAACATAGATGAACCTAGAGTACGTTATGCTAAGTGAAACAAGCCAGACTCAAGAAGCCAAATACTGCCTTATCTCACTTATATGTGAAATCTAAAAAAGCTGAACTCACAGAAACAGAGAGTAGACTGGTGATTACCAGACAGTGGGTGGGGAAAACAGGGAGGTGTTGGTCAAAGGGTACATGCCTTCAGTTATAAGATGAAGAAGTTCTGGGGAGCTAATGTACAGCATGGTACCTATAGGTAGTAATATTGTATAGTATACTTGAAATTTGCTAAAACAGTAGATCTAAAGTGTTCTCATCACACACAGACACACACACAGACACACACACACACAGGTAGTGAGGTGAGGTAATAGATGTGTTAATTAGCTTGATTGCGGTAATAGTTTCATAACGTATACATATATCAAGTCATGTACACCTCAAGTACATACAATTATTAGTTATTAACTATACCTCAATCAAGCTGGAAAAAAAAAGAGTAAAGAGTGGGGGAGGGAACTTAACAGACACCCAAGTGCACTGTGTGTTCTTTCATTAGATACTCTTTTTTTGTTTTTTGTAAAAAAAAAATGGTAAAAAATACATATTTTGAACAACTGTGGAAACCCAAATGTGGACTCGAAATATATATTATTGAGGAGTTAATTTTGTTAGGAGTGAGAGTAGTAGTATAGTTATGTGGGAAGATGCTTTAATCTTTGTCAATGCATGCTGAAGGATTAAGGAGGGTGAAGTGTTATAACAGCTCTAATTTTCTTTCAAATGGTTCATCAAAAATTAAACACATACATAAAGCAATTTTGGGAAAATGTTGAATCTAGATGGAGGTTATACGGGTGGGTGATTGTTATATTATTTTTTCATTTTTCTGCATGTTTTAAAATTTTCATAATAAAAAGTCAAAGTAAATATTTCTCTCATTTATTTTAGGTGTCACCATGTCGGTGGAAAGTAGAATTTTAATATCAAACCATTCTTATTCCTGCTTAATTGATTTTCACATGGTAGCTCAATGTTTGCTCAATGCATTAGTGAATAAATTATTCTTAACACTACTAATTAAGTTTTTGTCTTTAATAAATATTTATACATTTATTCATTTTTTAATTCAACAAATATAATACAATCCTTGGATTCCCCATTTCCCAATGAGATGATCCATAAGAAGTGTTTTGACCATTTTTAGTGATTTATAGGAAACTGTCAAATGTCTACTAATAATTTATTAATTTAGCTTACACATATATATTTAAAATGATGTATTATATAAAAATTATGTTAATTAGAAATAATGTTTTTGTTACTCATACTATAAGCACCATTAGATTCCACAAACACAGTTTTCTAGACTCTATTGCCTTTACTTCCTCTATTCTGTTTGAGATGCAGTATTTTTGGAATCTGTGTGACAGTCCCTGGAAATTTTATCCCAAGCCACAAAATATGTGATAATAATAAAAAAAAATCTATCTGATAGATGAATATTTTTTATTTATATTACTTGTTTTTAAAGTAATTTTTAAAAAGCCCTTTTATAATGAGATTTTACACTTGAATTGCTCAGTCAAAAGCTCACAAAATATCATTAAATCTTATTAAAATTCCTTAACTCCTTATTATCCATTATATCAGTGTTGTAACTGAGCAGGGCCCTATGAGGCCTTCCCAGAATAGACCCACCCCATGTCATCCACCTGCTGTTTTTCTGTAGGAAAACTTTAGTCAAAGAATAAGTTTAATCAGAGAAGTGAGAAAATGCAGAAAGAAAGGAAAACAGTCAAGCAAGACAAAATAATAATACTTTAGCCATTAAACAAACTCAAGGACCTTTAGTTCTTCCTCAAGGACTATAGATAATATTCTGAGCCATGTCCTTTGAGCTATTTTGCGATACTGAAGCCCCCAGCAGGTGGGAGCTGTTAACTCTATGCTGCCCGCAAGCACGTAGACCCCAGACCAGTTGGAACCAGGAGGTCGATGATGCTGATTCCTCATTACCTCCCCACCGACCAGTCAGAAGAACGCCCATGAGCTGACCATGCCCTGCTTTTTGAGCACTGTAAGACTCCTCACTACCCCTTCCAGGGTGGGACACACAGTTTGGCGGGCATTAGCCCGCTGTGACCCCCTTTGCCTGGCAAAGCAATAAAGCTATTCTTTTCTACTTCACCCAAAAGTCTGTCTCCACGTTTCTATTCAGCACCAGAGTACAGAGGCCGAGTTTTGGCAACAGTGTCTTCTCCAGACAAACCAAGTTAACATTAATGGACGTTGCTTTTGTCTAATATCTTCCCCAAATGCTACCGGCTGGTTTAAAATAATTAAAGTGAGAGAGCATTGCATAATATGAGGTCTTGAATGGAAGGTGGAGGAAAGAATATAACAAATACCTTGTATTTGGGAACATAGGGCACTAATTGGATGTCTTGCATGAACCGGCAACACGCTAGGTTCTGGGAATTCCAAGATGAATGAGACAGACCCCGTCCCTGCTCCTGAGTTCTTGACCTCTCTCTACGCCCTCACACCAGTCGTAGGTCTGATGGATGGCCAATCTTCCTAGTCTAGTGTGAACCTTTGGCTCCCTTCCTGGGTTCTGTTCTGTCTGTGACCTTTGAACTGCATCCATCTCTAGCATGCCTGGTGACTTCCTGGCCCAGTTAAGATCCACCTTCTGGTCCTTTCCACATCATGAGGATACCCAGGGGGCTTCCCTCTTTCCTGGAGTTGTCCAGACTCTAGCAAAAGGGGCTGAGAGCCTCATGAAAAAGGTTTGACGAACTTTTGTGACTGGTTTGGTATGAAGTCAAAGAAGAGGTCATGACAGTATCTGCGAGGAGTGTTATAGGAATGTGGATAAGAAGAAAGCAGAGATTAGAAGGAGGACTGCTTGTAGGGGAAGACAATGAGTATGCATGGGACCTGCTGAGTTGGGGTGGTGTCTGCTTGCATAAGTGGGGGTATTTGGGGGCAGTTAGAGATGCAGGAAAAGAGAAAAGCCTGGCTGAAGTATACGATCTAGGACTCAACTACTCTGAGGCCCAGCGTGAGCCACGGTTCAAGGCAAACGTAATAAAGCACCAAATAAAAAGAAGAGCAGGAAGCTTGGGACCAACATTTGGGACCCCCTGATTTTAAGGGCACCGTAGACAAAGAAGGGTGGGTGAAGGACATCCAGTGTGGGTGACTTCAGAACCTGGATTTAATGTGCTCACAGATGAACCCCTTGGGCTGACTTAGAGGATGACTAAGTCACATAGGCACATATAAAAAGAGAAACTTCCAGGACATTCAACGCCATCCTGTGAGGATCAGTGGGTTTTCCCCTTTTCCTTACCTGGCCCTGTAGCCATTTCTGAGCTCCATATATGGCCAAATCAATGGGAACTTTCTGCTTGAATTGGGTCTCAGGCAAAGCTGCACTGTATATAACAGACTGTCTACCTAGATGCAAATAGAACCCTCAGCTGGGTGCACAGACTGGGCTTGTGTAACTATTTCTTTCTTTCTTTCTTTCTTTCTTTCTTTTTTTTTTTTTTTGCCCCTGTGACTTGTTCTGGGAGATAGTTATATCACAAAGGAGAAGTTTCCAACAATGTCTGTCGGTGGCTGCTGCTACCTACTTTGCTCTCTCACATATAACTTTATTTATTTTTAATTTAATTTAATGTAATTTTGTTTGGCAGAGAGAAAAAGAGATACCTTCATGGAGAGCAACATTATTTGGAAATGTATAGGTCTTTCTTAACAGATGAAAATTGACGCATTTACCGAAATTCTTTATTTAAAATTGAAATAGGTCACACCTCTTGGAAAGGGTTTCTTAGTCTGGGATTGGATAGTTCTTTTGAAATATGAGAATCAGTCCCATCAAAGTAAACAAAGCCTAAAATCTTGCTTAATACATTTGCTAGCCAAGGTCAACATGGCATGGGAATCTGTAATGCACTCCCTTTGTTCTACCTGCTGGAAATACAGCTTTGATATTCTACTTTTTCTTTCATAGTTTGAAAATAAATAGATCCTGAGCCACCTTTCCCAGAGCTCCCGGTCATCTGGGACTCTGTGACACCCTGGAGGTTGTTTACATTTTGTAATACTGTCACATCTAGAAATAAACAGTGTTGGGATGTCCTGGAAGGATGATTACTTTTCCATTTAAATTAGCAGGTCTTTTACTGGCTGCCTGTTTAACACTGTCCTAGGCTAATATTAGAGGGGATAGGAAATCAATGAATATAGTCTCTTTCTCCCAGAATTGGCAGCATAATTGTGTATGTGGTGCGGGGAAGGGAGCGAGCATAATCATAACATAGAGCAAAAAGTAAACGTCATAAGAGTGACACAAATGGAGGGACCGTATCACATTGGGCAATCAGGAATGGCTTCCTGAAGGAGGGGGCATTTGAGCCCAGTGTTGGTGGGAGGCAGAGCATGATGGTGGAGAGAGCTTAGGCAGGAGGGAGACTGCCTGGGTTCAAATCCTGGCACTTTCACTTGCTGACTGTAAGATATTGTGCAAGTCAGCTAATTTCCCTCGGTCTCAAATGCCTCCAGTGGAAAATGGACTAGTAAAGTTTGTTTTGAAAATGGAATGAGATAATATATGCAAAGTACCTTCCCCAGGGTAAACACTTAGTAAATGTTCAGATTTTCATCAAATCTTCTGAGTAGAGAAGTTAAAAGAAACTGTTAGAATGGATGATACTGCTTTTAGAGAAATATTTGGGAAAGAAGAGAAAGAATAGGTATAGAGCCTTGGCCAGTACCCATACACAGGGAGAAGCGGGAAAGTGAGGATCCACTGGAGGCAGTAAGTGTGAGGGGGAAGAAGGGGTGGGGATTAGAGGCGTGGGGGGCTGAGATACTGAACTTGAGAGAGACCATGATGCTTGGGTCATCTGGAATTGCAGCAACCATTTGTGGCCACAAGATGAAGATATTTAGTTACACACAAAAGATGGTATTGATAGAAAGAAGAGATGGAAAGCCCTGAGGTCCTTAGTGACATTGTTAAGGGACCAAAACAATTGACCCAGGGACCAACCAAATATAGACTCTTCCCAACTCTAGACTCTTCCCAACTCTAGACTCTTATTATGTGAGAATAACAAAATCTTATTTTTAATCTATTTACATTTGAGTCTTCCACTACTGGCAGCTGCAGGGATCCCGTCAGATCAGTTCTCATCCCCAGTCAAGGGAGCAACAAGATTGTAGACTAGAAGAGAGGCTGGTGGAGAGGGATGGGACTGATGCTCATCTTGTACACATGATATACTCATTTCAGTTGTTATACCAAGCATCCTTTCTGATTGGTTAATGAATGCCCTGTTCTGACTGGTAAGTATACATTCCTTACTCTGTGTGTGTGTGTGTGTGTGTGTGTGTGTGTGTGTGTATATATATATGTATGTATATATATGCATGTATGTATGTGTGTATATATATATATTTAATTTTCATCCCTAATGGCAGGTAAAATTCAAAGCAGCTCTTTCCTCAGTGGAATCCTCTACTTTTACTCTAAAACGTTTGAGAGTCTTATTGGTTTCAAAGTTACCATTTATTTCTCTTCTAAAATACTTTGGAATGTCAATTAGATCTGGCTGAAGTTATACAAAATGATGCAGCACCAAAACTCGTGAAAGTGGATTGATACATGAATAATGAGAATACACAGTTCTACCTTAGTAGGAAGGGTACCAAAGCTCATGAAAGTGGAATGACAAATGAATGATGAGAATACACAGCTCTACATTAGTAGAAAGGGTACATAATGTCTTAAAGTTGTCTGGGATTTTAAGAAATAAGTATTTTAACCACAGCATTCTGTCATGTATTTTGTAGATGTAAATGTTTAGAAATGCTTTATGAAGTTCATATGCCTCAGTCTAGTCTAACTCATATCATCTTGTCACAAATAGGTGAGTTTTGCTTTCATTCCAAACCTTGATTTTTATCCCCTCCAAATCCTTCTTTCGTGCTGCCACTTTCCTGTAATTTCTTCAGTTTCTACTCCTTTTCCTAACTGTCCTCTGCTGCCCGCCCCCTCACCTCCACTCCACACACATAGACACCTTAGCTTGCCTAATATCCACTGTTTAAGACCCAGTTCTGGCTTCACTTCTTAAAAAGATACAGGTTAGGTGTTCTCACTACATAATACCATTATAACACTCACCACATTGTATTACAATAATATTTTTAGGAAGACAAGTTATTTAATAAAAGGACAGAAAATAAAGGATCACTTGCAAAAAATAATAGCTTTTATTATCTCTCACTCAGGTCTTTTGAATATTTCAAATATTTTCACACTATTGTCCATTGTGGTGGAGACTGGCTGTGCATCAGACCATTTCCCTCTCCTCTTTCTCATGGCCGGGCTACATGCCCCACGTCCCTTGCAGACACGTGTGGCCGTACGACTGACCAATGTGAAGTTGGTAGAAGTGAAATGTGCCATTTCTGTGCCTGGCCCACAAGAGCTTCTCTCATGATCCATCTCTTTCTCTCTTTCCCCTATTGTCATCTGAATTCTGATGGCCAAGGTGACCTTGGAAGCCACACAGTGTCGTCTGCAGAGCTTTGTCAGCCTGGTGCCCTGGATTACCGTGTGGAACAGAGTCTTCACCTCCTCCCCCTCCAGCTTCCTGCCACTGCCCATAAGAATATGAGTGAGAAATAAACTTCTATTGGATTATGTCACTAAGATGTGGTGGCTCATTTTTCATGTCATCTAGTCTTACCTTAATGAATAGATACTATAAGAATTGTGTTAATATTCTTTCATGTCTAAATCTTGTTTAGAAGTGTTTGGAAGAAGTCTGAGAACTGAGTTACCTCCCCAAGCAAAAGGGTGCATCAGGACCTGTCTGCACTGGCCAACATTCAAATTTAAATCTGGGGAATGTAAACTGGTGCAGCCACTATGGAAAACAGTATGGAGGTTCCTCAAAAAGCTAAAAATAGAACAACAATATGATCCAGCAGTCCCACTCCTGGGTAATTATCCAAAGAAAATGAAAACATTGATTTGAAAAGATATATGTACCCCAATGTATGAATGTTTATATATATATATATTATATATATTGTATATATAATATATAAATATATATATATAATGGAATATTACTCAGCTATAAAAAAGAATGAAATTTTGCCATTTGCAACAACATGGGTAGACCTGGAGGATATTACACTTAGTGAAGTAAGTCAGACAGAGAAAGACAAATACTGTATATTCTCATTTATAAGTGGAATCTAAAAAAATAAAACAAATGAATATAACAAAACAGAAGTAGACTAATAGATACAGAGAACAAACTAGTGGTTACCAGTGCAGTGGGGAGGGGCAAGATAGGGGAAGGTGATTAAGATGTATAAACTACTATGTATGAAATAAATAAGATACAAGGATGTAATGTATAGCACAGGGAATATAACTGATATTTTATAATAACTTTAACTGGAGTATAATTTATAAAAATATCAAATCATTATGTTGTACACCTGAACCTAGTATAACATTGTAAATCAACTGTACTTTAATTTTAAAAAAAGATAGAATGAGATAATCAATCAGTCAATCAATAAATCTGGTGAAGTTGTCAAAGATTCAATTCTTGAGTTACTGAGCATCTCTGAGTGTTAGGTGGTGCATGACAGAAAGAAGTACATTATAAGACTTAGGCTTCAGGGACCACAGAAGTCAGCGAGAGACAGACAGACAGATTATAAACATGGAACTTTTTGAGGGGACAATTTCTTTATGTATTAACTACTCCAAACTTTCTTTGTAGTGATGCCCAAGTTCAGTCGTTGAGAGGCTCAGTTGTTTCCCATCATCTTGATTTTTCCATCCACCACCAGAGAAGTTAGCGAAGAAGTCAGAGAAGCCCATGAAGAGTCCCACCTTCCACACTTCCAGATTGGGAAGTCAGGGACTCACAGAAAAGGCAGGATGGCTTGGAGAGGACTAAATGGAGTCCCTAGCAGTGTGCCCCATGAACATCTGCTGTAGGATTGAGTGAATGAGAGAGAAAAAGAGAGCCAAGACTGGAAAATGTTGAGGAAGGAGGTGAGGGCCTTCCAGGACAGGAGAACCAGAATGGGCACTTGTTAGTGAGTAGAAACTAGAGGAACGGGACCTTGCAAGGACTTCTGGCTGGGCCTCATGTGTTGCCTGTTTGGAGATGTGGTGTGTAGTGCCTGCTGAAATTGAACAGGCTTTCTCTGCAGGGTAAGCCAGACTTTCTGTTTCAAAGAGCAGTGAAAAAGAAATGCAGGGAAGAAAGATTTGTAGCATCCCAGGATCCTACCTGGGATGACAGCTGGGGTGGAGGCCCTAAAGTCAGTTGGACATAATTGAACTTTGGAACAAAGTGGCTTTCCTTCACCACCCTGCAATGACTGCAATCTTCGAATTTTACTCACAACCAGCTGGATCACTTGAGAGGCACAGAGCTTTTCTGAAGTTATCCTGATAAACCAGAGAAAACAATGCATTGTTGTTTTGATATCATTGAAATTAACTACTACCTACTATCTTGTTCAGTTATGCTGTTCTCCGTCCAGGTGAGAACAGTGCTTATCTATGAGGTGCTCAAAGCTTTTGTGGCCATGATTTTATTTACTTACATGATATTCCTAAGAGGTAGGTTGTGGATAACTGTAATAGAATTAGAATTATCTTCACTTAATAAGACAGTCACAGGGCATTAAGCAATTTCCCCAAGGTTATAAAGCAGGCAAAGTCAGGATGAAGTTGAATTTCTCAAGTCCACAGCACCAGGGTTGAATCAGAAAGAAGCTTTAAGTTAGACCTTTGAGATGTGATAGATTGGAACATGTTTCAGAAATAGCCATGGGGCTGACTCTTTTTCCTTCCCAGGTGGGTACTGGCAGCTGTCAACACTCATGGGATGGCTGACTACCACGTGCATGTACCTGTGCTAGGCACTGGGTCATTCAGGTAGTTTCTCTTATGGCTTCCATCCCCATGGAACTCATGGACTAAGGCGGAGATAAAAAGTGTGTACAGAAATACAACACTTCAGGATTAGAGAGCAAGAAGTCTCCAGTGGCAACGTCCCAGAAGTCTAATGTCATTCCATATTTATACATTTGTTCATTTTTTCCTTCCTTTATTTATTTACATTTTTAATTGCAGTATAGTTGATTTACAGTGTTGTGTTAGTTTCAGCAAAGTGCTTCAGTTATACACACACACACACACACACACACACACATATATATATATATATATATATATATATTCTTTTTCACACTCTTTTCCATTTTAGGTTATTACAGATATTGAATATAGTTCCCTGTGCCATACAGTAGGTCCTTGTTGGTTATCTATTTTATATATAGTAGTGTATATCTGTTAATTCCAAACTCCTAATTTATCCCTCACCCCCACGTTTCCCCTTTGGTGACCAAGTTTGTCTTTTATATCTGTGAGTCTATTTCTGTTTTGTAAATGAGTTCATTTGTATCCTTTTTTGAGATTCCACATATAAGTGATATCATATGATATTTGTCTTTCTCTGTCTTACTTCACTTAGTATGATCATCTCTAGGCATATTTGTTCGTTCATTCAACCAACAAATACATATCGAGTACCTACTCTGTGCTAGCTGCTGTGCTCTGTCCAGGTGACACAGTAGTGACCAGGAAGGACAGAACCCCTGACTGACCTCATGACACTCATGGTCTATATGTGAACCGTCCAATACAATAATCATTAGCCACATGTGGCTCCTTACATTCAAACTTAAATCATTCAAGTTAAATACATTTAGAGATTTAGGTTCTCAGTTGCATGAGCCACATTTCAAATGTTGGACAACCACACGTGGCTGGTGGCTACCTTACTGGGTGGGACAGTCACACAGTATTTCCATCATCACAGCAGGTTCTGTTGTTCTGAGGTCTGCAAATTATGGCCCACAAGCCAGATCTGGCCTACCCCTTGCTTTTTCTATTTTCTTTCAAAATAAAGTTTTATTGGAACACAGTGACACCCATTTGTTTATTGTTGTCCATGGCTGCTTTCACACTGCAAAAGCAGAGTTGAGTAACTGTGACAGGGACTTCGTGTCCCAAAGAACTGAAAATATTTACTGTCTGGCCCATTACAGAGAAAGTTTGCCAGCCCCTGGTCTAGATGGAAATACAGACCAGAGCAAATACTTACAAAAAGGGAAATGAAGAATAAGTCAGGGACCTATGGAGTGGATAGGATGGGATGTGACCTAGTCCAGGAAAAGAGAAAGGCCTCCCTAAAGAAGATGATGCTTAAAATAAGATCTGAATAGTCAGTAGGAGTTGATGAGGTGCAGTGTTCCCAGCAGGAGGAAGACCCCGAAGAACTGTGGGGAGGGAAGGGGGTAGGGTGGTGGGCTGGCAGGGGTAGTGAGGGGGCAGGCATGGCTGTAGGTCAGTTCTAAAAGGGGAACTCCATCCACTTTGTCCATCATTAGTACTCCAGGGCTTAGAAGGGCATCTGATACAAAGTAGGTATCCAATAAATCTTTGATGAATCAATGGATGAATCAGCGGGGAGGTTGTGCCAAGCTCGTAAACTGAGCTTAGGACCACAGCCTTGATCCTGACAAGGGAAGCCATTGACGAGCTGTAAGCAAATGCTGGCCTAAAAACCTGATCTGATACGTGTTTTCAAAAGGCCCCCTGCAAAGCCATGCATGTGAATGGGTCTTCAGGGAGCCCCAACATACCAATGATTCACAGTGATTCATGGTTGTATGGTCGGTAATTTTGAGAAAGATAAATATCATATGATATCTCTTATATGAAGAATCTTAAGAAAGATTATACAAATGAACTTATTTGCAAAACAGAGACTCACAGACTTAGAGAATGAACTTATGGTTACCGGGGGAAAAGGATAGGAGGTACAGGGATAGATTGGGAGTTTGGATTGACATATACACACTGCTATATTTAAAATAGATAACCAACAAGGACCTACTGTATAGCACAGGGAACTCTGCTCAATATTCTGTAATAACCTAAGTGGGAATAGAATTTGAAAAAGAATAGATACAAGTATATGTATAACTGAATCACTTTGCTGTACACCTGAAACTAACATACCATTTTAATCAACTATACTCCAATATAAAATAAAATAAAGTTTCTCTTGTATCCCTTGCAGAAGAATATTTGATGAAACATACTCATTCCATTGATCCTGAACTTTTGAACCTATGACCAAAAATGAAAAGGAAAGTGTTTCCTGAGCTGCATGAGAATGAACCAACACCAGAGACGTGCCATGGAAGTGAGGTGTGTACTGTAGCATTTCCTTCCCGTGCCAGGCAGCTGATGACTCATAGGTGAGTTAAAAAAAAGGGTGGGGCTCTGGAAGCACACAAAATGTGGTTGGCTGAGCTCAAGGGACTGAACTTGGATTAGAAACAATGGTTTTTCTCTTTGAATCAAATTGAAACAATTTCTTCTTGCACCTTGATGATGCTGAACTACCATCTCTGGACCCCAACCAAACTTCTCATTCCCTGAACATGGACCAAGGAGTGCCTGCCATTCAACAACCTGAAGAAGCAGAAAACCCCCCGACCCAGAAAGGGAGAAAGTTGCCGAAGATTCCATTTTTCTTCCTTCCCTGTGTGTTTATCAGGGTTTGGCTCATGGCTGTACAGACCTATTCTCCTTGCCTCCTTCTCTCCTCTGCCTGTCACCCAATAAAACCACTCACAACTTATGCACATCAAGAGCAGCCTAGGTTCATCTTCAACCTATAACCTGGCTCATCTTTTGCCTTTGAAGACAGAATGTCCTTAACGAGATGATGCTTAGCTGAATGTATACAGTTTTTTTGGCTGGAATCTTTGGTGTTCATGGAAGGCAGAGCATATTTGATTTTCCATGAAAACGTTTTGCTTCTTGGGAAAGTAAGCATAATGTCTCCAAACAACCAATTCCCCAAGAGTATGACAACATAACAATTTGCTTCCTTGCTTCCAAAAAATTTGATAACATCCATGGTCACCGCTATAATTATCTGATTAACTTTTCTTATGTGGCATATAATGTTGAAAAAAAAGTAACTTCTCCCAGAGCAGTGCTAGCCTTGACTAATTTTTACCTGTACTGCTGAATCAACCATTTAAAAATTCCAGGCATTATTTTTTAGCCATCATAATTTATGAGCCCTAAGTAATGGCTGGGTGCAAGGCATGAGTCATCTGATTGGTATAAAGATTGATATTACACTTAAAGAAGAAAACTGACATTCGTGACTTATTTATCTCAGCCATTGTATCATTTTCCCAGGTCACTATGTGGAGAACTTCTCTATCTTAGTCTGTAGACACCTGATTCAGTGGTTTTGCAAAGAACTGACCGATGGGAGGCACAGCCTCATAGACAAAATGCCGGCCCCTTTTGCATAACCTTACAAACCAATCCATCAAAACTTACGTCGGTTGTGAGATTTTCCCAAGTACCCCTAAGTTATTTGCATGGTTTGGCAAAAGCTGTTATTGCCAAGGGCTCCTTCGGGGTTTGTTTTGGATTCTGTATTATGAAAAGCAGTATTGTGTAGAGGCTCTAGAAACTGGCAGTGGACAGGTGTGAGTCTTGCCCTGGATTGGACATTTTGAGATATGGGCAAGTGTGCCTCAGTTCTGTTCTCTATTCTATTAAGTGAGAAATGTGTCACTAAGATCTAGAAAATGAGATAACATGCTTCTCTGAGATCTGAGATAATTTCTTCCATGATTATTCCAGTGTTTGAGACAACCTGGAACCTAGTTTCTTTCAGACTATCAGAGTAGGTGACTGGGAAACATGCCATGTTGCAAGACCTAAGAATCCTTAACGCATCATCAATGTCATTGCCTCGGGGAGGCTCAGCAAAGGAACCAAGAAATTAATTGACATGTGCTCCCTTGCTGGGTCTGGAAGCAAACCTTCATGATGGCATGTGTTTGAAAATGAAGTTGAGGCTGTAC
Organism: Mesoplodon mirus; assembly: GCF_964341445.2. Taxonomy (NCBI): domain Eukaryota; kingdom Metazoa; phylum Chordata; class Mammalia; order Artiodactyla; family Ziphiidae; genus Mesoplodon; species Mesoplodon mirus. Next base: position 77,949,302 of record NC_138991.1, on the reverse strand, counting down.
AAGGGCTCAGAAGAAGGTAATTCTGGGGAGTACACATGCTACATGCCATAAGGATGTAAAGACAAAGGTCAATGATTTTTAAAGAAAGATTTATAGGAAGTTGTGCTGTCCGGTGTGCCATGTAAAATCACTTTGCTGCCTGGCTATGGAAATCTAAGGTAGAAACTACCATTTTGCAAGACTTTTAGAATCTTACAGATTTTAAAAAATTACTAAAACTGACTCCCAAATCTGCTCTTCTGAGTAAGTGTAATAACCAAAATAGCACTTTTTCTCTTGCTGTGAGTTAATCTGCTGAAGAATAGAGGTGCTGATTTTTTTTTTACTTCCTATCTGTTCTTGTAAAGGAACAGTTGACAGAGTTGTATGCACTGAGTAAGGGCTTGAAAAATATCTATGTGTCCAGTCCTTTGAGACATTCCTGAACTTAGAGTTAAAAATGTCTGGGATTCTTGTCCAGCTCTGTCTCCATCATCCATGTGTCTTTGGTCTCATTATTTTTCTTAGCTCTGTTTTTTTCATCCCTAAAATTGGTCAGTAGCACTCAAAACTTCACAGCATTGCTGTGAGAGTCCAACGAGACGTTGGATATAAGGATCATTATAGTTGATGCTGAAGGTTAAAGGGGCAAAACATTGGTTGCTTTTTAAAGAAATCATTCTAAGCCATGCATGCGCCACCATATTTACTTCTTACAACGACTCTATTGGGCAGGCACTACTATTATCCTCATCGTCCAGATAAGGAAACTGAGGCACAGAGATTAAGCCGCTTGTCCAAGGTCTTAGAGCGACCGATGTGAAGTTGAAATTCAAACCTAGGCAGTGCGAAAGGGATGTCCTGCTCCCAACCTCTATATGATGGTTCAGTTTACTAGGACAGTAGAGCAGGAGTTGGCAACAATTTATGTGATATTAGGGGTCAGAAAATCCTCCTATTACTGGTCACCTGTGTGGGTGATTATCTAACCTCTTTGAACCTTGGGTCCCTATTCGTGAAATTTGAAAGCAATAGGTGAGAATTAACAATACTTCAAAAAACGTAAATACGTGGTGGGCAGCAATCATTAACTGTAATTAATACTGATTTCTCTGACATGCTTTTCTAAGATAGGCAAAGAAGGAAGCTTTCTCCACGTGGCTCTTATTTTGGGAAATAGGAGAAGTCTTTACATCTTCCATGAGACAAATGTAACTTTGCATCATCAATTTTGAAATTGAAGCTAAAGAATTTGCAATAGCAGATACCACTCTGAGCCATCAAATACTGTAGTCCCTGGCTGTTTGCCTTCATAGGTTGGAGGTTTCAGAAACAAATGAACCTTTCCAGAAAGGGCCTTGGTCTGGGTATCAAGAGACCAAAGTGGGGGAGGGTGCCTCACACTGGTGTGACCTCTGAGACAGTCACTTAGTTTTGTTGAACCTCATTCCTCCATGTGTAAGAAGACAAGGCATGGTATGGAATTTTAAGAATTTCTACAGTGAGTTCCCTTCCTGTCAGTTGGATTATACTCCAGACAAAAAGGGAAAATGGCTCTTGAACCCGTCAGAATTATAGGTGTACAACAAGGGAGTTTCTCAAGTGAGGTAGCCTCCTACTGAGTCTTTCATCTAATAGATGAATTTACACTCGATTCAGCTCACGGTTTTATAAAATCTTTGCACAGTCAAAACTATATAATGAAACCTTTTCCAGCAAGAAAAATCGAAGGGTAGTGTAGGTCAAAATTCACTGAGTGGAATTATCTGCACATTTTGTCTCAAAAGAAGAAAAAAGAAAGAAGGATGGACAAATATTGAAATCTGGTTAATAATTTGCATGTGGAAGAGTTTAGGGGTGAAGCCTATTGATTCTCCAACTTTCTTTGAAATGCACCAAACATATGGTTTGATGGATGGATAGAGGGACGGATAGACAGACAAACGTGATGAAACAAATATAGTAAAATGTTAATTGCAGTTTCTAAGTGGTACGTATATGAGTATTCAGTGTAGAACTCTTTAATTTTTCTGTAAGTTTGCAAATATTCACAATAACATGTTTGAGGAAAAGGCTTTTTTTTTCTAGTGATAAAGACATAGACCCTGGGGTCAGTCTGCACTAACTAGAGGTTTAATCTTAGACAAACTTACTTAACTTTTCTATGACCAGTTGCCTCATATAAAAAATAGGGATAGTAATAGTATTAAAGTCATAAGGTTGTGGGAATCAAATAAGTTTGTATTTAGAAAGTTCCTAGCATATAGTGTGGTGGAAAAATTTGTTAAATGAAATTTAAAAAATCATTTCATATACAGGGTCATGAATGGGAAAGCAGATTATTCTGATTTTTCTTGGACATTCAACCCTGAGAATGCAGAATTTTATTAAAACCAGATGACAGGTCTATATACCTTGAGGTATTAGTCATTTTCCTTCTAATCCAGGCATATTTCATCTCTTATTAAGAGGTAGTAGAAGCATCAGGATAAATCAATAATATTTAATTTCTATTTTCATCTCCTTCAAAAAGTTCCACCTCCTTAAAGCATGTTCCCTGACCCCAAACTTAGAGTATACATAATATCTGGATATTGATATAAAAGCACGTAGCTACCTGGTCACACAAAAATCTAGTGATTTAGTGATTTTTAAAAAGAAGGCAGTGAATAGTAGTCATGTTCTCCAACAAAGGATGGGAAACCTTTAATTAATATTAGGTAAATTACTAATAAATTAGTAATTAATCAGTGTATTAATTATTAAGAGGTTATACACCTTGAAATCTGCAAGAAGCTTGTGTAACATATGAGTGGGGCCTTTTCAGTCTTTTAAAGAACCAGGCCTGTGGACAGCAAATGGCAATTGAAATAAACAAACTGAAATCCGAGTTCTTACAAACACTAGATTAGTAAAAACAGGTGGTCTAACTATTGCACAACTATTATTGAGCATCTATTGTGTACAGGCTCCGGTCTATGTTCTGGGGATTTGGCAGTGAGATAGAAATCTCTGCCTGGGTGGAGTTCCCATTCTAGAGCCAGAGGCAGACAATAGATAGGAAATAAATTCAAGTGTGTGTGTGTGTGTGTGTGTGTGTGTATGTAGGTGGTGTTAAGCACTAAAGAACCAAGCAGGATCAGGAAAGGGAGTCAGGAAGAAAGCATGTTGCAATTTTAATAGGATTGTGAGTAACATTTGACTTGAAAGGAGGGAGGTGCAGGCACCTGGATTTCTGGGAAGCGCAAATGGGAGAGGATGTGGGAATGTCCTGAGGTGGGAGGGTGCAGGACTGCTGGCTCTAGTGTGGCTGGAATACACTGAGCCCTGGGAAAAAGGGGATGAGTCAGTGAGGACCAAGCCATGGCTCCTTGTGGCCACTGTAAGAATTTCAGCTTTTACTCTGAGTGGAATGGGAGCCAGGGGAAGGATTTAGGCAGAAGAGTGAGATCTTGATATGATTTCAACAGGATCATTCTGGCTGCTGTGTTGAGAATAGTCTTGCTGGTGGCAGTGGATGGGATGGCAGGGGTGGAAGCAGCTTATGGCAATTTAAAAATATGACCATGAGTTCTTTAATAATCTTCCCATTAAGAGTTGGGAGGGTCCTATCCCCTTGAACCTGGTGGGCTTGTTTGTGACTGCTTCAACAGGGTGGATGTGAAGCTGACCTCTGAGGCTAGGGTACAAAAGGCCATGAGACTTCTTCACTTACTAGAAAACCCTCTAGAGCCCTCCTTGCTGTAGAAGCTGTCTGAGGCAATCCTGCCCACAGTCCTTTTTTTCAGCCGACCCAGCTTGGATGTGGTAGTGAGGACACCATCTTGCAGGCAAATCCTCCTGGCTCAGCTGTTCTAGGTCCAGCCAATTGTGGTCCCAGATATCATGGAACAGGGAAGAGCTGTCTCCACTGAGTCTTTTCTGGATTCCTACCCAGTGGAATCCATGAGCATAACAAAATGTTTGTTGTTTAATATCATTCTGTTTTGGGATGGGTTGTCATTCTGTAATGAATAACTGGGACACAGGGAAAAGGCATGAGGCTCCTGTAACAATCAGGGTGAGAGATAGTGGTGGCTGAGACCAGAGTGGGTGCTGTGGGGAGGTGAGGAGTGGTCAGGTTCTGGATATCCTGTGAAGGTAGGATCATGAATTTGCTGACTCATTGAATACAGAAGGAAAAAGTCATGAACGATACCCAGGTTTTTGGTTTGAGCCACTGGAAGGATAGAGTTGTCATTTACTGAGATGGGAAAGACTATAAAGGAAACACGCTAGGGACAGAGGAAGGGAGTATCAGGGACTCAGTTTTAGACATGTTAAGTTGGAGAGGCCTTTGGTCATCCAAGCGAAAGATCAAGGAAGCAAAGGAAGCAGTTGGAAATGACATATATATATATATATATATATATATATATATATATATATATATACACACACACATACACACAGCTGCACATATATACATGTACATATAGTAATGAGACAAGGTCAGATCATCAGGAGAAATCTGCAGTTAGAAAAGAGAACAGGTACAAGGACTGAGCCTTGAGTCACTCTATTGTTCAAAGATCAAGGAGTTGAGGAAAACCAGGAATAGACACTGTAAAGGAACAGCTGGTGATATAGGAGGGTCATAACCTGGAAGCCAAGAGAGAAAAGTGCTTGAAGGAGGAGGAGTAATTATTTGTGTCAAGTGCTGCTGACAGACCAAGTAAAATGAAGCCACCATTGGATGTGGGAATTCAAGGATTTACGACTCTCATTTATTGAGCACCTATTATGTGCCAGGCATTGTACTGAACAATACAGTAGCAGTAGAGGGGTAAGAGATGCAGGCAGATTTTAATAGATAATAGTCACTATTTATCAAGTATCTACTACACATGTGATAGTTACTGGGAGCCTTACATACACTCTCTCATCTAATCTTCACCGTTGCCTTGTGAGGTATGGATCAGAGCCGTGACGCTACTTCCCCAATGTGGCACAGTTAGTAGGGAGCAAAGCTAGTACTCATACCCAATTCTGCTGATGTCAAAGCTTGTCTTCCTGCTATCATTCTTCCTTAAGTGGTTCCCTGGGAAACCCTGAGGGGTGCTGGGGTATGAAAAGCCACCAGGAAAGAAATATCTTCCTGGGGAGTTCATTTATACTCAAGGTTTTCAAGGAGGATATAAAAGTAGTTTTATAGTAAAAATAAATATTATTAACATAGTATTATAAAGTGGGGTACAAAATTCTAATGTAAATTTTTAAATAAATTAATACCACATGTGGGCTTGTGGTCTGAGTCACTTTGGCTTATGTTTGGTTTTCTTTCCTTGGTAGATCAATTTATGAATCCCTTTACCCTGTCTTCTCTGGAAAGGCTGATTTGTTGGTTTTTCTGAGCAGGGTGTGAGAGCTGGGGTTCTTAACCTGGGGATCTGAGAAAGTCAGGGAACACATGAATCCTCTACATGGAAAATTCTGTAATACAGAAAGTATCTATCAGTTTCTCAAAGGATTTTTGACTTCCAAAAGGATTAGCTCCACATGGCAGAGAAAGAACAGTCAGGTATAAGTTGTAGTTGACAGGATAATCATAATTTACACATAGCCTTTTCCTGGGCAACTTTTGAAGGCCCAGTTATACCACATCTAGAGGATAATAATGGTGACCAAGCTATATGAGCACATTGTCTAACAAAAGGTTTGTGGATCACTTCCTACAAAGTCTGAGAGATGAAGTTCGAGCAGTGAAATGGTATCAGTTCTATGACATTTTGTCATCTAATATTTGGAATCAGCGTTAGTCAGAGAAATCTAGTACAACTGGTTGGGTCATAATTGTTCCTAAAACTTGCATATTCCAGGATCAAGTATTAATATAACAACTCAGGAAAATTAAGATGTAAGACACATCTATTGCTTTTAAAAAATATAAAGTAAGCCTAAATTAAGAAGATCCAAATTCCCTGAATCACTCTATTTATGACCTCTTATTTTTCTCATCCTATTTGCCTATAGTTCAGAGATTACAGATTTGTGGCTGGTAGCAATGTCTCATTGAACTCTACACTATTGGAAATTTGAAGGATTAGATGCCAATACTTAAAAATCAGATATTCTCTCTCCCTCCCACTCCATCTGGATTTCCAGTTTCTTTTGAAAATCATAAGATCTGTCAACATAGGACCTGCTTTCTCTCATGGTGACAATGAGCTTTGTTCAGGTAAACCCATGCTTACCACTTCCTGTTGTCCACACCAGGCCTTACCAGCCTGCTGGGCATTTGTAATCTTAACCTCTGCTGTAATCAAATGATCTTCAATGTGGCAAAACTTTTGGTTGGAGCAGGATTTAGAGGGGACTGTGATGGATGAAGTACACTGTGGTGAACAATTCTGAATACTTCTCTGAGCTATGTTCATAGTGTTTGTTTGTTTGTTTTCAAAGGTTTAATCTAAATTGTGAATTACTGGGCCAATGACTTTCTTTCTAATATGGTGGCAACACGTCTTCTCACATGAATTTGCAGGTTGATATACTTTAGAATTCCAGTAAAACTACATTAGTTCAGGCCAATTGAGACAAGGTGACAATACTTAGTAGAAAGATTAAATCAAGTGTATTTCAAAATAAATGTAGTGGATTTCTTGAGAGTAATTAAGTTAATGTCAATCTACCTCTACTTGTGTTTCTAAAGAGAATCATTTTCTAGGAAGCTTTAACCAATGGATAAAATTAATTTATAATTAGCAGATATTAAATATACTTTAAAACGTATTCATTTAATTAACAAAACATCTGAAGCAGAACACATACATGCTTCTTTGCCTGCTCTTTCTTCATAGATAAGGCAACAAGTTACAGACCTCCTCAGATTGAATAATTACACTTCAGATTTGACAACATTCAAATGATTGTGCTTTTGTATAGTTGATATTTGAGTTCATTGTATTTGGTTTTACCAGCCAGACACTCATCTTAAGCATACAATCCTTATGCAAAACACAAAATAAAACACAACAAAAGTGTAAAGCTTAGGGAAAGGCATCTTTGCCAAAGATTGATGGCCAAGACAAACTCTTTCCTCAAAATGAAAGCACTGAAAATGGTTGCAATGAGACTGTACAATGATTTTTCTAGGCATTTTAAAGAAATAGAATATACATGTGTTTACATGTTTATTGTTGCTTAGCAAACAACCACCATACTTAAAACAACAATCATTTGTTTGCTTGGGACTTCCCTGGTGGCACAGTGGTTAAGAATCCACCTGCCAATGCAGAGGACACGGGTTCAAGCCCTGGTCTGGGAAGATCCCACATGTCACGGAGCAACAAAGCCCGTGCACCACAAGTACTGAGCCTGCGCTCTAGAGCCCATGAGCCACAACTACTGAGCCTGCATGACACAACTACTGAAGCCCGCGTGCCTAGAACCCATGCTCTGCAACAAAGAGCAGCCACCTCAATGAGAGGCCCGTGCACCCCAGCGAAGTGTTGTTCCCACTTGCCGCAGCTCGGGAAAGCCCGTGCACCTCAATGAAGACCCAACGCAGCCATAAATAAATAAAGGTATTAAAAATAAAAAGTCTGATAAACAAACCCAGCTTTAAAAAAAACCCAAATCATTTGTTTGCTTAAGAATCTGTAATTTGGGCAGAGCCCAGTGGGGACAAGTCATGTATACTTCATGAAGTATAATTGGAACAGATAGACTCCAGGGATGGAGGATCCACTTCTAAGATAGCTGACTCACACAGTTTACAAGCTGGTGCTGCATCTTGCCTAGGCTCACAGCAAGGATACTTGGTTTCTCTCTACTTGGGCTTCTCTTGAGCTGCTTGGGCTTCCTTCAAGTGTGGTGGCTGGGTTCCAAGAGTGAGTGTTCTATGAAGACTGGGTTCAAGCTTCAAGGTTTTTGGTAAAGATTCAGTTTGTTTAAAGTCCTCAAAGCAAAATGGACTAAAACCAGTGACTAAGGATCATGATAGTAAAGACAACTTCATCCATATCACAGAGGGGAAAACAGGCCTTTGTCTGCCCTACTGCACTAAGAACTCAGCAGGGTTTCTTCTTTCTGGAACATACTTTTTAAGCCATAATTGAGGCTCTCAGTGGGAGCCAATTTCAACTTAGTAACACCTAAATATATCTCAGCAAATAGGTTCTGGATGGTCCTTCCTTCAGAAAGAGCTACTGGAAAAGGCAGTAGCCTCCCTGATATTTCCTGCCACTCTTAGGGAAGCTTCAGTGTCCAAAGATATTCACAGTCTTGTAGGAGCACTTAGTAATGAACCTTTAGGATCCTGGCTCTTGTCTTTAGGAATGGTTGTAACCATTTAGCTAAGTCTCTAACCTCAGACGCTAGAAGGTGGTTACAAAACCAAGATAAAGTAGAGAGAGAGAGAGAATGGCTTTGAGGGCATCTCTACCCAAATGAGAGCCTTCAGGGTCAGAATGGTCCAGAGGGTGAGAAGACCAGTGGCCAGTGTTACAGCCATTTTAGGGGCAAAGAGTGTCTTGAGTCGTAGTGGTCTGATTCGATACAGCGACGAATAGATGGTGGGTATTAGTATGATTGCCCTCGTGCAAAGAATGAGAGTTGAGTATTTTCTCTTCACATTATACTCATCTGGGAGAGGCCAGACATGAGGTTTTAGGTAGACAATTCCAAGGCTAGGACAATGCCTTTTGTTAAGAGGGGAACCTATCTGGGGGACCACAGCCTATTCACACACAACCCGGGTTCCAGAGTTGCGACCCCCGCCCCCCCCCCCCCCGCCGCCACACACCTCTTTCATTCCACTGGACACACAAACTTCCTTCACTGAATGCTGGGCTGGCCCCCAGCCAGCCCCACCTGTCCTGTGATCTTAGAACAATCTCACTGCCCAACCTCCCCACCCCCGACCCCGCTTCTCCCGCACAGGGTCCTTGCCCAGCTTCTCATTTTGCAACAGTGAAGCTGCCTGTTCGGTTATGCTAATCTGCTCCCAAGCAGGTGAACTCACCCCTGCTGCTCAGAGCAGAGCGCCTGGGCATCCAATAGGAAGCTGGCGATGGCCTGCCTGTTCATAAGCAGCTTGCAGACCCGGCTCCCTCTTTGAATGAGCTGACAACATTTCTTGGGTTCCTCCTCCTCCTCAGTACATTCCCCTCAAACATTCTGTCAGAGCAGGAGCCAAAAATTTTACAAAAAAGTATCACATGGGAAAACAATTCAAAGTCTGTTTGGTTCCTGTGTGCAGCCTGTAACAATAAGCCGCACTTTCTGAAGCGTCTTAAAAAGGAATGCTTGTGATGTCAAGTTTCAAAGAAAGACTTTGGCCCCGAATCAAGCTGTAAGCTATGACAAGGCCCCACCAAACACCAAAAAGAAGTCCCCTTTTAATCAGAGAGGCATTCCTCACGTACCAGGGGAAAATGCCACCTACTCCACGTAATCTCAGCAGCGTTTACTTTCACTTCCTCTTTTTTTCCCCTATGAAGTATGATGCATGGAGTCTGTTGTGATTTCCTGATAGACTGAAATTTAGCTGGAGAGTTTTAGCCTTCACAACTGTTTTCTCCAAAATGCTTGAGAGAAAACAAAAGTCTAGCAGGGATATTTTTATGTTAAGGGTTTAAGGCTCTTGTATCTACGTGTGTCCTCTCTTGTACAGAGAAGAAATTCCCTCCTTAACCCACATCCAAACTTTTCAGTAGCCAAGCATTTGAAATTAGCTGAAGTGAGAGTCAAAACACAGAAAACACTTCCTGCCAAGAACTTTCAGCTAGGACAGCTTTACAACAAATATTGAAATGTTCAGGTCATTCAGAGTAAGGGGGAGGGATCTCCTCTTACCTGGACTTCTTTCACCATCCCGTTCCTTGTGCAGTTTTTTCTGTGACAGTGGTCACTCTGATTGTGAAGTGTTCCATTGCAAACAGCACCACCTCCAGGATCAACCATTTGTGTGAAATTGATGGAAGCGGCAGGTTTTCCTCCAGAGGCTCTTGGCAAGCTTGACTTTTGAAGCTGGTGAGGGAATGGGATAAAGCACTTCAGACTGAGTGCTTGAAGGAATCCTACCAATCAGGCTTTTCCAGAAGAAGAGCGACAGCCTATCTTTTGGGAAGATCTTTGAAACTAAAAACAAATGATTACCTTTACACTCTTCAAATCAGAATGTGGCCTCCATGGTAACAGAACTGCTCCTGAAACTACAAAGGAGATTGCCAGCTCCTTGCCTGGACTGAGGCAACCAGGAGGCTGCAAAGCCAGTGGCAAACTGCGAGGAGGCCAGCAGGGAGGTGGAGAATCTTTTAAAGACACACACACACACACACACACACGCCACTGTACACTCCCCACGTGTCTCCTACGGAGGACAGTCAGTGCCAAACTGACGTCTATCCCCTTCTCACCTCCCTCCTGCATCTAATTACATTTTTGTTTGTAAACCAAGGTCAAAGTCAACACTTCTTTTTGTGGTTAAATAACATTCAGAAGTGGTTGCCAGGGGCCACAGGGAGGAGAGATAGGAAGCTACTGTTTAATGGGTAAAAGTTTCTGTCGGAGAAGATGGAAAAAGTTGGGGTGATGGATGGTGGTGATGATTGCCATGTGAATGCCACTGAACTATACAATTCAAAATGGTTAAAATTGTAAATTTTATGTAATGTATATTTTACCATAATACAAAAATGGCAAAAAAACAATTCAGAACCCACCTTATGTTAAAACCAGTGACATCGGGACTTCCCTGGTGGCTCAGTGGTTAGGAATCCACTTGCCAATGCAGGGGACATAGGTTTGAGCCTCGGTCTGGGAAGATCCCACATGCCGTGGAGCAACTAAGCCCGTGCACCACAACTACTGAGCCCACGTGCCACAACTACTGAAGCCTGCGTGCCTAGAGCCCGTGCTCTGCAACAAGAAGCCACCGCAATAAGAAGCCCGTGTACTGCAACAAAGACCCAATGCAGCCAAAAATAAAATAAATAAATAAATAAATAAATTAAAAAATAAGTTCTTGGTGAAAATGAAAACAAACAAACAAAGAAAACCCCATGACATCAATGAGAGGTACTGACTCATCCAGAATTCCGGTAAGACAGACGTCTGGGAGACAGGATATTTGGTTTCTCATTATAGCTGCATCACCTTGATCATGTGACCTTGGGAAAGCGATTTTTCTCTTTTTGCCTCAGTTTCTCCAGCTGTAAGTTGAGATAAACTATTTTTTTGTGGGCTAACGTCTGATGAAGTAGTTTGTTACAGACACAGGTGTTCTGGGGCAGCATCCCAGTCCTGACGCCTCTGGTTTACTTATCAACTCTTATTCTTTCAATGCACCAGTCACAAGAGAGGTCTGTTTTCTCCTCTCACCATCTAAAGGCATTGTGGTGACATGGTTGGTTGGACAGTGTCAATCATTTACAGCCTGTTGAGTCCTCCCAAGCTCACCCGCATGGTTCTCCTGAATGGAGCCTTCTTTAACATCAGACACTCAGAAAAAAAACCCATTTATTGGGTCAGTAGGCACAAACAAACAAGAAACACAACAAAAAGACAGACATAGTCCTGTTGCCGGAGCCTCATTTCCTGGTTCTCGGTTCTCTTGGGCAGGGTTTGTTTCCCCTCTAGGAAGATGTAGCAAACAGAGGAAGTGATCATAATGCCTCTCCCAAGCATGATTAGCCTGTGAAGATGTCCTTTTCCTCCATCCCACAGAGACTTAGAGGAATCAAAGAAGGTCTTGGGCCAAATGATGGAATAAATACCAAGTGTGCCCTCCCTTTCATGTCTCAAGATGAGAGTTTTTATTGCATTTCTCCCAACCTTTGTCATCAGAGCAGAACTTGTCTCTTAAGTGGCTGTTACAGTAGGATTTGGGAGTGAACCTGTGTTGGCTTATTTCCTTCTAGACTTAACACAAAAAAGAGAAGAAAAGGGAAGAGGGGGCACTGATAACTGCCGGCGTGACTGCCTCAGTTTAGAAAGACACACTGAAGACATGGTGTTGTTTTGACTGAGCTCTACTGACCCATACAAAGTTATTTTTTGAATAAGGATTTTGAGATAAAACTTATGAATCTTTTTTTTTTTTTTTTTTTTTTTTTTTTGCGGTACGCGGGCCTCTCACTGTTGTGGCCTCTCCCGTTGCGGAGCACAGGCTCCGGACGTGCAGGCTCAGCGGCCATGGCTCACGGGCCAAGCCGCTCCGTGGCATGTGGGATCTCCCCAGACCGGGGCACGAACCCGCGTCCCCTGCATCGGCAGGCGGACTCTCAACCACTGCGCCACCAGGGAAGCCCAAACTTATGAACCTTATACGCGTCCTCCCCTCCTCCTTTTTTCCCCCTCTTCTTCCCTCATCACTATCCTCTTCTGAATTTCCTCTCAGCCTTCCTCCTCCTCTTCATCTTATTCTTCTCATTTTTCTTTATCTTTTTTTTTTTTACAAGGGGGCAAAAACCAAAAATAAAGAAAACATGTCAAGGGGAAGGGAGAGGGATAAATTAGGAGTTTGGGATTAAAATATACACACTACTCTATCCAAAATAGTTAATCAACAAGGACCTACTCTATAGCACAGGGAACTATAGTCAATCTCTTGTAATGACCTATAATGGAAGATAATGTAAAAAAGAATATGTATATTTATATATACATGTATAACGGAATGATTTTGCTGTACACCTAAAACTAACACAACATTGTAAATCAACTGTATTTCGATAAATTTTTTTAAAGAGAGAAATGAAAACATGTCATAATGCTGAAATCTTCTTCTTTTTTTCCCCTTCCTAATCTCAATTGACAAATTTAGGTAACCATACATTAACCTTCAGGGAGTATCTACTACATGTTCTCACTTTTGAAACTTGTCTACTTGCCATATTGGAATATGTGACTTTCTGTGTGCACAGAATCTTCCTAACACTCCAACCATCTGGCATCAGGTGCCGTGGATGTGTACAATCAGTGTGCCTATTGTTTCATATCACCTCCAGTCAAAATAAGTGTGGAGGTCTGTTTGAGTGAGTGGTGGCTTTCAGTTTTAAGATATCAATTGCTATTGGTCTGAATGTTTGTATCCCCCCAACATTCACATGTTGAAATCCTGACTCCCAAAGCTATTAGGTGGTGAGGCTTTTGGGCGGCCCCTTATAAGAGGCCCAAGAAGCTCCCTTGGTCCTTCAGCCATGTGGTGTTACCTCGGAAAGGTGGCTGCTTAGGATGCAAACCCTCACCAGACACCAAATTTTCTAGTGCCTTGATCTTGGACTTCTCAGCCTCCAGAACTGTGAGCAATAAATTTCTGTTTTTCAACAGCTGCTTAGTTTATGGTATTTTGTTACAGCAGTCCAAGTAGGCTAAGTACTCAATCAACACTAATACACAAACTAAATATCGAGTATGATTCTGTGTTTCTGAATAACTAAATGTATTTCAGATCAACCAGTAAACTCAACAGATGTTTGAATAGCTACTATATATTGGGCTATTTGCTCAGCCCTTTTACACAACAATGAAAAAGACTGTTGCAATCTCCACCCTCACAGGACCAAGAGCAGCACCTGCATATCTTCTATTTAAGAGATATCTTAATTGAAGCAGCACTATTTACAATAGACAGGACATGGAAGCAACCTAAGTGTCCATCGACAGATGAATGGATAAAGAAGATGTGGCACATATATACAATGGAATATTACTCGGCCATAAAAAGAAATGAAATTGAGTTATTTATATAGAGGTGGATGGACCTAGAGTCTGTCATACAGAGTGAAGTAAGTCAGAAAGAGAAAAACAAATAACGTATGCTAACACATATATATGGAATCTAAAAAAAAAAAAAGTTTCTGAAGAACCTAGGGGTAGGACAGGAATAAAGGTGCAGATGTAGAGAATGGACTTGAGGGCATGGGAACGGGGAAGGGTAAGCTGGGACGAAGTGAGAGAGTAGCATTGACATATATACACTACCAAATGTAAAATAGATATAGCTAGTGGGAAGCAGTTGCATTGCACAGGGAGATCAGCTTGGTGCTTTGTGACCACCTAGAGGGGTGGGATAGGGAGGGTGGGAGGGAAGCTCAAGAGGGAGGGGATATGGGGATATATGTATACATATAGCTGATTCACTTTGTTATACAGCAGAAACTAACACAACATGTAAAGCAAGTATACGCCAATGAAGATGTAAAAAATACATAAACCTGCCCATTAGTGTATTAGAGGCAAAGATCTAATTAGTTAATGATGACCTTGTGGTATTTCCTGAAGGGATGTTTCTTCTTGCCTAGATACCAGCTTCTAGGGGTAGACAAGAAAGGGGTGCTCAGAGGCTTGAAAATGTGTTCTGAAAAAGTTCTGGGAACAACTTAGAGATGGAAAATTAGCAGAAAATGGAGGAAACAAACAAAACAAATGGTCAGAATTATACAATGTATAGTAATCCATTAATTCTCAGTGATTCAATCTTTACTCATATAATAGAGGATGATGCTGATGAAAAAACTAAAGTTCCAACAAGTTAGGTGACTTTTCCAAAGCCACATGATTATGTGACAGAAGTATGTTTTGAATCTAGAATTTCTGGGTTCAGAGCAAGTCCCAGATATGATATCTCTCTTTCAACTGTTATCTTGAAAATCATCAACCACCAAGAAGAAAAGAAAAACAGAAACTGTTATGATTTGGGAAATTTCATTGAATTGGCCAAATAATAAAAAATATTTTATTTTGTGTTCCTGATCCATTAAAATCCTGTGATTTATTAAAAAGGTGTAATGACATCACAATATCTACTGGAATTTGATACTCTGGGATTCCTCTACAAGGAAGTACATTTCTCAAAGAATTCAGTCTGGAAAAATTATCAGTGTAGAGACAATTCAGTTCCAAAGCTTTTCTCATCCATAGTTTGTAAACACCACAACAGAAGGAGGCTAGATACCAACATTACAGATGTCAGATATTAGTCTGTTTTTTTTTCTATCAAGACATTCACTAATAAGATGGCAAAGCTATTTTAAGTTAAAAAAAACAGTTATTGATTACTATCCCAATGTCTGCAACAGTGGGATAATTCTGCTTTTCTTCATGGAATAATTCTCCAGGGACAAGTGTCACCCAAGCCCTTATAGTGGCAATTACCTTCAGAATGTCCCTTACCAAAGAACAGGCAACTTCTCCTACCAGTGGATGTCTCAACTCCTTGCTTATGAAACCAAACATCTATCAAAGAAACCCGAAACCTTCAGGGCTCAGACTCTCAAAACATAGACTTGGTACTTCTAAGAAGTACTTGAAAGCCACTATTATAACTCTAGATACTTGGGGATGAGCTTCTCGAAGTCACTGTATTTTGGAGGCAGGGGACAGCTACCCAATTTTGTTAAACCCTCAAGCATTTTTATTTCTGTCAACATGACTTTCTTTTTTTGTAGTTAAGGACACGCTGATTCTACAATTTATATGGAAAACTAGAGGAATTAGAATAGCCAAAAAAAATTCTGAGAAAAAGAATAAAGTTGGTGAACTTAACCTGATTTAATGATTTATCTTAAAGTTACAGTAATCAAGACCGTATTGATCTATAAGATCAACAAAGCAGAATAGGGCACTTGGAAAAAGACCCACACAAGTAAAATCCACTGATTTTTGACAAAGGTGTAAAGATAATTAAAGGGAGAAAGGATAGTTTTTTCACCAAACGATGTTGGAATAAATGAACATCCTATGCAAAAATGGGGGCCTTAATCTAAAACTTACACTTTATAAAAAAGTTGACTCAAAATGAATCATAGCTCTAAATATAAAATGTAAAATCATATAAAAATTTTAAAGAAAACAAAAGAGAAAATCTTCCTGACCTGGGTTTTGACAAAGACATATTAGACATGACACAAAAACCTCAATAGATTAAAAAATTGACAAATTAAAATTCATCAAAATTAATAACTTTTGCTTTGCAAAATACACTCAAAAAATGAGAAGAAAAACTACATTCTGAGAGAAAATATGTGAAAATCACACATCTGACAAACAACTTGTATCCAGAGTATATTAAGAACTCTCAAAATTCAACAGAAACAAAAAAACCCTATTTAAAGATGGGCAAAAGACTTGCACAGACATTCCATTAAAGAAGATATATGGGAGGCAAGTAAACACATGAAAAGATGTTCAACTTCATTAACTATTAAGGAAATTCAAACTAAGAACATAATGAGATACTACTATATACCTATTAAAATGGCTAAAATAAAAACTACTGACAACATCAAGCACTGACAAGGATGGATGGCAAGGGGAATGCTCATATATTGCTGGTGGGGATGCAAAATGGTACAGCCAGTCTGGAAAATCATTTGTTTGTTTCTAAAAAGTCAAACATAGACTCCCGTATAACCCAGCTATCCAACTACTAGATATTTACCCTAGAGACATGAAATCTTTTATTTTAATTTTTTGAATTTTATTTTATTTATTTTTTTATACAGCAGGTTCTTATTAGTTATCCATTTTATACATATTAGTGTATACATGTCAATCCCAATCTCCCAATTCATCACACCACCCAACCCCTGCCACTTTCCCCCCTTGGTGTCCATACGTTTGTTCTCTACATCTGTGTCTCTATTTCTGCCCTGCAAACCTGTTCATCTGTACCTACCATTTTTCTAGGTTCCACATGTATGCGTTAATATATGATATTTGTTTTTCTCTTTCTGACTTACTTCACTCTGTATGACAGTCTCTAGATCCATCCACTTCTCTACAAATGACCCAATTTCATTCCTTTTTATGGTTGAGGAATATTCCATTGTATGTATCTACCACAACTTCTTTATCCATTCATCTGTCAATTGGCATTTAGGTTGCTTCCATGACCTGGCTATTGTAAATAGTGCTGCAATGAACATTGGGGTTCATATGTCTTTTTTTTTTTTTTTTTTTTTTTTGCCGTACGTGGGCCTCTCACTGTTATGGCCTCTTCCATTGCAGAGCACAGGCTCCGGACACACAGGCTAAGTGTCCATGGCTCACGGGCCCAGCCGCTCCGTGACATGTGGGATCTTCCTGGACCGGGACACGAACCCATGTCCCTGCATCGGCAGGCAGACTCTCAATAACTGCGCCACCAGGGAAGCCCCATATGTCTTTTTGAATTATGGTTTTCTCTGGGTATATGCCCAGTAGTGGGATTGCTGGGTCACATGGTAATTCTATTTTTAGTTTTTTAAGGAACCTCCATACTGTTCTCCATAGTGGCTGTATCAATTTACATTCCCACCAACAGTGCTAGAGGGTTCCCTTTTCTCCACACCATCTCCAGCATTTGTTGTTTGTAGATTTCCTGATGATGGCCATTCTAACTGGTGTGAGGTGATACCTCATTGTAGTTTTGATTTGCATTTCTCTAATAATTAGTGCTGTTAGCAGATTTTCATGTGTTTCTTGGCCATCTGTATGTCTTCTTTGGAGAAATGTCTATTTAGGTCTTCTGCCCATTTTTTGATTGGGTTGTTTGTTTACTTAATATTTAGCTGCATGAACTGTTTATATATCTTGGAGATTAATCCTTTGTCCATTGATTCATTTGCAAATATTTTCTCCCATTCTGAGGGTTGCCTTTTCATCTTGTTTATAGCTTCCTTTGCTGTGCAAAACCTTTTAAGTTTCATTAGGTCTCATTTGTTTATTTTTGTTTTTATTTCCATTACTCTAGGAGATGGGTCAAAAAAGATCTTGCTGTGATTTATGTCAAAGAGTGTTCTTCCTATGTTTTCCTCTAAGAGTTTTATAGTGTCTGTTTTTACATTTAGGTCTTTAATCCATTTTGAGTTTATTTTTGTGTATGGTGTTAGGGAGTGTTCTAATTCTATTCTTCTACATGTAGCTGCTCAGTTTTCCCAGCACCACTTAGTGAAGAGAGTGTCTTTTCTCCAAGGTATATCCTTGCCTCCTGTGTCATAGATTAGTTGACCATAGGTGGATGGGTTTATCCAATCTGAATTGGATCCTTGCTGGGTAGAGTAATCTTGGTTGTAGATTCTTCCCTTTTATCACTTTAAATATATCATGCCACTCCCTTCTGGCTTATTGAGTTTCTGCTGAGAAATCTGCTGTTAATCTTATGGGAGTTTCCTTGTATGTTATTTGTCATTTTTCCCTTGTTGCTTTTAATAATTTTTCTTTGTGTTTAATTTTTGTCAATTTGATTACTATGTGTATTGGCGTGTTTCTCCTTGGGTTTATCCTACCTGGGACCTCTCTGCTTCCTGGACTTGGTGACTATTTCCTTTCCCAAGTTAGGGAAATTTTTGACTATAATTTCTCCAAATAATTTCTCGGGTGTCTTCTCTCTCTCTACTCCTTCTGGGACCCCTATAGTGCGAATGTTGGTGTGTTTAATATTGTCTCAGAGGTCTCTTAGACTGTCTTCTTTTTCTTTTCGTTCTTTTTTCTTTATTCTGTTCCATGGCAGTCAGTTCCACCATTCTGTCTTCCAGGTCACTTACCCATTCTTCTGCCTCAGTTATTCTGCTATTGATTCCTTCTAGTGTATTTTTCATTTCAGTTATTGTATTGTTCATCTCTGTTTGTTCTTTAATTCTTCTAGGTGTTTGTTCTTTAATGCTTCTAGGTCTTTGTTAAACATTTCTTGCCTCTTCTCGATCTTTGCATCTATTCTTTTTCCGAGGTCCTGGATCATCTTCACTATCATCATTCTGAATTCTTTTTCTGAAAGGTTGCCTGTCTCCACTTCAATTAGTTGATTTTCTGGGGTTACTGTTCTTGGACCCCCAGGTTGGGAAGCCTGACATGGAGCTCAGAATCTTCACTCCAGTGGTGGACTTTTGTGGTATAATTGTTCTCCAGTTTGTGAGTTACCCACCCAGTGTTATGGGGTTTGACTTTATTGTGATTGCACCCCTCCTACCATCTCATTGCAGCTTCTCCTTTGTCTTTGGATGTGGGGTATCTTTTTTGGTGAGTTCCAGTGTCTTCCTTTGATGATTGTTTAGCAGTTATTTGTGATCCGGTCCTCTCACAAGAGGGAGTGAGTGCACATCCTTCTACTCCACCATCTTGAACCAATCTTTATCTCCTGGGATCGTCCTCCCAACCCAGAAGAGGTCAGGTGTGTGGGTGGGCTAATGCCCTTCTCCTCAAAAACCATCCTCACATATTCTTCATCCCAGATTTCCATAACTAGGTTTTAAATGAATATTTGGCATATTAAATTACAAATTGGGACCCTAGTAAATTTCAATCTATAAACCTTATAACTTCTGTGTGAAATAGGAGCAATTACTCTTGTGATTGTTAATTGAATAATATGCGATTGACATATGTTGAGTAGGCTAAATTCTTAAAGGAACAGTGCCATTTATAAACTTAGTTAATGCACTGCCTTCAAACATTTAAAACTTAATTAAATGGCTTTAAAATTTAAAACATAAAAACACTTGAATGTATTTTATTTTCTTTTAAGTACTTCAAATGGCTATTGGGGAAACTTTTATCCTGAGCAAGCAAAACCTTGCCAAGTACAAACATGAATCATATAATTTTAATATATTTAAATAAATTTATATGGTAATAACATTCTCCTCAATGTTGGGATACTGTCTATAAACTAGTTAATAAACTAGTTAATATTATAAACTAGTTAATATTCTGTTACATATACTAACTTAAATATTATAGATTCTTTGGCTCATTCACACACATACCTTATTCCTAAACTTAATAAGCAAGTATTAATACTATGGGTTTAATTTTCTTTATCATGTCCCTATTCACATCCATATTCCCAAGATTGAAAATGCAGTCACCCGACTTTAAGGAACAAGTATACCCACTCAGCAAAGCTGAGGTTCCTGATATCGTTCCTAAGGGGAAAGAGAATTGACACAGGTGTGAGGGCTCCAAGGGCCTTGGAATTCAGGAAGGCTGACCCAGAGCCCCAGTGACTGGCTGGCCCCATATTTGCCATCATGTCAACTGGGAGCTCTGAGTTCACACTGCCCAGCAATCTGCTCCTGGCTCTTTATTTAGGAAGAACATACTCTGTAATCCTCCACCACTCATCTCTTTATTGTCACACTGTTTCTTGCAATGTTTTCACATTCTTCTCACTTAAAAAATCTAAAGTCATTTTACAGCATCTTCATGGATCCTGCTTCTTTTCACACAGTTGTTCCATTGTGTGTTCAGGCCTAGCTCTTTGGTTGTTCCCAAGATGATTTCAGTCATTCTGGTTTCATGTATTGCTGTACCACAGACATCAAGTTCCTTCATTAGCTCATACAATATAAGATCAGTGTATTTAATAAAGCAGAACTGTGATAATCAAGTCATCTATAAGTCCTTTAGATATTTTACAGCCTCAATGCTCATTATCAGGCTTATGTGGGCATAAGGAACTGGACTGAATAGATATCAAATTGATGTCAAAATATGGATTTTAAAAAATTAACCCCCTGAGATAAACTTATTTTAATTATATTTTCTTTTTAATTTAAAAGGAAAAAGCCATAACCAAATTACTGGACAGTGTTGACATGGTGTATTGATAAAGTTTTACTTTGTTATCTCTTCAATGGTTGAAATAAGATGGATAATATATATGTGAAACCATTTATCCTGTAAAGAAGCAGATTTCTAGTAATAAAGAAACTCTTTAGATGTGTCTACTAGATGCAGTTTAATCAGATTCCTCGCAAATTAATGATTGCCTAAATGGGCCAATCACTGTTCTTAGCTCTTAGGAAATAGAGATGAATCTGACACAGTCGGTACTTTCAAATAACTGTGGGCAAGAGAGACACATCAAGAGCTCTAGTCCAATGTGAGGGTGGTGAGAAAACCAGGGAGCATAAGTAAGGGAGCACCTAATTTTACCAAGTCATGGTAAACCACACATTGGAGGCAGTATTTGAATAAGGCTTGGAACATGAATAGACGAGGGTCAGAAGACAAGATGGGGAAAGAATGTTTCTGGTAGAGGGAGTGGCATGAATGCAAAATGTGAGGCATATATGAGAAAATATGTGAGAAAAGAGACCTTGTGACAGTGAGGAGAGACAGATCAACTTTCTCCAAGTGAGGGGGTAAGTCTGGAGTCCTCTGTGAATGGCAGAGGGGATGTGGAGCTGGGAGAGCATGAGGAAGGGATGAAGGCAGGTGGTGGAAGGAAACCTCACAGCCTTCTTTTTTTAAAAAAAAATTTTTATTGAAGTACAGTTGATTTATAATGTGTTAATTTCTACTGAACAGCAAAATGATTCTGTTATACATATGTATATATTCTTTTTTATATTCTTTCCCATTATGGTTTATCACAGGGTGTTGACTATAGTTCCCTGTGCTCTATAGTAGCACCTTGTTGTTTATCCATCTTATATATAACAGTTTGCATCTGCTAATCCCAAACTCCCAATCCTTCCCTCCTCCACACTCCCACCCCCTTGACAACCACAAGTCTATCCTCTATGTCTGTGAGTCTGTTTCTGTTTCATAGATAAGTTCATTTGTGTCACATTTTAGATTCCACATGTAAGTGATATCATGTGGTATTTGTCTTTCTCAAATCCCAGGTGTGTGGAAACCTGGCAGAGCAGAGATAAGATTGCTCACTTTCTACTCCCTCCAGAGTGGGCTTTTGTATGAACAACTCCAGAATGGAGAAAGAGAGAGACAAGGGGAAAAACATGCTACATGTGACCAAACCAGAAGCCTGAATTGACCAAGAAGTAATTGAAATTCTTGGAGAAAATCCAGAAAGTGACCACATCAATCTGTCTGCTCTCAGATGGAAATTGTTACTTTTAACCAAGGTGAAGTTAAGTTTAGTTTTTACATCTCTGGGTTTTGTGCACTACTGTGATTGAGAAAGTCAGGAATAACACATCTTTACCACCACCTACCTTTGCTTGAACCAGGTCATACCCACCATAGCGGATGCAGTCAGTGCCTCATTCACAACTTTGAACCCCGGGGTCCCTGAATGACAGTTCCCTGACTTGCCAGCTGCCTCCTGCATCTCCCTGTGCCTGTGCAGGTTCTCTGACCATGGGGTGTGCTCTCTGTGCAGTGAGGTCCGATGTGCTGGGGAGTCACGTCCCTAGGAGCAATCCTCAAACAACGAAGGAAAGGAGTTGGTGTATAAATGCCCCATACTTTTTCTTCTCTATGGGACAATTCTGAGGTGTGTCCACAGTCTCCCCAGAGTCCCCAGTGGGAATGCACCCTGTTCCCTCGGTAGTAACCGTCATGTGAAAGCATCTCTTGTTAGCTTTCCACCTTTCCTTGTTTTACTTCTCTTCTTGAAAACACCTCCAAATAAACTGCTTGCACCCAAACCCTTTTCTCAGAGTTTATTTGGGGGAAACCTAAGCAAAGACAAACAAGTCCCAGTTAGTCTATCAGATCTACTGATTGGAGATCCAATTAGCTCTTTTGAATTATCAATAAGAGATGGTACATGAAACGAACTCAGTACGTTCATTGAATAAAAAACATCAATAAATTTAGGAGAGAGACAGGAAAGCTGTGCTCTTGTGCCTCCCATAGGAAAGGTTTATGGGATATTTGTGAGAAGAGGGTCTCTTACACCCTAGTTAGGGAAAGGAAAGTCATGCATTTTGAGTTATAATATCATAAAAGCGCTAAACATCTGAATGAGGAACAGGCTCCACAAATTCTTTTAGCATGTGTTTTATCTGCAGAAAAAGTAAACTGAACTTATCCGTTCTTTAAAGATTTGATGGACAGAAATCCTGTTTTTAGCTAGAAAGGGATGATAAATGGAAATTATATGTTCAGTATTTATTAGTTTTCTATTGCTGTGGTAACAAATTATCATAAACTCAGCTGAAACAACATAGATTCATCATCTTACAGTTCTGTAAGTCAGGAGTCTGACATGGGTCTCACTGGGCTAAAATCAAGGTAACAGCAGGGTTGCATTCCTTTCTGGAGGCTCTATGGAAGAATCTGTTTCTTTGGCTTTTCCAGCTTCTAGAGGCCACCTGCATTCCTTGGATTATGGTCCCCTTCCTCCATCTTCAAAGTCAGTAATGTTGCATCTTTCCAACTTTTATTCAGTTGTACATCTTTGACTGACTACAGCTGGGAAGGTTCTCAGCTTTTAAGAAACCATGTGATTAGATTGTGATGATCTGGATAATCCAAAATAACATCAGAATAATGTCAATTGCATGCACAAAGTCCCTTTTGCCATGTACGATAACATAGTGACCATAGTCACAAGTTCCAGGGATGAGGGTATGGACATCTTTGGGTGGGCCATTATGCTGCCTACCACAGTACCTATTACTACTAACTTAATATATATAAAACAATCACAGATGGTTGCTTTCATTTATTGCTTTTATTTTTTAAAGAAGTATTGTAAATGTGTATTTTTAAAGGCTTTCATAGGTTCATTCTCAAATTGACCATCTTAAACCTTTTAAAAGCATTTTTAATTGCAATCTAATATTCATAGACAAAAGAACACTCAATAAATTTTCAAAAAGTGAACTTACCTAGGAACTACAGTCAGATCAAGAAATAGGACACGTCTAGCATGCAGAACACTTCTCATGCTCTGACCCACTCACCGTTCCCTTCTCCCGCCAAAAAACTGGTATCTTGATTTATATCACCACAGATTAGTTCTGCCTCTTAATCTGATACAGAGAATTATACAGACTCTATTCTTTTGTGTCTGGCTTCTTTCACTCAAATATTGTCCTGAGAGTTTTCTGTGTTGTACCAATAAGCTGTTCATTGTCACTGGTATAGAGTTTCCATTTTATGAACATATCATCATTTATTTATCCATTCTATGGTGGACATATGTGTTGTTTCTAGTTTTTAACTATTATAATTGTCGCTACTGTGAATTTTCCAGTATATCTTTTGGTAACCATATACGTACATTAATGTTGGGTATGTACCTAACAAACCCAAAGTGTGCATGTGCTCATCTTTGGAAGACGTTGACAAGTGTTCCAGGTGTTTGTGCCATGAGCATTCCAGTGGTTCTACACCCTCACCAACACTTGTTATTTTCTGTCTTTTAAATATGTTAACCATTCGGGTGAGTGTATACGGTATCTCATTATGATTTGTTTGTTTGTTGTTGTTTTCTATTTTTTAAAGGTAGAATTTACAGATAGTGAAATGCACAGATCTTGAGGGTACAATTCAATGAATTTTATCAAACTCGAAGCTTGTTTGAACTTTAAGATTCTACTTTGTTTGTGCATTTTTCTATCAAGAGGGTTTTGGGAGAATTAAATCTCTTGTGGTTGAAGAGGGAAAACTGTGTTTACTTCATGATCTTAGCCCACTACTTCTAGAGCCAGGCATAATAAGGAGGCACAAGCAGGCATCCAATCGAGTCTGTGGACCGCTGGACTGACTGAGTCAGTACAGGTTACTCATTTCATAGGTCATTTACCTACTGACCTGAGGGGACACATCCAAGGAAAGGAAAGGCAGAGCCTCAGAAACATTACATAGCAGCCTGGCATCATGAAAGTTTGCCTATTTGGGTCCAAGCTCTTGTTGATGGTGCCAAACCACAAGTATGTGATAAGAATGAACTCAAGAGCATTCAGACTTCAAAATAGTCGCTTTCTTTCTTATTTTGGCTCTTGTTGCATTCCTGTATGACTCACATACCACCAGGTATTTATGTCATTCTTAAAATACGTTCTCCTCCCTGCCCCTGGCACACACAGTCTTGATGATTCACAGTACAGCAAATGTGCCATGTATCTTTAATTAGCCTACAAGTAAAGAAGGTAGAAAAAGTAGTGGGCTTGTGAATAGACAGTAGCCTGGATATTCTCTGTCCAATGAAACAGCCTCAACTTTTATTTCAGTAATACGCATCCTGTGGAGGCTGGGTGGTGTAGGTAACAGGCTTTGCTGGAGTTGAGCAAATTGATTTCTCTGAATCTTGTTTGTTTCCATCTATAAAAGATGATAACAACCTCGAGGGCTGTTACAAGGATTATGTGAGAGAACATTGGAAAGTATAAGGTACAAAAGTTTTGAGTCTCTCTTCCTCCTTTACCCACGGATACTGTTAGCGATGATATAATGACATTCATAGAGTTAAGAAGAAGAGGTTCAAAGACAACATGCTAAGTTTGACTGATGATATAAAGTCATCCATCAGGAAGGCTCCACAGAGTGACTGTGACTTCAAATAATACTCATTCTCTCATCACTTCTACCCAAGAAACCAGGAAGGGGCTGGACATTGACAGGGACCACATTACCCAGTTCAAGTGTGAGGTCCACACTGAAGTCACCCAGGCCATGTCAGACCGTGACCTCCAAGACTGACCATGGTCAGCTCCCTTTCCTTGGCCAAAGAAGAAAAGGCATAGAACAGTGTCCCTGGGAGCATTTTATGGGCCAGTCCTAGAAGTGGCACATATCATGTTTTCCTAATTCCACTAGCTGCAACTCGGTCACCTGGCCACATGTAATGACAAGGGAGGCTGGGAAATGCCATCTAGCTGTGTGTCTGGGAAGAAGAGGAGAATATAGATTTTGATGACCATTAGCCATCTCACCTCAGATGGTCCATAGCCTGAACCAGGGTAACCATTCTCACCATCATGGCAATATAGTCATTGCCACATAGCTGTGGCAGCAAAAGCAGGTAAAGATGAGAAGCTCTCAAAAATGTTTATCTTGTTGCTTAAAACCTATTTCTAGATCTCTTGAATGCAAAGACTCAGTGGGAGACATTTACGTCGCCTGTCTCTCACTTTGCTAGGCAGTGTATTTGGACTCCTAAGTGTGACTGGATCATTTTACACCCTTATGGGGCATGATCTGGTCTAAAAAGCCCACCTGGTTCCAGACACTTGAAGGATAAATCTATCCTTGGGTTGCCTGACCCTGGAGGTATATCCCAAGGTGATTCTGTGCCTTGGGATGGAGACATTTTCTAAGCTTCCAAGGGGCTTGTGGCTGAGCCTTTCCCATGCTGGTAACAGGTTCAGGATCGTGGATCCTCGGAGATGACATGCATTGGGACTGTTGGGGGGCTAAACGTCTCTAGGCACAGCCATCGTATAGATAGCACACGTAACTCACAGCGCATGACTCAGCTGTGCCCAAAATATAACTTTTTCTTACAACTTAATGTTAATTTTGAGGACCTTCCCTCATTCCATCAGGTGGTTGAGATAATCTCAGTCCATTGATGTAGTTATGAGGAGCTTTCCTGAAATCAGGTTGGTATGGAGACAGCAGGCTTGGAGAGTGTCAATGTCCTTGGTCCTTGACAGATGCACCTGAGTATCTTCTCATTCTGCCCTCTGCCCCTTTCAGCTCTGGCAGATTTCTCTCTGCTTTCCCTGTGCCACCTGGGAAGGCAAAGGAGTCATTCTTCTCCTTCTCTGCCAGGTTGGGGACCAGGGATCCTTACAAGTTTGCCCAGGGTCCCATGCTCTTCATTTGTTCTCTCTCAAGGGAGTTTCTTCCTTTAAGGGGGCACTGCCTGGGGGGCAGGGCAAGCACCTCTCACGGCCACCCACCTGTGCTTCCTCTCTCCTTACTTCCCTTCGTATCACCCTCTTCTCAACCTGGAAGCATCTTTCTTCTAGTCCCTCAGAACATCCCTCTCTCCTCAAACCTGCTACTGTCATTCATATGAGTCTTTTGTGTTCTCCCAAAGACTTCACTTTTGGAACACAGAATTCCAAAACAGGTTATTATTATCGTTTTTTCATTCCTCTGCATTCTGTTCTGTAAGCTCTCTCTCCTAGTTCAATGAGAATAAAGCATCTTAACAGCTAGGATGAGGGATGAGGAGGAGAGTGATGATGATCATTAGTCAATACATTATTCTAATAATAATCCATATATATTAGAATAATATATATTAGAATAATACTCTACAACAATAATTCACCTACTTACCTTACCACATAGAGAAACACATACATACAAAGAAAGCAGGTGAATATAATTTGCCACTATAGTATCTGAAATAGATGTGTGTGAGCTTAGTCACTTCACATTGTTTGCATTCAGCTACATACATACATACACTGAGGTATACTGTAAATAAATTTGTAAGAAAAAAAATGGTCATGACTTGGAAATGAATGAGAAAAATTATGCAGTGTCCTTTCAGTGGATTGTAAGATACAGTCTAGAGAACTCTGAGGAGATCATCTGATTCTGTTAGTCTTTTGATTGATTTTCTGTTGCCTATTTTACAATTCTGTAGGGATGGAAGTTAACGTGTAGAAAACTGATAGCAATGGTAATGATGATTCTTGTGGCTAGCACTGCAAATGAACATTGACTGGTAGAGATACATCAATTTCTGCCAATTTGAATAGATAACCCCAAACGTTATATTGCATTACCTTAGAGGACACTCTTCTGTTTTATATTTATTAGAACATTCATTTCTGTATGTATCTATCTATACCAATATTTGTTCTTCAAATTCTTCTTTGATCCAGTTAACATAATACTGTTGATTATTAATGAATAAGTTGAATAAAATCCTTGATGTGTTCGTTTTATATTTGTTTGAAAGTTAAGTTTTTACTTTTGAAAATTATACAGTAGCTATTTGTGATATAAGCTGTTTCTTTGGCATCTAAATTGCCATTCTCATCCTCTCTTTGCTCCATCAGCAATATTCCAAACAGCTTCTCAAGGTTCTTCCACATTTCGTTTAGTCTTCAAAATAATCTTTGCAATAATAGGCAATAAAATTTCCATTTTACACATTAAAAACTGAGGCTCAGAGCATGATTTGTTTAATTGTAGGTCTCAGGTAGTTAAAAAGTCATCTGTAAGACAACTGTGCTTTCACTAATTATCGAGCATGCTTCAAACCTCTTTACCCTTCTTACATGAACCATTTTAAAGTAAAAAATGCTCAGGATTATGCAATCCTCCTGTAACGTTAAAAGTAATGGAAGACCTTATGGTCCTCATTTTAAGCCTTTTCAAGAAAAAGCAAACTGTTAACTTTGGAGGTTTAAATTCAAAGCGACATTTGGTAAGAAATCAAGACTGATGAGCCAATAACTTTTGCATCTCTACTTTATAGAGAGTGATCTGTAGGACGCTGGGTAATGTATGTCAGTTGCATCAAGAAATATATAATATTTAAGTGGCTAGCAATCAAGAATCCAACTGTGAAGGTAAGGAATGTACATGTAAAATATCAGTAGAATATGTCCCTTAAGATGAAAAGACCTAAGCAACATTTTTCAGAAAAGGAATAGTTGACTTCACAATTAATTAGGAATTGGTGATCAAATGAATTCTTCTTCTCCTCGGTGGAAAGAGAAAAGCACAAAAGATAATGATTTATATCAGCTTGGTGTTCAGATTCAAAATCGGTCAGTGAATCCTGATTATTTTCCTTTTTCTCACTACTCCAAACCACAAGGAAGGTGTAATTCAAAGTCGAATGGTACCAGTAATGATGTACTTCTTATAATATATGTAATAATTTTTGCTTTCTTCAGACTGGCTTGTCTTCATTGTTTTTTTTTTTTTCCTGCCCTGATCTCTTGGTTCCTGACATTTTGCAGAGCTGCACTTCTTCTTGAACTTCCAGATAGAGAAAATATGTGGAATGACTAGACCTAAGGACAATCCTTCAGCCCTGTGCCCCGTCCAGTCATAACTTTCCTAAGGGTTGTCATTATCCTGACTTGTACCAGAACAGATTAGCTTGCCTTCTTTTTGACTTCATATTAATGCAACCATGCAAAATGTACTCTTTTGTGTCTCCTTTCTTTAACTCAACATTATGATTGTGAGATTTTTCCATATAGTTGTGTGTAATGGTAATTTATTCATTCTTATTGCTGGATAACATTCATTTTATAGAATCTTAAAATTGTTACTGCTATTATCATAGTAAGTTTCCTTTTCCACCAGATTTGTCCTCTGTCATGTATGCACATACACAGACACATTGTGATGAATTCACTCTACTTTGAACAGAAATGGGGAAGGTAGGGTTGTATATTAACTGGGTTTTGACCTTTGAATAGGGTGTTAGTTGCCCAGTAACCACAATTGGTTAAATATCCAGAAGATATTGGTTGCCACATTTAATCACATCATCTTCTCTTCCAAATGGCTACTTTTTTTTTTTTTTTCTCCTGTGAGTGAGCTAGTGTAGGAAACTTAAGCTGGCAACATACCAAATCTATACTCAATCTGTTTTTCCAGGTCTGGGAACCTGACAACTTTCCCTCACTCCATTCCCAGCTAGTTAATATCTAGTGCTTACCATAGCAGTATGATGATGAGTATGAAGAAATCATGCATACATAATGAAATGTGAAAAAATTCACAGAAACATACCACAAGTAACATGGGCATCAATTATACCTCAGCTTCTTTTGAATGCAGAGGTAGGTCATCAGATATTTTCTTCTAAAGTTTTGAAATTGAATATCACACAATTCACTCATTTAAAGCATACAATTCAATGCTTTTCACTCCACTCAGAGTTGTGCAATCATCACCAAATCAATGTTAGAACATCTTCATTACTCTAAAAGGAAACTCCACACCCATTAGCAGTCACTCTTCATTTCTCCTCAGTTTCTCCCTCCGCCTACCTCCCCACCATTTCCCCCTAGCTAGACAACCATTCATCTACTTTTTGTCTCTATAGTTTTACCTTTTCTGGACAATTCATATCAATGGAATCACACATGTGTGTTCTTTTGAGAATGGCTTCTTTCATTACTTTTTTCCTTTTTAAGGTTTAATAATATTCCACTGTATAGATATACCACATTTTGTTTATCCACTCACCAGTTGATGGATATTTGGATTGTTTCCACCTTTTGGTTATTATAAATAATGCTGCCATGAACATTTGTGTACAGGTTTTTATTTCTCTTGAGTATACATGTAGGAGTGGAATTTCTGGGCCATATGTTAACTCTATGTTTAACATTTGAGGAACTGCCAGACTGCTTTCCAATGTGGCTGCACCATTTTACATTGCACCCAGCAATGGATAAGGGTTCTAATTTCTCCACATCCACACTAACAGTTGTAATTATCTGTTTTTTTTATTACAGATATTCTAGCAAGTATGAAGTGGTATCTCACTAGTCATTTCCCTGATTGATAATGATTCTGAGCATCTCTTCATGAGCTTACTGATTATGTGCATATCTTCTTTGGAGGAAGGATTCTATTCAAATCCTCTGTCTACTTTTAAATTGGGTTATTTGTCTTTATTGTTAAGTTGTAAGAATTCTTTATGTATTTTAGTTACATGTTCTGTCATATATATGATTTGCAAATATTTTCTCCCATTCTGTAGGTTGTCTTTTTTATTTTCTTGATGGTATTCTTTGAAGCACAAAAGTTTTAAATTTTGATGAAGTAAAATTTACCTGTTTTTCTTTTTCACTTGTGATTTTGGTGCCTTTGAACTTTATTCTTAAGATTTCAAAGCATTTTTGAATTGATAATACTTAAAAATTCATTGTATTTTTTTCCCTGAAACTTGATATGTTTACTATCATTTCAGGGAAGAATTTCTAATGGCAAATCAGTCAGTGATTTTCTATATGTTTTTGGGAGGTTGGAATTCCCACTTCTGCTTAGGGCTGGTTTGAATTAAAAATTTGTTTAAAAAATGCAATGGAATTTTTTTTTCTAATAAGAAAAATAAGAATGACCAGGAAATGAATGACCCTGGAATCAATATTAGGAAAAGAATGTTTGGTTGCCTATTGGCATCCGGTTATCTTGGTGGCCAAGATGAGACGATCCTAGTATTATGTACTTACTTATTCCGGGCCCCAGGCTGGGCTAAGCACTGGGGGAGGCTGACAAGCAGGATGAGCTCTGTTCCACTTAGGATCTTACAAAGTAAGTGGAAGAGACTTAATCTAACACACAGGAAGCAATTTATAAACAATCTTTCTAATTCCCAGAGTATCCAGTTTAATGCACTTTGAATAAGTACTAAGTAAATGTGTAGACAATTAACTAAAAGATGTTATAGAATCAGAGACTAAATTATATGGTATGGATTATAATCATAGTGTGACCTTGGGCAAGCCTGTTCACCTTTCTGAGCTTCAGTTTATTCGTCTATAAGTGGGGGCAATAATAATGCTTAGTTCAGAGGTTTGTAAGGAAGGGCAAAGGAGACTTTGCCCATGCAAGTGTGCATGTAACTAACAAGACTCATAGTTGCTATGGGAACAGAGTGGGAACAGAGGCAGCAAGGGGGAGGGGTTCAGACATGGGGTCTAGAATTAAACAGAATTGGGTGAAAATTTAATATCTGTGTGCAGTGGGACAAGTTGTTTTTTGTAAAAATTACTTTATTAGATTGCTGTATGGAGTTTCTTTTTTTTTTTTTTTTTTCTGTACGCGGGCCTCTCACTGTTGTGGCTTCTCCTGTTGCGGAGCACAGGCTCCGGACGCTCAGGCTCAGCGGCCATGGCTCACGGGCCTAGCCGCTCCGCGGCATGTGGGATTTACCTGGACCGGGGCACGAACCGTGTCCCCTGTATCGGCAGGCGGACTCTCAACCACTGCACCACCAGGGAAGCCCTGTTTTGTTTTTTTTTTTAATTTAATTTAATTTTTTTTATACAGCAGATTCTTATTAGTCATCAATTTTATACACATCAGTGTATACATGTCAATCCCAATCGCCCAATTCATCACACCACCACCCCCAATCCCCCTCCGTTTTCCCCCCTTGGTGTCCATACGTTTGTTCTCTACATCTGTGTCTCAATTTCTACCTTGTAAACCAGTTCATCTGTACCATTTTTCTAGGTTCCACATATATGTGTTAATATACGATATTTGTTTTTCTCTTTCTGACTTACTTCACTCTGTATGACAGTCTCTAGATCCATCCACGTCTCAACAAATGACCCAATTTCGTTCAATTTTATGGCTGAGTAATAGTCCATTGTATATATGTACCACATCTTCTTTATCCATTCGTCTGTTGATGGGTATTTAGGTTGCTTCCATGACCTGGCTATTTTAAATAGTGCTGCAATGCACATTGGGGTGCATGTGTCTTTTTCAATTATGGTTCTCTCTGGGTATATGCCCAGTAGTGGGATTGCTGGATCATATGGTAATTTTATTTTTGTTTTTTAAGGAACCTCCATACGGTTCTGCATAGTGGCTGCATCAATATACATTCCCACCAACAGTGCAAGAGGGTTCCCTTTTCTCCACACCCTCTCCAGCATTTGTTGATTGTAGATTTTCTGATGACGCCCATTCTAACCGGTGTGAGGTGGTACCTCATTGTAGTTTTGATTTGCATTTCTCTAATAATTAGTGATGTTGAGTAGCTTTTCATTTGCTTCTTGGCCATCTGTATGTCTTCTTTGGAGAAATGTCTATTTAGGTTTTCAGCCCATTGTGGGACTGGGTTGTTTGTTTTTTTTAAATTGAGCTGCATGAGCTCTTTATATATTTTGGAGATTAATCCTTTGTCCATTGATTCATTTGCAAATATTTTCTCCCATTCTGAGGATTGTCTTTATGTCTTGTTTACAGTTTCCTTTTCTGTGCAAAAGCTTTGAAGTTTCATTAGGTCCCATTTGTTTATTTTTGTTTTTATTTCCACTACTCTAGGAGGTGGATCAAAAAAGATCTTGCTGTGATTTATGTCAAAGAGTGTTCTTCCTATGTTTTTCTCTAAGAGTTTTATAGTGTCTGGTCTTACATTTAGGTCTCTAATCCATTTTGAGTTTATTTTTGTGTATGGTATTACGGAGTGTTCTAATTCCATTCTTTTACATGTAGCTGCCCAGTTTTCCCAGCACCACTTATTGAAGAGATTGTCTTTTCTCTGTTGTATATCCTTGCCTCTTTTGTTATAGATTAGTTGACCATAAGTGCATGGGTTTATCTCTGGGCTTTCTATCTTTTTCCATTCATCTATATTTCTGTTTTTGTGCCAGTATCATATTGTCTTGATTACTGTAGCTTTGTATTATACTCTGAAGTCAGGGAGTCTGATTCCTCCAGCTCCGTTTTTTTCCCACAAGACTGCTTTGGCTATTCGGGATCTTTTGTGTCTCCATACAAATTTTAAGATTTTTTGTTCTAGTTCTGTAAAAAACACCATTGGTAATTTAATAGAGGTTGCATTGAATCTGTTGATTGCTTTGGGTAGTATAGTCATTTTAACACTATTGATTCTTCCAATCCAAGAACATGGTATATTTCTCAATCTGTTTGTATCACCTTTAATTTGTTTCATCAGTGTCTTATAGTTTTCTGCATACAGGTCTTTTGTTTCCCTAGGTAAGTTTATTCCTAGGTACTTTATTCTTTTTGTTGCAGTGGTAAATGGGAGTGTTTCCTTAATTTCACTTTCAGATTTTTCATCATTAGTGTATAGGAATGCAAGAGATTTCTGTGCATTAATTTTGTATCCTACAACTTTACCACATTCATTGCTTAGCCTTAGTAGTTTTCTGGTAGCATCTTTAAGATTCTCTATGTATAGTATCATGCCATCTGCAAACAGTAACAGTTTTACTTCTTATTTTCCAATATGTATACATTTTATTTCTTTTTCTTCTCTGATTGCCGTGGCTAGGACTTCCAAAACTATGTTGAATAATAGTGGTGACAGTGGACATCCTTGTCTTGTTCCTGATCTTAGAGGAAATGCTTTCAGTTCTTCACCATTGAGAATTATGTTTGCTGTGGGTTTGTCATATATGGCGTTTATTATGTTGAGGTAGGTTTCCTCTATGCCCACTTTCTGGAGAGTTTTTATCATAATTGAGTGTTGAATTTTGTCAAAAGCTTTTTCTGCATATATTGAGATGGTCATATGGTTTTTCATCTTCAATTTGTTAATATGGTTTATCACATTGATTGACTTGTGTATATTGAAGAATCCTTGCATCCCTGGGATAAATCCCACTTGATCATGGTGCATGGTCCTTTTAATGTGTTGTTGGATTCTGTTTGGTAGTATTTTGTTGAGGATTTTTGCATCTATATTCCACAGTGATATTGGTCTCTAATTTTCTTTTATTGTAGTATCTTTGTCTGGTCTTGGTACCAGCATAATGGTGGCCTCATAGAATGAGTTTGGGAGTATTCCTTCCTCCACAATTTTTTGGAAGAGTTTGAGAAGGATGGGTGTTAGCTCTTCTCTAAATGTTTGATAGAATTCACCTCTGAAGCCATCTGGTCCTGGACTTTTGTTTGATCAAAGATTTTTAATCACAGCTTCAATTTCATTACTTGTAATTGGTTTGTTCATATTTTCTATTTCTTCCTGGTTCAGTCTTGGAAGGTTATACCTCTCTAAGAATTTGTCCATTTCTTCCAGGTTGTACATTTTATTGGCATAGAGTTG
Source organism: Mesoplodon mirus (assembly GCF_964341445.2). NCBI lineage: Eukaryota > Metazoa > Chordata > Mammalia > Artiodactyla > Ziphiidae > Mesoplodon > Mesoplodon mirus. The sequence continues at coordinate 77,914,915 of NC_138991.1, read as the reverse complement.
CTTGTAGTAGTCTCTTAGGATGCTTTGCATTTCTTAATTGTCTGTTGTAACTTCTCCTTTTTCATTTCTAATTTTATTGATTTGAGTCCTCTCCCTCTTTTTCTTGATGAGTTTGGCTAATGGACTATCAATTTTGTTTATCTTCTCAAAGAACCAGCTTTTAGTTTTATTGAACTTTGCTATTGTTTTCTTTGTTTCTATTTCATTTATTTCTGCTCTGATCTTTATGATTTCTTTCCTTCTGCTAACTTTGGGTTTTGTTTGTTCTTCTTTCCTTAGTTCCTTTAGGTGTAAGGTTAGATTGTTTAATTGAGGTTTTTCTTGTTTCTTTAGGTGTGCTTGTATAGCTATAAACTTCCCTCTTAGAACTGCTTTTTCTGCATCCCATAGGTTTTGGATCATCATGTTTTCCTTTTCATTTGTCTCTAGATATTTTTTGATTTCCTGTTTGATTTCTTCAGTGATCTCTTGGTTATTTAGTAATGTATTGTTTAGCCTCTATGTGTTTGTGATTTTTACATTTTTTTCCCTGTAATTCTTTTCTAATCTCATAGCGTTGTGGTCAGAAAAGATACTTGATATGATTTCAATTTTCTTAAATTTACTGAGGCTTGATTTGTGACCCATGATGTGATCTATCCTGGAGAATGATCCATGCACACTGGAGAAGAAAGTGTAACCTGCTGTTTTGGGATGGAATGTCCTATAAATATCAATTAAATATATCTGGTCTATTGTGTCATTTGAAGCTTGTGTTTCCTTATTTTCATTTTGGATGATCTGTCCATTGGTGTCAGTGAGGTGTTAAAGTCCCCCACTATTATTGTTTTACTGTCATTTTCCTCTTTTATAGCTGTTAGCAGTTGCCTTATGTATTGATGTGCTCCTATGTTATGTGCATATATATTTATAATTATGTCTTCTTTTTGGATTGATCCCTTGATCATTATGTAGTGTCCTTCCCTGCCTCTTATAACATTCTTTATTTTAAAGTCTCTTTTATCTGATATGAGTATTGCTCCTCCAGCTTTCTTTTGATTTCCATTTGCATGGAATACCTTTTTCCATCCCCTCACTTTCAGTCTGTATGTGTCCCTAGGTCTAAAGTGGGTTTCTTGTAGACAGCATATATACGGGTCTTGTTTTTGTATCCATTCAGCAGGCCTGTGTCTTTTAGTTGAAGCATTTAATCCATTCATGTTTAAGGTAATTATCGATATGTATGTTCCTATGAGCATTTTTGTAATTGTTTTGGGTTTGTTTTTGTAGGTCCTTTTCTAGCCCTCTGCCTTTTCATCTTGTCTATCTTTCTGTGAATGTGGTTTTTGTTCACAGTCTGCAGGATTATAGTTCTTCTTGCTTCTGCTGTCTGCCCTCTGCTGGATGCAGCTAAGAGGCTTGTGCAAGTTTTCTGATCATAGGGACTGGTGGTGGGTAGAGCTGAATGTTGCTCTGGTGGGCAGAGTTCATTAAAACTTTAATCCACTTGACTGCTGATGGGTGGGGTTGGGTTCCCTCCCTGTTAGTTGTTTGGCCCGAGGCAACCCAACACTGGAGTCTACCTGGGCACTTTGGTGGGCTAATGGCAGACTCTGGGAGGGCTCACTCCAAGGAGTACTTCCTGGAACTTCTGCTGCCAGTTTCCTTGTCCCCACGGTGAGCCACAGACATCCCCCGCCTCTGCAGGAGACCCTACAACACTAGCAGGTAGGTCTGGTTCAGTCTCTATGGGGTCACTGCTCCTTCCCCTGGGTCCTGATGCACACACTACTTTGTGTGTGCCCTCCAAGAGTGGAGTCTCTGTTTTCCCCAGTCCTGTCGAAGTCCTGCAATCAAATCCCACTAGCCTTCAAAATCTGATTCTCTAGGAATTCCTCCTCCCATTGCCGGACCCCCAGCTTGTGAAGCCTGATGTGGGGCTCAGAACCCACCCCAGTGTGTATACTTCTGTGGTATAGTGTTCTCCAGTCTGTGAGTCACCCACCCAGTAGTTATGGGATTTGATTTTACTGTGATTGCACCCCTCCTACCATCTCATTGTGGCTTCTTGTTTGTCTTTGGATGTGGGGTATATTTTTTAGTGAGTTCCAGTGTCCTCCTGGCAATGATTGTCCAGCAGCTAGTTGTGATTCTGGTGTTCTCGCAAAAGGGAGCGAGAGCACGTCCTTCTAGTCTGCCATCTTCGTTTCAAGTATTTTAAATAAGGTAAGATATTCAAAGAACTGAACACAGGAGGATCTTCTAGGTGAAGGAGGCAACAGGTGCAAAGCATAAAAGTCCATGGGTCTCCTAGCAGGAGAGTATAGTTTTCAAATTAACAAAGAAGTAAGGTTGAGAATATCTTGGGGAAGGACTAAAAATACACCCAGAGAGCTTAAACCGGGGCCTGCTGGAGTTCACTGAAGGGCTTCAATCAACAACTTTTTGTCTGACACCGGCCTCAGGCTGGGGAGAAGGTTGGGAAAAAACCCCATTCTGGAAAACTGGAGGCCTGGGTTTAGTTATAGCTCTACCACTAGTTAGCTGCAGGTCTCAGAACAGTTATTTAACCTTCCTGGGCCTTGTCACCAGGTAACTTCCCCAAAGTTTAATTTGAGAAACGGTAAGCTCCAGATTGATAGATCTGGTTTTCCTAATGGTGCCTCCATCAGACTGTTGCCAAAGTTTAGGAAACAAAGAATGTTTGATCATCTGGGACTTGTGGCAATTTCCTAACACCTGCAGGACTTGGTGCTTTGGAACATCCTTGATGGTACGTAGCAAAACATATGACGTATATAGATAATTCAAATCCAATCCAAAGTGGTGCCTGGCAAAATGTTCTAGAGCGTTCATGTGTCTTTCTGCAATGTGACAAACATTCTCATGAAATTCCTGCAACATGTTTCTTGGACAGTTATTGATGTATGACGTGCATAGAGAAAAGTGCTCCAATCTGAAGGGTACTGCTCTCCTAGTCTTCACAAACTGAACACATCTGACTAATTGGTTTCCAAATCAAGAAATAGAACATAGGGCTTCCCTAGTGGAGCAGTGGTTGAGAGTCCGCCTGCCGATGCAGGGGGCACGGGTTTGTGTCCCGGTCCGGGAAGATCCCACATGCCGCGGAGTGGCTGGATCCGTGAGCCATGGCCGCTGAGCCTGCGCGTCCGGAGCCTGTGCTCCGCAACGGGAGAGGCCGCAACAGTGAGAGGCCCGCGTACTGCAAAAAAAAAAAAAAAGAAAAAGAAAAGAAAAAAAGAAATAGAACATAAGCAGGGCCACAGAAACTTTCTTTCTTCCTATTCCAGTCATTTCCTCGCCCAAGGATAGCCACTGTTTCTAATGGCATAGAGTGGTTTTAAAATGTCAAAAAAAAATCCCTGATGAAAAATAGAGATTGCCAGGTTCTAATTTAGAGATCTTGACATGTCATTCAGAAATTTAGACATATGTATATGTATAACTGGTTCACTTTGTTATAAAGCAGAAACTAACACACCATTGTAAAGCAATTATACTCCAATAAAGATGTTAAAAAAAAAAGAAAGAAATCTAATCCTTTGCTTATGCCTGGATGAATAGGTACTACCCTTTTGGAAAACAGTTTGGTACAGTGTCTCAAGATCTCTTAACACATTTATTCTATTCCATTCTTGGAAATTTATCCAAGGAAAATATGCTAAAAAAGGATGACTTCATATTTATGAATATTTTCACTTCACAGTTATCTGTAATTATTAAACCAGAAAAGTAGCTCAGACATTCAACAATGGATGAATCATTAATGAGTTCACAGATACAAACCATGAAACATTAAGCAGCTGTTAAAAGGGAAGACAGAGAAAGTATTTATCTTGTAATGTATAGTAAAAAATTGAAAGTGCAAAATTACACTATGCTAGAACCATATCTTTGTAAAACTGAAATGCATATGGACAAGAACTGGACAATATTTATGGAGAGATGTTGGTTGCTTTCTATATCTGTTACGTTGTAAAATTGTTATTGTAATAAAAGTCTGATGGGGTAAATAAGAACATGTAAGCTTTTCTATTTAAAGGGCACATTTTATAATAGTACATCAGGACTTTTAAAGTATAAAGGAACAAGAAATTACAAATCTATCTTTTTAAGTCTAAAAGTCCACTGACAGCTATGAGAATGACAAAAATGCTAAAGTACAGCGACCTCCAACATTGGCAATGATTCAAGCAAATAGGTACTTTCATACATTGATGCTGAGTGTAAAATTGCTGCTACCTTTGGAAAATAAACAAGCGTTAACTGGTAAAATAAAAATGCTTGTGCAACTTGATCTCAAATCTTGCTTGTAGAAATGTATCTTTTGTAAATAAAAGTACCAGGACTCAAAGACATATGTATCACATGTATCAAGTTGTTCACAGCATTGTTTGTAATAGAAAAACAAACAGCCACAAACAAACAAAAAACCGAGGACACAACCTGAATGTCCATTAGCTGTGCAATGATTGGGCAAATTGTGATACATCCATAGAATGAACAATTTTGCAGCTATGATAAGGAGGGACTTAGATCTCTAAGACTGACTTGGAGGAACAGTCATGAATGATTGCTAAGTGAGAAAAAGAGATTGAAGACTAATATGAATAATACTGGTTTTGTAAAAACATTACAAAATACCATACACACTTGTGGGGCATAGAGAAATATACAAAGTTATTCTCTGGTTTACCTGGGAAAATGGGATGAATATTAACTTTCCCTTAATGTATCATCAATGAGTAACTAGGTTACTGAGTAGGTGTTATTGGGTAATTTCTGAAAAGAAATTTGTTAGAAAACATTTTTAAATCAATGATTTTCCCAAAGCACTTATACTTGAATACTGATCAAGAACTTCTCTGACATAACAAACTGTTAAGTATACAATTATTACTAATGAGGCTATTTCATCTAATACCAAATGGCATATAAGAATCTACAAGTGGGCTTCCCTGGTGGCGCAGTGGTTGAGAGTCCGCCTGCCGATGCAGGGGACACGGGTTCGTGCCCCGATCCCGGAAGATCCCACATGCCGCGGAGCGGCTGGGCCCGCGAGCCATGGCCGCGGAGCCTGTGTGTCCGGAGCCTGTGCTCCACAACGGGAGAGGCCACAGCAGTGAGAGGCCCGCGTACAGCAAAAAAAAAAAAAAAAAAAAAAAAGAATCTACAAGTGATTCCTCTTGTGCAGTTTCAAGAAGAATCCAAACACTTCTAGAGCAAATGTAAAGCTAATTATGAATATTCATTTTATACAATGCTCATTTTTGGTGCTTATAAGGACTATTTTTTGTTTGATTTTTTAAAAATGAACTTACATCATCCTTAACATTTTTATTAAATATTTTCCTAAATATTGTTCAAGAACAACAGCGTGGGATAAAGTGAGAGTGAAAAGCCTTTCTTGATTTCCGACATCTCCCGATATCTAAGCCTCACTTTCAGCTGGAAAATGCTGTCCCTCCCTCCTTTGTTTCCTTAGAATGGGGTGGGGCAGAAACTTGAACCAGCATCCAGATGTAGCCACTGGCATTCTCCAATTCTCAATCTTGTTCACATCCTCCAAACCGGCTTAACTGGAGAGGCAGGACTCCCTCCCACCAGCCTTGTCCCCAGCAACCACCTGCTTCATGGTAACAGGTGGGATAAAAGCTCTTCATTCTTCAGTAAGTACAGTGTTGGAGCCCTAAAGAGAACAGAGGAAACACTTCTTGGATGCATTACAACTGGGTGTCTGGCTCCCAGGGTCTATCACAGGCAATGTCCTAAGAGTCACATGTTCCTCTAGCCAAAAGATTGTCTGACCACGGGCCTCATGCCATTAGCCAAAGGCACTGACAGAGCATTGTTGATGCACCAGAGACATTGTTACCTATGGGCACAAACTTGGTTAATTTTTTCTTAACCTACATTTCTTTTCCAATGTTTACTATTCAGGTGAAAAACTGATGTGTGATTTCTGCCTCTTTCTCTTCCAAACGATAGGGTACAAACTCAGTTGTACCTTGCACTGAGTTATGAAATGCCCTAATTACAGCAAAAGAGGAGTTATTGCCTTGAATCTCAGGGAACATTTGACCTAAACATCTTCCTCCTGTCCCACCAAATATTCCATACAGACTTTGTTCCCAAATTTTGTCAACTACTTTGGAATTCAGCATTACAGTATTTTAGGCTGTGAGATGGAGTCACCCTAAAAGGGACCTTACTTAATTCTTTTTTTTTTAAATTGTGGTAAGAAGCGATAACATGAGATCTACTCTTTCAACACTTTTTTTTTTTTTTTGTGATACGTGGGCCTCTCACTGTTGTGGCCTCTCCCGTTGCGGAACACAGGCTCCAGATGCACAGGCTCAGCGGCCATGGCTCAGGGGCCCAGCTGCTCCGTGACATGTGGAATCTTCCCGGACCGGGGCACGAACCCATGTCCCCTGCATCGGCAGGCAGACTCTCAACCACTGTGCCACCAGGGAAGCCGCTCCCTTTTTTAAAAAAAATTTTATTGGAGTATAGTTGATTTACAATGTTGTGTAAGTTTTGGGTGTACAGCAAAGTGAATCAGTTATACATATATCCACTTTTTTTTTTTAGCTTCCTTTCCCATATAGGCCATTACAGAGTATTGTGAAGTTCTCAGATCTTAATATTTAAAAACATTCCCCACACTTCCTTCCCTTCATACTCACTGAGTTTGTATCCATTGGGCCTCTTACCACTAGCACCTTCCTAAATAATGTCAGACATGTGCCAGCTCATTTCAGTCCTAAGTGTTCTGATTGCCATTGCCCCAACTGTCTTTATCCTAGGTGTGGCATGCAGCTGTGAGTGTTCTTGGGCAATCATTTGACTTCTCTGGGCTGATTCATCTTTTTCTGACCTACTGAACTGAAACCTAGGGAAGGCACACAACAGATATCCAACAAAATTTTGCTCACCGAATGAATGAGCCTCAGTTTATTCATCTGTGAAGTGAGGAGGTTGATGTAGACCTCTTATAGGTTCTTGTTTAGCCCAAACATTTGAAGATTCTTTAAGTCTTTATTATTGTAGCTGCCTAGGATACTGGGCCGTATGTTGTATAAACAGGTTAGACATGACACACCCTGCAATTAGCTTTCTACTTTAAGCGGGAACATTGATACGTACATATAGTTAATGTCACAAAATGAAGACACATTCATTATACACCAAATGGGCTTCAGGATAAAAAGTTTTCTTTTTAAAAGTATACAAATATTTCAGAACATTCTTTAAGTAAATTAATGAAAAGATAATGAATTTTTTAAAAGTCCTTTTTTTTTTTAGAGAAAATAAAGCAGTTCTTTATTTTAACTCAATATTTACTATTTTTTCCCATATGGTTAAACCCAAAAAGTGGTAGAGAGGACTGACGGAGATTTATTCAAGTATGTGGCATAAATATTGATATGTCCATTTTTTTCTTATACAGCGGGTTCTCATTAGTTATCCATTTTATAGATGTTAGTGTATACATGTCAATCCCAAGCTCCCAATTCATCCCACCACCCCACTTGCCCCTCCATTTTCCACCCTTGGTGTCCATACGTTTGTTCTGTACATCTGTATCTCAATTTCTGCCCTGAAAACCGGTTCATCTGTACCATTTTTCTAGGTTCCACATATATGCGTTAATATACAATATTTGTTTTTCTCTTTCTGACTTACTTCACTCCATATGACAGTCTCTAGATCCATCCACGTCTCTACAAATGACTCAATTTTTTAAAAGTCTTGAATCACTTTCAAGGTGAGTTGGTTGCTGTCTTGGTATTTATAAGCTTTCAATGAGAAAAAAATATACAGATGTGTTAGGAAGCTGGTTCTAATTTGAAATGCTTATACCTAATGTGGGACAAGATACATAGACGAATATGGGCTTCGATTCTGGATCTGATCTACTCCTTACCCAACTCTGAGCTCTCAGCCATTCAGAGACTCAATTTCCCCATCTGTATAATGTACAATAAATATACCCTTTCTCCTATGCTTCCAGACTTTTGGACACTCCGTGGTATATTTATTATATTTGTTCCAACTAACTATTAGACACATTGTTTTAAATGCAATGCTTATTATTTGAAAAAGAAACTGGCATGCTGTTTTAAATATGTTTATTCTATGGTTTCTACCTTTTTTTTTTTTCCTGTACGCGGGCCTCTTGCTGCTGTGGGCTCTCCCATTGCGGAGCACAGGCTCCGGATGCACAGGCTCAGCGGCCATGGCTCACGGGTCCAGCCGCTCCGCGGCACGTGGTATCTTCCCGAACCAGGGCACGAACCCGTGTCCCCTGCATTGGCAGGCGGACTCTCAACCACTGCGCCACCAGGGAAGCCCTGGTTTCTACCTTTTTAAGTATCCTATAGTTGCAAGGGATTTCCGTTTATGGAAGTGAAATGCATATTAACGGGAAGTAAAATACTGTCCTTACAGAAAGGGCACAAACCCCCAAAATGACCCAGAAACACTCTCAGGAACTACAAGCATTTAATCTTCCATAAAGTAGACAACAAGTTATTGAGGATAAAGTTAAAAGGACCAAAGGTAAATACGGTTAATAATGATGGGTGTGGAAGCAAGATGCTTATAGTGACACTGAGAGCTCAAAACTGCCATCGACCACGCCCAGGCTGAGAAGCTCCTGATGTAGCGGGGATGGAGCTCTTTGCCTGTGGAATCCCCATGGGGCTGCCAGCCTTGTGCTGCCTTTGTTCACATGTGATTGAGGAGTCTCCTGATAGACAGTGAGAAATGGCATCATCTGGACACACAACTGTATCCTCAAAGTCCCTAACATCATCAAGGTACCAGTTAGCAGGTTGGTTTTCCTTTTACTGGGATGACCTATTATGAACATCCAGCAGCACAGAAACAGAACCATCCACCTGTTCCATCTCCTACCTATTTACATGGGTCAGCTCTGGGTGAGGCAACCTTTTCAGTTAGACTGCAGTGAGGGATCCTAATGTTGATGTCATAGAATTGCTCCCCCTTTTGCAGTTGGGGGAGCTGGGGCCTAGAGCAGTTGAGTGACCTGCAAAGGAAGAACACAACTGGCTAATGGCAGAACTGGGGTTAAAGCCCATTTCCTCTGACCTTAAGTCCAGAGCTCTTTTCACAAGATTACGCCTATCCTATGCAGAATATAAATCTAAAAGAGGAATGGTTTATATATCCATCCACATTCTTAAAAGGAAATGTAAATTTTGTGTATCTAGTGACAATAACTTTGGGAGAACTCACTCTGTGGATGGGTCTACTGCTGAATGGATGCTTCCCTGATGTTCAAAGAGGGGTCCAGTGCCACAAATAACAAAAACAAGAGGCTGCTCTGTGAGAGCTCAGCTGTGAATATGTGCTGGCTTTGGCAGGAATTCAAGAGCCAGTGAGAGTCAGACTCACTTGTTAGGGCTGGTGGTCAAGACCATTGCAGCTGAGATAAGATTTATCCTAATGAAACCTTCTGGGGAGTGCCTCATACCATTTACTGTACTGTTTATGTTTTTTGACTTGTGCAACCCTACAAACTATGCTACTTCCTTTGCTGTGATGTAGACAGGTGGACACCACACATCCAGCAAAAAAAAAGAAAAGAGAGAGAGGAAAGAAAGAAAGAAAGAAAGCAAAGAAAGAAAAGAAAAGAAAATGAGGTCAGAAGCTTAGTACTTTCAGGAAGAAGACTGGCTCTCTTTTAAACTTCTTTTATACTATTTTTTTTTCCTTTGGCTATGGCATTCTGAATCATGTAGCCAAGAATTCTATCTTCTGATTTATATATGATTCTAATAGTTATACCTCATAAAAGCATTTTGTATGGATGAATAAAGGTCTATTTCTCTTCTGTTCTGTTTCTCTTCTTGTAGACACTAGCCACAAGTGGCTATTTAAATTTGAAACAATGAAAAGGAAATGAAAATAAAAATTCACTCCTTTAATCACATGAATGGCATTTCATGTGCCCAAAAAAACACATGTGGCAAGTGGCTTCCATATTGGCCAGTGGAGATATGGAATATTTCCATTATCACAGAGCATTCTGTTGGGACATGCTGGTCTATTTGGTAAAGATCTATTAAATAATAGTGAAAGTTGTGAATTAAGTAAAATACCTAGGATCATCTAGGAGATAAGTGAGAGTGCTAGAATTGCAACTCATTTCCCCCAGGTCAATGGCTTCTTCTTCCACATCCATTCCTCAGCATGAATTCTAAGAAGCGTATTTCCCTCCTCACCTCCTTCTCAGTCATCAATAATCCTTAATATGTTCTCTATCGTCGAGGAATCTATGGATATCTCTTACCCTTTACCTATAATCTCACTCCCTTTTCTCTTCATTGTTTTAGGATAATACAATCACACACATACACACAAATTGACCCCCGGAGGATACAGAGATAATTTATGGCACAGAGGAGGACTTTGAGAAACATACAAATTTAAGAAGATATTGTATCTATAAAACAAGAACAGGATGCTGAAAACAGGAAAAAAGTGTATAAAAGAATCCTTTTAATTTAAAAAAGGGAAAAAATGAAAAAATATCAAAATGTGGAGCAAGAAGAAGAGAATATGGAATATTTTAGAGAAATAGTAAAAGAGGTTGAATGGCCAGCAAGTAGTAGTGCCAGAAAGATAGAACAGAGGGAATAGAGGGGTCTAGATGGTCTAAGAAGCAACATGAGGATTTTTTCTGAGCTGAAGGGGAACCAAATTCTTAAAACTGAAAAGACTCACATTTAGATCCTGATTATGAAATATCAGAATAAAGATAAAAAGAGCAAAATATATTTTGACAATAGAATTATCATCAGAAACATCAGATACTAGAACAATAATGGAACAAGGCCTTCATATTTCTGAAGAAAAATAATTTTCCTTCCTCCCTTTCTTTTCTTTTCTCCTCTCCATTCTCCATCCACCAGTCCATCCACTCATCCATCCATCCATCCATGTTAACCCATCTTTCCTGAATTTTCCATTACAATCCACATATTTCCTAAGCCATCTCCTTATAGCAGTTGACATGTGCATTTTAAACAGATCTGTCAAGTTTTCCCTCTTAAACCTGAACAATATTAACTCTTCTTGTATGGTATTTGCTGGTATGTTTTCATACCATATAGGGAGTTTTTCCCTTTTGAATTGTTTTTACCAATATGAATACTCACAATACACATTGTTCTAAAATTTTCTTTTTCTCATTTAACATACAAATAGTACACAATGTCAAAATGGATCTAATTAACTCCACCTATTAGCGGTAATATTTCCTTGTAGATATTTACCATGATTTATTCAACCACTTTCCCATTGAGTCACTCCATTTATTTCCAGTAACCATGCGCTAGTCTCTTAGAGTAGTAGAAGCCAAGAGAATTAACAAGTATTCAGAGTGGGGAGCTGGGGAGACCCAAATTATCCTGGTATATTTCAAGAGTTTGCATTCTGTTTCACTCTCACACACTCTCACCTTTCTACATGGTATCTGCACAGAATTTTGGTATTCCTATACAGAAGTATTATCTGCTTACCACTGGAAAATACACTTCCAGGTATCAGCTTAACTTTCCTCCTAAAAATAGGTATGTGAGTTATACAGAGTAGAAGGCTATATTTTCCTTCTCAAACGGATTTTGTATTGCTCTTAACTCACTTTTACTCCCTAAGCAAGTCACAAGAATAACAGATTCTACAGATTTCTATCTTGCTTTTGAACAGTAAATATAAATTTTGACTTCCAAAACAGGTAACCTTAAGTATACACTTCTTAGAGCTTATCTGGGTGAAAGATAATGAACCGTAATTTAATTTTGCTTCCTAAGCTAATTACATAAAGCTATAACGACATCTTTTTTACATGAGCTCTATCTGCCCTACAGATAGAAGGACACATTTCTGTAAACACTATATTACTTCTCAGTGTGAGAACAAATCAGTTTTGTCCTAAAGCAACTTTTATGAACCATGAACTTAATTGAAACAATATTCTTTTAAAAGAGTTTACAATGAATACTTTTGAAAATATGACATTTGAGCATAATACTGGCTTTTTCTACAACAGGACTTTAGTCTTTTTAATTAGAGATTTCTTTAAACAAACCACTGCCTTATCTTTTCCCACTGACTTCAGAATTTTGGGCCACAATTTAGCATTTGATATATAGGCTATTACTAAAGTGTTAATTTTATAACATTCACTATCTCTTGCAAAAATAATTACATTAATTTAAAAAATCTGAGCATATTATTTTATCTTTACTGTAGGTTTTTATTGGTTTTATTGTCTACTCTTAGGTCTTTTTCAACCATTATTTCTGCCATTTTATTTTGATTCATTCCTCAGATAAAGTATTTGATTGTTTTGATTTGTTAGGTGTTTTTCTCGGGGAGGTTGAGTGGGGGCTACATTATCAATGCCCTAATGTTTTTAACTGAGATGTAATTAACATAAAGTGCAGAGTTGTCACATGTTCAGATGATGAGTTTTGGACAATTGTATAATATGTGTAGCCACCACCAAAAATAAGATGCAGAACATTTACACCATCCGAGAAGTTCCCTCATGTACATTTCCATCCCATTCTCCATCCCTCCCTTTCTTTTTTTCCCTTAGCATCCACTATTTTTTTATTTCTGTTTCCATAGATTAACTTTCCTTGAATTTGGATTTCACATAAATGGAATCACATGGCCCAGACTCTTATCTGGCTTCCTTAACATTAAACTTTTGCAATTCAACCATGTTATTGTGTATGTCAGTAGTTCATTCCTTTTAATTGTTAAATAGCATTCCATTATATGAATACACTGCAATTCGTTCACCTAATTTTTTGTTGATGGACAATATTTTGAGTAAGTCTGCTGGAAATATTCTTATATCAGTCTTTTAGTGGACATGTTTTCATTTCTCTTGGGTAAGTACCTAAGAGTGAACTTGCTGGGCCATAACGTAGAATTAAACTTTATAAGAAATTTGCCAAACAACTCTGAAAAATGATTGTTCCACTTTATACTCTAACCAACAGTGTACCAAGATTCCAAGTGCTGCACATACTTGTCAATACTTCCTCTTATAATGCATTCCATGATAATTGTAATGGTTTCCTGGTTGTTCTACTTTTTATTTTTACTTTTTCAGTTTCTCTCACTCTAATGGATCCTACATGCTTCTCCAAGGCTCACTCCCCTCAGGCTCAACTCCAGTGAAATAATACTCAGCTCAAATTCTTTGAATGGTATCCTAGTCACAACCTCAGCCTGACAAGTGAAGGTTCTCTGTGATCTGACCCTTACTTAAGTTTCTGATTTTATCTCCCAATCTCGAATACATAAATTCTACACAGCTTACATTCCAGCCAAACCAGCTGTCTCCAAACCTGCTGAAAGATTTCTTGCCTCTCTGCTTTTTTCATTCTGTCTGTTCTCCATGCTCAAGTTTTCCCTGACATCTCTTATCTCCACAGACTGTCCATTCCCTAGGACTCAACTCAGATTGTAACTTTCTAAGACATCCACTCCCCCAAACATGAAATTGAACTTCAGAATCCCGTTAGAATTTGATGTTTACCTTTGTTCTAGGATCTTTCAACTTTTATTAAGTCATTTTCTCTATGTCTTTAGGTCCTTTACTAGTTGCAAGCTAGTTTGAAGGTGAGAACATATTACATTCCACTTCTTCTCACAGTAAGCCCTCAATTACTCTTTTAAAAACGTTTTGACATTTAACTTGAAATATAGTTGATATATAATATTATATAATTTACAGGTGTACCATATAGTGATTCTAGTTTTTAAAGGTTATACTCCATTTATAGTTATTATAAAATATTTACTATATTCCTTGTGCTGTACAATATATTCTTGTAGCTTATTTCATACCTAATAGTTTGTACTTCTTAATCCCCCACCCCTATATTGCCAATCCCTACTTCTCTCTCTCCCCACAGGTAACCATTAGTTTGTTCTGTAATGTCTTTGAGTCGGCTTCTTTTTGTTATGTTCACTAGTTTATTGTATCTTTTTAGATTCCACATATAAGTGATATCATACATATTTGTCTTTCTCTGTCTTGCTTATTTCACTTAGCATAATGCCCTCCAAGTCCATCCTTGTTGCTGCAAATAGCAAAATTTCAATCATTTTTTATGGCTGAACAGTATTCCATTATTTTTATACACATACCACATCTTCTTTATCCATTCACCTTAAATGAAGGAATGAGTAAGCTGAGTGAGTTGTAATGAAAATGGTGAATGCTGTTTGTGACCAGTGGTGAACATTCCCTTTTAATTTAATTTTATTTTGATGTCAACTTATTTAAAACTAGTTATTCAGAGAGGTTATCAGACCCACTTATCAGATACTATTTGTATAAAAAACAGCAGAAGTGACAAAAGTATGGGCTTTGGGATCAGAGAGACCTGTCTTTCTATCCCATTTACCTATCCCATAAGACTGTGAGAAAGTCACTGAATACTTAGAGCTTAAATTTTCCTCACTTAACAAGTGAGAATCATATTACTTTATTGTCTTCTTTGACAATTAGATGAAATGAAGTAAGTACTCAAAACATGTTAGAGTTATCATCTTTTCTTTAATACAACATACCTAAGGACTAAGTGAGGTATTACATATCCACCTTCTTAAAAACCGCTGGGACCAAGCCCTGCCCCAGGTTTCCCACGAGGAGACACATCATCCCTACTATCCATCAAAGTCAGCCAGTGCCCCTTCCTAGCCCACTAAAGAAGCACTGGGAGAAGTGGGGGATTCATAAGAAGTGTGGGTGTCAGTCTGGTGAAGCACTTGTTCATGACAGTGATGCTTTCCGATCTCCAAAGCCAAGTGATGGGATTTCTAAGAAAATTGTTCATAAGGAGGGCGGATGCCTGAAGAGGGGTAAGGCTGGATCTCTTCCCCAGATGGACATCTCCCCAGGCAAGCAGGCTTGCCCATCAGTCCCAGTCTAACTGAAGACGGAGAGAAGAGGCAAGGGGGAAGGAGAGAGAACAAGGACCGATGGTGGAGATGTTTGCACACCCACAGTTGGAACACAGAGTTTCCTATGGTGGCATCACAGAGAAGAGCCAGTTTTGTGTCATCTGATTAATTCTCCACTGAAGATGGCTGTTCATATGATATTGCTTATTAGTGGAATCTAAAAAAAAGGGATAAAAATGAACTTACCTACAAAACAGAAATAGAGTTACAGATGTAGAAAACAAGCTTATGATTACCAGGGAGTAAGGAGAGGGGAGGGATAAATTGGAAGATTGGGATTGACATATACACAATACTATATATAAAATAGCTAACTAATAAGGGCCTACTGTATATCACAGGGAACTCTACTCAATACTCTGTAATGGCCTATATGGGAAAAATATCTAAAAAAGCGTGGATATATGTATAACTGATTCACTTTGCTATACACCCGAAACTAACACAACATTGTAAATCGACTATACTCCAATAAAATAAAATAAAATAAAATAAAGCAAAGTCTGCTTACCAGGAGCGAGTGTGCAGGATTTTCCACCAGGAAAGCAAGATAAGGGAAAGTGGAAAGGAGTTGAAGTGAGGTACACATCAGCAAATAGTGTAGTAAGGAGACTCCAATAAAACATTTGAAAAATGTCATGCATGAAATCTGTGAGAGGGCCAGCGTTTGAAAGTCCCTTTCTCTTGGAGTGTTTGGTGGCCAGTCGGTGGTAGCTCAGAAGCAGCAGCCACCACAGAGAAACAATGACAAATGTACCCGGGAAAAAGGCTTTTACTATTTTCCCTGATCCCTTCTTCCTCATCCAACACCAGAGTAGCTTGAGGTTAGAAGAGAACCAAGGGCGATCCCAGAGGTCAACGGTGTCTTCCCATTACTGACTCCAAGGTGCAGGGGTAGAAGAAAGGAAAGAGAGGACCACGGTCTCATTCATTCTGAAGTTGGGGCCTTTGCTTGGAGAAGGGGAGAGAAGGGTAGACATGGATATAGATACAGATATAGATATGTTATGTATACATTTATATATTTTAATTGAAGTATAGTTGACTTACAATGTTGTGTTACTTTCTGGTGTACAGCAAAGTATATATATATGTATATTATATATATATATATATATATGTATGTATGTATATATATATATATATATATATATATATATTTCAGATTCTTTTCCATTATAGGTTATTACAGGATATTGAATATAGTTCCCTGCACTGTATAGTAAATCCTTGCTGTTTATTTTATATATATAGTGGTGTGTATCTATTAATCCCATACTTCCAATTCATCCCCCCCCCTTTCACTTTTGGTAACCATGAGTTTGTTTTCTATGTCTGAGTCTGTTTTGTAAATAAATTCATTTGTATTATTTTTTAGATTCCACATATAAGTGATACTTATATGTGATGATGTTTTCTTTCTCTGACTTACTTCACTCAGTAATCTCTAGTTCCATCCATGTTGCTGCAAATGGCATGATTTCATTCTTTTTATGGCTGAGTATCATTCCACTGTGGTATTATTCATACCACATAATTAGATATTTAGATAAAAATTTTAAATGAATATAATCTTGGTAATTGAAAGTGACTAGAAAGTCATGGGATCTGCCCAAGATGTACCTAAGGGACTAGGCAAAGAGATCCAGCAGAGTTCCAAGCAAAATAGTAGTGTGGGAAATAGAAAACACCTTTTCTTGTCCCCCCCCCCCACCAAGTTGAGATTTAATGAACTGGACAAAAAATGAATTCCAAATAATGAAATTCTCACAAATCAACCTTGCGAGTAGTCAATAGAGGTACACAGAATTTTAAAAATGTTTCACTATAAGTTACCCACACAGTATACACACTTTTAAATTATTTACTGAGAAGAGAGTGTATTCTCCTGTGAATTTTCGGTAGGTCTTTTTGTTTGTTTTGGATCAGTTTTTTACCTGGTGAAGCAGATTCTGCCAACTGCCTCCGCAACAGCCTTGGTTACAGAGCCCTGTTTGGGAGTCTGGGGCAGTGTCCTGCTCTGGGAAATGGGTCTAACCCATCTATACCCATCATGGTGTCCCAGCTCCTCTGACTGGTGACCTTTCCAGGGATAGGCTGACCCAGGAGCGAGTTGAAAGCCTATATCAGCTGGGACATGTCTGGAAGAGGTTATTTCCACCCTCACAAAAATCCACAAGGGGGAAAAAACAAAAAAAAGCAGGCCCCCGCCCCTTTTTTTCCTTCTCTGTGATGTGGCAAGAACCTGATTCTAGGAGCTCCCGCAGGCATCTCGCACCCACAGGGAAAGTCCTGCGGGCACCTGTGGGAGGATGGGCTGCAAGAGGGAAAGCCATTTTCATCTGCGAGCGCATCGCGGAGATGCTGAGCCGCCCCCGCGCACCTGTTGGGATGCAGGTGCGCGGCGTCCTCCCCGCGGGTCAGGACAGCGGGTCCCGTTCTTGCGCAGGAAGCGGGGGGATGCGCTCGCCCAGCCCAGTGGCCTCAGGGCTCGGGACCCGGGGTTGGGGGTGGCGGGAAGGAAGGGCGGCTCCTCCGGCGGCTGCAAACTGCGGAGAGCGGAGGCCCTTTGAAGTGCTCAGAGTTCAAGGGAACGGTGGTGGTTTACTTAGTGCCCCGATCCAGAGATGCTTCATCTGCTCTGAGCCACGAAGGCCATGGGTCTCACCCAGGAAGAGCGTCCAGTGGCCTCTGTGGTCGCTGTACCTTACCCTGAGGGTCTTGAGGATCTCTAAGTTCCTCCTGGACAGAAAGAAAAAAAAAAAAAAGCAGCTTTATTCCGTGGGCCAGGAAAATGCCGAGAGGGCTGAGCTTGGACTGACACCTGGTGGTTGACCAGGAAACAGGCGCGTCACTAAGAAACGACTCCCGCAGACTGGCGAACGGGTGGGAACAGAAGTGCCCTGAGAATGGAAAATAATAAAGACCATTTAATTTTTTCGGATTGTGTGACGCTATTCTTTAATAGGATTTAAAGGATATCCAGGATAAAGCTAATATAATATTTAACTATAATTGATTTTTGGCTAATCCAAATGGCACAGGTTAAAGTTACCTCCAAATATGACTAATTCTGCATCCAATTTATTTCCAGTATATGGGAGGTCCTCCTTTACTGTTCAGTGGTCCCTGATCTGAGCCCCCCGTGGGTGCTGGAAGGTATTTCTGAGAACCCTAGAGGAATGCTAGAAAGTTCTTCAAGCCCACCTGTGCCCCTCACACCTCAGGCTCCAGGCTCAGTTCCCTCTGTCTCCTCCTGTGGGTCTCTGATCCCCTTTCCATGTTATAGTTATTCTCTCAAGTCTGTTCTGTCAAAGAATGTGGACCAGGATGATCCTTCCAAACATAAGTTAAAAAGGGCTGTGAATTAGACGGACTCTCCTGACACCTGAGGATAACATATAGGAAATACCATGCCCAAAGGGAAAATTTTAAATTCTGTATATTTTCCTAGAATTCATTAGCCACAGTTTCCCTTTGATTGCTCTACTGGCCATATCTCCTGGCCTGATGCTATGTCCTTGTGCTTTGTGCCAAGAAAAGCACAAAGTTTTAGTGTCCTCCAGAACGGAAGAGCCCGAGCACTGCCTCTGGTCCTTGTCTGACCAAGCAAAGCATGAAACCACATCACACTAAGCTCTGCAATCATGTACCCACCCACAGCCATGCTGATCACATATTTCAACAGGGCACCTACCATCTCATTTTGAAGCACTTTGATTACATCACCAATGTTCAGTTTCCCAAAGAATAATGGGCCCCTATTTGTTACACATTTCATGACAAAAGTGGTTCAGGAAGATGGTTCTTCTCAAAGCCAAGTGAGTCTATCCTGGTCCCTAATTTAAACTGTTACCTTCAGAGCTACATGTATTTTAATATAGAAGTTTTTTTTTTAATCTCACTATATCACTATATGCTGATGGCAGAGTTTTACTTCCCTAGGACTCCAAATGAGGACAATAATGCATCCTTCATTGAGTAAGGATACAATGAGATAATTTATGTGAAAGCATCTTGTGAACAATAAAGGGTTATATAAACACAGATACGCATTAAGTTTTGTTTTCAAGTCTCGTGAACTCAATACTTCTGAAGCTGATACATTAGAGGTCTTTAGCTACAGTGTATGATTCTGTGTTAGTGCAGGGCTACTGGGGGAAATGCTAACTTTGCTCTTCATGTATTTTACATTAATTTATTTCAGTATGTTAGAATTAACATTTTGAAATATATGAATGTGCTTTTCTATTTTATGATTCTGTATATATGGCCTTCTCTGTAGTCACCTGAAGTACCCTGTCACCTTGGGCAGATGGGTAAAGTGAGGGTTTGGGAGGATGGGGAGAGATGAGAATTGTTACAGCAGAAATTGGAAGAGAACAGAAGATAATCTGATACATAAAATGATTGTTGCTGTTGTTTTTAAATAGGAGTCTCGAGAATCAGTCTTTATTATGGAGAAAGAATCTTCTAAAACTCCTGTTAAGTCCCACTGAACAGATCAAGATTTGGACCTGGAGGCTTGGATCATAGAGTTTCTTCTGTACCCCTTCCATCTGTGACCACTAGGAAGGGGTGAATAGGTAGACAGTAGAGGAAAGAAAAGCCCAGTGGGAAGGTTACTGCCCTGGGTGGGATGTAATATCGAAGAAAGAAAAGTCTGAAGATTGTTGCTTTAAATACTCAAAGTTTGCTCTAAAGAGAGGGAGGAAAGGAGATGCAGGGAACATATCAGGTGTTGAAGTTCTCATTCCTAGTAATGTGGCTGGCTTTTTAAAGTTCAGGCCTATGGATAGGTCTGGGGTAGCCCAAGAAGGTTGCAGCTGTGGCCTGCTTCCCTGGGCACACTGGGTAGAATCTGCAGGCCTCTAAGAAAAGCACTGCATGTGGCCACTTCCAACCTGGCAGTGGGCAATGGTGCTCCTGCAGGGGCCAAAGACTGACACAGTGGGGAGACAGGGGATCAGACGTGTGTCTGATAGCGCTTTCAAGACCAAGTTCCCATTTATGACCCTGGGGAAGATAACTTCACCGTGTTGAAGGCAGTGAAATGCACTTATGCACTAGGAAAGGGCTTGAAACTGGGTACCCCTAAGCTGTCCTCAGTTCCTATGTAGTATGGATGGGACTGAGAAGCTCCGACAACCCCCTTCAGAGGAGAAATAGAGAAAACTGGGCTCAAGGTCAAGGCTCTTGCCTGAAGGTCACTGTGGTGGAGAAAGAAGCATGATGTTGGAACCATTTGGGCCAAGATCATAACCATATACCAGAAGGGATTCACAGTACCATCCAGAGCTGATGTGCTGATGGGGACCCAGTTAGCAGGGGCAGTAACCAGGCACTGCTCAGCTATGCATTACCTGAGTGACAGATGCCAGCAGCTGATGACAGCAGGGTGAGTATTGACTCTTGTCCCAGAACCAGTGTGGAATGCAGATCTGAGACCCTCCTGCCTTCAAATCACGAGGTCACTCCTGTCCCACAACCTCCTTTAGATGCTCTCTTGCTGAGCACAGAGAAGGGAGAAAGGGGTGCAATGTGACAGATTGAGCATTTTACATAATGGACAATTTTATGCACAGCTTAAAATATTGAATTTTAAGAGATTGAATTGAATCTTAATTGAATTTTAACAGATTGGGGTTACCAGATTGAATTATATCAATTACACCGCCCACCCCCAGGTTTAATAACAAGGAGGTGGCAATGAGGCGGGTGGTTTCGGGGTCCTGGTAATGTTCTATTTCTTGATCTATGTTCACTCCATAAGTGTGTTTACTCTGTGAAAATCTATGCAGCTGCACACTTAAAATATTTGCATATTTTTTGATGTACGTTATTCTTCAACAAAAAAGTTTGCTTGAAAATTCTAGTGCCTCTGAACTTCCATGCACAATCACAAGCGCACATATAGCCCAGCAGGTGGCACTTGTGAGAAACAATAAGTCAGTTTTAGAGAAATAAAGATGCCACGTTTCCCCATACATCTGAATGCACTGCAAGTAAATGTGTGAATTCATTTCATGTGCTTTTGCTAATGAAAGTGGGTCAAAATCCACAAACCTGGAAGACTCCCCAAATAGTGGCTGTAAGGAAAAACTCAGGCTAGTTCTACATTTAATACTCTCCAGAGTAGTAAGTTAAATAGGATCAATTTCAGGTGACAAAAATTGAAAAAGAGATTTAGTCATCATTATATCTGCATACAAGCATACCTCAGAGATAATGCAGGTTCGATTCCAGACCACTGCAAGAAAGTGAGTCAAATCAATTTTTTGGTTTCTCAGTGCATATGAAAGTTATGTTTACACTATACTGTCATCTATTAAGTGTGAAATAGCATAACGCCTAAAAAACAATGTACGTACCTTAATTAAAACTACTTTATGCTAAAAAATGCTAACCATCATCTGAGCCTTGAGCAAGTCTTTATCTCTGCAATAGTAACATCAAAGATCACTCATCATAGATCACTGAAAGAAATATAATAATTATAATGAAAAGAGTTTGAAATATTGCGAGAATTACCTACATGTGACCCAGAGACATGAAATGAGCAAATGCTGTTGGAAAAATGGTGCTGACAGACTTGCTCGATGCAGGGTTGCAGTACACCTTCCCATTTGTATAAAGTGCTGTATCTGTGAAGCCCACATATGATGGCTGTTTTATCATATGTGTTAGTAGTTGAAACACATTTCTTATATTTCATTGCTATTTTGATATATTTTTGGAACTATCACATCCAATGTCCTTGGTGATCTTAAATGAACTTTAACTAAAATCTTCCCCAAACTGGCGTTAGTCTTATAGTACAGCAAGGTCTAGTGGAAAAGAGAAAAGAGAAAGAAGAGAGTGGGTCAAGTCCGTAGCTTTTAGCAGTCGTAAGGTGAAGGACATGATCTCTCAGGCTGCTTCCTCACCAGTGAGATAATCCTTATTCTCAGAGCCTCATGAGACTAAAAGACATGGAAACTACACTCACAGGACACCTCTGGGTGATTACAGATCTGTCTTGAGACAGAAAGACAGAACCTCCATGATAATCTCATATTTCTGGTGCTTTGGTACCTCGCTAGAAGGTCTAAAGGAAGCAGCACTGTCAACGGTAACACTCAGTTGGCCCCTGATTAATGATGCATAATAATCTGTCACTCAAAGCAATGTATCTGTAAAACAGCTTGTGTTATGTGGAAGTCAACTGCTGGGTCTGATACAAAGTAGGAGTATGGTAAACAATCCTTTCTTTCCATTCAGCCCTGACACTGTTGGTGCCCATACAATTCCCTCTCTCCCACCACAGATTCCAACTCCCAGCTCTTGTGTCACTGTACAAGGGGGGCTTTCTCTAGTCAGTGAGGCTGGCTCTGCCTGCCCATGGAAGGTGCTGGAAGCAGCACTCAGTCGTCAGTGTCCCAGCTCCCTTGCCCTTGGAGAGAGAAGACATTGAAGCATATGTTCTACACTGCCTTCCAGAGCTCTGCAATGGGACTGAACAGCAGTTACTCCAGCGATAACTGGCCTGATATCATTATGGGGTTACTTCCCTTCTCTGTCTCACTTCCCCACTGTCCTACCCATGTTTCCTTCACATCTCAGATGCACGAATTGCTTCAAATTCCTGTCTTATTGTCCACCTCTGGAAGATCCCAAACCAAGACAATGACAAATAATATTGGCTCCAATTTTTGTCTCTTGAATTATTGCCTCATTGTATTTTTTTCCCCTACTGTGCAGACTCCAGACCAAGGATCAAAGGTTGTATGACTGAGCTGAGAGTGAGGTGTTGCTTTATTTTTGTAGATACATGTATGTATTCACTAGCATACTTTCTAAAATTCATCATTATTGTTTAATACAATTTAGGTTGCTTCTCCTCCCCAAAATGCTGATTTTTTTTGGAGCTCACCATAACCCCAAAGAAATAACTAGAATGTGTAAAAGGTAACAAAGATGCATGTTTTGTTAAGGTAAATAGATTTCTGAATGTGCTGATCTATCAGGGAAGGATGAGATCATTTAACAGTGGGATTCATTCTACTGTGCGATTCTTCTGTCTCCTATTCAACCTTTCCCCCTTTCTTTCCCTTCCTTTTATTCCTCCACATTCTCTCCCTAATCTTTTGTTTTCCCTTGGACCCCAACTTCCCACCCCACTATAAAAAAAGTATCAGAGAGATGGACAAGAGGCACATGAAAAGATGCTCAACATCACTAATTATTAGAGAAATGCAAATCAAAACTACAGTGAGGTATCACCTCACACTGGTAAGAATGGCCATCATCAAAAACTCTACAAACAACAAATGCTGGAGAGGGTGTGGAGAAAAGGGAACCCTCCTACACTGTTGGTGGGAATGTAAATTGATACAGCCACTATGGAGAGCAGTATGGAGGTTCCTTAAAAACACAAAAAATAGAGCTACCATATGATCCAGCATTCCCACTACTGGGCATATATCCAGAGAAAACCGTAATTCAAAAATATACACGTACCCCAATGTTCATTGCCGCACTATTTACAATATCCAGGACATGGAAGCAACCAAAATGTCCATCGAGGGAGGAATGTATAAAGAAGATGTGGTACATATATACAATGGAATGTTACTCAGTCATAGAAAAGAATGAAATAATGCCATTTACAGTGACATGAATGGACCTAGAGATTGTCATACTGAGTGAAGTAAGTCAGACGGAGAAAGACAAATATCATATGATATCACTTATATGTGGAATCTAAAAAAATGGTACAAATGAACCTATTTATAAAATAGAAATAGAGTAACAGATGTAGAAAACAAATTTATGGTTACTAGGGGAAATGGGGGGAGGGATAAATTAGGAGATTGGGATTGATATATATACACTACTATATATAAAATAGATAACTAATAAGAACCTACTATATAGCATAGGGAAGTCTACTCAATGTGCTGTAATGACCTACATGGGAATAGAATCTAAAAAAGAGTGGATATATATAGATAGATAGATAGATAGATAGATATAGATAGATAGATGTATATGTATAACTGATTCAGTTTGCCGTACAGTAGAAACTAACACAACATTGTAAATCAACTATACTCCAATAAAAATTAATTTAAAAAATAAAACAAATATCAGATGACTCATCCATTCTGAAACCTGTCACAGAACAAACATACTCACTCTTGGATGACAACAAGTCTTGCAAAGTCTTTTTTTTTTAAGTACTAAGTTAAATTAAAAAACAAAACAAAACAAAAAACATTGGTTTCTAAGTACATCATGAGCTGAAGTCTTGCTAATTAGAATATTCTTTAGTGGGACGGGCTCTCCAGGAGTCACATGTTACAGTTTGACATCTCAGATACCTTAAGAGAGCTCAGACACAGATCTTATGGAGAGCAGCTTAATCAAGACAGAGATGAAGAGTAGTATTTTTAAAAAATGAACCATTTTTCTTTTAATCTTCAATTTGAATATCTGCTATCAAGTAGTTTTATGTGAGAATAAGGCCTGGCTTATAATCACTACATCACTTGGAAACCGAACCCTCCATCACCAAGAGTCTACCATGAAATATTTTTTCTTTGTTCTAGGCAAGAGGAAAAGACATTCTATCCTTGAGGCCAGGGATTTGGTCAATAGCAGTGACACTAAACCTGGGCTTCTCTTTATAACTGAAATGCCAGGAAGAGAATTTTTTCTCTCATTTGTTTCTTCTAGATAATCCAGGTTGATGTTTGAAGAACTCAGAGACCTTTTCTGAAAGGGTGGAACTGAGAAAAAAAGGGAAGAAGCCTCTGTTGTTACTGTAAATGTTTTCTCTGGAACAGCTGAAACAGAAGGGGTGGTTCATGGCTCCATAAAACTACTTCTGTACAATTCAATAAAGAATCAGAATTCTCAGAGTTTTGAAATGCTCTCTGAGGATTAGGGGCTAAGGTTTTACAGAGGTGGTAGCACCTCTAATTTTTCTGTAGGGAAAGGAGTTGACCATAAAAACATAGGATATGTGACTAAAATATAGTGTGTTTTGCTGCTGTGAGCATCTCCTAAATTTTTGTGGCCTGAATTTTGTTCCTTTGCAAAACAAGTCTTACACTTTCCTCAGTCGGGTGTGTTTGCATAGGTCCCTGACAAAAATGCTAGGGTTTCTAAAATCTGCTGAGCACAGAGGGGCCCTTTGTTGAAGAGGGACTCGGCAGTCCCTGTGGTGAGAAGCCCACTTCCCACACTGTGGGAATTTTCCATTCGGTGGGACTTGAAGGTCCCTGGGTGCTTGAAGTGTTAATGTAAGTGTGTTTGTTGAAGACAGCATTTCCCACAACCTCCATGAACTGGAAAGTTTTATTTTTATCTACTTTGACCACAGTTTTAAAGCTCCTTAGTCTTCTTGTGTTCATAATTTGAGTAGAGCCCTCCATCAATCCAACATACATAACAAACATTCTTTTCTTTTGTAGGAGATGTAAGAAAAGTGAATCAATTCTGTAAAAAAGGAAATATTTTTGGTTTAAAAAAACGTACTGATTTTCTTCATGTTTTTCAAATCATTCACAACTAAAAAGAGAACGTTGAGGTGTTTAGGACTCATTACTCATCATAAAGTTGTAATGTCCAGGCTGAGAAAGAATTGAAAGTTAGAGACAAGGCTTTCTATGCTCTGATTTTTAGTTCAGACTTTCCCTTTAGTGTTCAACAGTCTTATGAGCTATCTCCTTCTGCTTTAATAACAAGCTGCCTTATGAGTTTGAGAATTACTTCCAGTTCTAGATTCTACTCTACAAGCGGACGTGAGTAATAACTGCAGGGGTCTCATACAATACCTCTGACTTTATCACCAGCAGGTACAAACAATTTCTCAAACAACCACTGAAGCAGTCACTGGGTGATCTGAGACCTGGATATCTGGTCCTTTGAAAAACCATCAGAGAAAAATGGCCCTTGACCCTCGAGGAGAAGAGGGTCCTGTACTGTAAATTACTGACAGAGTGAAAGTTCAAGGTGATGGTCTTTAGGCTAGTTTCCCAACTTAAAAGACATGTCACTTCCTCCTGTCTACTGGATGTCACTCCCTCAGGAGACCTGAAACTGAGGGTTCTTAGGAATTCTCCAGATGTTGCTGAGTGCAGAAGTGGATAGCTTTCACCCAAGGTGTCAGAATAGGATACATTTTCTGACCTTCAGCACCCTTTCCCTTTCTCTCCTCTCTTTCAAATCAAATCACGCCTGGGGTTGTCCTCTGACAATATCTTAATATGATCTTCCTCATCTTCATCCTGTCACTTAAAAAAAAATTGTATTGGAGTATAGTTGATTTACAGTGTTGTGTTAGTTTCTGCTGTACAGCAAAGTGAATCAGTTATACATATACATATATCCACTCTTTTTAGATTCTTTTCCCATATAGGTCATTACAGAGTATTGAGTAGAGTTCCCTGTGTATACAGTAGGTCCTTATTAGTCATCTATTTTATACATAGTAGTGTCTATATGTCAGTCCCAATCTCCCAATTCATCCTGTCACTTTTGACCACTCTTCCCCATGCCATGATCTTCTGCTACTTAAGAAAAAACAAACCACTGTGGTATATTTTTCTCTTCTGGACAAAAATTTAACAACTGTTCTTGTAAACAATTAAGGTAAATTTCCTTCTACAGATCTTTCTGGTACAGGTTTCTCTCACATAACTGATCCCAAATTCAGTCTTATAAGAATTGAACCTTGACCCATGTCAACACAATGTTTCTGCTAAAAGCTGTTACAACCCTCTCAAAAAAGCCTACCCCTGTGGGGACTAGTGTTAGACTCTGGTTCAGTAGTCAGATACACTCCAGGCTGCTTTACAGGAACTGCTTAATTCCTTGAGGGATAAAATATTGGGTCAATACTATTGCAAATTAATACCCAATACTCCCAGTACAGTTCATGCCCCATTAAGTATCTGCTGCTTCCGCGGCCATCAGGATGATCCTGAATACGAGTATAGCTTAGTGTGTATTGTCTGCCTCATACTCATCCTGCATATTCAGGATAATTGTTAAGAGACTTTCAGATATTTAAAATTACTACCCCTCCAGGAGACCATGTCTTCCTGAACAAAAAATATCCAGAAACCTCCAGAAAGAGGCCAAAAGAGACTATTTGGGAGAACTCCAAGAGGCATAACAGACACATACAATGGGGTAACACACATACATTGGGAATGGCGACTCCCATGGTAGGGATAATGCAACTGGAAAAGTTGCATTAAGTTCAAGACTTATTTCTGACCCTAGCAGATGTTGTGGATGACACCATTTCTTCTTTGGAAGCCCAGCAAACCAGTTTAAATTTATTGGCCAGAGTTGACAGAAGAATCACACTATGTGAACTTTCTCTTCAGTAGCACTATAGCAAACACTTCTTGCTGCACCAACATACTCCAGGCAAGGAAAATAGCCTGTGACTAGGCTGCATCTCTGTCCCTCCTCCCCATCTCATCGTGGTTCCTTCTTTATATCTTTAGTTGTAGAAGATATTTCCTGCTAGTCTTCAGATTGTTCTCATTGACAGGTGTTCTGTAAGTAGCTATATTTTTGGTGCACTCGTGGGAGGAAGTGGGCTCAAGCTCTTCCTACTCCACCATCTTAGCTACCTCTTAGGCTTCTGTTTTGAGCTGCATGGTTTTTATTTTATTCTCTCACTGTACAAGATTCAATGCCTTCCTGGCATTGAGTGGCAATAGCTCAAGGTGATAAGCAGTGAATCACACCAGATTTCATTGAGTGTCTTGTTACAGCCTGTGATTGCTCTCTTCAATAGCCTGCTGCTGGGTTCTGTTTGCTCACTTCACTCTACCAAAGGGGCAGAAAAGATTTCTCCAACACTTGGCACTGCTGACAATTTTTCAGAAGTCTTCTAAAATCTGTCCATGGCTGTGGCTCCTCTTCCCCATGTGATGGGGGACTCAATGGGCAGGAGCCCGGGCCGGCTTCTGCTGGCAGGTCTCTGTGGCTCCTCCCTGCCTGGCACCAACTCAACAGTAGAGCCTGGGGAAGAAAAGCCTTCCAAATTTTAAATAAGATTTCTTCAAGCCACGCAATCATAGAATCGACTCTACTTCCTGACAGCATCCACTGCAGAGCAAAGATTCAATTCCTTGAACCTCCCCCTAGACCACCCAACTCAAGCCCAGATCCTATAGTATAGAAACTTGCAAACTTATCTTGCTTTTAATGAGGACCTCAAACTTCTTCATGGTGTTTCCCTTGTTTTAATGAGCAATAAATCAACTTGTTCAACTATAGTCTGTTCCTGGTGCTCACTGGCTGGAGAGCACTGACAATGTAGAATGAAGAACCCTTCTAGGGGTACGTCCCTGGAAATCTGGTTAGAGACACACTTCCAAGGACTGTGGCTTAAACAAAAATGGAAATTACCACCAAAGAAGATAACTTCAAGTCATAAGGTCAAGTTGTGACCTCCCACTGATTGAACTGCTTATTTTAGTTTACAGTCAGCCCTCTGTAGTCATGGGTTTCATATCTGTGGATTCAACCAACCGTGGGTTAAAGATATTTGAAAAAAAATTCCAGGAAATTTTAAAAAGCAAAACTTGAATTTGCTGCATACTGACAACTATTTACATAGCATTTACATTGTATTTAAATACCCTTGAACAGCACAGTTTTGATAAATACCTACAGGGATTCACAGATATGGAGAGCCAACTGTAAGAATTATACTCAGATTTTCTACTGTGGGGGGGTCGGAATTGGTGCCCCTAACCTCTGCGTTTTTCAGGGGTCAAATATACAAGCATTTACATTGCATTAGGTATTATAAATAATCTAGAGAGAACTTAAAGTATATAGGAGGATATATGAAGGTTATATGCAAGTACTACACCATATTATACAAGGGACTTGAGCATCTGAAGATTTTGGTATCAAGGGGACCACTTTTTCACCCAGCCCCTGGCAGACAGGCCAGTGTCCTAAGTTCAGATTCATCACCCCAGGTCCTAGAATTCAGCCCAAATTATTGACCTCTGCCACAAGCATTGTGTTCAAGGAAGGTAGACACTCCTCATACCCAGGGCAAAGAAACGCTTCTTTTTTGTTTGCTTGTTTTTGCCTTCTCTGTAGTGTGGCAAGAAAGTGATTCTACGAGCTCCCGCAGCCATCTTGCACGCACAGGGAAGGTTCTGCTGACACTTTGGGGAAGATGGGCTACAAGAGGGAAAGCCTTTTTCATCTGCGAGCGCATCGCCGAGATGCTGAGCCCGGCCGGGAGTCGCCTCCGCGCACATGCTGGGAGGCAGGTACGCGGCGTCCTCCCCGCGGGTCAGGACAGCGGGTCCCGTTCCTGCGCAGGAAGTGGGGCGGATGCGCTCGCCCAGCCCAGTGGCCTCCGGGCTCGGGGCGCCGGGGGCGGGAAGGAAGGGCTGCTCCTCCGGAGGCTGCAAACTGCGGAGAGCGGAGGCCCTTTGAAGTGCGCAGAGTTCAAGGGAACGGTGGTGGTTTACTTGGTGCCCGTGAACCAGAGATGCTTCATCTGCTCTGAGTCGAGGAAAACGAAGAGGAAGGGAAAAGAAGGAAGAAGTCGGTTCAGGCTCCGAAAAATGCAGACAATGGCTAAGCTTAGGCTGACACCTTGTGGCTGCGCTGGAAAAAGGCGTTTCACTAAGAAATTAGTGGAGTAGTTGGGGCATCTGTGCGGGGCGGAGGGAAGGCGTGAGGTCTGAGAACAAGAAGCTTGAAGCTTTAAAATTTCACCCACACTTTTTCTCCATTTCCCTTTTTTATTAGATGTCATATTTCTTCAAGAGTCTTTTTCAGTATAGCTATAAGAAAGGTACTATTTAAACTATAATGACTAGAGACAAACTTATTTCTGGCTAATAATTATTATGACTAATTCTGCTTCAGATGAATAAACCATTCACCTAATATCAATTGATGACTCTTTCATTTAAATGGTCAACACAATGCAGTCAGCTTGAGTGATTCGTGTTGTTTTCTAACTAGAAGTTAAAAAAAATATGCCTCATACATAACCTTCTTTATGGGTAGGATGTGTCCACATTTTACCTTGATGGACGTCAAGCAATGCCTGAGGTCACACAGCCAGCAAGTGGCAGAGGAGGCCTTGAACCCAGATCCCACAGACTCCAGAGCCCAGAGTGGAGCTTATGGCTCGACTTCCTTCTAATGGGTAGGGTGATAAGCAAGGTCCCCACTCGTCTCATTTGATATTTGAGATCACCCTATAAGATACACATTGTCACACTCTTTTTCAAATGAGGAAGCAGAAACTGAGGGCCACGGACGTGGGTTTTGTGGGGATCTGAACCTTGTCCTATGTGTTCCCAGAGCCTGTCCTTCTCAGGCCTCCCCATTTAGAGATAACCCTTCTCCCCAGGCCTTCCTCCTTAACTTCTGTACGCCTCTCCTACATCCCTGGGCTGCAAGAAATTGCTCTTAGCCTTTGATGCTCTGGTCCTCCTTGAAATATGGGTTGATAAAGAATTATTTTTTTCCCAGAGACATTTGCATTATAATAGATAAGGAGCTTCTGAACACAGAAAGCCTTTGGGATTTAAAGGGAGCATGTCAGACTGCAAGAAATATATGAGGTGAGGACGTTTGGGGGCATGTAACAAAGATCTCCTTTAAAAATAACCTTGCAAAGACAGTTTTGTCTTTGGCAGCGTAGGGCTCCCAGACATCAGATGACATATCTGGTATAATTGAAAATCCAACTGGAGGCAATCTCTTGTTTACTCAGCATCCTGGACGGATTTACCACCAGACCAATGCAAATGCCACCTGTGAGGAGCTGGAAGCTGACCTTAAAGCAAGCAGAAGGTTTTTTTTTTTTTTTTTTTCCCCATCATTTTGAAAAACAATGTCTTTATAGTGCCAAAATACAAGGGGCCAGAACATTTTATTTCCCATTAACTTGTAGTTTTCATTTTTCCTAAAATAAATTTGAAAACCAGTGGCCAGTTAGCTGGTATATATACAATATTTGTCTTCAGCATAGAATGACATTCATGGCACATTTATTAAGGGCCAGTAAGATTCTGAACCCAATTCCAATGTGGTGGGTTTTCTTCCACACTAAGCAATTTTCTGACACCACCTCAGCGTCTTACAACTCAGTTCTGACACTATCTACCTGGAAACAGCATCAGATTCCCAAGATGAAGGGCTCAGTCCCACAAGATTGCCCCCCCCACTTCAGATGCCAATTGTAAGTTCAGGTTGTCACCTGTTCTTCTGATCAACAGAGTCCCACAACCCCCTCCCTTCCTTGGGTTCAATTAATTTGCTAGAGCAGCTCACAGAACTCAGGCAAGCAACATACTCACTAGATGACCAGTTTATTACAAATTAAAAGATATAAATCAACAGCCAGAGAAAGAGATGCATTAGGGCAAAATATGGGGAGAAAGTCACAGAGCTTCTGTGCCTGACACTCCTCAAATTATTACATGTTCACTTACCTGGAGGCTCTCTGAACCCTGTCTTTTGGATTTTTATGGAGATCTCATTACAAAGGCACTGTTGATTAAATCATTGGCCATTGGTGATTAAACTCAATCTCTAGCCCTTCTCCCCTCCCTGGAAATCAGGGGGTGGGACTGAAAGTTCCAACCCTCTAATCATGACTGGTCCTCCTGTCAACCATTCCCCATCCTTAGGCACAACGATGACTGTACCTTTTTCCAATCACCTTTCCCTGTGCTACTCAAGCCTCAGACCACCGTGCTTCTTTATTCTTTATCCCATAAATACCTGAGTCCCTCGTCTTTAGAGAGGCGGATCTGAGATTGGTTCTCCCATCTTCTCTCTGGATGCTTTGCAAATAAACCCCCTCTTTGCTGCAAACCTCAGTATTTGGGTTTGCTGCACATCTGGGTAGCATTTGTACCCAGGTGTCCTGTGCTATGGGAGGCCCTCTTTCTTTTATCATCCAGTGGTCCCAAGTTGGAACCCCCTTTGGGTGTGAGCAGGTATTTCTGAGAACACTAGAGAGCAAGAGAATATTTCACGGGTCCACTTGTGCCCTCAGCAGCTCATATTCCATACGAATGCTCATCCCCACACCCCTTTCTGTTCTTCCAGGTCTGTGGCCCCCTTTTCCTCTTTGTATGTAGTTATCCTCTGTGAAAGGGAAATTAAGATGGAGTCAGTATTGCTCTAAAATAGAGCCCTGAGACCATGAAGGATGCAAGTCTCAGCCTGGATGGGTTTGACCTGAAGACATCATCCAGACATCTGACAGCCTATCTACTTATCAGACCTTTTCCCTAAAGTAACTCATGATTCCTTAAGGACAAATATTTTCTGACTGGAATCAGAGTCAATCACGATTCTCATCAGGCAAATTTACAACCTTGTTGCTTTTTGTCTTTATAAGCCTCGACTCTCTCACTTCCTTGGAATACTCCTTTGGTTTTACCTGAATCTGGGTCTCCCAAATTACAATTCTTAAGACACCCAAATAAACTCTTTTCTTATTTGCAGCCTCCTGCATCATTATCATTGTTATTATTTGGGGTTGACATCTCTCTGGTCCATTTTGACCAAGAATGTGGACAAGGATGATTCCTCAAAGAACAATTCACATGTGCTTTTTAAGTTCAACAAACCTTACTGATGCTTGAAGATAATATAAGGAAATCACAGTGCAGAAAAGGGAAACTTACAATACCAGATACCCCTTGCCTAGAATTCATCAATTTACTTCTGCTCTGGGACCCTCCCTGCCTCCCATTTCAAGAGTTCAGGTTTTCAGGATCCTCCAGAGTGCAGACCTACAGCCTCCACCTCTGATCCCTGCCCAGGAAACAACATATCAATTCACATCATAATAATGTCCAAGGGGAGCTCTGTTCTGGGAGGATGGTGGCTTCTTATTTCTAAACAGGACACTTCTCTCCCAGAAGAGCATCTCATTTCCGTTTCTTCACTTGTTGAGTGTTTCTCCAGGGCCCTGGACTGTTTGGTTACCATCTAAACGACTTGCCTAAAATGTCTCCTCCAAAAAGCAGTCGTTTGCCCCCAATACGCATTCCATTTCTACCTTTAAATCCACAAGAAAGACACACTTAAAATGTGTTTTGTTTTTGTTTTCAAATTCTAGCTCTATATTGGTTGGTGGCAAATAGATGAACTGCTCTCAGCCTCCAAGTGAAGACAGCAAAACATAGCCCACAAAAGTGCTATAAAGTTAAAATAAGGTAAGTATTCAAAAGCATCTTGCAAACTATAAAACACTAAGTAAATGCAAGCTACTAATGTCTCTTTTTTGTCTTCAGAATTACTTGACCCAATGCTTCTGAAGTTGATGAATTAGAGTTCGTTAGTTACCAAGTGTGGTTCTGTTACATGCAGACATATTGGAAAATGTGCCGAAATTGCTTTTTGTGTATTTTGTATTAATGCACTTTGTGTCTCTTGAGATTAGTATTTTGAAATATTTGAGCATGCTTTTTGAGTCTATGTTTCTGTGTGTATGACTTCTTCCTCCTCTAAAGGAGATTTGCTTTTTGTGTTTTGCTTTTTTTTTTTTTTTTTTTTTTTGCTTCTAAGCAGGGGAATGAATAGAGTCCGGGGAGGAGGGAATAAGGAAAACAGAATAGGATTAGGTCATTATAGCCAGTATTTAAAGAGAAAAACATCTTCAGCTCTTGACATGAAATACAGGGTCCCCCTCACCCTTCCCACAAGGCAAGAATCTTGAAAATCAGGATTTTGAAGGCCAGAAAGTACTTTCTAACTTTGAAGGACCCTGCTTTTCTTCCATGGTGGAGAGGATACCCCTTTTGTTATAACCACTGGGATAGGATGTAGATAATCCACAGTGAAGGAAAGAAAAGATCAGCTAGAAGAGTTAATGCCCTAGAGGAGAAGGATATGATGAGGAAGAAAGGAAAATTTGAAGGGAGATGGAGGGGCAGTAATAGGTTAGGTGCTGGAGATTGCTTCCTAAGCTGAAGTTGGATCTATGTGGGACAAGTTTTCATTAACCTCATTCAGCTGGGTGTGCAGCATCCCAGGAACACTGGGGCTGGGCAAGCCTGCGAGGGAACCCCTATTTCTGCATATGGCCACTGCCAATGTTGTTACTGAAAGTGGGGTCCAGCTGCTCATGCTCAAGAGCCAATAAAGAGCAAGCTTGCTGGAAAGGAAAGTTTGCTTTATTTTGGATAACAGCAATTGGGGGAGGGTAGGGTGGACACCTGTCCAAAGGCTGACTCCCCACAACTGACAACCAGTGGGCAAGAGCTTTTGTAGACAGAGGGAGGGGGCTACATGCAGAGACAGCACAGTCAGCTCTGACAGTCATCTTGAAATTGGTCATGCCGTGGTCTGATCAGCGTCACCTTGATTGTTTTCAGTACAATTACTCTTCAGTTCCGGGGTCAGTTTGTTCCCATCTCCTTGAGGCCGGTTCTTGGAATTGTGGCAGCTTCTGTCATGGCTACACTCTGGCCATCATGTAGTCAACTTCTTCCACCTGGCGGGGTTTTCAGTATGTACAAGACAGCTCACAGAATATGGCTCAGAATATTATCTATAGCCCTTGAGGAGGAAGTAAAGGTCCTTAACGATGCTTAGAGACTAAACTATTATTATTTAGTTTTGTTGGACTGTTTTCCTTTGTTTCTGCATTTTCTCACTTCTCTGATTATACTTACTCTTTGGCTAAGGTTTTTCCACAGACAAAAGGCAAGCAGAGGACATGGGGGCAAGGACCATAGGGTCCTGCTCTGTTTCAATGTGACATTAGACCATGGAGTTGACAGCAGGAGCAGAAGAGGGAGTTGGTGTAGACACATGTATCAGACCTTCCTTCTTAGACTAGCAGCTGCTTCTCAGGATGCCCTTACCCCAGCCTGGCGCAGTCCCATCTATGACATTTTCCTGGTGCAGTCTTTTTAGGCAGACAGAGGGAAAGTTTGAGTTGGGGATGGCATGGATGGGACCTGAATGCTCCCACCCCCCTTACTCTCCTCCCCAAAGAGGGGAAAGAAAAATAGTTGGCAGAATGGGAGAAGGTCCCACCAGAGAATGCCACTACGGTGGGGCAAAGAGGTTCTGTCCTTGAGGGCTGCAAAGTGACCACATGATCCAGAATCACGTTAAGAGTCACTGCAGGGTGCTGGGCATGTTCTGTTTCTGGATCTGGGTTCAGGTTATGGAGAATTTTGAGAAAGTTCACCCAGCTGTGCACTTATGATTTGTACATATTTCTGTATGTACATTATACTTCAGAAGAAAATGACTTTAAAAATCTGTACAGATCATCTGCACTCTACCCCACAAAATGAAATCACACACACACACACACACACACACAAGCAGGTTGTAAGAAGCATAAAGTCCATTACAGAGAAATTTTAAAATGCATTATTTTTTCCTGCACAGTTAATATTAGTGTGAACAAAAGTGTGCTTTTACTAAAGAGGAACACAAATCAGTGAACTTGGAAAACTCTCCAAATACAGTGGCTGTGATACCATAAGGAAAAAAATCAAACTGCCTGGATATTTAATTTTAGAGCAGTATCAGCCAAAGTTCTCTAGATTAAATTCCAGGCTACAACAATTTAAGGACAGATTTAGGCATTGTTGCATCTAGATGCCTTTTTAGATAGATTGCTTGTTGAAACAAATTTCATATATATTTTTAGTTATTTTTCTATATCTTTGGAAGCATCACATACTTTATAATATGCTTAGAGGTCTTAAGCCAGCTATAACTAGAATCTTCCCTAATCCTAAACTGAACCTTCCCCAGCATAGGCTAAAATTCAGGAGGGTGTAGTGGAAAGCCCTGTAATTAGAACAAGCAGGGTCTGCACTGGAGTTCAAAGGACCTTAGGTGGATTGCATAACTCCTTGGGCTGTGCTATGTAATTCTGACTCTAAGTCCCTGAAATTAGGTCAGATTTTGCAGGTTAAGGGCAAAATTCCCTATAAGACTGCCCTCATTTCAGACACCAGACACAGGCTCAGGGCCTCCTAGGCCATCTGTACTTCCAACCAACTGGATACAAATTTAGGGGTTCCCAGTGTCCCCTAAGGTTCTATAATTTGCTAGAATTCCCTCAGGACTCAGGAAGGGGCTATACTTATGATTAATTATAGTTTTTATCAAAAAGGTTACACATGAGGAACAACTAAATGAACAGATGCACAAAGTGATGTCTGGGAGGATCCCAAATGTGAAACTTGCATGCCCTCAGGACTGGTTACCTTCCTGACACATTGATATATGATCACCATCCAGGAAAGCTCGCTTGAGATTCGGGTGTCCAGATTTTTTTTTTTTTTTTTTTTTTTTCCTTTTCTTTTTGCGGTATGCGGGCCTCTCACCGTCGTGGCCTCTCCCGTTGCGGAGCACAGGCTCCGGACGCGCAGGCCCAGCGGCCGTGGCTCACGGGCCCAGCCGCTCCGCGGCATATGGGATCCTCCTAGACCGGGGCACGAACCCGTATCCCCTGCATCGGCAGGCGGACTCTCAACCACTGCGCCACCAGGGAGGCCCCGGGTGTCCAGATTTTTTACAGGGATTTCATGATGTTGGCCCGATTGATTGAATCATTGGCCACATGATTGAATTCAATCAAGCTCCCCTCCTTCCGAAGAGGTTATGCTGATATCATGTGACCTTCAAATAACATGGTTGGTCTTTCCAGCACAGAGGACCCCCATCCTGAAACTAGGGTTCTACTGTGAGTTACCTCAATAGCATAAACTAAGGTGTGGCCCAAGGCTCCCCACCATAAACAGCAAAGGCATTCTTATTACTTGGGAACTTCCAGGGGTTTAGCGGCTCCTTCCCAGAAACCAGGGGCAAAAACCAGGCAAATTCTTGATCAAATAACAGGCTGTTTGTCCCCACGGTGTTGATGTGAAGATATCTATGAGATGAGGAATTGCAAAACAGAGAACACCTTTTCCTGATTATAGATCCATCTAGAGGAACGAAAAGACACAACTCTGTAACCTGAGTGCAGCTTCCTCATATTCTGTTTGGGCATCTAGTTAGAATGTCAAAAGGAAGCTGAGTTGGCCACATACAGCTGAAATGTCCCCCGACTGTGGTCCCTCAATAGCCTGCCTTTGAAGGAGAGGATCTTAGTGTCTCAGTGGGCTGCTCTGTGGAATGCGAGGGCCAGATAATCCTTTTTTTCAGACTCAGCACTGTTGAGGTCCTGCCTGATGGTAAGCAGATGGTGTTGGTGTCCATTGTATCTTCTTGTCCTGACAGCCTCAGTTCACTGGCCTTCACCTGCTGGTGCCCGCATTTCTTTGTCTAAGGGCTTTCTGTGGCCACTGAAGCCTGTTT
Source organism: Mesoplodon mirus (assembly GCF_964341445.2). Lineage (NCBI taxonomy): Eukaryota > Metazoa > Chordata > Mammalia > Artiodactyla > Ziphiidae > Mesoplodon > Mesoplodon mirus. Next base: position 77,877,550 of record NC_138991.1, on the reverse strand, counting down.
TGCTCCCAGGAGGTGCTGGGAACTAACACCACACTCCTCACCCCAGCAGCCTCAACCAATGACTTACAAGACTTGGTGTGTACATTTCCCAGCTCCCTCACCCGCTCAGGTGGTTTATTTCAGAGGTGCTATGTTCAGTACTGGTCCCAGACTTCCTGGAGTCACCCCGGTGACACCTGGCTTGACAATAAATTCCTTACTGGTGACAAACTTCCTCCCTGTCCACTGTCCCCATTCCTTCCTGGTGTTTATCACCCAAATAAATGCCCATAAATTCTTGACTCAGGGTCTGTTTCTGGGAAAACCTGCACTAAAACAATGACCAATAATGTTAGTTTCCATTACTGGCTCTAGATAAGGTGCTCTTGATAAATGACTCTCATTTCTATTGTCCCTGAGATCTAGCCTCCGTCTTCACAAGCGGCCACACAAGAAAGCTGAGGAGGAAGTGGGGTCTTGGTTTATTTTGGTGTGTGTGTGTATGCACAGCCTGTTTATTTTTCAAAATTAAATATTTCTTCAGCATTTGAGGGACAGCTTTTTCCTTACTGATATTCTGTATATTGATATATCCATACTGATATCCTGGAGTTTAGTGTAGCCCCAAAGACATAAAACTAAAGTAGGTTAAAGAAAGAAAAACTGTCGGTTCCTTAAGGAAAATGATCAGATTTCTTACCATCTTCATTTATCAGGGAGAACTGTGATTTTATAAGAGATGAAATACAGCAAGTGTTTGTTCAGCTCTCTCCATTGCTCCTTCCCCTCCTTTATCACTTTCCATTCCTTCCCTGCAGGTGGTCTTTTCTGGACCTCTCCCACCCACTGCAGACACCTTAAAATACTAAGTGAAGTAAGTCACACAGAGAAAGACAAATATCATATGATATCACTTACATGTGGAATCTAAAAAAAAAAAAAGATACAAATGAACGTATTTACAAAACAGAAAGAGACTCACAAACAGACTTATGGTTACATTGTGGGGAGGGCTAAATTAGGAGTTTGGGATTAACAGATTCACACTACTATATATAAAATAGGTAACCAAGAAGGACCTACTGTATAGCACAGGGATCTATACTCAGTATCTTGTAATAACCTATACTGGAAAAGAATCTGAAAAAGAATAGATTCATATATATATATATATATATATATATATATATATATATATATATATATACATATATATATATATATACATATATATATATATATATATATATATATACATATATATATATATATATACATATATATATATATATATATATATATATATATAACTGAACAACTTTGCTGTACACCTGAAACTAACACAACATTGTAAATCAAATACACTCAAAAAAAACTAAATGAATAAATAAATAAATAAGGAAGCCAAGCTTTAGATAACACCTCCAGACACTGCCTCAGGGCTAACACATTTCTACATAACAACATACCTCCTATATTTTTACCTTTTGCTGAATTATTTGGAAAAAAGAGTTCAAGTATTGGTAGCTAGAATATTATTTAGAAACTGTTGGGTGTACTTAGAGTCATGAGTTATAGCTGTAAGTCTTGAGTAACTTAAGTGGCTTCAGGCATAAATTTCCTAATGGGGAATAGATACAACTGGACTTGATCAAGAGTTGGATGAAGAGAAATATCTTTTAAAATGTACAAGAACTCTTTTGTTTATTTGTTTGTAAATCATGGCAGATGCCATCTACCTTTAAGAGGTTTCATGCAAGAATAAAGCCTAGCTTATAACAGTTAAATGGCTTGAAAATCTTTTCAATAACCAACAATCTACTGTGAAATATGTACTTTGCTTCAGGGAAAAGGGGGGGCAGGGATAAGGCATTCTTTCTGTCACCGAGCCTAAGTGGTTTTGTCAGTGACACCAAGCCTGGGCTTCTTTTTGAAACTGAAATGCCAGGGAGAGGTATTGATTTCTCTTAGTATTTCCCATTGGATAATTCAGGTTGGTATTTTAACAACTCAGGTTGTTTCAAAATGGATGGGACTGAGAGACAAAAAAGGGAGATATTTCGGTTACTGTTGATGTGTTTACTGGAGCTGCAAGATCAGAGGAGATGGTTCATAGCCAGTAAAAATTCTTAAATTAAATTTAATAGGGTTTTGGGATTTTCAGCGTTCTGCAATTCTCCCTTTGAGAATTAGAGTGTGGTGTTTTATGGCAGTGATCGTGCCTTGAAGTTTTTCTGTGGAAAAAGGAGTTTGCCATAAAAACATAGGATGTGTAACTAAACTATAATTTATTTTGTTGTTAGAGCCTGTCTTCACTTTTTATGGCCTGCATTTGTTTTTTAGTAAAACAAGGCAAATCCTTTTATCCAGTCAAGCATGTTTTCATAGCTCTCTTGCAAAAATGCTCAAATTTCTGCAATATGCACAACACAGAGGGCCCTTTTATGAGGAAGACATTTGTAATAGCTGTAGTGAAAAGCCCACTTTCCACACTATGGAAATTTTCCAGTTGGTACCACTTTCATGTCCCTGTGGACTTAAAGAGTTAATGCTAATGAACTAGTGAAAATTGGTGTCTCCTGTGGTCTAGTAAAGTGTTTTTTTGGGAAGAGGGGTTTGTGGGTAGAGGGATGGTCTGATTTGCACTAAAGACTTTTAATCTTCTTGTGTTCATAGTTTGGGTGTGTTTTCCCATCGATCAAGCATACATAATAAACATTTCTTCCTCCTAGAGGAGACAAAAGAAAATGAATGAATGCTGAAAAGTGATAACTTCAGGTTAAAAAGGGTGTTATTGATCTGCTCTGTGCTGTATAAAGTATTCATAACAAGAAGGAGAAAGCATAGGTGCTTAGGGATACAACATTTATTAAAAAGTCATAATGTTAAAAGTAGGGAAGACTTGGGCTTCCCTGGTGGCGCAGTGGTTGAGAATCTGCCTGCTAATGCAGGGGACACGGGTTTGAGCCCTGGTCTGGGAAGATCCCACATGCTGCGGAGCAACTAGGCCTGTGAGCCACAACTACTGAGCCTGCACGTCTGGAGCCTGTGCTCCGCAACAAGAGAGGCCACAATAGTGAGAAGCCTGTGCACTGCGATGAAGAGTGGCCCCCGCTTGCCACAACTAGAGAAAGCCCTCACACAGAAACGAAGACCCAACACAGCCCTAAATAAATAAATAAATAAATAAATAAATAAATAAATAAATAAAAGTAGGGAAGACTTGAGAGTTAGAGATAAAGGAATTTTCCATTCTCTGATCTCTAATTCAGATCTCCCCCTGTAGTCTTTTACAGCCAAATGAGTACTGGGTAAAAGAAGAATTAGCACATGACGACTCTATTGCTTGGAAGGGTGTGTGCAAGGCTATCAATTAGGCTTAATGCTTCAGTTAGGGTGTTTTTACTGAGTTTTCAACCTCTAACTTATTTGACTGCTTTTCCTGGTTCCTTAAATAGATTCATCTTTACTCTGATTTCTCTCTCTCTGTCTCTATCCCTCAATCTTTCTTGATCTATATTTCAAACAGTCTATATTTCAACGAGTATAGTCTTTACTTACCAATGTTTATATACATATTTGAAGACAAATTTTAAATCTGACAGTGCCAAGTTTTGATGACAATGTGGAGGAACAGGAACTTTTATATATGCCTAATAGCAATATAAATTTGTATAATTTGGTAAAATTTTTTTTACAATTTGGTAATATTTTATAAGGTAGAGAATTTGCATTCTATAACTCATTGATTCCCCTCCAATGTCTTCTTAATTGGTGAATGGAGTTAATAATGTATCTCCTTCACAGAATTCTTAGCAGTTAATGAATTAGTAACTATAAAAACTAATAAAATTTAGCTCTTAATATCATTAATAGTAGTAGTTACAGTAATGATAATAGTATCTCTATTATTCAAGTTAACTCTGCCTCATAGAAAACTTGTGCATATCCCCAAAGAGACCCAGAACATCATTGTTTACAATAGCAAAAACTTTTGAAACAACCTATTCATCAAAAAAGTAATGGATACGTTAATTGTGGTGTATTCGCACAATGGGATACTATATAGACAGTACTTGGATCAACAGGGATGAATCTCAGAAATACATTGTCAGAGGAGGAATTTCCCCTTCTACTCCTCTTGTGTTCTTGTAGGTAGACTAATAATAAAATTGATACAAAACAGATTAACAGGAGAACAAGAAATTTAATTCCTGCACACAGAGATCTCATATGAATTGGACATAGGAAGTGGCCAAAGCAGGCAGCTTTCATATATTTTAGACAAAGAATAAATTTGAGAGGAAGTGACAGGACAAAGAAACTTAGACTTGAGTGTTTAATTAGTAAGGAACTTAAAAGTTTGGGCTTAGGTAGTAAATTAGTAAAGAAGTAACAAAGTTTGTTCCTATAGGCTTCTCAGCCCTAAATTCCCCATCTCTGGGGCTAAGGATGTCTTTCTACCTCCTGGTACAGAAAGGGCACCTTTCACATGGGAGATTTATTCCCTGTTTTCAGGGAAACAGGAGATTCAAAGCGTCCCTTTTGCATTGGCCATTTCTTAACTAACTTTAGGGGTGGCCTGCCCTGTGCCACAACAATATCATCGATTATTTAAAACTTCAGAAAAATAAAGTATGATACCAGTTATATTCAGGCTACAATATGCAAGCAATACTGTATATCCTTTGTCAGGGATAATTGCAAATCTTTAAAATGCTTAAGGAAGATTTGGAAATAAAAATCACCAAGTTCAGGATTGTTGATTCCTCTGATGGGGAGAGAGGGGTCTGTAATCAGAGATGAAATTTCGATTGGATGGTTGTTTTATTTCTTACACTGGGTGTTCCCTGTATTGTTCTTTATGTCTTTTGATGTATCCTAAATATTACCCCCTCCCCAAATAAATTAACAAATAACAACAGAAAAGAACAAATAATATAATTAATGAACCAAGCATTTATCTATTTTTTGTGAATGATAGTTGTTTCTTAACTTAGTAAGACGTTGTGAATTGAATAGCAGGTGTGTTCATACGAAGAAGTCTGGATAGAGCTTGAGTCTCTGCTGAGGTTGGAAGGAAACCATACACTGGAAGTTCTTGTCTCCAGAGGACACAGTGAACACTCATAGACTTAAAGAAAGCAGATGAAATTTGCCAATCAGCGAGCTGAATTGCTCTGTCTATCCTGAACTTTACAAACTTTTTTGTTCCTGTGGCCCTAGGGCAGGCTTTGTCTATTTATACCTGAACTATTTTTACGCTACTGTCTGTATGCCCTTTATCATGCTCATGTCAGCATTTTCTCTCCTGTTTACATTTCTAGAGGGTTGTATTCTGTCTGAAGCTCACATCAGAGCCCATGTGTTTATTCAACAGATATTTGTTGAGAGTCTATTACGTGCCAAACGTTGCTAGATACTGACTCAGCTCTTTCAAATTCAGTGTTTGATGGAGGTCTTTTGAATCTATTTCTATGAATATTAATTACTCAAATGAGAGATGGTGCCTAGGTGAGCCAAAAGGTGGAGATGCTCTCAGGACCTCCTTCTGATACTTGACATTCTTTATCCTCAATAGGTCCTACTTGAACCTCAAATTGGTGCCTGGCATGTTTCGAAAAGATCCCCTCAAACGTTTCACATTATGCCAGGATTACCATGATTATTATTAAAAATATAAGCATTTTACATTTCTTAGTAGGAAAAAGTGAGCAATATTTCCAAGATCAACTTACTTTTCCACTTAGCATCAGTCATAGGGCTGATTTCAAAACAATTTTAAAGTCTTAACATGTTGTGGCTTAATTGTCCTAACTCATAGTCCCAGAGAAGTAAACTTGGGGCCAGGCTGAATGTTGAAGAAGTATTTCAGATGATTGAACAGGTTCTGCCAGCACCAAGGGTGCTGCCACGTGACAGCAAGTGAGGTTTCTGAAGTGGAAATTTGCCTTTGGAAAATCCCTGCAGTCACAGAGATTTCTGCAGACACAGTGTATGGTGATTTGTTTGTTTTTTTTCCAATCGGCTTCTTCACAGCTTCTATCTTTGGCACTGCATCATTGCCCTTTTATTTGCATTTACCCACAGAGTTTATGACATAATAATAATCATGATTATTATTTTTGTTATTACAGACAAGATGAAATCAAGTATTGTCATGTGCCAGGCTCTCTTTTAAGCACTTTATGCTGTTCTAGCCCAATCAGTCGAAAACCACCTGGGATGAGCCTCTAGTTCTATTTAAGTCAGATTATCATTTCATTGCAGCAAGAAGGAACACACGCTGGAAGAAGTGTGGTGTGAAAGGAAGGAAAACGTGCAGATATTATAGGATTTTGGAGAAGAGTGGAGTTTAGGCATAACTGAAGCCGCATCTTGATGGACTCAAAGCAAAGCAGGCTGTGTGTGAGGCGTCAGCATTAGGTTTGCACACCAAACAGACCCAGTGTCCTTTCACTTTGAAACAGTAAAGTTAAGGCAGGTGTGATGGCCAGAAGCCCCTTTATTTGAAGACCCACACATGAAATCTAAGTCCAGGCTGTTTTCCTGTATCAAAGTGATGAAGATTCTGTAGGTAAGAGGTAGAATGCTTTTGTGGAAAGCCTCCAGAGCAGAGACCAGACTGACTGACTGCCAGCAAGGAAACCTTAGTCCTGCAAACTCAAGGAGCCAAATTCAGCTAGTAACCTGGATGAGCTCGGAGACACTCTTCCCCAGAGCCTTGGTAGGGGGCTCAGCCCTGCCAATACTTTGATTTCAGCACTGTAAGACCCTTAGCAAAGGAACCAGGTGAGCCTATCTGGGCTTCTGACCTTCAGAAATTTTTTTTTTTTTTAAGCACCAAAACCAAACCAAACAAACACAGAAAATAGGATGTTTAATTCATACCGTCTGATTCAAACAGCAGTGTTTCTAATAGTCTATGATTTTAGAGAACAAAGTTTCTCAGTAAGTGAGAAAGCAGTTGTCACCCAACGAGGAGTATTTTATGACACTTTGCTACTGTAGTGTGTCCTTGGGAGGGAGATTGTTTGCTCTGAACTTTGCAGCTGGTTTTCTCTTGTCTGTTTTTTAAGCCTGATGAAAGGCCAGGCAGATTTTTTTTTCTTTCTTAGTCCAAGCTAATTATTACTTTCTCAAAATGTTAACTTATTTAATCCTCACAACATCCCTATGAAGTAGGTAGTATTATTAGCCCATTTTATAGAGGAAGGAACTGAGGCGCTGGGAGTGATAAGGTGCACAAGAGGAGGAAAAAAGATCATAAGATACAATATTTGTTTTTCTCTTTCTGACTTACTTCACTGTGTATGACAATCTCTAGGTCTATCCACATCTCTACAAATGATCCAGTTTCATTCTTGTTATGGCTGAGTAATAGCCTATTGTATATATATACCACATCTTCTCTATCCATTCTTCTGTTGATGGACATTTAGGTTGCTTCCATGTCCTGGCTACGGTAAATAGTGCTGCAATGAATATTGGGGTGCATAAGTCTTTTTGAATTATGGTTTTCTCTGGGTATATGCCCAATAGTGGGATTGCTGGGTCATATGCCAGTTTTATTTTTAGTTTTTTAAGGAACATCCATACTGTTCTCCATAGTGGCTGTATCAGTTTACATTCCCACCAACAGTGTAGGAGGGTTCCGTTTTCTCCACACCGTCTCCACCATTTATTGTTTGTAGATTTTTTGATGATGGCCATTCTGACTGGTGTGAGGTGATACCTCACTGTAGTTTTGATTTGCATTTCTCTAATGATTAGTGATGTTGAGCATCTTATATTAACGCAAATATGTGGATCTAGAAAAGTGGTATAGATGATCTTATTTGCAAAACAGAAGTAGAGACACAGATGTAGAGAACAAATGTATCGACCAAGGGTGTGGGGTGGGATGAATTGGGAGATTGGGATTGACATATATACACTATTGATACTGTGTATAAAATAGATAACTAATGAGAAACCACTGTATAGCTCAGGGAACTCTATACTAAGTGCTCTGTGGTGACCTAAATGAGAAGTAAATCCAAAAAAGAGAGGATATATGTATACGTGCAGCTGATTCACTTTGCTGTACAGTAGAAACTAACAACATTGTAAAGCAATTATACTCCAATAAAAATTAATTAATTATAAATAAATAAATAAATTTTCTCTTAAAAGAAAAGATTATAAGAAGTGGTACCAGCTTCCATCCAGACCATCTGTCTTCAAAACCAGGTGCTTAATTAACCCTCATGCTGTATTGCTAAGTCAACCTTTACTCTCAGGCCAGTAACAAATATCATCTTAACAAATGGAAATAGAATTCCTCATAGGGAAGAAAAATTTGTTTCAAACATTCCTCAGGCCAGAATATGAGACATGGGTTAGTCCAGGTGATGGGACAAATAGAAAGGGTAATTGCACTGTTCTGTATAATAACACCTGTACACATTCATTACATGCTAGGGGCTACCTATGTATATTAACTCATTAACTCTTACAACAGCGTTGCGAACTGGGTGATCCTCGTTTTATGGATGAGTAAACTGTGGTCCACAGAGGTGAAGTAACTTGGCCAAGATCACATGGACTGTAAAGTGTTGGGCTGGGTCCACACACCAGAGGCCCAGCTCCAAAGCTGCATTTCTTAACTATTTTGTTATATATACAAAGGAATACACATGAATTAGGGGATGCAGAGACAAAAAGAACAGGTATAGAAGTAGAGATGATGCGTTGGCTGAGCCACACTGAAAGGGAGCAGAAGGACTTCTGAGCTCAGATGGTAAATATTCATTTTGAAGTTGTTTGCATTGCTGTGATATTAACATCTGTCCCTCCAAGTCTGCTATACACATAAAGGTCTGGTGTAAATGGGATTCTTTGGTAGTAGAGTTGGGGATCAGGGAAAGAAAATGAATTTATACTTGGCTTTTTAAAAAAAGTCACAAGGTGTATAACAGATGGTATCTAATTCATGGGAGGCTAGAAGTAGTGGCCAGATGGAACTAGAAAAACATAACCTCGGACATCTACAAATTTTTAGGAGGAGGGGATTTGGTACTTTCCAGAGCATGCAAAGAACTTTCCAGAGCATGCAAAACTCCATACTTTTTTTTTTTTTTGTAGAAAAGAATATTTTACTGAAACAGCTTTTCAATTAACAATGGAGCCAAGTACAACTTGACTCAAAGCTGTCCAACCAGCTTCAACTGCTAGTGAAACAACTCAAACATACAGAACAGGGTAGGACAAAAAAAGAAAAGAAAAAAGAGGAAAAAAACACAAGAGACAGACACAAGTGGGCTCTCCCTTGCCCTGGGAGTTGGGGTGGCTCCCTGCCTCCTGTTTGAGTCAATGTTATTGAGATCTTAAGGAGCTAGAAAGTTTTAGTTGATGTCCATTAAACAGTTTCGGAGAGAACATTTGAAGAGTTATATTTAATCAAACCAATGGGAAATGATATACTATTAACTGTCAATCATTTCTGGCACTAAGCATAGTATCAGGTACATGGTTGTCCCTGAATAAAAATAGTGGATAAATGAATGAATGGTTGTTTTTAAACAACAGTAATTAACGGACAACAGTCAATTAATTATTTTGTTCTCTTGTGCTTATAGAAAATGTAAAAGTCTTTCCACCCCCTACCCCCCCACACACAATTATTTTGTGAATTAGAGTGAGGCTACAGATGGTTGCTGATGCCTTCCAGTTTAGGAAGGTGGCACCTAATGTATGTGTCATGACTGAGATCAATGATTAGGTGGTACTTGATTCATAAAATTCCACGTACTGAAGTCAGTTTGATGAGATAACATACATTAAATGCAAAGCACCAAGTCTGTCATGACTGGCATTTATTCGTTTTCTTCCTAAAATTTTACATTAACCTTTTTCTAAAATGGAAAGCTTTTTATAATGTGTCATAAATTTTAAGCCCCAATTTTCTGAACACATGGAACTCTTTTTCTTTTGTTGATTTATTTTCATGAGCATTCTTTTACCTCACAAGTATTTACTGAGTGCACATTTTCGGTCTGTGATGCCATGTTGGTCTTGAGGGCAAACAATATGGCAGCATTCTTGGTTGCAAATAACAGAATCCACTCTCCTAGTTAAGTAATAAAATAAACTTCTTCCAATTTATTAGATAGCTCATAGAATGATAGAGGGCAAGAGAATTAGGTGTGGAGACTATGCAGCAGAAATGACGCCTAAATGGTACCACTGAACACTCTAGGGGAGACCCAGGTGCTGCCACCATCAGGCACCAGCTCTGTAGGTTTCACCACAGGTGCTCTGGGCCAGGTGCTATTCCCATGACCTCAGGCACTGCTCCATCTGAAAAAGGAGTTCTCTCTGCTATACTCAGTCACCCTCAACAGAAAATGGATTCCACACGTCACCTACTTTCTCTTCCAAATCCAAGTTGGGAATATGTGATTGGTGGAGTTGAGGTCACGTGTCTGTGTCTTAGTTATAAGAGAGTCTGGAAGAGTAAATACATGAATTCTGGCTTCTACCTGAGGGAGGCAGACTTATAGTGTGGGAAATTCTCCAAACACAGAAAGTCTACTCAAAATGTTCTCTGTAGCTACACACATGGCTTACATCCACCATGGCCATGGAATCATGTAGGACCATATTTTGAGGGATATCTTGGATGAGGAGGAATCTCCTCTAAAGGATCTCAGCCTTCTGCCCTGTTTTACTTGGCCTGTCTTGGTCCTGTCTCTCACTCTTAGTGATTTCTTCCCACAGCTGGTTACAAGAAAAAAATGTTATTCTTATTATTCATGATAGGTACAAAATTTTGAACTCCTAATATGTTCTGGGCTCTGTGCAAGAGTTATATGTATGTTTAATTTTGTTCTTCATAAAATCTTCATAAACCAATGAGGTAGATAATCTCTCAGCCTTAAATTCTACAGGTGAGGAAACAGACTCAGAGCCATTTAGGTGTCTTGCTGGGGTCTATGGTGGGACACAGAGTGAGTGACAGAGCTGAAATTTGAGCCCAGCTCCCCAGGACTCTGACACTAGTGCTCCCCTTGCCAAGTATGTTAAATCTTTCCTTTAAATTCACACATGATAGTTGGTCAGTAGACTAAGAATTGTCCTCCAGGTTGATGAATTATTTACAGATAACAAGATTGATACCTCTTTCTTCTACCAAAAGTGAAGCATTCTGCATTCATATAATTCATTAAAAATATGAACAAAGTGATTGCCACACTGTGACACTAGGCAGCTGAAGCTGCCTAGTGTCAGGGTCATTCTCATGTGAGTTCTGAATGAAGAAAGTTAGGAATGCTGATCTCACAAGAAATGCATCCACCCTGTACCAATTCCTAGGGATTCAAGAATGAGCATGGCTCAGTCTCCATGCTGGGGGCTCAGAGTCAAGAGGGGTCTGAATTAGTTACTCTGTGGGTCTCGTTTGATCAGTGTCTTCTAGTAAATCTAACTAGTGTCTATCTTTGACTCATCCCTGATCTCCTTCACTTTCATCTTCTTTTTTTTTTTGAGATACGCGGGCCTCTCACTGTTGTGGCCTCTCCCGTTGTGGAGCACAGGCTCCGGATGCGCAGGCTCAGTGGCCATAGCTCACGGGCCCAGCCGCTCCGCGGCATGTGGGATCTTCCCGGACCGGGGCACAAACCCGTGTCCCCTGCATCGGCAGGCGGACTCTCAACCACTGCGCCACCAGGGAAGCCCACTTTCATCTTCTTAACCTAATGCAAAAGTGAAGTTGCAGCTTTAAGACTTCTCTTTCAAACTTCAATGACTACAGATTTGCCCACCAACTCACTTACCTAATGGATAAAGGCTTAACACAGGTTAGTGTCCACAATAGAGAGGATGATTACTACATCTGTCTTGAAAGGTCATTATGGATATGCAAATATACTTATCAGCATGGGTTTTGCTTTGACCAAAGATGTTGGTTTTTGAGGATATTAGCAAAGTCTGATTCCCTGTAAAATTCACATATACTTTTAAAATTCAAAGACTCTTTTTCTTCCTATCAGCCACTAACGTTTTTTATCTTGGGAAAGATGTATTGTTATTTTTACAAAAATAGGTTTGAGAAAAGAAGTGTAAAGCAAACTCCTTAATATATTTCTCTCCACACAGCCTACATTTGTGTGTTTGTGCAGACACTCAAACTGTCCCACGACACACACAGGACACATCTGAGGGACTCCCAGGGGCGTCATAGCAGGGGAAGAGTTGGAGGTACCTGCAGGCTCATCCATCCTTACCTATTTCCCAAGGGCCACCCTGCTTGAGACTTTTTGGTATTTGGAGCTCCATGTCAACTTTTATTTGAAAAAAGGATTGCACTGCTTGCGTGAGTTTGGAAGCCACTCAAGTAGAGAAGTGCTGAGAAAAAGCAATTTGTTTCTAGTCATGGATGAGTTGAAGGGTGTAGGGCAGCCTGCACCTCATGACCTTTTCACAGTTGAATTTCAATTATTTTTCCCCCAGATATGAATTCTCAGCATCCAACATATTCATATTGATTTGTCAATTCAAAAATGTGCCCCAATCAAATATCTATTACTTGAACAAATCTACCATTTTGGACGACCCCTAAGTGATTTTGTCCATGAAAACAAATCCTAAAAAAGAGCAGTTTCCCCAAATAATTTGGGTGTGTGATCTTTGCCATAAATTAGGGAGGATTAATAGCAATAATAATCAATGATTATTTTTGTTTTGATTTGGGGCAGAAAGTTATGTAACAATCAATACCCAATATAGAAAGTTTCACTGTCAATAAACATGGTCTTTACCATTATTTTACAACCCATTTTGGTTGAGTATATAAAAAATTTTGTGATAATAATATTATCTAAATTTTATCATGAACTTGGTATGTTTCAGGCACTGTCTTAATTCATGCATTGCATGAATAATCTTATTTAATTGTCAAAGCAACACTATAAACTCAAGGTTAAAATATGCGTAAAAGGAAGCAGAGAGAGATGAGGTAACTTGCTTGATGTCACACAGCTAGTAAGTGATATATGAGGAGTTAAAAAATCAAGTACATGCATTAATCCATCAAGTCTAAAATCACACACAGTCATACAGAATCATCTTTGGAACCATGCCGGGACTTCATAAGAAAAGTGGGATTTGTAAACAAGAATGTCTGCTTACAAGTACTACCACTTGGAGAGGAGAAATTGACATCAGTATTCCTCATTTGGGGACACTTTAAATAAAATAAAAATAAAGTTACCCAGGAACTTAGACTAGCATCTGTTTTACAAAGGGATGTTTACATATTTTGAATAAATAAATCTGGCTCCATATTCAACATGCTTGTGTAAAGAACAACCCCATGCAATACAGACATTGTTGCTCAACACATTTAATAACTACAAAGATTTGTCTTTGGGACCAAGAAGTTATTCATTATGAGAGATCAAAAGAAAATTTTAAAGAATTGTAGTATTTATTGATTAATTAGTAGTGTTTTTATAGTCATTTTCTCATTTAATTTTCCCAGCAATTTTGGGAGAATTTTCTTTTTTAATTTTTTAATTTTATTGTATTTATTTTTTTATACAGCAGTTTCTTATTAGTTATCCATTTTATACATATTAGTGTATATATGTCAATCCCAATCTCCCAATTCATCACGAGAATTTTCTTATTTACCTCACTTTACAGATGAGTTTAAGTAGTTTGCCCAAAGTCCTGGAACTAGAAAGTATCTGAGCTGAGTTTAAACCCAGACCCCAGAGAGTCCAAAGTCCCAAAGTATAGTTCTTGCCTCCTTCTTAGTGTAGAAGAGAGCTGACCACCCAACATTTCATGTTTGCAAATTGAGTTTTGTCATCCCCTTGGGGGCTGTTTGAATGTTTTTTACCTCCACAAGAGAAAGGAAAGTGAGACACTTTAGGCAGACAGAGTCTTCCTTTTTTCATGTTTCTGACAAATTTGGTCTTTGTAAACCTTAACAAGGAAACAGATTTCCTTTTCACATTCCTTACCTAGAATTCTCCTCACCAATCTTCCACCAATCAGCTCCCCATCTGTCTGTTTCCTTTGTTGAAGATTCAGCACCTCTGGGGTCTTTCCTGATCCCTCCTGACATCAACCACTCCTTATGGTCAATTCCCTCCATATGTAAATATATCTCTGCACAGTATCAGAGTAGCCCATTTTTGTTGACCTTCTCCACAACTGGCCTGGGGGCTGCATGAAAGCTGAGACTGTCTGGTTCACTCTTGTTTCTCCAGTGATGGTTTCTAGCACAGAATAGGTGCCCAGAACAGTTGTGGACTAAATGAATAAAGGTGAGTTTTTACATAAAAGGGAATAAGTGTTATATGGCTTTGTACTTCCATTGCTGAACTGTGTCTGGTGTATAACAAGTGCTCAAAATGTTTGCTACATGAATCAGTTCAACAGATTAGCGGTTTTAGCTAGAGTTCTTAGAAGTAGCAGTTTTATGGAAAACTGTAAGCCTAAGTATCCCCAAAATGAACATATTTCTTTTAAAGCAGCTTTAAGGAATTAAATGCCCCTGCATTCTGAAGGGAACAGAGATATTTTTATTTTGTGCCTTAAGAGGAATTAGATGTTCTTTTGACTTTTTTCCCTTTTAAAGCCGATGCATCCACCTACAACACCGGTCTACCTGTTACTTGGACGTGAAATTAAGCTTAGAGCCGTATCCTTATTCTTCTGGCCTCTATTTTATGTTAAAAGAAAACAATCTGGATCCCCATGTTCAAACTCCTAGGTTGCTGGAGGCTGTCTATGATGAGACAGCCATGTGGGCCAGGGGAAAATACATGTACTCAACTTCATGGTCATGACAGTTAGCCATGATAAGTTGGCTGGTACCAGATCATCCGAGAATGATGCTCCTTTATAGCTATGAGGCCAGAGTGTGATCACATTGTCCAATTCTCTCATTTAATAATTGAAGGAAATGCAGACCCAAGGAAGTGAAATTTCTTGCCCACAGTTACACAGTTAGTAGCAGAGTTAGAACTAGTCACCGATTTATGGAATCTAAGTGTCATTCTCACTATATCAACATACTCTATTGTCCTTAAACCACTGAACGAGTTGACTACAAACTTCTTGGCTGTGCTTCTCTCTCTTACTATTTTTCTGATGTCAAGGGTCAAGCTCTCTGTATCCTGGACTCAGCTCATCATGTGTCTACCCAGAACAACAGCAGAGGGGTCCCTGGCACTTCCAAGCATTACCTCCAAGTGCAGGTCTCCTGGTCTCCTGATTTTCTGCTCATGAAAGAATTCTCCCAGGTTCAAAATGGCCAAATTCCAGTTTAGTTAACCCTCTTAGCATAATCCTATGGCCACACATAGAAGCTGCCTGTCCTGAGGGAGGGTCTGAAACTGGAAGAGAAAGAAGGAAATGGATGCCCTGGAGTCTTCTATTTGAAAACCATGGAAAGTCCATGTTTAACTAAGGCTCCCAGGTGTCAAGTCTGCTTCTTTGCTTTTTTACTTTCAGGGAATCGTTCCTTCCTGTTTTTCAAAGAATGCACCTACTCCCTTCACTCCTCTCTGACTCTCTATCTGTCAAGTTTCTTTGATATAACCAACTTTGGCTAACGTAAGAGGATGTGATTCTTTGGAAGGCTCTCAGGGGCTCACGGAAGCCAAGGCAGGTGGAGCCTGTGAGATGCTGGCAGGAGCAGTGGGGTCACCAGGCTGCCCAGAATCAAGTGCTACTTGGTTTAAGGCCCTTTGTCTCTCTGTTTAAGGTTCATGCTCCAGGCTGCAACTGCCTGGTAGATCTGGCTTGAGTCACCTGACCCAAGGGAGGGATTCTAGCTCAGAAAAGCAGGGCTGTCATCACACTTCATCTTGGTTTGAATTCCTTGGAAAGCAGACTATGAGGCAAGGATTCAAGTACAAGTAGTATATTTGGGAGGTGATCCCAGGAGGCACCTAAGGGGCAGTAGGAAAGTGGGACAGGGAAGGGAAGGCAGCCAGGTGCCTGAATAAGCCCGCTAACATACCGGGCACTTGGGGCTTCATCCCACAGGGGAACTCGGGAACATATGTGGAACCCGTACCGCAGAGCATCCCACCTAAGGGCAAGGGGGCTGGGATTGATGTCCACCGGCTCTCTTCAGTGATTGCTTGATAGCTGCGGAGGGAGGTGGTGGGAGTCCATCCCTAGGCACTTCTGGAATGCCACAGGGAGGAGTGGAGTGGTCTTGGGAAATGAAAGCAGAATCTGACAGCTGCAAGCCAAGCAGTCTTGCGCTAACATAGTGTATTAATTTCCTATGAATTTCCGGATTACTACAAACTTAGTGGCCAAAAATACAAATCTATATACTGGAGATTAGAAGTCTAAAATCAAGGTGATGATGGGCTGCATTCCTTTTGGAGGCTTCAGGGGAGAAGCTATGTACGTGCCTTCTCCAGCTTCTAGAGGATGCTTACATTCCTTGACTCGAGGCCCCTTTCTCCACCTTCAAAGCCAGCAGAATAACATCATCTCCCTCTGACTCTGCATCCCTCTACTTCCGTTGTCATATGGTCTTCTGTTACTCTGACTCTGACACTCTTGCTTCCCTCATATAAGGACCCTAGTGATTACGTTTGATAAATGGAATATTTATAAATGGAATATTTCCTGCCATATCAATAAACAAAAGATGTCACAGTCATCAACCGGTGAGCTCTGAGGAAACTCAGGGCTGAAAATAATACCTGCCATCTAGCAGCTGTCAGACTGCAGCCACTCCCTGCTGTGAGCCCTGAAGAAACACAGGATGTGAAAATACAGGATACAGGCCCCAGATAGCTGAGGTGCACATCAAAGGAATGATTTCAGTGAGCCCAGACTCTTGCATCTTCCCATGCGCTAAATCCTTAACTGGACATGTCTGGTTTTCTTTAATTAGCAATAATCTTGTGACGTTCCCGACTACCTGCCCTTTGTTGCAAAACTCCTGTATATCCTGGCTCTTCCCCTCGCCTCTTCTGAGCAGTTTTTCAGTTATCTGAAATGTTGTCTCCCGGGCTGCAGTCCTCATTTTGTCCCCAATAAAACTTAACTCTCAACCCTCACACTGTGCATTTTTTTAATCAACACGTCGGTCCCACCAGGATAATTCAGGAGAATCTTCCATCTCAAGGTCCTTACCTTCATCACATCTGCAGAGTCTCTATCCACCTATGGAAGGTAACGTATTCACAGGTTCAAGGGATTAGGATGCAGGCATCTTTGAGGGACCATTATCTTAACGCACAGGATAAGATCTCAGACCAGCCAGCCTTTTTCCGAGGGCAGGGAGGGACTGTTAGGGAAGGGAACGTAGACAATGACCAGCCATGAAAGGACAAATATCTTCTACAGAAAACATTTTCTCCTTTTTAAATAGAATAAATTGTCCTCCCCGCGCTCTCTACTTGGTTTAAAAATAAAGTCAGAAGAGGGAAAATAAAAGGCTCTGAGTCTTTGATCCCAGAGCTTTGGAATGATGAGACCTAGTAAAGAGCCCATAGGATTCTCCCACTGGTTCCCACATGGGTCCAAGTTGCTTCCCGCTGAGAGCCTGTCTGCACCCACTTCAACCACCAGCTCCAAATTAACAACTTGACTCTCAGATCAAGTGCCTGGCATACAAGAGGAGTTCCCCAAATATTTGCTGGAAGAAAGAAGGGAGGAGGAGGAGAATGTAGTTAATGGTGGAAACTTGTGTGTGTGCACGTGTGTGGATGTGTGTGTGTGTGTGTGTAGCCCTGTGTGTGCGCTCACACTTACCTTCTCTGACATCAGAGTGAACCCTAATATAAACCAAGAGGTGAGGCTGACCTGAAATCTGAGTCCAAGCGAAAGGGACTGTGATTAATTTTGAGTCAACCCTTGGCAGACATCATCTCCTCTTATGCTTCTTCCACGCTGCTGACCTGCAGAGTGCTGAGGGCAGGCGGGGGAGTCAGGGACCCCCAGCCCCTGACCTGTCTGTCCTGCACTTTGGTGCAACTTCCGCCTCTAGCCTGAGGAAAATGCTGACACTGTCTTGGTGATATGATGGGCCTCCCCAAGGCCTGGTGTTTCCAGAGTGGCTGAGTTTCAGCTGCAGGGCAACACTCTCATGCTGGGTTACTTTGGGAACCAATTATAAGAATGCCCTCTCTTGTGGGAGTTCCCACACAGTCAGAAGAAATGAAAGGAAATGAATGGAAGGGATGAAATGAAATGAAAGGAAATTCATTCCATTCGTGTCTGTGTCAGGCTCCTAAACCCCTTGGAGCCTCCCATACCACATGTCCCATCCCTCTCCTTCTGCACATGGCACCACACACCACTCTCCAGACCTGGTTGGGACAATTTTATTTGTATTTAGGGAGCTAAAAACATACCTAAGCTGTGTGTTTGTTTATCAACAGAAAGCTGTGCTGCCCAAATGTCAAATTTTTGCTAATGACAGTTTCTTCTAAATATAACATTCTGGGCGGGAGAAAAAAACCCATCTCCCCCTCCAAAAAAAAAATAATAACAAACAACTCTGCTGACCTTTTTTGAGGTCCTGGCTCGAAGCTATTACATGGAAAATGCTTCTGAGGAATAAATGATTGAAACTAGAAGGCATTTTTCCAGTTACGTTTTCTATAGGAATTACATTTTAATTTTATTTTTCTCATTGCTTGGGCCCCCATGATGCCTTATGAACGTCAGCTAGACCTGGACTTTTAGGTTTGCCTTATTCATTCGACTGATGTAAAACGAAAAAGGAGATGAGGGTTTGAGTCCCTTTTCTAACTCCATGCAGCGGCTGGGTGCAGAGCCTGAGTGTTACCCTGGAGTCCCCAGGCCATGTCCCCTGGTGGTTTTCAGAAACGCCTTGGAAATGCATGGCTAATGAATGACCGTGCAGAAGAGGTGCTTTATCACAATGCAAGGACTTTCCCTCCCCAGTCTTTCTTCTTTTATAAACTTATTTGTTTTAATTGAAATATAGTTAGTTTATAATGTTGTGTTAGTTTCAGGTAAACAGCAAAATGATTCAGTTATATATATATATATATATATATATATATATATATATATATATATATGTATATACACACACACATATATTATTTTTCAGATCCTTTTCTATTATATGTTATTACCAGACATTGAATATGGTTCCCTGTGCTATACAGTAGGTCCTTGTTATTTATCTATTTTATATATAGTAGTGTGTGTATGTTAATCCCAAACTCCTAATTTATCTCCACCCCTTTCCCCTTTGGTAACCATAAGTTTGTTTTCTGTCTGTGAGTCTATTTTTGTTTTGTAAATAAGTTCATTTGTATCATTTTTCATGATTCCAAATATAAGTGATATCATATGATATTTGTCTTTCTTTGTCCAACTTACTTCACTTAGTATGATAATCCCTAGGTCCAGCCATGTTGCTGCAAATGGCATTATTTCATTCTTTTTATGGCTGAGTAGTATTCCATTGTGTATATATACCACATCTTCTTAATTCATTTATCTGTTGATGGACACTTAGGTTGCTTCCATGTCCTGGCTATTGTTAATAGTGCTGTTGTGAACACTGGGGTGCATGTATCTTTTCAAATTAGAGAATTAGAGTTTTCTCTGTATATATGCCCACGAGTGGGATTGCAGGATTGTATGGTAACTCTATTTTTAATTTTTTAAGGAACTTCCATACTGTTCTCCATAGTGGCTGCACCAATTTACATTTCCCCCTATAGTATTCCTTTTTCTCCACATCCTCTCCAGCATTTATTATTTATAGACTTTTTGATGATGGTCATTCTGACTGGTTTGAGGTGATCCCTCATTGTAGTCTTGATTTCTCTAATAATTAATGATATTGAGCATCTGGACAAGGATATATTTCCAAAATATACAAACAGCTCATGCAGTTTAATATCAAAAAAACAACATCCCGCTCTGTCTTGAAAGAAGTGGGAGTGTAAGAGGGGCCTGCATGTGGTCTCTGGGGTCATTGTTGCCTCAGCCACGTGCCCCTAAGATCCCTAAAGCTGTTTCTGTTCTGCATGGGGTGTGGCCAGAGATAAACTTTCCCACTTAGGTTTGTAAAAATGTAAGTGCATTCAAATGCTCTTCAGCTTGAAACCCTACAGAGCAGGAGAGAGCTCACAGAAGGATGTGGAATTTGAAGCATTCAGGAAAAGCACTGCAGCTAAAGGAGAAACATTGCAGCCAAAACACACGGTCCTGCAACGCTGCCCCTTTAATGGATCCGACCACGCTTGGAATAACATGGGAGTCCTTCCTGCAGTTCTTGAGGCTCTAAAGAGCCCCTTGCAATTCTGCTTCTTACCTCTCATCACACTTAACCCGCTTCATCAATGTCTATCTTGTCTATTGTTTATAAGCTCTGAGCAGGAAGGGACCATGCTTTTCTCATTCACAGCTTTATCCCCAAGGCTGAGCAGAGTTCCTAACACATAGCAGGTGAGCAGTCATTGTTGGCTGGATGAGTGGACGGGATCAAATCACTTCTTCATTGACTGGACAAATGGTTGCATTCAGGAGGGTGTGGGGAAGCTCAGATCACTGGCCTGGGTCAGACCGCAGTTTTGTGGAAAGGAACTCAACTGAGAGGCTCTTGCTGTGCTGACTCTGAGTCCACAGGTGCTCAGGGAGAAAATGGTTTAACTTGCCTGGAAAGAACAAGGAGGCTGAAGTTTCTTTCCAGTTGGGTTTATCTAAGTACATGTGGCAGAAATGGCCACTCCAGGCCTGATCTCCACCAGATGTAGGTGGGTGAAAATTGGCCTAGTTTCTTTCCTTTTCCTGAAACAGAGTTTTGTTTAATCTCCTTTGTGAATCTTTATGCTGGGGTGGGCTCAAGTCAGGTAATACTGCTCCCCAAAGAGTCAAAGAGCAGCTGCTGCTAATCAAAACACCAGTGACAGCTCCTATACCCCTGCCACCTCCATCTCTGCAGGTGCCCATATGCCTGCCGACATTTCTGCTCAAACTTTGTGTCATCATCCACTTCAGATGGTCCCAGGGAAGCAGAAGCCGGCCAGTAACAGTCAGGATCCATTAGATGGCTGTATTGCATTTCTTTCCATTAACAGAGGTTTCTTCTCCTGGTGCAGATGGAGAGCTCTGTGGCTCCCTGGGGGGAGGCACATTCCCAAATACCAGGGAAACCAGACTGGAGCTTTCTATCAGATCTGCGTGCAGCACTGTGGTTCCGGTTTCATCCCTCTTTGCTGGCAGTCAGTGTGAAGATGTGCTGGAACTTTCCTCTGGAACACAGCTGTGGTCTCTTGGCTTCCAGACCACGCGGAGACAGTGTGGGCTGGTGCAGAAGTGCTGGGCTAGTTGTTGGGAGACCTGGCTTTTGTCACCCTTCTTATACTTCCTGGAGACAGTAAGATTGTACTATGTGCCCACCCTTCTCTCCTCCCCTCTCCACCCTTGTCATGGGTCTTGGCGGTGGAGTATCCTTCCTGTCCTATTGGCTTTGGACTTGGCCAGGTGACTGGCTTTGGCCAATGGAAGATGGACATGACAGGATGTTAGTTATATGCTGAGGGTCCAAGGGCTTTCACTGCCCACTGCCCTTCTGCTTTTGTCAGCAATGAGAAGAACTTGCCCTGGGTGGCTGGTAGAACCTCCAGATAAGACAGGTCCCACAGGATGACCAGCCAACCTGCATGCTTGTGAGCAAGAAACAAGTGTTGGTTGTTTTAAGCCACTGAGCCTTGGTGTTGTTTGGTACGGGGCATTATTGCAGCAACATCTGGTTAATGTAAAGGCCTTAATTTTGCTTGGATTTAGGGTTTTTTTTGGGGGGGAGGTGTCTGAGGTATGATTTGTGCACAATATAATGAACAGATTTTACTATTCTTATTGTATTTAATGAACTCTGACACTCATGTATCAGGGACATCGCGAACTAATGTCATTCCCACCCCAAATAAGCTATTGAGCATTTTCTAGCCCTCCAGCAAGTCCCCTCATGTCCCTTTCCAGAAATTCTACCTCCCCAGTCAAAAGGCAACCATTTTCT
The DNA here is from genome assembly GCF_964341445.2 of Mesoplodon mirus. Classification (NCBI taxonomy): domain Eukaryota; kingdom Metazoa; phylum Chordata; class Mammalia; order Artiodactyla; family Ziphiidae; genus Mesoplodon; species Mesoplodon mirus. The sequence goes on along the minus strand of NC_138991.1, from coordinate 77,855,538 downwards.
GAGTTCTAGCCCTACAGTTTAGTTTTGTTTGTTCTTGGGCTCCATATCGTATAGTCTCTTTGTGTCTGGATTCTTTTGATCTACATAATGTCTTAAAGATTCATCCATGTTGTAAGCATACGTAGTTTGTTCTTTTTACTACTGACTAGTATCTCTCATTGTATGAATATACTGCAATGTAGTACAATTTGTTTCTCCATTTGTCTGGTGATGGACAATTGGGTTGATTCCAGATTTGGGCTATTGTGAATAAAGCTACATTGTGTGAACATTGGTTTTCATTTCTCCTAGTAAATAGTTGGCAGTGGAATTCCTGGGTTATAGGGCCAATTGTTTTCCAAATTGGTTAAAACTTCTTACATTTGGTTAACAATGTATTGTGTTGCAGTTGCAGTACCTTCATGTGCTTGGTGACACGGCATTTCCAATCTTTTTAGTTTTAGGTCTTGCAGTGGATGTGAAATGGTCTCACCACGGTTTTAATTTTCATTTCCCTGGTGAGTAATGGGAGTGAACGTCTTTTCTTGTTCTCACTGTCCATTACTGTATCTTCTTTCATGTGTCTGCTTAAGTCTTTTGACCCTTTTATACACTGGATTTTTTTTTTTTTTTTGGTCTTATTGAGTTGTAAGAGCTCTTTATATCTTCTGGATACAAGTCCTTTATCAGTTACGTGCATTGCAAATATTTGCCCCTAGATGGTTCTATCAATAACTGAGCTAGCATTGACCTCTCTATTACTGTCGTTTTGTCTATTTCTTCCTTATGTTATGTTAGTTTTTGCTTCATGTGTTTTGAAGTTCTGTGATTCAATGTTTCCCTTATTTAGGATTGTTTCTGTGTTCTAGATAAATTTCTCCGTTTATGATTATAAAATGTCCCTCTTTATCTCTTAGAATAGTTTCTGTCTTGACGTTTACCTTGTCTGATATTAATACAGCCACTCCAGCTTTTGTTTGCTTATTGTTTGTATGTTAGATCCTTTTCTCTCCTCCTCCTTTCAACCAATTTGTGTTTTTATTTTTAAAGGCATCTCTTTGGACAGTAAATAGTTGGGTCTTCCTTTTTGTTCTCTCAGATACTGTCTGTCTTTCAATTCCTGTTTCATTGTTGTTGCATATTTCAATTAAATGTAATTATTGTTATGGTGGGTTTATGTCTATCGTTTGATATTTTTATTTTCTGTGGCCACATCTCTCCATCTGTCCTTGTAAGAATGAATTAAATGTACTCCCCTCCTGCCCTCTATGCTCTAGTCATTTATTCTTACCATGATATGCTTATAAGGCCTACAGAATACTTTTATTTTGTCTTAATCAATACACTTTTAAAGAAACAATATAATATGATAATTTAAAAACATGTTTTATGTTTACCTTTCTGGTATTCATCCTTCCTTACCAGTGATCTGAGTTTCCACCTGATATTTTCCTTTGTCTATACAACTTCTCTGAGCTTTTCTTGCAGTGCATGTCCTGTGCTAAATAAAGAGGACCCTCCTCCTCCGCCCTCTGCTGGGGATGAACAGCCTTGACTCTCTCCTCTCCCAGGAAGATGGTTACTTTCGACATCTTAGCTCATTTAAGCTTCTTTGTGGCTTCAGCTCTCCAATGAGTTTGACAAAAATGATTTTAGACCTTTTTATTTTTGCCTTCTTAGATAGGGTGGGAGCGACAGTGTCTTGCGATTTTCTTAATCTGAAACAGAAGTCCAAGATTTAGTTTGTTCATTTTAAAATGAGAAGTTTAAACTCCATCCATTTATTTGACCAATAAACCTTTCTGAGCAGCCCTTCCAGAAGCTCGGCACACAAATGATAAAGTGGCAAAAAACTTTCCTTTTACTCACTCCTTAGGATAAAGTTTCATGTCTTTAATATGACATCTCATTTTTACATGCTATTTGTACTTTGCACTTCTCTATCTGGATGTTTGATAATTCTTGAGACGTTTTATTATTTGTATTTCTGACTCATTTTCAGCTGCGTAAAGGAATGCTCCGTTCATTTTGAAATGGTCGATCTGTGCTTTCGTATGCATTATTTCTTCCCACCCTCCCTCTCACCTGGAAATGCCTTTTCCTTCCATGTGTGCATTCAATGACCAATCTCCTTTTTCCTCTCTTGAAGGCACCCTAAGACATTTGTTTCCTCCATACTCCACTCCCCAAATCCCAAAAAGGCCCTCATTTGGATATGGGTGTAAATATTTTTGGTTTATGTCTCATTATTCAATTGGTTCCAAGTTTGAAAGAAAGTGAATTCTAGGATAACTCAACTGCTTGTGAAGGGTTGGGGTTCATTTTGGTTGGTCAGTACCTGTGCATGACTAGTTATTATTTTGTCAGTCACTTCAACAGGATTATCAGTATTTTGCAGGGTGCCTACCTCTTCGTATATGCTCAGTACATATTTGTTAAATAAATTAAGGGTCTCCAGAAGGATTGCATCATTTGGCACAGGTTTTCCAGCTGTTAGGCCCAGTTCTACACACTAGGATTCAAAGATAAATGATGCACTGCCCCTGGCCTTAATTGGGATCCAATTAATGTATGTTGGACAGCTACCTCCTCCCATCCCATCATTTTGTTTGGCCACTGCTGTGGACACCTGTTGCATACCAGTGTTACCCAGGGGTGCTTGCTATGCCCCATATCTCTTCCTTTTTGCATCATTGCCAATACTCTCTGAATTCACCCTTGATCATTGTGGGGAGAGGACTTGGAGCGTAACTACTCTTCTTTTTTTTTTTTTTTAATCAAACTATTCTTTACACAGTCCCTCAGAGGTTCCTGACACAGGCTGGGACCCGGTACCTGAGACCCTTTGCTGCAAAGCTTGCACCTGGACAAATGTCTCCTCCAGTGATAGAATACAAAGAAACTATAAGGGACTAAAAATAACTGCATGCATGCACAGTTGGGGGAAATTATGAACAATAAGATACAAAAAGATCAAAAACCCAGCTTCTGAGGAGTCAGGAGCACAAGCAGGGTACCGTGCATGATCCCGGAACACAGCACCCCCAAGGGGGTGGGCACACCACCTAAGCCACCCCTCTGGCCCGAACCCACCCTCAACCCATTTAAGGGACCAGCTCTCAGGGAGAAAGCAAGGGAACATGTTACTTGTTTTCGCTCCCTCGTGCTGCAGCTTGAGTCCCAGTAAAGCCTTGCCTGAATTTCTCATTTGGCCTCTGTAAATTTCTATTGATGAAAGAGTTCAAGAACTCAGGTCTGTAACAGTCCCAGTGGATGGAACCCAGCTGCCTACAGTATTGATCAGCTCAACGGATTACCTTGTGGATTGCCTTTGCCTCCTCTCATTCTTCCAGTCCCCACTCCTGTTCCTTGGGATCACTTCCCAAATTAAATTCCCTGAGGGCAAGCCTGGTCTCTGCATTTTGGGAGATCCCAAAGATACCCTGTAAACAACTATTCACAGTATAATGTGGTCAGTGTGTTCATAATCGTCAGAATGATGAAAACCAGGGGATTCTTTACAGAAAAAATTACATTTTAATCAATCTTTAAGGATGAGTAGAAGTAAGGTAGGCTGACAAGATGGATAAGGACATTCTGTGCTGAGAGAACAGTGGAGAAAGGCAAGGATGGTAGACAGCTTCCAAGATGGCCCCCAAGGATCCCCACGTCCTTGTACTCACACTTTTGTGTAGTCCCTCCTCCCACATTGTACCAGGACTGATCGGTGTGACCCAGAGGATACGACAGAGTTGATGGTATGTTTCTCCTGAGATTTGGCTATAAAAGATTTGAACTTCCATCATGGGTCATGTGCAGCTGCCATATCATGAGGACACTCAAGCTACTCATGGAGGGGCCATGTGGTGGGGAACTGAGGTCTCTGGCCATCACTTAACAACCACATGAATGAGCTTAGAAGCAAGTTCCCTAGCCTTAGCCAGCCTTCAGTCTATTACTGACCAAGGTTCTTGGCCTTCCCCAATCAACAGAAATTGATAAGAGGCCAGAGAAGAAATTCAGGCAAGGCTTTCCTGGGGCCCCTGCTGCATCAGAAGGGAGCAAAAATAAGTAACAGGTTCCCTTGCTTGCTCACTCCGCAAAGAGGGGGTGAGCTTGTTCCTTATATGGTGGTGAGGGTAGGGGTGTGTCCAGGGGTCGGGCCGGAGGAGTGGCTTAGGTGGTCTGCCCGCCCCTTAGGTGGTGCTGTGTGCAGGGGGCATGTGCAGTACCCTGCTTTGCTCCCAGCTCTTCAGAAGTGGCAGTTGGGTTTTTGGTCCTTTTGTACCTTGTGGTCCATAATTTGCCCCAGCTGCACATACATGCCGTTATTTTTAGTCCCATATAATTCCTTTGTGTTTTGTCCAGGTGTGAACACTGCAGCAAAGGGTCCCAGGTCCCAGGTCCCAGCCTATCTCAAGAGCCAGCCACCAGCTTGACCAGAACCTTATGGAGGGCCCAGAGCCAGACCGCCCAGCTTAGCTGCTCCTGGGTTGAGATAATGAATGTTTGGGATAATTTGTTATTCATTAATAAACAACCAGTGCAGAAAAGAATCATGAGAAAAAAATGATGCATTCTGGAATTGCAAGTGGACTTTTTATGTCCTTTCAACTCCAAAAATAATGATTGCACTGTGATGCAGTTAGATCAGCATTTTTGGGGTTAAATGCATTGTCTTTGGGGACAGATCCTCCACATTAAGTCCCCCCTCTGGTGTGTACTAACTTTGTGATCCTGAGCAATTTGCCTGACTTCTAAGCTTTAATTTTCTTGTCTTTAATATGGGATTGGAATTCAAATCTATCTCGTAGAATTGTGAGAGTTAAATAAGATGGTACATGTAAAGCTGTTTTAGATTTCTTGCACATGAAAAGCACACAGTAAATCTTAGCTGTTATTGTACTTACAAAATGACCTCAACTCCCAAAACTCAATTACAAATATAGGTTAGAGAATAAGGTCACAGCTTGCCTTTTTCTGGCTTTATTTATAGTCTCTCTTAGCCGTTTTCAAGGATAAATTCAACAGAAACTTCCCCCTTTTCTTCTTAATCAACTTAGTTCCAGAAGTCTAAGAATGTGAAGAAGTGTAAAGGTATATTCAATACCTTTAATTAGTAACCACTAATACATTTCCCGAATGTGTCAACAAAGAGGTTGAAAGTAATCAGCGGATAAAAGGTTAATTAATCAATCTTTTATAGTTCAGAATAGGCTGGGCTGAGCTTCAGAACACTTCATTTTGGGTGAGAGAGAGACTTATGCCCAAAAAGAAAAGAGAAAATAAAACTCATTCCAAACTAAGCTGAGAACAAAAAAAAAACAGACAAACGATGCCAAGAAGATTGACTGACAGCTCAGTTTCTTTCCCTTTTTTCTCAAGACCTTCCCACTGTGGAAGTGGGCTTGGTGTCAGGAGTGCTGCTGGGATAATAGAATCTGAGGAAATGGTTAAGGCAGTCTCTCCCAGGGCAGGACTCTGGGTAGCCAAGCAGAGGGGAGAACTAGTCAGTGCTCTGAGGCCAGTTGATGGTCCGGTCACATTAGCCATTAGATGAAGTGTCTCTGAATGGTCCTGGCCTCTCCTTCTCCCTCACTTCCCATCTCCACCACATTCTCTGATCCCCCTAGAAATTCTGTGTCTGCAGGGATCTTTTCTTCTGTCATTCCTACCTTATGAATTGTAGCCATTGGACTTTGCTCCTGGGGGCATTTGTGCGTAAAGTTCCTCCATCTTTTTGATAGAAGGATTTCAAGCACCAGGGAACAGTTGAGCTAGATTTTTGTCTGGATGTCAGTGAACTTCTCAGAACCCAGGAAATCATCCCAGGGGTGGGCTGTTACCAAGAGCATCCTGAGGGGTGTTACAGCCCAGAAGGGCAAGGCAAGACCAGCAGTGATGTAAGCCCAAGAGAAGAGTACAGCCTCTAGGAGGGAAACTGACATCTGCAGTTAGCATGAATTTCAATTAGTCTCACTGACACTAGTGAAGTCAATTTAAGGAAAGCATTTCCCCTTTTCTCATTTTTAAGCATAAGACTTATAGCCTGGGCTTCTACATGTCAGAATGTTACAGTTACATCAGATCAGCCTGACAAGGAAAATCTTCAGAGCTGCTTTTCCTTGTCTCCCGACCCAGCTGTGACAATGTCTTGGGCTTCTCTGGTTACCCATAATGCCCACTGCAGAGCCAGGATGGTGCAAGCAAGGCATACAGTGGCCTGATGATCACACAGTGCTGGGATGCAGGGAATGGCTTGTGGCTTCCAGTTTGGCTAAGACGAAATTCAAGATGGTGAGGGCAACTTGAAGAAATGGTACATAGCCTGTGTCCAGGACTTAGGGTTTGGAAAAACAAACAAACAAACAAATGAAAAGAAGGCTCTTCCATTTTGCTTTCCTTCTCATCTTTATATCTCATTGGAAAATCTTCGTTAGGGAGAGGAGAAGAGTCATGGAAAGAGTGAGGAAAACTTGAGGAGAGGGTAAAGGGGAGAGTTCACAGACTGACAGGTGCTCTGAAGGGGTTTGCATCCACTGGAGAAGCAGCACTTCAGCTGACAGAGGACACGTGGACGCTCTCTACCGGCCCCTCCCGACAGGGTTATTCCCAGATGGGAGTCACCTCACAGCACGTGGAGACAGAACCGTCCCCTCACAGGTTTCCTCCTGTACTCCTGGGGGCCGTGCCTGCGTTCTGCGAGGCCGGGGTAGAAGTGGCCTGCTCCTTTGCCACTCTGTATCTGAGTAATCTTGGAAAGGATGATCTTGGAGGTCAAGGATGTCTGTTTTCACTGATGTCATCTGGTCCACCACCTAATGCCATGAAACTTGTACTTTCTGACTGCTGACTTCAAGGACAGTGTGTGATTCCTAAATGTGCTTTAGGGTGACCATCAGCACCACTGGGACACTGGTGGAGTGGAACTAGCTCTGTCTGGAAAGGGATGTCCAGACTTGGCTATGACACACTGGACTCTTCTGAGCCGCCAGGCCACTCATGTCAAATGAGGGCAGAGATTAGATGAGCTCATTCTCCCCTTGCTCCTTCCTCAGTGTTGAGATTTACTTTACATCAGCTCTTTGTAGACCTAAATTATGTGGGGAGGACAAATGCATTTCCGTGTTAGACTTCAACCTTTGGAATACACCAGCTTCCTGGGTATTACTTTTTCAAACATGCGTCATGATCTGAAATCTTCTAACCAGCGTGTCTTGCTCAAATCATACCCAGAACATCTTAATTTATGATTTCTATACTGCTGGAAAAAATATGAGTGATGTCTATAGAAACTTGAAACACCATCAAACACTTGCTCTCATGTATATATAGCTATGGGCTCATACTATTCACCTCCACAAGCAGATTAGGGAAATGAATCATTATCCAAGGAACATAACATCAATTAGCTTCCACTCATGTAAGGCTTTCAATATGCCAGGCACACATGCCATGTGCTGAATATATATTAACTCTTTTATTTCTCACAATGACCCTATAGAGTAAGCTTCATCTTTTTCAGGTGAGGAAACATGCTGCACATGGGCAGTCAGGCTGCGTTGGATAGTGCCTCTGGTTTCCTCCGGACACACCCTCCCATCTCCACAATGCCTGGAATTCAGTTTCACTGCATCCTTCTTTAGCCAAGCAGAGGATCAAAGACTTTGGGGTCATCTAGTCCTGGGTGTGAATTCTGACTCCACTTTTAGCTGTGTGATCTCTGGTATGTTTCTGAACCTCTCTGAACTTCAGTTCCTTTCTCTGTAGAATGAAGGTCATTCCATTTCCATGTCAAGTTGCAATGGGGGCTAAATGGATTAATGAGAATGTCTGACACAACGAAGTTTCTCAAATAAAGCTGCTTTCTTCCCTGCCTTGCACCTTATTTCTCTACCATTCCCTCTCCCCCCTTCCACCTGGTTCCCTTTGCTTGCTAAGTTGTTCCTTGTTCTTTTCTTGTGCTTCCCCAGAAAAAGGATTATATTAGCTTCTTCTCTGTAAGCCCCTTTTGTGATTTGTTCTCTCTTTTCTACCCACAAGTATTTCCTTTTTGGATTCACCAACTTCCTTAGGCTGGGAAACCCCAACCTTCACATTCTTTGCAGTGCCTCCTATGGGGACCCCATCCTGGGGCTTTGAACATTGTCCCTCCCTGCTCAGGACAATCACATCCCATTATCCAAGAACAGCCATGTAACAGCAGCACAGACAGGAATCAGAGGAGGTCATTGGATTCTAATTATAACTAAAACAAGCAGGAGCTGTATAATGAGGTTGGAAGGAACAGAGTTACAGCTGTTTTAAGGGTTGTGACCCAAACTGACAAAAGATGGGAAACTCAGGGAGGCGAATGCCTCATCAAACTTGCCTTTGAATAGCCTGGTGTGGGAGCTGATATACTGTTCCCCTTCAAGGTATTTTGAGCTTCTAATTTCTGAATGTTCATTTTTAAGGCATTCACAGAACGTTATACCTAGGAGACTGATGAACATCTTTGAAACTTAAATAACGCAAAGGAACCATCCAAATCTGTGGATGGAATACATATTCATGTATTTTTAAAAAGGCATATTATATACCTCAGAGACTTGGATGGCTCATTAGGAAGTGTTTGGTGGAGTATGTAATTCAGGATTTAATGTGCTGTCCATGGACTAAGCTTACTGGGGCTGTGCTAAAGCTGTTTTATTTTCCTTTATTTCCCACAGTAACATCTAAAGTCTAAAGCTTTACACAAAATGACTGATTAATCATTTGCATAGTTTCATTTTTGAAATCTAAGCCTTTTTCAAGTTAGATGAAAATCAGACGTACCTGAAGCCAACCTTGGTAAAACATTCTCCCTTTTCTTCTTTTGATTTACAACTAAGCTGAGAGTGAGTTATTTTAACTTTTTTCTTTGGGGGATTTTCTGTGCTTGGATCCCTGCAATGTAAGTTTTGGGATTCCTCATAGGAAACACTTTTGAGTTGAACTACGCTCTACAAGCATTTATTAATATTTTATTCTTTAGCATATTGACTAGCCTTTATATATTTCAGGATTAAGAAAAAAAGAGAAAGGTGATGAGCAGGATTTAGAGGGAAGCCAATGTGATGCCCAAGATTTTGGGAATTACATATTTAAGATATAAGAGAAGTAATCATCAGATCAAGAGGGGTGAAACTCAACTCTCTGCACCTTTTGTGGATTCCAGGATCTGTACTTTCCCCAGTCTCTGCACATTACACCTCTTTTCTTCATTTTTGTCTGCCAAAATTTATAGACATAAAGCATATTTCTCATGTTGTTGCTGTTCCAACTGGCCACGTAGAAATATCCAAACAACTAGGGGGTCCATATGGCTACCAAGCATCTCTGAAATTCATTTTATTCTGGACCCTGGGGAGCTGCACAAAGAAGTGAATTCAGTTCTCATCTGGAGAGAAGCAATCTCTCCCCTCTTAGTCTGTGAAGAATGGGTTGTATTGAGGATGCCGTTGAGAGCCTTAGAGCCACAAGCTCTTGCCCAGGGCCTCCTAACCAAGCTAAGGGTATCACAGCTATGAGCAAAGGTGCAGGGAAAGGTGGGTTTTTAAAGCAGTATTTAAGAAGCAACATAAAGTTATTTAACACTCCAAACTATTTAACACTCTGTGGATGGAAAGTAGAGAAACATGCTTCATTTGAAATAGGAAGCAGAGGTGTGTGAAAATTCCCTTTCCTAGATATCCTTAAAAGTGGAAAAGGGTTTGGGTTTTCTTTAATCTATTGTTTCCGACAGCATTAGGTACAGCATCATGTTGTGGGTAGCAAGAAAGGGTGAATGGGAAGAGGATAATTTACCGAACATGGCCCTGTGCCAATCATGCCAATCACATGTCAGGCATTTTACACACATCCATGATTTTGTGCCCACGTCCACTCACCAAGGTGACCATGATCATCCCTACTTACAGATAAACAAATTGAGACAAAGATGAGAAACTTCATCCATGACCTCATGCTGGGTTTGCAGTTGTCTTGGTTCTGCAACTAACTAGCTGTGTGACCTGTTCCAACTCACCAGGTATCTCTGGCTCATTTTTCTCCTTTGTCCAGTGAGTGAATTGGACTAAGGTTCTTGTGGATTCTGGGAGGAAGGTTCTGGACTCTAATATTCCAAGTATTTTCTGTGGATTCTCTTGTGGTCTCTCTCTTGTGGTCTCTTCCCAGAAGAATAGGTGAGATGACTTTCAGAGTTCCACGAAGTCTGTCAAGCCACCTGGTAGAGCAAGTCCACAAGGTCCCCAGCACATGGGGGAGCCCAAAGTGCCATCTGGAACCTTCACTGTTAGGAGCTGGGGGAACAACAGTAAAGGAAGTTTGTCTTGTTCTGCCTGGAGAAAGTGAGGAGTCAGGTTATGGGCTTTTGAAAAGCGAGGGGTGAAGGGACTGCACGTTACTTTGCTCAGAAAACACGAGGTGTGAGACTTGTGGTCAGCAGCTGAAACCTCATCTTGGTCACTTCTCAGGTGTCCCTAACTCCCTTCCCTAGTTGCACAGGGTGTCACATCCTTCTACTTGATTGGAGACTTAAGATAGCTTTGCCTTTCTTGTCTCATCTCCACCTTTTCTTGGTCTTGTCCAGCCTTCTCTCTAATACTTCCTCTTACCTCTGGTCTCATTTATTTTACATAAACCTCTCCTATACATCTCAAGACTACTTTGCCACTCTTAAGCATAAACTGGTATGCTCAGAATGAAAGGCCCTGGTTAGTTACTCTGTGTGAGACATAAAAGCAACATCATCTAGAGACAGCCCTCTCTCAATCTCCAGATCCTTGTGTTGTGAGAAAGCATTACCAGTTAGAGCCCTGGGGTAAATTATTTTAAAGTACATTTTCTGCAGACACTGTGGGTTCTGGTTCATGGCCTGCTCCACTTACACTCTTAAGTTCGGAAGAAATACTGAGCTTGGCTTTGAGCTTTTCTCTTACCCAACTACTAATATATTATCAGACAGCCCTGTCTCTTGTGTAATTAACCCCTTTTATTTTTTAGGCTGTGTGAGGATCTTCCCTTAAATTAGAAAAGTAATATGTTTATAGATTAATTCATTTGTGATGTTACTAATTTGTGGGCCAGGTTCTTCCAAATTTTATAACATACTGATAATGCTAAGAACTTTTCAGAAGTATTTTTTTAAAAAATCTTTGACCACAATTGAAAAGCACAAATTAAGGACTTACTCTGAGCTAGATACTGTGTTGGACGCTGCACAGAATACAGAGTTGAATAAGGCATTGTTTATCCCCCAAAGGAATTTACATTCTTTTAGACAAATCCACAAATTGCTGCTCTGAGAAGCATGCTGCTGTAGTGTCACTGGAGTTCAGAGCTAAGGGGACTGCAGGTGTTTGAAGTGTGGGCAGGTGAGATCATTAACTGCTTCCCAGCTCAGAGACCCACTGCCCATGGGGGTGCTATTCTCTGCGGACACTCGGGAATCTCTATCTGGCGTATATATATCTCTCTTATTGCTGTGCTATGAAAGACCCAGTCCTACCCTCAAAGTTCAACATTCAATCTCCTCGTGCCTTCAAAAGGATTAAAAATATTTAACAGATTGATGGAGGTAAAATTGACTGTTTTTTCCTGTGTTATTTGGTTGTTCAGTAACACTGGACACAGTTAGCACTCCTCCTGGGAGCGACAGTCTCCCATTCTCTTAGCAGCAGTGACATTTCCCCTCCCGAATGCTCCTTCCTCTAAGGGCTGCTTTTCCTCCCTCCCCATTGGAGGGTCCCTTTCTTTCACTCAATCCAATTTTGAGATTCCTAGAGACTAAGAACAGGGCATGCTGCCTCTCTTCTCTCCCTTTCCCTAGATGACCCAATCCATTTTCATAATATAAATGCCGTCTTATAATGACAGCGCCCAGTTAACCTCTCTCTAAGCCAGATCTTTCCTTTGGGCTTTAGTCTTACTTTTCCACTTTTGTCTATGTGTTACTTCCATTTGGATATATCTCAGGCATCTGAGACATACTGGTCTAAAATGGAATGTTGGATTTCTACTCCAACTCACCCCTGTTGTTGCTGTTCTCAGTATTGGTTCTAACGACCAGCCACCCAGACACTCAAGCCAGAAGTCTAGGGGTTCACCCATGAATTGTCTCCTCCCTGCATATGATCATCAGTGACCCTAGTGGACTTTTTAAATAAATGTCTTGAAGCTGACCATTTCTTGCCATCTCCCTCAGCATGCCTTTGGTCATGACCTTCATCTGGATTAATGCAGCTGCCTCCCTGCTCCCCCCCCAGTAGTGAATAGCTTGAAAATATCACAGTGTTATTTTCACCCTACACAAGTCCCTCCAATGGCACTTTTTTTCTTACATCCCCCCCCTTCCATATCAGGCAAAAAAGAAAACAAAATACCTCTGTGTTTAAACTTTTTATTTTTTTGCATGCAGAGACACAACCATTTTTCTCTGTTGCTTGGGTTTCTACTTTTGATCTTGTTTCTGACCCATGAGGTTACCAAGGGGTTTTCCAAAACAAAGACAGCTTCCTGCTTCAGAGAAATTCTGGTGAATTTCTCAGAATAATAAAGTGTGCATATCATCAAAAATGGGAAGAAATGGAAGAGGTCCTTTGAAAGGTCCCAGCCCTCTGTTCACCAATATTTCATAAGTCAATCTGGCTAATAACAGGTGTCAAAAGAGGAGCATTTATTTTCACCACAATAATGATATCAATGTCAGGAATTCAAATGGAAAATATTTCAAGGGCAGCAGATTCTGTAATATAAGAGTGAGAATTTACTGTTTTTATCTAGATTCTCCCTGTGACTGGCCTTCTCTTTCATTTAAATTTCACTATTTCTGGAGGAGGATGGGGTGTTAGTTTTGTTCCTATATGGAAATTAATTTAAGTTTTTCCCCACACTAGGTTGGATAACTTAAAACTTAATACACTGTGCAGACAACAGTGCCTAAAGGTTGTAGAGGCTGACTGGTGAGCTGCAGGCATTTGAGTCTGCCAAGCAGAATAAGAAATAGATAAAGCTAAATTACAGACCTATTAAAAATAAATTAGTGGTGTCAAAAAAGCAAATTAAGATGCAGATAATCAATCTAATTTCAGGGTCTCTGGTGAGTGTTAATGCTTAATTCTTCTCATGTTTGATGAAGCAGCTATTAATTAAAAATATTTATATAAAAACGAGCCTGCACAAGGTCTTAATTTCAAGAGGGACCAACTTCAACTGATATGACTCTCAGAAGATGGACTTGTATTTATAGCAAAAGGCAAGACCTGCCTTCACACCATCTAACGTAGAACCCACTTTCCTAAAATACCTTTGCCAACTGGAGAGAACATTTGCCTCACTTCCCTCTGCTTTTCTTTTCCTCCATTTTCTCATCTGGCTTCTTGTGACCAATCCTGAACCATCCACCAGCTTCCTTTGACTCCATGCTTGTTCTTAATGCGGGGGTTGCAGTTGAACATCCAGGGAGAGAAAGGAATTGGATTCATGACTGCTTTGGGGGAGGAAAGTGAACAGAGAGATTGTGAACTAGGAACAGGGAAGGTGCACTTAGACACCTGAGGGGACATAGCCAGACGCCGAGTCAGTGAGCAAACATATGGGAAGGAATTGTGGAAGAATGTGAAGTCCTGTGACTGTTAGCAGAGGTGAAACTTCTGGATCAGATGAAAGAATGGGTCACCATTACATAATTTACTATCTGATAGCATTTGGCTTCTTTCTACTCAACGTATCGGGAAAGAGGTTTATGACACAGGTGCGAGTAGCATAGGCCAAAATGAAGTTCAGCTTTTCATATCTGTCCCTCTTAGCCAACCTCTGACAGAGGATCAGAGAATCGCTCAGCAGGGAGGCCGCACGGAGCTGTGTCCTGCACACTGGTCCTTCTCCAGTTCAAGGAGCTCACAGTTTTGCAGCACTGGAACAAACCGAGCAAAGGAGACCAATCTTGCTGCTGTACCTCACTGCCCTACTTGCGGCAGAAAAAGGGGATGGAGTCAGAGGCTGGGATCAGAGCGGATCTTCCTCTCCTGCTGTCAGTCTTGCTCTTGCAAAGCTAGTGCCTGCTAATAATGGCAGGAAGATGGTGGCAGGCAGCATGCAGATTTTTGGTCTTTGTAACTTATTTTTTAATTGAAAGGTCACAAAACACACAGGAAAAAGTGGGACAAAAATCCCTTAAGAAAAGTAGTAAGTATAGAATGAAAAGTCAAGTCTTCCCTTATTCTCTCAATCCGGGTCTGATTTTCACAGAAAAAAAGGGGTTTGCCTGGCAGACAGAAAAGATAAATGAGTAAGGAAAGTGACATGCAGCTCTGACAAAACATTGAGCGTCCAGAGTTCAGAGTGATCAGTGTCGAGGATGCAGTCAAATTGGCAAACCCTTTAGTATTCTTGTGGGAACAGAGATGGGACATTTTAGCAGGACAGAGCCCTGATCTTGTGGCATGGGCCACGCACCTGTCCAGCCCTCTCACCTGGCGACGTTGTCAGGGACAAGCCACCCATTTGTTTCTGTGATTGTCTCTGGGGACATGCTGGCCATACTTACCAGGCCACCCCCATCTGGATCTCCGCCCAATGATCGCAGGCAATGGTCTCTTCCCCCTCAGTGACTCCGACACCTGAGCATTTTGAGTTTAGTATTTATTTTATACTTAGTTTATGTGACAACAACGACGGACAAGTCAGAAATTATTTATTGAAAGTCTGTTATGTTCCATCCCCTATATATACATATGCCTCCAAGGGGGAGTTAGGGGTCCCTAGGACCCTGTGCTCCCCCATTTCTTAGCATTTATCATGCTGCATGTTAATTCTCTCTGTGTGTGTATATATATATGAAATAAGGAAAATATATCATATAAGAATATATATCATATATATACTTATATATCTCTCTTTATGTATATATCCTTATAATATATATTTTCCTTATTTCATAGATATATAAAAGAATAATATATATAATTCTTTTATTAGCACCTACGTGTTTTTCTGTATTTTTCTCTCTTATCCCTATTTGCCTTCATAGGTCTATAAGCATCATTTTCTCTCTCACAGCACATAATTTACATGGAGGAAGTGGCTTATTCCCTGGGCAGGTCCCAGCTCTTGTGTCAAGGCTAAAGATCTCAGGCTGCTCTGCCCAGCCTTGTTTCAAGATGTTCTGGCTGAAGGCCACCAACGCAGGTATGGGTGGCCTAGCCCTGCAGATGAGCTGCATTGCTAGTCGACTACAGTACTATTTTTATGTTTCTGTATTTTTATGCCTGTCTATCTATATGAGGATAAAAATAATACTACCGCTTTGTGGCAACCTAGAAATGCAAAGGTATCTGCCAGGAGATTGACAAGTGACTCAAGAGCCTAAAACTTTTCTTATTCTGCAATTTCCCCAAGGGCTTCTATAGCCTTAGAGCAAAAGAAAAATCAAGTTGATATCAGTGTGCAGGGAACACTGATCCTGAATTGCTGTTTAAACTTTAGAGAAGGGCTGGCCTCTGTGTTCAGCATTGTAAGGTGTATTTCATAACTGCTGGGAGGGGAATTATGTCACATGGTCCCCTGTCCTGATATCCTGCTCTGTGCTGCTGTGACCTGACTGCCTCAGGTATCTCTGTGGTTCTGCTGCTTCGGCCACCATGTACCCTCGGTCATCGAAGTCTGATGATTCTTAAAAAGAAGTAACAATTGAGAAGCCAGTGGGTTCCGTTTGTCCCCCCAGATCCCTTCCCTCTCCTGCCCTTTGCTCCAGGAAGCTGACTTCCACAGATTACTTTCCCTGGACAACCTCGCTCTCTGGTTTCCTGCTGGGTCCACTAGAGAGAGGCACTGGCAGGAGATCACTGGGTGGGAAAGGAGAGCCTGGAGCCTCAACTCCAGCGAGGATGTGGTGGCCTCTCTTCCCAGCTGCAGCTCTGCTCAGTGTTCTGGTTGTGCTCCTTCTCACGGCAGTCTCTTTACATGGTCTCAGCTTCTAATCTTCGGTGTTTCACCAATCACGACTGGCTTCCTGAAACCCACTGCCACCTCCGTAAGTAGTCCTTCTATTAAACCTCCTCTGTTCCTACCTTAAGGATCCACCTGTGTCCTGCCAGTTGATGTATGACGGCCAGTGGCCGTCATAGCCACTCGGAAATTGGCTGAACTGTGGCTTCCAAGTGGCAGCAAACTTAAGAACAGGTTGAGGGCTTATAAACCAGTAGAAGGTCCTGGTCTCGCATGGGGAGTCCAGAGGCCAGGACTTCTGGGGCGCTCATGTCTGGATTTACAGTCTTTTTTTTTTTTTTAATCACCCATTGGTGATTCTTACTGGGATTGAAGCAGGAAGAAGATATCAAAGGGCAGGTGACAGTATAGATACAATCTTGACTATGGAATGAGAGAGATGTGTAGTTTTGTTAGCTATTATAGACGCTCGCACCCTTGGAGACTGTTACTTTATAGACATATGTGTGTAATCCTACCCCACGCATATACGATTCTGGGGAAGTGTAGAGGCGATGGCTGTAAAATACCCCATTTCACGGCACACTTCCCTGCCATAGCCCTATCTGTGTACACAAGCACACACACATGCATGTACACACACGTGCACACACACACTTAGCGTTTTCTTTCCAAATCTACTTTGGCTTTAGCCCCAGTGAGAACATTCTTGTATCCAGGGAATGCAGACTGAGGGGACCGGTACTCTAGTGGTTTAGCAGTGTGTCAACTAGACCAGGCTGAACTACATCCCAGAATTCCTTTTCCCGTGTGGTTCTGGGGAGGATAAGCCACACCAGAGACTCCCAGGTGAGAAGTGGGCTGTGGAGGGAGGTGGCAGACATGTTGTGGTCCACACCCCCATCTCTGAGATGCTCGCTCAGCTCACAGGTAGAGGCGGAGGCCAGGCCCGCAGCTGCTCCCCTGACTCAGGGGCCCGGCATGTGTGTTTAGCAAGAGGACAAAGGGCTTTGGCTTCTGTGGGACACCAGACTTCCAAGGTCAGAGGCAACAAGAAGATTTCAGTCCGTGCTCATGGCCTCCAGCTCACGCCTGTGGGTTCCATCTTGTTCCTGCTCTTCCCCAGCTCATAGCCATCTTCCCTTCACCGCACCTGATGTCCTATGGACTTCAACCTCCAGCGTCAGACTCAGACCTGTAAAACACACACTCACCCCCGCCCGGAGAGGGGAGGTGTCTCAGCAGGAAATGAAGAACAAGACCTTCAGTTCACTTGAGCTCCATGTCATCACCTAAGCAAGGAATGATGTCTTGACTTGTAGTATTTCTACCCAAGTTAGAGGCACCCCAACCTGCCTGACATCCAGTCAATAGCTGGTGTCACTGCCCCTCCTTGTTTTCTGGTGGTGACAGCAGGGAATGAGTGTCATGGGCCACTTTGGGAAACTAGACCCCAGTTCTGCAGAAACCCAGCATTGGCATCTGCCAGGGCTGGAAACCAGGGGCTTTCCTCCCCTCCGCACCAGTCTCTGCTTTCCCTGCCTGGAGCCCCAACAGGGCCCAATGCTGGGGGCAGGATGAAAGCCCAGCTATGTAGGGCAGGAGGGTGGTGTCTCCAGTTGTCAGGAGCAAACAAGCAGTGGGAACCTGGCCTTCTGCTGTTGAGTTCCTGACATTCTCAATTGCGTGTTAAGAACAGTCCTCTTGTTTAGGTAGGACAGGCTGATATATGGAGATATTCACCTTTAAAACATTTTTTTTCTTCTTTCACTGGGTTTCCCCCTTCCCCTCCAGTCATGCAAGTGATTGTTGCCTCAGAGGAGAGATGTCTAAGGTGAGGCCAGGAAACCAGAAATCACCTACAGATCTCCCAGGTTTTGTGTTTTAAAACCCTATCCTCTTAGGGAAGTTGAAGATTTGCAAGTAACGTAAAGAAAGAGGACTAGAGCTTTGTTCCCATCTTCAGAGTAGAAAGTAATTTCCTTGGTTCTGGAGTGAGAGAGAGGAAAAGTAGTGGGTAGAGTCTGCAATAGCCTTCCAAGGATACTTTTGGAAGGTGGCAAAGCCCTGGATAGAAAGTGACCTCGTATACATTTAGGAGACAGGCTCAGGGTTCATGGCTCCCTGGTGTGGCTTGTAGACAGTGGGCCCTTGACCTGAAGAGCCTCATTGACCAAGGGGAAGACCTTCTCTGCATTAACCTGAATGCAAAGACCTCATCTCTTCCCTACCCTTCGCCATGTCAGGGCTCGACATAGATGTAGTCAGCCAATATTTTTGGAATAATGATAACCATGTCATTATACATATATCATATATATGATATATATATATCAAATAAAGCTAGCTCTTAGAGTCTTAGATTGCAGGTACTGTGTGCTAGCCACTGTTCTAATTACTTTACAAATATTAACTCATTTAACCGTCACAAAAACCCTATGAGGTGACAATTTACAGCCCATTTTACAGAGGAGGAAACTGAGGCCACACAACCAGGATTCAAACCTAGACACTTTAGCTCTAGGATCCATGCTTGAGTTGTGGTTGTCAAAGAAAGTGATATTTCCTGTATGGATACCTGAGTTTGCAGGTGTAAATTTATACCGACTAAATAAGTAACCATGATTGCAATTAAGGATGACCCTTGAACAACTCAGGGGTTAATCGGCATAAAATTTATTGTCAGTCCTCTGTATCTGTGATTCCTCCACAGACCGTGTAACACCATAGTATTTACTATTGAAAATATCTCTATGTAAGTGGACCCGTGCAGTTCAAACCCACATTGTTCAAGGGTCACCTGTAAGATATTTTATTTTGGCAATTCCACAGGGGGAGATTCAGTCATTCGTCTAGAGGTAAAAGCAAGAGATATATACTAAGATCTATTCATGATACTTTGGCAGCCTGGCAGGGGTCAGGAGCGAAGGTTTAAGATTCTCAAAGGAACCTGTCTCAAAGGAACCTGTCTCAAAGGAACCTGTCTGTGGCCTCCACAGTATCATGCTTTCAGCTAAATGTCTGGAACATAAGTCTCCAATAAATATCAGCTGCTTTAATGATTATGATGACGATTATGGTTATTATCACCCCGGCAAAGGCTGCACAGAGCCACTTTGCCTGCACAGAATGGCTGCGCTCCCAGATTCTCATCCCCCTGCACAGGGCTGGATTCATCTGAGGGCACCACGGTGATTACTTCACTGCTGCCTTGGATGCTCAGTCCTACTTCATCTCTCCCTCCTGTAGAGGAGAAACACAATCTGATCCTCTAAATCAGGAATTTGTTGTACTAATCCTTTCAAAGGTATTTGTGTTTAAAAGGAGAGGTAGCACTTACCAAAAATAAAGGTGTATTTAATGATCTAATCACAAGATTTCATAGACTATTTAATGATGGAATTCAGTAACTGTGACATATTGGGATGGTCAGGCTTATCACGGCCCCTCGGGTCTTCCCTGTGACCATGTGTCCTCCTTCTTGTCTGCCTTATAGGTAGGACACAGCAGGATGGCCCAAGAACTGAAACGTGGCTGCATAAATCGGGGCAACCAGGAGTGCTGAAGACAAAAGATTACTTTGGTGATAATATAATCTAAAACATCACGGCCTCATAAAGCCTGCTGGAAACTAGCACTGTTTACAAAGAGGAAAAAGGAACTGGCCTGGTGTGCTTTTGAGTATAGGAGGTGCCAGTAGAGATAGTTTGCCAAGAGCACTATACCAGAAAATGCAGATGTGTGTTATGGAAAAGATGCTCAGAAGTGTCATTTTTGAAGAGGAAGGACATGAATAAGCAGACGATTCTCAGGGATGTTAAATTCCTGGTGGATAACCAAGTGTTTGGTAAAGACTAGTTGATTTATTTGATCAAAATGAGGACAAATGTTGTTAACTCATCCCCTTGGAAGCTAGAAGAATACCTTCATCACACATAACAGTAGATATTTATGGGGTCCGTGAATATAAGGCATGAGGCGAAGGTAGAAGAAAGATGGACACACGGGGATGCAAGAGACCCCAAGGTCTGTTCACAGCACAGTCCCTTAACAGCTGTGTGACCCTGGCTCAGTTTCTCAGTCTCTCAATCCTCAGATGCTTTCTTTGTAAAACGAAGGGACAAGCCTCAAAAATAGTTAGGGTCTTTTCCAGCTAGATAGTGATACAGGACTGCATTCTGTGCTTGGGAACCTCTGAGTGAAAGTTGATGGTTATTCTTTGGAATGTCATGCTTCACCTAGTTTTTCCTATTCTAGAACTTATTTAAATAGAATCATGCAGTACATAGAATTTTTTGTCTGATTTCTTGTGTCTCATATTCTTCTCAATAATATGCCTGTGATATTTTTCTGTGCCTTTGTGTATAGCTGTAGTTATTTTATCATCATTACAGTGTAGTATACTGTTGTATGAATAGACCACTATTTATACATATATTGATTTTACTGCTGATAGGCGTTTGTGTTGTTTCTGGGTTTTGGTTATTGCAAGTAATGCTGCTATGAACATTTCTGTTCCTGTCTTTTGGGTAAATAAGCACTCATTTCTCTTGGGTACTGGACTGGGAGTTATACAGTAGGTGTATGTTTGGCCTTAATAGATACTTCCAAAATATTTTTAAAATTATCTTAACCAATTTTCTCTCTCTATCAGTGTGTGTAGGTTGCCCATAATTGCCCAGAATAGACATTGCCAGTGGTTAGCTATTCTGGTGGTTGTATAGTGGTATCTTATTGTTGTTAGAATTTTCTTTTGGTACTTCATAGGTTTAATTTTTCATGTAGGTGTCCTCTTTTGTGAACTTTAGTTGAAGTCTCTTGCTCATTTATGAGTGTCTTTCTTATTCTTATTGATTTGTAGAAGTGGCTTGTCAGTTACACGTGGTAAAAGTATCTTTTCCCACCATGTGACTCATCTTCTCACCTTTTAATTTTGTCCTCTGATGAACGGAAGTAATTTTTAATGTCATCCAATGTATTAGTTGTTTCCCCCTATGGTCACTGTTTTTTTTGCTCTGTTTAAGAAGATTTTCTGTGCCCTGAAGTAGAGAAGGTGGTCTTGGATGTTTTCTTCTAGAATTTTTCTTGTTTTCCCTTTCATATTTAGATCAACAATCTACATGGGATTGTTTTTTATGTATAATATCACACTGTATTTTAATTATCCATTTAGTTGTCTGTCTCCCCAGCGAGTCTGTGAAGAGCTAGGAAAAAGGATGTCATTTACACCTTCCTAACCCTCAATGGGGGAACCATCTGTGTCATGTTTAGCATCTACCACTCTCAAACAGAAATTTTTCTTACTTTTAGTTAAATGTCCTCTCTGGATTTTAAACATTTCTTTAGGTTTAACTAAAATTGAATCCTATTGTGTTCTTTGAGAGAATCTATGCACCACTCTTTTGCCATCATGATGTTATTTTACTTTTGGGATATTTTCTCTGTTGTACATGATGTGCTTTCATTTTTGTGGCTGACGATGTCTCTTTCAAGTCCACGTAAAAAAAATTTGGAGCAGAGAGGGAAGATATGTGGCATTAATTTAATGTATTTATTTCTATATTTATTCATTTCCCAGCAATTATTTTTTTTTTTTTTTTTTTTTTTTTTTTTTTTTTTGCGGTACGCGGGCCTCTCACTGCTGTGGCCTCTCCCGTTGTGGAGCACAGGCTCCGGACGCGCAGGCTCAGCAGCCATGGCTCACGGGCCCAGCCGCTCCGCGGCATATGGGATCCTCCCGGACCGGGGCACGAACCCGCGTCCCCTGCATCGGCAGGCGGACTCTCAACCACTGCGCCACCAGGGAGGCCCCTCCCAGCAATTATTGATTTAACCTTTTCTCCTTTTAATTGTGAGTTTTTAAAAAATATAGGTAATACATCTATTGTGTTCAAACATCAAATACGTACATTGAGAAGTCTCTCTTCTACGCCTGTCCATATCTAGCCAATATTCTTAATCTCTCTTGGTTTAACCACTTTTATTTATTTCTTATGTACATTTCCATGGTTTATTAATAAACCTAGGGAAGCTGCTTAGCAAACAAGGGCTAATGACCAGATAGCATGCAAAGCAGGCCATCTAGAAAAGCATTTATTGGGAAAGAAACTCAGCAAAGAGACATAGCATTTAGCAGACATGTGGTCCTTCATTATTTATCACTCTCTGAGGTGGCAGATAGGGGTCTAGAAAGGCTGGTGGTCAGACGTGGGGAGAGGTCTCCAGCCCTTGGGTGTAGGCTGCATGACACCCCTCCCTGGTATGATTAGAGGGCTGGGGTTTAATTTTGTGGCTGCAGCTATGTGACAATCCTTCAGTGGCCTCAGGACCAAATACTCTACCTCAGTCTTCTCCAGAATCAATTGCCTTAAGCTAACAGTTTTTGTGCTGCCTTAAAGGAGACCATCACCTTTTCCTAGGGACCAGCCTACAGGGAATCAAAAAAGCTAAGCTTCACTTTTCAGCTCACCCACTACATTATCCCAAGGGTTGGATGCTGTGTGTCATTGCACACTCAGTCAGGAAACCATACCATTTCAATCTATAAACTCAAGAGATTAGTCTCTGGTATTGCCATTGGAGACACTGGAGGATGATGATGACTTAAATAGGAAAATTAAAGCCATAAATAATATTTGAAGCTTTCCCCTAACGCAGATGCTCAGGGAGCCCAGATCCAGTCCAGAGGATAGTGTTCAGGTTGCTTAGAGCTCTAGACAACTCTTCTTTCTCTTCCATATATGGGACACTGACTCCCCATTAAAGTTGGTTCATATAGGGGTGGTGTATTGGTCCAGGCTAAGATGCTCCCTAACTGGCCAACAAATAATTTAGTGATTCTGTGGCCTAAGATGACATTAAAATGTAGGCTCATTTGCTGGTCTTTGAATCGTGAGGAATCTTGTTTTTTACTTAACCTAGATGTTTGATGGAGTTATTTCATCATTGTTACAGGGTAATATACTGTTGTATGAACAGACCACTATGTATACATATATTGATTTTACTGTTGATAGGCATCTGTATCATTTCCAGTTTTGGGTTATTGTAAGTAATGGTGCTACGAACATTTTTATTCCTGTCTTTTGGGGAAATAAGCACTCATTTCTTTTGGGTACCAGTCTAGGGGTTATAGAGTAGGTGTATGTTTGGCCTTAATAAATACTTCCAAAAAATTTCCAAAATGATCGTAATCAACTTTGTCTATATTTTTGTCATCAGCATAGTTATCCCCTACCCAGGAACAATCAAGGTTGTAGTGTGCTATGACTCCTCTTGGGGTAACCATGGATCCGTATAGCTCAGATCTCTCTTCAAGAAAGAAGCTGCAGTAAGAAATGCAGATCATCTGCGGCCAGTGGCCAGCTGAGATCTGCTGTGGCATCTGAGTTGAGCCACACTGTTCCTGGGCTGCTCCCAGTCAGTGCCTGACCATCTTGGAGTATTATTAGGGCCTGAGCTTTTCTGCTCAGTGTTGGACTCTGCACTGGCCATTCTTTGCACTGGAACTCCCCCTTGGATAGCTGAGGCTTTCTCAGAGTTGCACTGTAGTCTCTGCAACTTCCTGCATAATCTTTCTTTCTTTACCCCATTCACTGGTGTCAGATCTGCATCATGGTCTGAAGGCTTATCTCCACACCTTCACATTTTACAGATGTAACCCCCAATAAATCTCTTGTACTTCTAACTCTATCTTGGTGTCTGCTTCCTTGTGGTCCTGAACTGACAAACATACTCTGGGAATATTGTTTCTTCACACTTGGGCCAGAAGGCTGGATGACCACCTGCATACTAGACTCAGATTATGTTTGACTGAGGCAGTAAGGGGAAGTCTGTTGATCCACTCAGGAATAACAGCCCAGCGGAGTGAATTACCCAGTGAGGAAAGTGTCATATACAGTCATTGGGGTCAAACAGTCAGTAGCCCTTCTTCCCATTGGTGGATATAAGCAGTGTGTGGAATTGGCCAAAATTGGCCTCTGTGGCTGCAGTTCATGGGCCAAGAATATCTAATCCAGGCCTGCAGAATGGATCTCAAGCCTCTTGTACTAACTACGGAGATGATGTTATCTTAGAATAGGGGAAGATTCTACTAGCGTAGCATGCTTGGCCTTAGGACCTAGGATTCATATTAGACAATTAGCTTCACTGGTAAGTACTGGGTGATGGTATTCAGTAGAATATGCCAGGATACTGGGGGTACAGAAAGCAGTATTTTAGGGGACATAGTAATGGCTACCAGCTCTTCCAAAGGCCCAGCACAGTATGGCAGCTATGACAGCATAAAAGATTAGAGGCCTCCAACTGTTGGAAATGCAATCAAGAATGCAGGGTGGTCTGGATGAAAATCCTACCAGAGGGATTTAGGTATAAGAAGCAGGGGGCACCAGTCTTTTCACCACCAGCATCACTACAACTACCTGAGGTTGCAGGTATTCTCATCCTACCGGGCAATGAGTTTCTTCTTTCAGGTATGTGAGACATTATGTCTCACAATAAGATGATAATACAAACATATTCTTATTTTTAGATGATAAACCAAATTTGCTCTTTTTTCATTTAACAATATGTCCGTGTAATTTAGATGAATAAACGGTCCTTGTGTTTTCTCCATCCCTGTGGCAATTTCTGATAAAAATACTTGACAAGCATGCAGGGAATCTAAGGATGGCTGCCTTTGCCCCTTCCCATTCTTAATTTTCAGTTTCCACATGAAAAATAGCTATTGGACAGGCAATAAACTCTCAGTCTTTTCAAGTATGAGGAAACTGCTTTTAACATCAGAAAGGCTTACAGACATCTGCCTGATTAAAGTTGACTTTTTAGAACTAGTGGATTGACAAAATACCCAATGACCAATAGTTTCTATGAGTTCATGTGAATTTAGTTCTTTCTGATAACCATTCTTTTATGAAACACAGTGAAATACATATATATAATATATATGTACATATACATATATATGTATGCTTGTATATATATGTGTATATATGTATGAAAAATGTTAGCATATGTAAGGATGAGATATATTTACTTAGGTGGCAATATTTGGTGTCCATGTGGAATAATAGAGCCTCTCATAGCTTTAGAAACAATAGATGTATCATCTTAACATCTGGCATCAGACATTCTTTTAGAGAGAAGAAGCTTTGTTTAGGACAATGCCTTTAAGAGCTTTGGAGGATGGAAGGAGAGGACCCTAAAGCATGAAGCCAGAAAGATGAAAAGCAAGAAGGGAGACGACTGAATTGTTCTGTGTGAAATGAAGAGAGGAGTTTGTTTTCACTCTGGAGAGTGTGGCGTGAGGGAGCGATGGAGCAGGGTGGGGACAGGGAGGTTAGTGTGGGGTTAGGAAAACTTATAAGGTAGCGTGTTTATGAAAAACCCCTGTGGGACAGTGACTGAAGTCTTTTTAAGAGGAATGTTTAATGTGCACTTCAAAGTTTTTCCTTACAAAGTCTCTGTAAAAACCTTGCCTTTTCCTGTCCATAAAACTTCAGTAAAGTTTACCAAACACCCAAGTTGGCTTATGTGAGAAGGCTTTTCATGGGGCAAGGATGGCACACATAAGATGGCAAGATGATTCACAAACTGAGAAAGCAAGCAGTCAAAACTAGAAGTGCCCTGAAAACAAAAGGCTTTAGAAATTCTCAGAAGTCTTGGGGAGAGTTCTGCAATTTATAGAATATGTGTATGTTGTGCTGTGGTTGTAGTTGTACTTAAGAAAACCTTACCTAAATCTCAAAAGACTTTGAGTCCCCCATTAATCCTTAGGTTTCCTTCATTCATTTACTCACCAAATATTTACTGAAGACCTACAATAAACTCTTTTAGATCCTGGAACTAGAGTAATGAACATACCATAGTCCCTGCCTGTGTAGAGCTTACAGTTTAGTGGGAAAGGCAGTTAATAAACAAAAGAGCAGAAAACAGGTGCAATGTTATGTCAGTTATTAAGAGGTGTTACATAAAATAAAGCAAGGGGAATAAGTCAAGACTTAGGAGATGCTTTTTCACATAGGATGGTCAGGAAAGTCTCCTCAGAGGGAGTAGCATTTGAGCAGAGCCTGAAAAAAGATCTGAGGAAGAGCATTCTAGGGGAATAGCCAGTAAAATAGCTAGAACTAAGGTCCTGTGTAGGGAGTTTGCTTGATGTGTCTGAAGAACAGCAGGTAGACCAGGGTGGCTCCTTGGCACTGAGTCAGGGGAGGGGGAAGCTGTGAGAGCAGAGATGTGTCTCTGAGCCAGTGTAACTCTCAGAAAGGACTCTGAGTTTTATCCTAAATGTGGTGGGAATCTGTTGGAAGGCTCTAAGTAGGAGTGTGATGAATATTTACTGATTAGCATTTTCAAAGGCTCACTTTGACTGCTATGTAGAGAATAGTCTGTAGGGAGCAAAGGTGGAGAAGGAGATCCATTAGGTCTATTGTCGTCTAGGAAACAGAAGACTGTATCCTGACTCAAGACCGTGGTGGTGGAAGCAATAAGAAGTTGTCTGACCAAGGCTCTGCTGGGATGGTTGATTCAGTAGGACTCAGTAGAGAAATCAGGCAAAGTTCTGCAGCTCTCCAAGGGCCATATTCCAAACAATAAGAATCATTCAGATGGGAGTTTTGATTTGAGATGGTTTCTGTAAATTAACTGAAAAAGGTAAATTGACACTATTTTCACTTGAAAATCATGCTTTTGATGATGGTGGTGGTTAAGGATGTAGTTTACAAGATCAAAAGTACTTTTTATATGAAATAGGTAACCAACAAGGACCTACTGTATAGCACAGGGAACTATACTTAAAATTGTGTAATAAGCTATAATGGAAAATAATCTGAAAAAAAAGATATATTTGTATGTATAACTGAGTCACTTTGCTGTACATCTGAAACTAACACAATATTGTAAACCAACTATACTTCAATAAAAAAATTTAAATTTAAAAAAGAAAGAGAGAAAGAAAGAAAGAAAGAAAGAAAGAAAGAAAGAAAGAAAGAAGAAAGAAAGAAAAAGTACTTTTAAAAATGTACATAAGATCCTACTACTTTTCTTAGTGGTTGAAGACTTTCTAAATAATTTATTTTTAGTGTTTGTGATGTGAATAATAAAGGCTCCTCAATTAAAATATTACATAAATGTTGGCTTATTTTCTATCTTGTCTGGTTTTCACAAATTTGTATGTAAAATGAATACCTAATAAAGCAGAATGGGAATGATTACAATTATCAGGAATACTTATAGATGCTATAACTACTCAAAGTTGATTTTAAGTTGGAGAATCTTGGTCCAAATCTCTCTTTTAACATAAGATATGCCTTCTTAGCAAAATTTTAAGTATACAGTACAATGTTGTTTATTATGGACACTATACTGTACAGGAGATCACTAGAAAGAAAAATAATAATAAATAAAAAGGGCAGTAGGAAACTTTTGGAGGTGATGGACATGTTTGTGGCATAGATTGTTTTGGTGGTTTCAAGGGTGTATCCAAAAACAAAACAAAATAAAACACAAGGCAATGAGATTTTCAACTGCTATTTTCAAAGCACAATGCAGTGGAATTCTTATAATAAAGATCCAGCTAGCTAAAAAAATCAATTTGTGTCTTTTTATCTTTGAGCCTTTGAACAATTCACTTAACTGCAGAACAATTTCAACATCAGTTTGCATGAAATTATGATACCCACCTGGCAGAGTAGTTCCAAGAATTAGAGGGTGATTAGCTAATGTCTACTGTATAAAAGGATGCAAGCAAGTTTATTTGAGTGCAAATTTATTTATATTTATATAGAAAATATTATAATACTGACATTTTCTATTTGGCTATATTATAATGTTTACCATGCCTTGAATGTTTGACTATTTCTCTAAAATAGTGGTTCTAAATGCTGGCAATTTTGACCCCAAGAGAACATTTGGCAATGTTTGGGGACATTTTTGATTTTTATGACTTGGAGGTGCTATTGGCATCTAGTGAGTAGAGGCCAGCATTGTGGCAAATTAACCTACAATGCACAAAACAACCCACTTCCCAAAAGAATTATCCAGTCTAAAATATCAATAGTGCCAAGGCTGAGAAATCATCCTCTAAGACATAGGTCAGAAAAATTGGTCTCAGTTGTAACAATATTTTTGACCTATCGGTTTAGGCATTTGAATATGATAAAATATCTCTAGAACATTTTTGTTGCCTTAAGGAAATATCAGAAAGAAGTTTGTGGTGTGTGAAGTATCAGATTAGTGCTCAGAATATATGTACTACCCCACCCCACCCCCAGCAATGTGGGCATTTGTGGCCACATCACTGATGCTGGAATAAGTCATGTGACTTGCATTGGCCAGTGGAATGTTAGCAGATGTGATGCAAGTAGGGGCTTTAACTGGGCTTGGGTGGTTGGGCTTACCTTTTACTCTTCAGTCATTTTCCATCAGACCCATTCCTGAAAGTCTTTTGGTCCAAGGATGCAAGAAGCACTTGGAGCAGACCCAAAGCTAAGCCAAGCCAAGCCCATATGATGTGCGACCTAAAGCAGAACTGCCTGGCTGAGCCCAGCCAAGGTCAGCCCAAATGTGAATCTGTAGACATCTGAGCATGAGAATAAACGCTAGTCATTATAAGCCACACAGTTTTGAGATAGGTGGTTATATATCATTATTGTGGCAATGGCAGTAGCTGACTTACATGTGATTCACGGAAAAGACATTTACTAAGTCTGCTACATATTAAATGAACCTAAATAGGTAAGGAAGATTAGCAGTTTGAATATGGGAATAAAACAGTGCAATAAAGTGGAGATGTTTATAGTTAACAAGTGTCTCTAAAGATCCTGACATTAAATCTGGTAATCACAGGATCAAGGAGTTCAGAGATGCATTTGACATTTGCCATCTGGACAATATCATATATTAAATGTTTGAGCATTCTCTAAAACAGTTCAGAGAAAATGGTTCCAGCATTAATCACTTTTTTGATCAGTTGACAAAATTGTGTGTGTGTATTTGGATGGGGTACAGTACCCAAAACTTTCATTCTATTCTCAATAGTGTTTGAGATATTTTCACTCCCTTCACATAAACAATAAGAACAAGAGCAACAAACAAACACAAAAAACAAAACCTAAAGTTTCTTGATCCATATAATGGATGCTATAAAACTGACTCTCAGTTGGAACTTTTGGGAATTTCTCCTTTTTCTGAGATCCCATTACACAAGCAAACTTGCTGCCTTTTCCTTCACGTTCCACACAATACTTATGTGCAACATGCTTACTGCTAGGTTTACTAGGCAGAACTTTGGGAACAAAAACCATGACTTGTGAGCCATCTGTTATGGCATCTGTGCTGCTGTAGCTACTCAATGTTTGGCAGTGCCATAATTATGATTTAAAACTTTGAGTGGGAAATAGGAATTGTGATGACTGCATTTATAAGTATGTATACATGACTTAGAATTTGTATGTATATTTAGGATCAGTGAAAGATCAAAATGAAGTGGTGAGTCAGAGATTTCTGGAATTTCTGGGTCTGGAAGGAAGACCAGAGTATGGGCAGCCTGGAGGATGGTGTCTGTACAGATGGCAGAAGATCTGCTTCACGTGCCAATCGAACTTGCAGAGGAGCAGCTTCCTCTGACAGCTTATGGTAGAACTGAGCATGTACATTTTGAAGACCAGCTGCAGAACTCTGACTAACAAGTCTATGTTGAGTTTTTTTTAAATTAAACTTTTAATTTTGAGATAAGATGCATGTGTACTTGTGCATATAATAACAATAATACACAGAAATAATACACAGGTAAATATACCCTTTACTCAGTTTTCCCTAATGGCAATGTCTTGAAAAACTATAGTAAAATATCACAACCAAGATGTTGGTTTTGATACAGTCAAGATACAGAATATTTAAAACACCAAAGGATCCCTCATTTTGCCTTTTATAGACACATCCACTTCCTTCCAGTCTCCACCCATTCTTTAACACCTGACAATCATTATCATGTGCTCCATTTCTATAATTTTGTCATTTCAAGGAGGTCATATAAATGGAATCATACAGTATGTAACCTTTTGGGATCAGGTTTTTTTCAATCAGCATAATTCTCTGGGCATTAATTTAGATTGTTGAGTGTATCAATAATTTGTTCCCTTTTATTAGTAAGCTGTAATTATTGTATAGATGTACCACAGTTTGTTTAACCATTCACCCACTGAAGGATACCTGAATTGTCTTCACTTTTTGGCTAGTGTGAATAAAACTGCTATAAATATTCATGTACAGGTGTTTGTGTGAACATGTTTTCATCTCTGTGTGACAAATGCCCAGGAGACTAATTTCTGAGTTGTATGGTAGTTGCATGTTTACTTTTTAAAGAAATGGACAGTTGTTGTTGAGTGTGGCTGTGTCATTTTTTATTCCCACCAGCAGTGTATGAGTGATCTAATATATCTACATTCTTACCAGCATGTATTGTCACTTTTTTAAAGCTATTCTTCTAAGTGGGTGGTGGTATCTCATTGTGGATTTAATTTGCATTTCCCTAAAGGCTAATGATATTGAACATCTTTACATGTGCTTATTTGTCATCTACTTATCTTCTTCAGAGATATGTCT
The DNA here is from genome assembly GCF_964341445.2 of Mesoplodon mirus. Lineage (NCBI taxonomy): Eukaryota > Metazoa > Chordata > Mammalia > Artiodactyla > Ziphiidae > Mesoplodon > Mesoplodon mirus. The sequence continues at coordinate 77,824,989 of NC_138991.1, read as the reverse complement.
TTTTTCCATTTTCTAATTGGATTTTTTGTGCTGATTTTTATGAGTTATTTATATATTCTAGCTAAAGTCCTTTGTCAGATATGTGACCTGCAAATATTTTGTCGGTCCATAGCTTGTCTTTGTATCTTCTTAACAGTCCTTTACAGAGTGAAAAATTTTAATTTTGATGTGGTATAATTTATCAATTTTTCCTTTTACTGATTATGCTTTTGTTGTCAATTTTAACTCTTTGCCTATCCCTAAACTTGGAAGATTTTATCTTTTTATTATTGTTTTAAAAGTTTTATAGCTTTATGTTATATATTTAAGTCTGTGACACATTTTTGTTTTTAAGATTTATTCATTATTTATTTATTTAATTTATTTTTGGCTTCTTTGGGTCTTAGTTGCAGCACGCAGCACCTTCGCTGAGAGGCCTACAGAGTCTTTCTTTGCAGTGCATTGGCTTCTCTCTAGTTGTGGTGTGCAGGTTTTCTCTTCTCTCGTTGTGGCTCATGGGCTCCAGGGCATGTGGGCTCCGTAGCTGTGGTGTGCGGGCTCCAGAGCATGTGGGCTCTGTAGTTTGCAGCACCTGGGCTCTCTCATTGAGGCGTGTGAGCTCAGTAGCTGTGGCATGCAGTCTTAGTTGCCCTGCAGCATGCAGGATCTTAGTTCCCTGACCAGGGATTGAACCCACATCCCCTGCATTGTAAGGGAGATTCTTTACCACTGTACTACCAGGGAAATCTTCCTTGACACATTTTGAGTTAATTATTTCATACCAAGTGTGACACTTATGTCGAGTTTTTTTTGTTTGTTTGTTTTTGGTTTATGAATGCCATTTATTCCACTACCATTTGTTGAAAAACCTACCTTTTATCCATTGAATTGTTTTTGTACTTTTGTCAAAAATCACTTGGACATATTTGTGTGGTTTTATTTCTGGGTTCTCTGTTCTCATTCATTGGTTTATGTGTCTATCCCTCTGTCAGCACTACACAGTCTCGACTACCGTGGATGTATAATAAGTCTTGTAATCAGGAAAACAGATTCCTAACACTATATTATTATGTTTCAGGATTTTTTAGAGCTATTTCCACTTTTGTATTTCCATGTGAATATTAGAATTATCTTTATAACTACAAAAATTGTTGTTTATATTTTGACAGTAATTGTGTTAAAGCTGTATATCAGTTTGAGGAGAATTGACTAACATTTTTACCATGATGAGTCTTCCAATACATGAACGTGGTAGGTATCTCCACTTTTTAATCTCTTCTTTATTTCATCAGTGTTTTGTAGTTTTCAGCACGTGAGTCCTATACATGTTTTGTTAGATTTATATCTAACTATTTTATTTTTGAGCACTTGAAAATGGTATTGCATATATCATTTCAGTGTACACATACCTTTCAGTAGCATATAGAAATATAATTTATTTTTGTATATTTATCTTTTATTCTGTAACCTTGCTGAACTCACATATAAGTTTTTCTAGAAGAGATTACATAAATATGATATTAATTCTCCTTTAATCATTTGGTAGATTTCTCCAGTGAAACCAACTGAGCCTAGAGATTTCTCTTTTTGGAAATTTTAAAATGATATAGTCAAAGAACTTAATATTTATAGGACTACTCCAACTACCTATTTAATATTTAGTAATTTGTTAATAGTTTCTATTTTTCAAAGAACTGGGTTGTATTCATATCTCCTGTGTCATTCCTGATACTGGTAATTTGTGTCCTCTTTTAACTAATATTTGCATGATATATGTTTTTCCATCCTTTTATTTTCAACCTGTCTATAGTGCTGTATTTGATTGTTTTTTTTTTTTGTACGCAGCAGCCTATAGTTGGGTGATACTTTTAATCCACTCTGCCAGTCTATGTCTTTTAATTAATGTAGTTGGACTATTTACATTTAATGTACTTACTGCCATGGGTGGGCTTACTGTTTTTTTTTTTTTTCTGGATTATGTGGCTGCAGAAATGTGGTTATTGTCTGAAATTTTTCTGTCTTGCTAGACTTCTCTTTTCCTGGTCCTTTGGCTAGAAGAGCAGGCTTTTATTGGGGGACTTTATCAGTCTGTGCCCATTGAGATTTCTATTTTGCCACCTTCTTCAGCTCCAAGTTTGGAATATATGAGGCAAAAAGAATATCCAGGGAACTGTTCCCTTGTTTATCTGCCTTATTCTCTCTGCATTTCAGAGTCCTTTTATTTTTAAAAATTATTTCAATATCTAGGGATTTTAGTTGTGTCTAGCAGAAGAAATGGACCACAGTATGTCTAATCCTTCTTCCTGCAAGTGAAAGTCCTCATTTATGTTTTAGAGGCCCCCTATTCAGACTGACTTTAATTCTAATCTAGCTCCAGCCTTTGCTAATTGTAGGTCTTTAAACCAATAACTTAACTCTGTGACTCACTTTCCTCTTCTGCAAAATGGGTGAAGCAGAGTTGTGAGGATTAAATGAGTTATTCTAGGATAAGCAAATGCAACACAGTGAAAGCACAAAGTAAGCTCTCATTAAATGACTATTACAACTACTATTACTACTTTTACTGCTTTTGAAACTATTATTATTATTATTATTATTACCACCACTGTTTCTACTTACAAATACTGTCCTTGTCACTCTCTCTCTCTGAGCACTAAAAGTCTTCAGTGACTTCCAGTACAGAACATGGCTTACTGAAATAGCAATCAATGGAGAGGTCAAAATGATACCCTTTGGGAAATAAGGGTGATGGTAAAGATGTTAGAGCCTTTGGCCTCTCTGGTCAAGGACTATGATATGTTCAAGTAGACATAAGGCCACCTGGGTATACACCAGACTTAGTGATTAGACTCTGATAATTGCAAGATTTGCTTCTGAATTACTTTTGTTCCACAGCTTTGTGCCTCCTTGCCTCTGCCCTACATTGAACCTTATCTCTTTTTGTCTTGACTTGCTTTCTCTCTTTGTCATGACTTATTTCTTCCTCCTTGGATTGTTCTCACTCTTTCAGGCTGGGGCCTCTCTCTCTGAAATGAATATCCAGGGTTGTTCTGCCCAGAACTGCCTTGTGTTCTCTCAAGATATCCCTCCGTCTTGACTCTGGACTGGCTGGATGGAGGTCGGGTAGTGCCAATAGTAACAACAGGTCATTTCTAAATTGCCAGCAGGAACAGTTAAGGAGAGAAAGCAGAGATCTAAGAAGTGCATCTTGGTAGGCACTTACTCTAGACTCTTGAATTTAAAAGCATAGACTTCTTATTCAGAAATAGACACAATTCTTTGGAAAAGTTTATAGCCTCTTGCATTTTTTTTTAGTCTTTTTTTTAAACAAAAATTTAGAAAATGTGTGGGAAAAGAAACATATGTAATTCCACCTCCCACTCCACTAAGGTTGTCACTTTTACCTCTTGGATGCATATTCTTCTAGCCCCACTCCTTAATATTTTCTGTTCTCCAACTTCTGCATCTAATGATACTGTTGAGAAGGTTTTCTTGTGACTAGAATTGTTGTTCTTCAAAGACAATTCAAAATGGAACTAGACAAAGATAATTAACTGTTCTACTTTTATCTGACTAAAACCCATTGAACTTCTAAATACTGGAAAACCCTCTCTGGCTATGCAAGTAGCCCACATTCCATATTATTCTTATATTTTTGTTATGGTAAATCAAATAATTCGAAGTTTTAATTTTAGTTTTTTTGAGCATTGAATGCCACCCACCATTTTAAACCAATGTGGGTATTTCCTGGTTTGTGAAGTGGGGATAATAAATGTCTCCACTTCACAGGATTGCTTTGAAGTAAAATAATGACAACATTTACAATAAAGAACAGAGCCTTTCTCACAGTGGTAGCTATCATTACTTTTGTTGCTATTGTTATTATTTGTCCAATCTATGTCCTTTAACCAACAAGCATGACAAGAGAAATGAGGTTAGCAGAATTGCTCCAAATTCAATGATTATTTCTCCTATCATGTAAGAATTCTCAAATCTTTAGTGATATTGTTCCCAAAGACTACAACTATGTGAGATACAGAGGACAAAAAATTATTGATTAGATTTCATGGTTTATATCTGACTGCGAAAATCTTTCCTTCAATAGATCAAGAGCAGTAGGGGGTCTTGCAGGGTAGTTCTTGCTGGTTTTATCTGATGGGGTTCAAGTTGGAGGTGGGAAGCTACTGAGCAATTTCATCCCAGTCAGAGGGCTAAAAGGATTCAGCCAATGGGATGGGGACTTGGTGAAATACCTTAGAACAAGGAAAAGGAGACTATGCCCCTGAAAGACTTGCAGTATTTTTTTTTATTAGTCTCTGCTTAACAACAAAGTGAATCAGTCATACATATACATCTGTTCCCACATCCCCTCCCTCCTGCGTCTCCCTCCCTCCCACCCTCCCCATCCCACCCCTCCAGGCAGCCACAAAGCACCGAGCCGATCCCCCCCGTGCCACGTGGCCGCCCCCCACCATCCATCCACCCCATGCCCGGCAGTGTATACACGTCCATGCAGTATTCTTAAAATCTAGTAAAACTTGCAATAAAGTCAAGATATGGGTTGACTTTTTATTTAACCCTTGATTTTAAGCTGACATAGGGACATGGCCATTCCTTTCCAAAACTAATCTATGCCAATGACTACAGAGTACTAATTCCCATTTGTGCAAAGGGAATTCAGTTCCTTCCTGGCTTTGGCAGAAGACAAAAATTATGGGTGCCTTTTCAGAGTTTTTCCACAGGCAGCTCATGTAAACCTGACATTTCCCAGCAACAATCTCTGCCTCATCTTTTTATTGTGTGTCAGCCTGCGGTTAGATCTAACAAATTGTCAGTGTTTCTACTTCATTTCCCAGCACCCTGTATTCTCTACTTGATAGTCTCTGCAGTGATAGATTTCCCTTCCTTCTTTCCCTACCCCCAGATTTTTTAAATTACCACTGCTGTGTTTTGTTAGATGGTAAACTGTGAAAATGGCCTCTGGTTGTTTAGGTTGCTTAGCTTAAAAATAAAAAAATTCCCAAAAAACAAAAACAACACTTGCTTGGAGTAAAAAGGGGCACCTGAGACCTAAGGATCTATTGATTTACTCATTTATTCATTAGGAAGAGAAGCAGAACTAAAGATAAGGGATAATTCATCTGCTGTGTACACCCCATTTTGACTACAGTGATTTTTCTTTTTGTTGACAGTGTCTCATAGGGAAGGGAAAGGAGCTGGGACTTTGTCCTTTACTGGAAACTATTAGTCCCAAAGTCACCTCATTTCCCTGAACTGTTTCCTTTTTAGAGTCCTGAGAAAGGGAAGAGAAGGTCAGCAACCCCTTGAATGAGGTGTGAGTACAGATGGGACATCACAGTACCTTCCCTGAGTCCTGAAGGCAGAGTGCCTGTGGCAGATATTCCCTCCTCTAAGCCTCAGTTGCCTCATATGTAACATGGAGATAATAACAAAAACTATTTAACATGTGTGTGTGCTTATTAGTGTGTGATATACTGGAGATGGTTGTGTTTATGGTAGTTCTTTTCATTCATGACAGAAAATCTTTAAAGTTCTTTATTGACATCTCTAGGCAACCTAGTCTGTCACAATGCCTGGTTCATTAAAGGAGCTTGATACATTAAAAGAGCTTTTTAAAATGTATGCATGAATGAATGAATGAGTGAACTAAATTGATGACATTAAGAAAATGGGGGGAAAGGAAAAAGTAAGAGGTGTTTGAAAGAATGCAGCTTATTTTTTGACCTCTTAAACACAGGAAAAATCTTTAGAGAAAGAAATTATCTCCTTCAGAAACAGAAGGACCATTTAACTAACACTATAAATGGTGTCAGCTTAGAATTTAGGTTCAGTTTAGTGATACCTATACAAATGATTATACCTCCCACTTCCTTAGGTGAGAAAAAACTTTGTCAATAATAATGATAACAACCAATATTTATTGAGAGCTTACTCCTTAATCTTAATTTAATTCTTAGAAGGTGGCAAATTAGGTGCAACCATTATCCTATAATATATTACAGATGAGAAAACTGAGAGACAAAGGTGACAGTGACAAATTGACAGTGCCAGAATTGGTAACCTCTGAAAACAAACGCAATTTTAGAATTTTACTTTTTCAGTTTTTTTTCCTTCCTTTTTATCCCCCCATATGGTGATGGAGCTTTTTTTGCCTAACTGCACACACACCCAGACACTTTTGCCACCCAGGCAATCTAAATATGTCACTGTTCATTAGTTATTTGTACCAATGATCATGCTGCATTTTTAGAATGCCATATTTGACAATGTGCTAAATAGCCCTCTGCTATGAATAGACCACTTTGTGAATCAGCTTGCAGACTGGCGGGCTTGTTCTTGTCAAATCAGTTCTCATCTAAGCTCGCCTAATCACAAACCTTCTTCTTTTTCTTCCCTGTAACTCTCAGATGCTTTGGATAGATAGTGCTTCAGCTAATGAAAGCTCCTGCCTGCAGCTGGGTATTGCTACCTCCTTTCCTGGCTTGAAGCATGGTTACTCTGCTGTTAAACAACAAACAGCAGTTTCAGCACGAGGGACAGCGTATTTTAATGAAGTGGTAATGGGATGTAGAGTTGGACATGCCTTGATTAAAATGGAGCACTCTTCTTAAAGATTACAGTCCATTCCCATTTCCTCATGCAATTCTGATTTTTCTTCTGGTTACCAAGCTTCCTTCCCAGCCCTAGAAGACTGCAATGCAGTTTGTGTATGCGGTGCCTTCAAATAACTTTTAATTAGACATTTAAATTAGACTGGTGCTGGTTCACTGAATCCAGCATTTTTACATTTCTCCAATCCAATTATTAGGTGCTTTAATTCCTGAATTCAGAGCTTGCCATTTATTTTAATATTACTTACTATGACGTTAATACTATAATTCCTAGAGTTTCTCATACAGAAAATGAGATATAAATGTCCAAAATTGAGAACAACAATTCTAAGCTGTCAAATTCATAATAATAAATAAATAAATTGGCTTAAGCCATCAAAATCCATAATCAAAAACTAGCTATCTTCTAGACAGGTGTTGATGATGGAGAATGAACAAAAATGCTCCAGTGTGTGAGAGAAAAATGTACAAAGAGCCTAAGGGATTTTGTTCTTTTTGTCAAGGTGGGAGGGAGTATGGACCTTCTTGATGAGATGGTACAGACCCATCTGTACAGACCCGTTCCAGTCTCCGTGAACCAGAATTATGTCTCAGTCTCAGCCGTGGGAGTCAGTCCTCGATGTGGGGAGACTGGGCCATGAGGTAAGGAGCCAAGCAGATGGATGGAGGGTCAAGGGCCTTTCGAAACATTTATCAAATGCGTGTAATGTTTCAGGCATTGTTCTGGGTGCTTTTGCCCACCCAATACTGACAACACTGCTTAAAGTTAAGTAATATTACAACATCCATGTAGAAAAGGAAACTGAGGCTCTCAGAAGTTAAGTATCTTGTTCAAGGTCACACAGATAGTACAGGTTGAGAGTAGGATTTGAATCCAAGCTGTCTGGTTCCTGAATTTGCACTTTCAACACTCACACTTTCATACCTCTCCAACAAAGGCAAATACTGCAGAGCAAGCAAAGTCCAGGTTGCGCTGCCAAGCAAAGTGGTGACAAATGGTAATGGTTCTTGCCTAATGTAGAAGTTGTGAGGACTAAATATGGTAATTCGTGTTAAAATTAGTACCTGGCACAGAATATTATTTATGGCAAACATTAATTGAGAACATACTACGTGCCTTCAAGAAGGAAAAAGCCATATAGTGACAACAACAGTGATGTTGAGACAGAAGTACAAAGAAGACAAAACTTGAAGGAACTTCTTAAACATGGTGTAGGCATTCCCTTCATGTATGGAGTGCCTTCGACCGTGACTGGCAGTGGATGGAGTCAGGAGTTGGAGGGATAAGGGGCCAGACATGATATTTGAGGAGGTAAATGACTTGTCTTTCCTTCATGTTGGGCTTCATGAAAACTAGGTGTTAAGTCTAAACAAACTTTGACCCAAACCACTGGTTTTGCCCTAGACCATAGACGCCCACCTTCTTCTCAGGCTGGGGAACCCTATGAGAGCAGTGACTGGCAAAAATCCCATAAGACCCACTGTTTCATTCACCAGCAATTCAAGGAAAACAACTACAAGCCAAGCATCTGCAAGAATCCTCACAAAAATACATGCTTTGCCCTAAAGGCATTCATTATCTAAAAGTGAAAATAAAGCACATTTATAATTAGCCAAGAAAGTGGGACTGAGATCTGAAGGACACATGTAGGGACAATTAGTGCCTATCCTCCAGCAACAGTGACCGAGAACTTTTTCATGAATTTTTATCTGAGGATTTGGATCAGACACAAAATGGAGGCTTTGGGGAGTTAACAGTGAGGTGACTAAGGTGTATGTGTAGAGGATGCTTGCTTAGCATCCGTGTGAGATTGCATTATTGTTATCAATATTATTCGCTTTCCTCCTGCTCTCTCTTGGGGTGGAGTAGACTTGGCTGCCCTACTGAATTTGGGTTTGAGCATGTGATGGGCTTTGACCAAAGGAATGTGAGCAGAGATGAAGCAAGCAGCAATTTACCGTCCTGTGCTGTTGTGATTTTCCTTGAGAAAATAACATGCTTGGAGTAGCCATTTGTCTAAGGAGGACATGGAAAGGTGTGGAGAAGATCTGGATATGCTCTGTGGTTTGGAGACAGCCCCAGTCAATCTGTCACCTAAAGCAAAGCCATCCTAGTCTACTTACAGACCCATGAGAAAGAAACATAAATGATGGTGGCTGTAAGCCACTGGAGTTTGGAATGCTTGTTACTTGGCATAACTGAATTTAAAAACTGACCCATACAGCATCCATTTCTTTCCCTAAGAGCCCATTTATAGTCTTGGTGGGAGAGGAAGTTCAAGTATGCAGTGTCTATTTTTTAAACTGAGTAGGGCCATATTCTATCCCTCTTGTCTCCTATGTAAGTTTATTTAGGAGAGAGGGAGATTACCTATGACTCAAACTTAAACAGCCAGGTGGTCTCTTCTGGGACTAAATCTTGAAGCAGTGACCCGAGAACACAGTGATGACAGATCATACATGATAAGGTGGTATCTTGGCTAGGGTTTTCCAGACAGGAAACTATTGGTGTGCCTCTTGCTTCCTGCTTCCTTTGCTGGGCTCCTACATCCTTCAAAACCCAACCACTCACTCATTCTTTGAGCCGCCAATATTTTTCAAATATATTCCCCATTTCTTAAGTAAGTCAGAGTCAGTGTCTGATACCTGTAATGAATAACTCTAACTCACTAATACTTATACTGCTAATACTGCCTTAGAACATGATTTAATCATGGAAACAGTTAGATGAGGGTCCTTTTCAATGGTGTTAATATGCCATCTTGGAAACTGCATGTCTGTGTTTCTTAAAATTTCTCCTTTACCCCCCATAATTGGACAGGTATTTGTGATGAGAAACCACTCTGGCTTTTAGTTCTACTAAAGTGCATCAATAAGATTTTTGAAGCCGTAGGAATCTTTGAATTTCCTATGGTGTGAGATAAGGCTCTTTCTCATTACTCTAAGAATAGCCCAGCTCCCAGAGCCATCCAGAAACCCACAAAGGGAGATCTGGCTTGCAGGCCTTGCAATAAACTCTTATTAATGCTATCAAAAGTAATCTGCTTTGTCTTGACCTCACTTTAGATTCTCAGCAGGTATAATGGACGAATTTGTAGGGTTTCCTTTTCCACGTTAAAAGACTAGATAAATGCACCTTTTCTCTCATCAGATTATAAAGGTCTAGTGTAAATGGAAAGTTCATTGCTTTCCTTGATAACAGACGTCATCTTCCCAAATGATGCCCCTCTGTCAGCAGACAAACGAGAAAGTCCTAGAGGTTGTTTTCCATGAAAGCAGGCTGAGAATAAGCTTAATTTCCCAGACTGTGTACTTTAACCTCTCTCAGGATGATGCATGGAGAAAATGTTTTGTATCAACTTTCAGTAAAGGAAAGATGTATGCTTTCTGCTGCTTCCAGTTACATTTGGCTGGGTTGGGCATAGGCAGCTTGGTTATAATTGGCTCCAATGTGCAAGCTTTCCAATTAGATTAATCTCTCTATTATTTATTTATTTTGGTGGGTGGATGGATGGAAGCCTTGAGAGGAGGAGAGAGAGGTACTCCCATCAATGCTGATTTAGCATTGACAGTTAATTCAGCTCAGGCCCAAAGCATAGGTCAAAGTACATCAAAATAGCACCCATTACATTTGTGTAGCATTTTCACACACATTTCAAGATGAGTGCATTTCTGTCATCTGTCTTCATCCTCATGAAGTTCTTTGCAGAATAGGAAGTCTTCGGGTCCCTTTAACAGATGGGAAAACCAAGGCACACAAACATCAGGGAGTTTGACTCAGGTCACACAGTCAAGCAGTACTAGCTATGGGTGGAATTTTAGATTGTCAAGCTCTCTGCTCATTTTCCTTCCATTAACCAACATGGCAGATAGAAGTCTAGAAAACAGGGTTGGGATTTGAAACCAGAAGACCAGAGTTGTGGTTCCAGCTGTGTTCTAACCTGGTTGAGCGTGAGTGTATGTGTGTGTGGGAAGATTAAACTTTAGTTTTCTCATGTGTGAAATAGCAATAATAACAATGCCTGGGTTAAAATGAGGTGATTTTTGTGAAAAACACTTTGTAAAGTACAAAGGAGGATAAAAATAAAGTTAGCATTATCATGTGTTTATGACAATAATTGATATTTATTGAGCACTTACTAAGTGCCAAACACGACACACGTTATTTTAATTTTTATATTGTGGAATAAAATATATATAGAAAAGTCCCTAAAACACTGATACACAGCGTGAGAATTCATTGTGGAGGTTACCACCAGGTCAAGAATGAGAACATTGCCAGAAATCCAGAAACTGCATTGCATACCTCTTCCTCCCGCTAGAGGTCGCCACTGTTCTAGTGTTTAGGCTGTCACTTCTATGCTTTTCTTTACAATTTAATAATCCGTAAATAAAATAGTCCAGTTTTGCCTGTTTTTTGATTTTATGTCAGTGGAATCAAATAACATGTATTCTTTCACATTTGGTTTCTTTAGCCAGCCTCATATTTTACAGATTCATCCATCTTCTTCCATATAACTTTAGCCATTCATTTTCATTACTGTATAGTACTCTCTGTATGAATACATAATATTGAATAGTTTATCTTGTACTATCCACAGGCATTTAAGTTGTTTCTAACATTTTGTTTCAGAGAATAATGCACCTATTAACAAGTACACAGGTTTTGGTGCACATATGTATGCATTTCTGTAGGTTGTTTTTTTGAGTACAATTATTGAGTCACAGATTTTATGTATCTTTGATCTTTAACCATAGTAGATACTCCCAAGCTGTTTTGTTTGTTTGTTTGTTTGTTTGTTTTTTACTGGATGTTCTGATTTACACTTCCACTAGCTAGGTATGAGATTTTTATATTGTTCTATTCCTTCATCAACATTCAATACTGTGATATGTTTAAATACTCACTAGTCTGGTGTGCATGCTGTATCTCTTTGAAATGTTAATAAGCACTTTTCTGATTACTAATGAGGTTGTATCTGTTTATGAATTTATCCTCTTTTTGTCAGTGTTTGTTCAAAGCTATTGCCCATTTTTCATTGGGTAACTGTCAAAAGACATTGATTTATAAGTTTTCTTCTTAATATAATCTGGATACAAGAACTTCATTTGTTATACATGTATCAGATATCTTTTCCCACACTGTGCCTTGCCTTTCCATTCTCTTAATCGTGTCTTTCGATGAACCTAAATTCTTAATTTTAACGTCTAATTTATTAATAATTTCTTCTATGCTTAGGGGTTTTTGCACCTTATTGTGTGAAATCTTTCTTTTCTCTGAGGTTGTGAAAGCATTTTTTATATTAGTTTCTATATGCTGGAAGTTAGAATGAGGCCAAAACAGAGCTTATCATCTGGCAGCTGGAGCTAAGCTGTTAGTGAGAAAGGGAAGGAAGGAGACGTAGGTTTCAGGCTTGTGGTACCTGCTTTACCTTAGATGCTTATGAGGGTCTATTAATGGAAGTAAAACTGCAGAGAAAGGAGGGCAGATACAACAGCCTGGTCTTGAGAGAAGGTGTACAGTTGGGTCACAGGAGATAACAAGTGTTTTCTCTTAGCTCCATTTCACACACACACATACACACACACACACACTCAAAAAACCAAGAAATTTTGTTTTTTTGTTTTTTTTTGGTTTTTTTAAGTCAATTCTGATCTAGGTACTATTTTCCATAAAAGAAAAGAGGAGAAGGAGAAAGAGAGCCTGTTGATATAAAATTTCTCTTCCTTTAACATGGAAAACTCACAATTCAGGAAAATTTAAAACATGCAAGAGTGTGGAAGAAATGATGAAATTAAGGTTAGAATGTTTGATGTCCTTTTAATTTTAAAGCAGAACTTACCAATTTTGTGGAAATTGTGTAAGTTCTAGTCTCCATTTTCCCTGTTCTTCACCCCTCCAAACTATAGACCTTATTGGTATTTTATAGATTCTTAGAACTGGCAGATCTCAGATCCAAATTTTTTATTTTTCAGATGAGGATACAAAGTTTGCCTATGGTCACAGAGCTGTCCAGTGAAATAACCAAACCAGGTTTCTGATTCTCCATACATTGTTTCTCAGAGTGCTATAGGGTGCCTTTTTTGAATAAAATTATATTGCTTAGAGAAATTTCTGACAATTAGAGACACCATTAGAGATGACTGGAGACATCTATAGTTATTGTAAAGTCAAGATGAGTGCTAGAAAAGCTCATAAAAGTGTGACCAACTCTCTAACTTTAGTCTCATGTAAAACCTTAAATCTTTGAATCAGTAAGAAAAAGACAGTAACAACATTTTAAAAATATATAAGAGATTTGAATAGGCATTTCACAAAAGAGAATACCCAAGTGGCCAATAAATATGTGAAAAGGTGCTCGACTTCATTTGTCATTTGGAAAAAGCAAATTAAAACCATAGTGAGGTACAACTACACATCCACCAGAATGCCAAAAAACAAGCAAAAGGAAAACAAAAAACATCACAGAAGATACCAAGTGTTAGTGAGTATGTACAGTAACTGGAACCCTTATACTGTTATGATGAGAGCATAAAATGATCCAACCACTTTGCTGGTAGTCTGCTGCAGTTGAATGTATGGATACCTAGGACCCAGCAATTCCACTGCTAGACGTGTACCCAAAGCAACACATATGTGCACCAAAAGACATGAACCATAATCTTCATAGCATAACTTCTCATAAGAGCCTTACTTTGGAGACTTCCCCGAATGCTCATTGACAATAGAATAGATAAAGAATTGTGTCATATTTATACAATGGAACACTACCCAGCAATGAGAAAACATGAATTACTATGACATAAAGCAGATATTTAAAAATCTCATAAACAATATTTAAGGAATGAAGGCAGACAGAACAGAGTACAGCAATGTGTGGTTTCATCCATACAAAATTCAGAACCTAATTTATGCTGCTAGAAGTCAGGAGAGTGGTAACCCTTGTGAGTGTGGTGATGGGCAGGTAAGTGGAGTTCTGGCAATGTCCTCTTACTTGATCTGGGTACTGGTTACCCAGGTGTGTTCCGTTTGTGAAATTCATCCAGCCATGCAATCCTGATGCGTCCATTTTTTTTCTTTTTTCTTCTCAGGTGTTATGCTTCAGTAAGATGTTACAAAAAATCTTAACTTTCAGCCAAGTTTCAGGGCCAGAGGTCTTCAGGAAAATAACACTACCATCCCCATGACAACCTGAATACATTTTCCATTTGACACAATGCTCCTTCCACTTAGCCTGGCATCTGCTGCGCATCTGTATCCCCCGTGGCATGCAGTAAGTTAAACAACGCAGATGCTGAAGGAAAATCATAGCAGTGGGAGATTGAATGTAAGATGAATTGATTGGGGAGGAAAAGGTAAGTTTTCAATTGACATCAGGAAAGAAAAGGAGAGTCTGTAAGGGAGCAAGGAAAGAGAGAATTATCTTTTGGGGCAGGAACCAAGGCAGATTTTGCAGTGGAGTCTGGCAGATCATGAATGGGTGGATACAGCACAAAAATGAGCAATGGTTAAGACCAATGTGTGGACAAGGCGGGGAACGGGGGCGTTCTCTGTCCTTGATAAAACACATCGCTGTTACCAGCTGACTCTGCCGAGGAAGGTTTGTATGGCTGTCTCATACAATACTTTTGAAAAATAGGTAAGCCAGAAAGATAGATTGAGAGAGAGAGAGCCCTGATCTCAAAATAATTTTCTTCTGTACTAGAGTGAGAGTGGGGACTTGCTTTGATAGCAAGAAAAGAAAAATGACTTCGACTGATCATGCACGGTGTGCAAGAAACCTCTGCAGGTATCCTAACACTTAATCCTCATGGCAGCCTGTGAAGTGGTGAGAGTTATTCTCACGTACACATGGGGCTTGATGGTCAGAGAGTTTGACACACAAGCCCATTGTCCCATCGGTAGTTCAGGACAGAGCCTAGTTTGGAGCACACAGCAGTCTGACTCAAACTCCTTGCTCTTAACCTGAAAACATGCACCCTCTTCTGGAAATAGCTCCCATCATCCTGCTCTGCACTGCTTTCCAGGAAGGAGGGACATTCTCTAAGGAGACCACTGGCCTGTAGTGTCTGGTTAGCATGTCTGTCTGCGGAATCCACAGGCAGGGTTGTGACTGTATTGTTACTAAAAGGGGAGGGGGCACACTGAATCCCAAACCTCGTGGCAGGGGCCTCGGATGTGTCCACAAGCACACTGAGGGCATGCTGGTCTTCATTGTGGGCCAGCAGTCTTGGTTCCTTAGGGCAAACCATTCTCCCTGTAGGTGGGACCCGAGGCTGAGCCTAGCCACGGGCCTAGTGGGTGGACCTGTGTTTATATGATGTGATTAGGTTACACCACAAATCCCCAGAGGAACCCCAATTCTCCTATGCCTCCTCAATGACCGAAATTCCCACCCCAGCTGCCTCTCTGCAGTAAGGCCTCATCCTCTGAGGGTAAGTCCAGCCATTAATCACACAAGCCCCCTATTGTTACATTGGGAGAACCCATTGTCCCTTTGGTGGCAGGTCATAGGCTCCAGAGGCTGGGACCCCAAGGAAGGGCATTTTGATGGACGAGAAGGACAGAGTCAGGATTGCTGATCTGAGGCTGGTCTCATTGCATCAGGCAGTGGGGCCTGGGGTCAGGGATGGGTACGGGAAATGGAGAGCTGGTCCCTGGATTTGGGAGTAGGAGTGAAGGTGGGGAGGAGAACACGCATGCACACGCACACACACACACACACTTCTTTCCTCCCATGCACTCTGTGAGTAAAGCGTTATACTGGAGTCACATATCCTGTGTTTGAACCTCACTTCTCTCACTTCTCAGTGTACGATCTAGGCCACGTTACTGAACTTCTGAGTCACATTGACCTCATCTGAAAATTGTCATGGTGAAGATCGAATGAAAGATAAATCCATCTACCACGTCCATGCTGTAAACACAGTGTCTGGTTCAAGGCCCTTGTGCATGTATCTGCAGAGGTGGGAACAGAGTCCAGGACAAGCACAGGAAGATGGGCCAGAGAGCAACAGAGAGGAACACAGAGGAAGTCATATGGATGCAGAATTCAATTATCTTAAAATTATGTGCGATAACGTTGCCAACACTCTGTGCAAGCATATTTAAAAGATTTTAATAATACATGTGCCAAGGCAGATGCATCTTCTCCTTGCATATCCTGTGACTTGCAATCAAGTAGAACAATTAGATTTCTGCCCAGTCCTCTAAACCACAGTCAGAGTTTCTTGGAGATGGGGAATCTGTGCGGAGGTGAAGTAGAAATTTTTATTTTCTTGTTACTCTTCAGTTTTCAATTTATATTCCAAGGTGATTTTAAAAATAATTCTTAGATTCTTAGAAGAGTATAGGATCTGTGTAGATAAGAAGAGACCTTCTTAGTTTTCAGATTTTGCCTTAATTACACACATACACTGCAGTGCCCCCAAAGCTTGTCAATGGTCCCTTTGACAAGAAGCCCTATGAGATTTTTGCTGAAGGAAGAAAAATCCAATTTCTCATTTAGGAAATAATGAATTCTTAGCCATCCACTGAGACTTGAGTGTATATCCTCCAATTACGATAATTCGTAGAGGGATACAGTCAGTGCCAAACTACCTTCCATTTTTATCAAAAAGCCAACATCTAAAAACAAACCCTCCAAAACCTCAAAAAATAGCTAAAGCAATTAGAAAAAAGAATATCAGCCACAATTCCCATGTCAGCTGATGTTCAAATCTCATTTCAAAATGTTAAAGTATGGGTTTCCCTGGTGGCGCAGTAGTTGAGAGTCTGCCTGCCGATGCAGGGGACACGGGTTCGTGCCCCGGTCCAGGAAGATCCCACATGCCGTGGAGCAGCTGGGCCCGTGAGCCATGGGCACTGAGCCTGCGCGTCCGGAGACTGTGCTCCGCAATGGGACAGGCCACAACAGTGAGAGGCCTGCATAACGCAAAAAAAAAAAAAAAAAAAAAAAAAAAAAAAGTTAAAGGATTAACAGATTTAAAACTAAAACAAAACAAAAAAAACTTATAAAAATATCACATGGCTAACATGTGCAATGGAAGTATTGAATGACCTGGAAATATTAAATTTGTGATTGGAGAAACTGGGGGAAATTAAATGGAAGCTCACTTATTAGGGAATCATTTTCAGTTGCTACTAGGTATTTCCATACATACACACACAGACAAAGATTCACAGTATATTCTCATTATTTGCAGTAGTTATATTTTGTAAGGTGCCATGGACACTGAATTAGGAGATATTGAACTCTTTGCTCCTAGAGGAAAGACCGGGGGACATTCCTTCATGCCTCTGGCCACAACATTACAGTCAACCAGATGGCCATTCATGTTATACAGGTTCGTTTGCCAGTATTCTTGTAAAACAAGCCAGTCTCATCATCATTGAAAACCTACTCTTCCACTTACCCCTTTTCCTGTATAACACCTAGCAAAAAAAAAAAAAAAAAAAAAATTCTTTCACAGCCTCTGCAAATGTAACACTTTTCATGTGGCATTGCCTTTTGAAATGCACAAGCCCCCAGCACTAGCTGAGAAGGGTTTGACATTTTTCTGACCCTGGGTGACAGGACCATTAATTCCTTTGGCTCTCAGCCTCACAACAATGCTGTCCACTCCACATTTTTTATCGGTCGTCAGCACATGAATCCACAAATCTATATAGTTACTTTTCCATCTTTTTCCATAGCACCGTAAATGTTAGCTTTAAAACCTTCTGGGGTGGCCTCATGTACAGATTGGTGAATTTCCTCTCCTTTTTTCTGGATGGACCAGGCTGTTGATTGACACTGAACTCACAGCCAACAGCACCATGATTTATACCTGAATGAAGCTTATCTAAAACGTGTATTTTCCCTGCAGGGCTCATCACAGCCATCTTGCACTTAGGAACACTTGACAGCGCTTCAGCGCTATGTTGGAGGGCATTTTAACAGCAAAATGATCAACAAAAAGCACAAAAATGTGAAAAAAAAAGACACTAAATAGACTGTAGACAAGACACTTGTTTACAGGATGAGAACTGAGAGAAGAAAGCAGTTATCTTGTTCAGCCTAAGTTGGAAACGTGCACGTCAGGCAGCTTAAATTTTTCACCACTCTGTGCATGTCTGTGAATTTTCCATAAGTATTGATTTTAGAATTATAAATACATTTTAGTGAATAGGTGAATTTGCATATATGGTATTCATGAGTAATGAGGACCTGCTCTTTTTGTTGTTGTTCTGCTGCTTGCTTTTATTTAACTCAGTGCTGTACGTTGGAAGTCTTGTGGTGTCAACTAATATAAACCCATCTTATATAAAGTGTTTCCAATAATTCAATAACCTAAGTACGCTGTCTATTACCAAGCCCTTCCACTATTGGTAAACACGAAGTTCCCTTCCAATTCTCCGTTATTACGAACAATGCTGCATTGGACACACTAGTACCATCCTCCTGGTGTTTGTGGATGAGTGTTTCTCTAGGCAAGATATTGAGAAGTACACTTACTGGGCACAGAGTGTGTACGGTCACAATTTTAGTAGATTCCAGCAAGCTGCTCTCCAGTGTGGCTCTATCCATTCACGTTCCCACCGGCCATGAGAGAGCTTGTTTCCCTGGCAGCAGGAATGTAGCAAGTGCTGGGGGTAGTGACAAGGGAGAGGAAAGGCCCCAAGAACCACTGGAGACTCAAGGCAAGTGTCTTCTCCTTTATAATTCCCATTGGGCCTCCTGCACGCATTTTGGTTTCCAGTGCTAGGGAAAAAATAATACAACGAAATTGTATTTTTTACAAACAAACAAACAAACAAAAAATGACAGAACATTATTTCCCATTTGTCTGTGATCAGGAAACTTCTAAAATCTCACTTCTTTATTAAGAAGTAGCGTGGGCAGGCTTCCCTGGTGGCGCAGTGGTTGAGGGTCCGCCTGCCGATGCAGGGGACACGGGTTCGTGCCCCGGTCCGGGAGGATCCCACATGCCGCGGAGCGGCTGGGCCCATGAGCCAT
The DNA here is from genome assembly GCF_964341445.2 of Mesoplodon mirus. Lineage (NCBI taxonomy): Eukaryota > Metazoa > Chordata > Mammalia > Artiodactyla > Ziphiidae > Mesoplodon > Mesoplodon mirus. The sequence goes on along the minus strand of NC_138991.1, from coordinate 77,806,379 downwards.
GGCCGCTGAGCCTGCATGTCTGGAGCCTGTGCTCCGCAACGGGAGAGGCCACAACAGTGAGAGGCCCGCATACCGCAAAAAAAAAAAAAAAAAAAAAAAAAAAAAGAAGTAGCGTGGGGTCTTTTGTTTAGAGCAGGGAGAACAATATTTTTTCCCCATCACCTACCTAGCCTCCTACACCCAGCCAGCACTATTGTAAAACCCTTCTCAGGATCCACTCACCCTCCTGGTTCTCACATTACATCTCGAGGTACAACTCAATACGACAAATTTCAGTCCACTAAAGAAGTCTGGGTGACTCAAGAATTTTCAAAGCTGTAGGAAAAGTCTTTCCAAATGGTCAGAAAAGCAAACAGAATTTATCGCGAGGCATTTTCCTTAACGGTGATTAATAGCAGTCTTTGTAACTATCTACAATAGTCAGCAGACAATTAGAAAAATGCTGTTCTTTTGATAATTTAGAAAGTTCAGTCTTTGGAAATTGGACAGTAATGCTTGGTTCTAACCTGGTAACCAAAGCTATGTAATTAATTAGTTTCTATGGGTTTCAGGCAGAAAATGGCGTTGTTGTGTTACAGTAAGAATCCTGGGTGTCATCAAGTTATCAGCAAACTGCAGCTCCTCTCGTGGGGGAACAAACCCTGTAATTTAACAAATCGCTGTATTTTGGGTTCTGACACTGCACATGCTTTTCAGTTTCCATCTGTTCCTCTGGTTCATTAGTATTTTATTGTTGCTACAGTCAGAAACATTTTAATATTTTTTTCTCTCTCAAATAACATACCATCAACTATCTTCTGCCATCCCTTTGGACACCTAAAAATGGCATGTCCATTCCAATTTTAAATTGCTTTTAGGAAGTATTATTTTGGGCATTTTCCTAAAAGTCCAAGATGGTTGCCTTTGGCTATAAACTAGAATAACTGCTTTGTGTGTGAAAACAAATACTTAAAGTCTACTTCAAACACAGATTTTTATAAAGGGAATAGAGCAGTGTCCTCTTACATTCCTAAACTATCTCTTTATTAGATCAGAAAATGGTCTAGAAATTCAGTGTGTACCCACAAGCGCATATACACACAATTTTCACATACACACCCTACACTCTCCCAAACACAACATACATAGATACACACTAACACATGCGAATTCCATGTATGCCACACCCCACACCCATTATGTATATCTATCCACACTCCATATACACACACAGTCCTCTAGGTATAAGGCACACATATCCCATGCACAAATACACATACTTCAATGCACACGTGTACCACCAGACACAATCACATACACACTACATACACACACACAACCTCAAATACACACACATACACACACCGTAATCACACCCATTTTACTCTCCCCAGAACACAGCATACATATATATTCATGAACATACACATTCACCATATGTACATGCATTTAACACACACACACACAATCCACAACTACACAAACCACACACACACATGATTAGCCTGTGGTGTGAAGATGAATGATAATATTAACCCACCAAAAATAGTAGTGAAAAAAATTTACTAATAAACACAACTAAAGGTGTACATCAAGAAATATATATTGGAACATATACTGGGAAATATTTTGGAATTTAAGATTATTGCAGAAATTTTAGTAAGTTTATAGAAAGTCAGATTTTGGCGGCCAAGTGGTGGTTTTCCTTTGTTGGTCATGTGGGGCTGTGCTCACTTCAGACCCAGTCCTCTTCAAAAACAAAAGGCCAAGACCAAAAATTCAAAACTGAAATCAAGGTATCTGACTAAAACACACACACATATGCACAACAGACACACACATATGTGCACCAATATGCATGGAGTAGTGTCAGAGGGCAGTATTGATTCCAGAAGGTACTGGGGATAAGCTTATGAGAAGAAAGAGATTGCTCTGAGGATGTGGTTGTCCATCGCTGGGGAGGATGTGACAGTCCTGCCTGGAATGCCCTCCAGAATAGATGACCCTGTTATTCTAGGGCTCCCCTTGGCTCTGCAGTATTTCTGGGCTGTGCATGATCTCTAGCCTCCTGGCAACTGATTACTTGGAGATACCAGCACTGCCAGGAACGCTGCTCACTGGGAGACCAAGGGCTCTCACCCTTGGGAGTGGCCAGTGGGTCCCTGGGGAGGCCAGAGCACAGTGCCCATGAAAGCTCAAAGGAGTGTCAACACACTCTAAGGGAGACCCTCCTCAACAGAAGCCCAGGCATCCCCTCGGGAACCAGAGCACATACTCATGTTCTGTTATGAAACAGCCTTTTCCCAGCCTCACCTTCAGAAAAAGTCCTAAATTCCCTGCAGACCGCTGTCAGAACCGAGTGTGAAGGTCAAATGCAGAGAAGGCTTGAACTTAGAGTGACATCTGACTTCACAAGTTTAAGCACTGTCTGAAGTCGGCTCTGATGGGAAATCGATTCATGGAAAATACTGAGAACCCTACTAGACTAGTTAAACAACTTCCCTGCTCACCTTGGTCTCTGTAGCCCTTGGATTGTTTCTTCCATTCTTACCCACCTACTTGCTCTCCTTCCTCCCTTCCTTCTTCCTTCCTCCCTTCTTTCTTTCTTTCCTTCCTTCCTTCCTCCTTCTTTTCTTCTCTTCTATCCTACTTTCCTCCCTCCGTAGTCTTTAGTCTTTCTAAATTAAGATCAGAAAAAGCTATTGTATTATATTCCACGAGGAGTAGTATAGGGCAGCCCTCTACTAAAATATAATATAATCCAAACCAGCTGGATGTCTAGTTGTTTAGAGCAGGATTGTGTTTCAAATTTAGTACAAAATTTATTCAGCCAACTAGCAGGCATTGAGGTTTGACTTTTAACTAACTCACCCAGTTCTTCCCCAATAGAGAATTTTCTTTAACTATTAACAAGGGTATTACTGTTGGGGGCCACTGATAGCCAGTTGAAATTAGTTTAGATGTGAGCATGTAGGGTAGGGAATCTTGATTAGGGGTCATTAAACACATTTAAATTCATCCCTCATCCACTATTTTAATCCTTTCACAATGGTTTCCAAACTTATGTTCTTCTCAAAACACTCTCTGGGTGTCATTCTCCTCTTTCGACCTTTATCAGACTCCTCTCTAATAAATAAAGTAAACTCTTTTAGCAAGTTCTCAAAGATGCCCTTTGCTATCTGGCTCCAATTCCCCATTGATTCACTTCCTAAACTCTAAGAATTGGTCACATGTCTCCAAACCTTAGTGTTTGCTTCCCTTTGGGCTCCATGTATTGGAAGCCCAGCCATTCTTGAAGTCCACAAAGCCCTTCCATGTGTGTAATGCAGAATGAATCACTCCTTTCTCTAGAATCCATAGCACAGGGCTTGTGCTTCCACTTGGCTTTGCACAATAATTATCTGCACAATAATTAGGGGTCTCCTATCCCTCTCTTTTGAGGACTGGCACTATTCATCTTGATGTAACCCATAGTTCCTAGCAAGCTGTCTGACACAAAGTGGGACCTCAGTAAATGACGATAGAAATATTAATTTGTAAGACACCAAAGTACTGGGTATCTGCTGTTGTTGTCGGTCTAGCAACCATTCCCTCTCCTTCAAGTAAGAGAATTTAGATTTTCCTTTGGAAATCACGTCTTCCTAACTCAAAGGTCACGGGAACTGACCTTACCCCACTGGCCAAGGGGCATGAATATGACTTGACCTGGCCAATCAGATTCAGAGTGATTGCTCCAGTCATGGATCCATGGCCCAATTTGGTTTACTAAAGTGAATCTTGGATTTTGGTGGTTTTTTGTTTTTTTTTATTAAATAATTGGAAGAGAAGTTTGTTCCTTTGCTCCTATAGCAAAACTGCCAGGATACAAGCCTGGACTTGCTAATGGCCACATTTCCTACTAGCTCTTGAAAAAGTCTGCTTTCCTATGATATTTATGTCAGAGAAATTTCCAAGAGAGTGGAAGAGACAAATTCCCAATGACAAATTCTGATTCAGCCAGGCCTGAAGACATATGCCCATGGACATTTTATCATATGATCTAATACAGTCCTACTTTTGCTTTAACCAATTTAACTTTTCTCTTATTCGTACTTTTTTTCTTTTTCATTTATTCTTTCATTCTTTTCCTTTTTTCCTGTCCTTGGCATTCAAAAGATTCCTGAGAGATACAGCCATTTAATGGAATAATACAAATAAGCAGATTCTGTCTCCCAGGGCCAAATGATCATGTAGGAAAATTTTGTTTTCTGTAACTTCCAACATTATGATTCCAAAGACAGCTTTCTGGAGCCCAACGATCCCAGGGGACCTAAGATAACACTTCTTAGTTTTCACTATACCCATGAATTCCCTAAGGAATTATGACAGAGCAGGTCTGGGGTGGACCTGAGGTCCTGAATTTCCAATAAGCTCCAAGGAGACTGTAATGATGCTGGTTGATGGATCACATTTTGTGTAGCAGAGACCTAGAGTAGAGGGTCTTTATTAGTGCCCAGATCCTCCCACCCAAGAGAAATGATCTTTTAGCATACCACATTTGCTTAAAGTGGTGATGGTTGAATATGCCACTCTTTTCCAGATAACATCCTCACTTTTTAAAAAATTTTTTAATAGTTAAGAAACAGACTTCATCCATTTTTTATTAAAAAAATTTTTTTTAAGTTTCTGCTTTATAACAAAGTGAATCAGTTATACATATACACCTGTTCCCATATCCCTTCCCTCTTGTGTCCTCACTTTTAAACTGATTTTCTGAAGAAAAAAAAGCTAAGCTAAAAGCAGGATCACTGATGGGGAGGTGAGTGAGCAGCGTGTGAAGCCAGTGCAAAGGCAGGTAAAGTAACTAGCTTCAAATGCAACAGATACACAGCGAACATCTTGAAATCCTCTCTTTCCCTGCTCTTGAGTCACACATTTGTCTTACTGGAAGCATTTAGTGCAACATAGCCCATCTCTGCTGGGACTCGGCAGAATTATGGAACATGCTCTCTTCCGAGGCCCATTCTGCTGCCCAGCAGAATGACTGCACCACCTGGGCTGTGATCTGATTTATTTCCTTCCCTCCGTGCCAGATTCCTGGGTACTGGCATCGGAAACTGAAGCAGCACCGTTGCCCACCCAGATCGAAGTTGGCTGCTTTCTGACAGTGCCGTGGGGCTCAGGATAAACCTTCGTATGTTATCTGGCCTGATGATGCAGTAACTTGGTTTCACTGTAACTGAAACATATGCCTTGTGAGTTTGTTATGTTAGGGGATTATTAATAACCACACAGAAGTATTTAAGCAGGCATGAACAGCTCATCTCCCAGTAAACATGTTACTTTCAAATCCAGATTCTGCCTCCACATATTCATAAACTCCTCTTGTCAGAATCACTTTTTGTGTGCAGACTGGGCCTGTCTTCCATTTTCTAGCACCTCCTCTCTGAATTTCTCTGGTTTTCTTTCTCCTAATCAAGAGTTAATCAAGCAGAGGTAACATTACTTTGTCCCAAGAGCATCTCTTATCAGCAGAGGTAATTTCTTTTTTATAAATTGAAGTGTAGTTGATTTACAATGTTGTGTTAGTTAGTTTCTGGTGTACAGTAAAGTGACTCAGATACATATATATATATATATATATATATATATATATATATATATCCTTTTCTATTATGGTTTATTACAGGATATTTAATATAGTTCCCTGTGCTATACAGTAGGACGTTGTTGTTTATCTATTCTCTATATATAATAGTTTGTATCTGCTAATCCCAAACTCCAATCCATCCCTCCCCCACCCACCTCCCCCTTGTCAACCACAAGTCTGTTCTCTATGTCTGTGAGTCTGTTTCATAGATAAGTTCATTTGTGCCATATTTTAGATTCCATATATAAGTGATATCATATGGTATTTGTCTTTTCTTTCTGACTTTCTTCACTTAGTATGATAATCTCTAGGTCCATCCATTTTGCTGCAAATGGCATTATTTTACTCTCTTTATGGCTGAGTAATATTCCATTGTATATACATACCACATCTTCTTTATCCATTCATCTGTCAATGGACATTTATGTTGTTTCCATGTCTTGCCTAGGTCTTGAATGAAAGGTGGAAGATAAGGATGGGAGCTTATTATTTGTGTTTTAAGAAGCAAATGTGACTTCAGATTTCAGGCACATTGGATTCAGTGTCCCATAATTTGAGACAGACACTGGTTACTTCTTAGCTTCTAGAAAAGAATGTGATGACAAGGGTTTCAGAGCTAAAGGAAAGAATAGTTGGAAAAACCTGTTAGGCTCAAGTTTGTTTTTCTGTTTTCAGTGTTGGGAGAGAGAGAGAGAGAGAGTTTGAACTTAGTCTTTGGAATAAAATGTGATATTCAAAATAATACTTGGCATATATGGGGCCCATATTAAAGTCACCATGAAAGCTGAGTGAGCAGCTTTATGGAAGGAACAAAGCTGGCTTTGTGACAAGACAGACTTCTTCCTGTCTCTCAGCAGGCTGCTGGAGGCTTCCCTGCTAGCTGATGGATATATGCTCAGAGAACGCAAACATAATTCTATTACTAGATTAAGAAAAAACCAACCAGTCACCTAGATATTATGTAAAACAATTGTACACATTGCACTCTGTACACAAATATAAGATAAATTTGATTTGTTGGTGCTCCCATTAATTAAATTTGTCTAAAAAGAGGGAGGAGGGAATGCATCTCTGTGCCAGGGCATGGGGGAGAGAAAACGGCTTTTCCTCCAAATTACTCTGGTTTCATTCCAGAGCCAGTGTCCTTAATTTAGCCCCATATGAGTAGAAAATCAGTCTTTAGGTGTTTGTTCTGAGGTTTCTGTATAATACATATATAAAACAGGGGTGTTATTGGCAAAATCCTTACTGACATCAAATTGACTGTGAGAAGAGTGGGGAACCAGGGTTTTGTTTCTTCAGGGTTTTGAGATCACCCAAGGGAGCCTTGCTGCTGACAGCCAAATGGCCCTGTAGATGTGATTAGAGGAGCAGGGGGTGCGTTTGTGAGAAACGTCAGAGCGATAACAAAAGAGAGGGGAACGGAGCACGTTCCTCTTTGCGATGAGCAAGTTCCCGTCAGCACCTGCACTGTTAGCATTGTGAGACGACCCCGAGATTTTACCAAGAGGTTACTATTTATTAACCTAGGGACCCATGAATTAAAAGGGAAGTCTGTTGTGCAAACCGCCCATGAGAACAGGACTATTAGCTGGGACTGGTACCTCCGCCAAGAGCAGTGTCACCGTTCTTAAGGGCTAAGGGGCAGTGGTGGCAGGAGCGAGGCCTGACAGGGGTGCACACGTCTTCCACGTCACTTACCCGTGGCCTCTCCCGGGGGGACTGACTGGCCTCCATCACTGGAAGGGAAACAGGGGACACTGAAACTAGGAGTCCTGACATCTCCTCCCAGCTCAGCTGTGTGTCTCTGGGCAGGTAACGGCTCTCTGAATTTCTGAGTTCTGATTCCCCAACTGTTACATAAGAGTCTGGGACGAGAGTCCTGGTCCCAAGGCTTTATGCTCTGTGACACTCTATGATCTTCTCATATGCCTTATGTAGACTTTCTGTAAATTCTGTCTGTAATCAAAATGTGGCCAGAGGGCTTCCCTGGTGGCGCAGTGGTTGGGAGTCTGCCTGCCGATGCAGGGGACGCGGGTTCGTGCCCCGGTCCGGGAAGATCCCACGTGCCGTGGAGCGGCTGGGCCCGTGAGCCATGGCCGCTGAGCCTGCGCGTCCGGAGCCTGTGCTCCACAGCGGGAGAGGCCACAACAGGGAGAGGCCCTCCTACCGCAAAAAAAAAAAAAAAAAAAAAAAAAAAGAAAAGAAAAAAAAAAAGTTGTGGCCAGATTCCGTTCACCATCCCCACTGCTACCACCTGGGCCAGCCTCCCCAGTCAGCTCACTTGGATCACTGACTTCAGCAGCCTCCAAACTAACCCATTGCTATTTCCCCCTCAGAGCTTGCTCTCAACCAAGCAGACTGCTGATCTCCTTCAAATCCCACCTACTGTTCCCTCACACTATCTCCTGTTTTCTCCCTGTCCTTATAACACCCCCCAAAGCCTGAGGACCTGACCCAGGTTTGCCTCTCTGATCCCATTGCCTACCATCTCCCACGTGATTACAGGAAGTCCCCTACCTACGAACCTTCAAGTTGAGAACTTTCAAAGATGCGAACATGTGTTCCATCAATGTTGTCCGTCATGAGTGAAATTGCATAAAAACTTGTTTTTTATGTATTATTTGTGTGAAAAGTATTATAAACTTATTATAGCAGAGCACTCTATAGCCGATTGTGTTAGATGGGTACTAGGCTAACTTTGTAGGACTTAATGAACAAACTGGATTTATGAACGTGCTCTCGGAATGGAACTCTTTCGTATGTAGGGCACTTACTGTATCTCCATCCAGCCGCATAACCAGCCTTCTTCCTGATTGCCCCTCCACCCATCTCCATGCACCAGCCATTCCCCTCCTGCTAGAGTGTTCTTCTTACCGCCCCCTCCACCAGCGCCACCACACCCCAGACACCTGCGGGACTCATGTTCACCTCCTTCCAATCTCTACGCAAATGTCACCTCCTCCAAGAGGCCTTCCCTGATCATCATATTTAAAATTGCATCAACCTCAGAGTGCTTTCCAATCCCCTTAGTCTGCTGTTTCCTCCCCATAGCACTGAACTTCCAGCATATAATACAATTCACTTATCATTTATATGTTTCTTGTCTCCCCCTAACAGAAGGTAAGCTCCACGTGGGCAAGAACCTTTGCTTATATACACATATTTTTACTGTTGTATCCCCAGTGCTTGGAAGAGTTCCTGGTTCAGAGAGATGCTCGATCGAAACTTGTTAAATGAATTAATGAGTCCTTGAAACTCTTATTTTGTACTTGGCATGCTCTTGGATTTGAGTGATGCTCATAACTGACAATAGGGAAAGGCCAGGAAGAGAGAATGTCTCCATACTGGAGGGCCGGCATCTTCCGTGCACACAGAACATGGCCTCACTGTTCCTAAGTAGATGAAGTGTTCATAAGTGGGTGTCCACACCTTGCACTTTGTCGTGCATGTGGTCAGTGTCCTGGTGTATGCTGGCCCTCCCACTTCAGCACCTGTGTCTCTGCTTGAAAGCTTTCTCTGTCTATAGAAGCACGTGCAGGACCTGTGGGCAGGCGTGGGCTCAAAGCGCCAGGGAGCTTAAGCCCCCAGGAGTATCCTCAAATGATGAGGAATGGAAGCTGACTAAACATCCCAGCTTCCCCACCCTTGGGTGAGACTGTTCTCAACCATGTCTACCCTTGTCCCAGAGGTCTGTGGTGGGTTCGAGCCCCCTTTGCCTGGGTAGTGATCTGCTCATAAATGTATGTTTTCCTGATTTCCATCCCTTCCCTGTGTTACTCTCCCGCTCTCTTGCTAAACCACTGCCCCTGATCACCGTGATTTCCTATGATCACCTTCCATACTGCATTCTTGTCTCATAGACAACTTCCAGGGGAAATCAAATGCTCATCAACCTGGAGACCCTCCTCCTCCCTCATGTGTCTTTCAGGGCCTCTGCATGTCAAGCAGATACATTCCCCATGCAATTTAAGTCTTGGCTAAGGATGTGGGCCAGGTCACCCCGAAACCCTTTGCTATTTCAGGACCCAAGATTCCAGCTTATGGAGGCAGGCTGACGTGCAATGGCTAAAACCTCAGGCTTTAGAGCCAGAGTGCTGGGGTTCAAGTTTTGACTATGACTTGCCAGTTGTAGGACTTTGGGCATGTTACTAACCTTTCTCTTCCCCCGTTTCCTGGTCTGTAAAACAAGTCCGCTAGTGGTGTTGGTCCTTGAGGTTGCCACGAGGATTAAATGAGTTCACATTTGCAAAGCACTCTGACCAGTGCCTGGCCCAAAGCAGGTGCTATAGAATGTCAAATAATTAAATTCCCATCTTGCCAACAAAAGAAACCAAAACAAAAGGAGTTTAAATTCAGTGACCAAGGTCACATAACGGAGACACTTTAGAACTGAAAACCCAAGCACAGTGTAATTTTCGTTACATTTGAATCAATTAAAAAAAAACTGAACACAAGTGCCCATGTTTTCTTGAGACATATTTTATAATGAAGATTAGAAGCTTTTTTTGTATAATTACTATGAGCTAATTAGTGGAAAGGCATGAGCAATTACATATGTGGTACAAGTTAATTTGAAACAATATTAGCTCTATGTATTTGGATTGCTTCATACACTTCATAGAAGAAAGTCCGGTAGATAAACATCTCACTTGGAAAATAAATCAATCTCTCTCTAATCCCCCCTGCCCCAGTACTATAATCCTCAAATATATGAAAAGATTTTGTGTGGAGGAAAACAATGCACTTTGCTCATTCTCCACGGAGCCGTGTAGGAAAAGATTTAAGTTAAATGTTGCTAGAAGGAATTCCATCCAGATGTAGGGCAGAGATTTTCTGATAAATCTGGAGAGTGAGAATTAAAGTTAGCTCTATGTGAGATTTAAGTTATACTTGGAAAACCTCTTTGTCCAAGAATGTCTCCCCTATGGGCTTATATTGGTGCCTAAATTTCTACTATTAGAGATTTATTCCTTTGGTTAGTTTAATTCAAACAATACATCGAATATCATTTATGGAACAGTGCCTGGGTTATGCACGAGGTAAGTCTTGTCTGTTTCTAAGACCCCCTACAACGTGCAAATATCTCTGAGCAGGCAACACATTATGCTTTTATCAATGATTAACATGTTAGCAACTATGACAGGTGCCTGAGAATACAACCCCAAGGGAGTAGGACACAAAACTCTAGTTATGAATGGGGAGGTGGTGGTGAGAGGAGCCAGTGTACAGACCATGGCTCTAAAGGAAGGTATTTAACCTTTATTGGGCATGTGCCATGGACCAGTCACTGTGCTAGGGATGCTGATCAGCCATTGTGATGGGCCTCTGAGGCAAGCTTGAAGGTACAAAGGGCAGGGAGGGGAGAGGGGCATTGAAAAGACCCATTTTGTCTTGCTGCATCATGGTTCTAAGGCCCCTTGTTGGGCCATAATGGAGGATAATAGATACTGACCTTCCTTGGATCACTTTTGGGATAGGAGAATAACCCAGAGCATAGCAAGATGGAAAATCTTTTGTTACCACATAGAATTCTTAATCAATGTGAATGGAAATTCTTCACAGAAATGAAGTTGCAGTGAGTGTTCAAGGTTACTAAATTTCTTTCTACCATAAAATGCAAGTCCCATGACAATCGTAGGCTTATAAATATATCCCTTGGTGGAAGAGAATATTTAATGATATAAAATGATATTTACATATCATTGTGTGAAGGTTTATAACTTTTACTAAGCATAGAGTGACTAGCTCAGAAGTACAAATTGGCATTACTGCAGTTAAATACTAACAAATGTGGAAGAAACAAGAATTTTTTAATCTTCTTACAACATGCACCTTGCCTCTCCTCCCTCCCCATTTCGTGGTCATTCATTCCATAGACATTTATTGAACATTTACTATATGGTACTTAGCCTCCCTGGACACATCCCTTATTCTGCCTCCTGTGCATTAAAAGGATAACACAATTTTAGCATCTGTTTAAGATGCTCTTAGATCCAGCACCTGTTTCTTCATCATTCAAAACAGTAGACAGTTTCTCTTCTGATGAAAAACTGAGATATGAGCCTTTACTAATCACCTTATAAAACTCATTCCTAATAGATACAAGAAAACGAATATCAATTCAAAAAATATTTAAGGCATTAGGGACTAAGGCCAAACCATTATCTCCAATTAAATTTTAATCTTCTAGTTTATTATACCCTTAATATTTATTACACCAGCATTATTGCTACAGAGTCTACGATTTCTGTACCATGGCATATCTTATCTCGTTTGTTCAGTTGTTTACAGGCCACGTCCTGTCAAGATTCAAAACTGGAGCCTGTCACTTAACAGCAAAATGACTTCAGCCAAATTATCTCAGTTTCTTCCTCTGCAAAATAAGGATGATAATATTCAATACATGCCATGCTAGGGGGCTGTGAAGAATATACTAATTAAAGAAATGATGTATAGAAGGTGCCTGGCCCAGCTCTAGATAGAGGATCCATGCTCAATCAGCACAGCTTACAATCCTGTCCCAAATTTTGGAGGTTTCTGGGAGCCCTGCGTTCTTGCTTGCTCTCTCTACGAGGCAGGCGTGGGTTGAGGCTGACACCTCAGCTAACCTCTCCTCTGAGATCATTTCCTACAGCTTGGCAGGAGCTCCAAAGGCTACTCTTTTACTTAAACTTCCCTCCGAGCCCCTCTCCTCAATTCCGTGTTTCTAAATCAGAAGAGAATAGCTGGAGGAACTCTCTCTCACCATTTTACCATGGCAACCAGCCGTTTCTAGAGAAGCCTTATCCCCTTTCCTCCTATCAACTGAAAATCCGCTGATCACAGCTGCTTCTCCCCACGGTCCCCACCCAGTTGGGTTAGATTTTAGCCATTTGGCTGAATCCTCTCGAGTTTTTACAAGAAATAAACAACTTTACATGGAAACCCTGTTTATATTTTAATGTATTTTTGGTCTCCGCCTCCCTGTCCATAAATGAAAAATAAGAAAAAAATAAATAAAGGCTTAGAGGCCGACCAGGCTGTTTAAAGAAGCCCTTGGTAAATCTCCTCTCACAGTGGACGGTTCTCAGCCTCTTTGATTCCGACACCGTGCAGAGCCCCAACTGGACTTGCATTCCAGGCGGGGCCAGGATGTCCCGCAGGACCCCATACTTACAAGCGCCCTGAGCTTGATGTGCATCTCGGCCATCAGGCCATCACTCTCTTGAGAGTCTCCATCCGTTTCGATCGAGGGCCCCGCATTTTCATTTTGCACCGAACGCACGGATTAGGTAGCCGGTACTGCTCCAGGGCTGCTCTCCTCTGCCTTGGGCACCGCCCTGGGCCACCACCTGACTACCTGCCACCTCTGTGAACGCTTCTCAGCACCACCGTGGCCACCACGCCCCGCACTCTGCCAAAATAATGCTGGGATCAGACTCAAACACCCTTTTATTGGAAACTCCAGGTGGACAAAAAGCAGGAGGGTTTTCAATGGTTACTCGGTGCCCTTCCTGTTTACACTGTTTTCATCTCTTTTAAACCTTGTAAAATGAAAATGGGAATAAGCAATAAAATACCGAAGTATGTTTGTTCACTGCAGCTTTCCAGTTGTAGTTGATTTAGCCAGACCGGGTCGCCTTTCATAGATTTCCTTATTACGGGGGTGCATGTGCGATGGGTACTGGGGTTTAGGTAAACGAAGAGAACTCACTGCCCCTCAGAGCTGCAAGTGCCTCTTGTTGTAAGTATGACATTTATTATAAAACAAACACGATATTTCACCTGCCAGCTGCGTAATAAAAGCACATTACTTCCATCTCACCAGTTAGCACTCCCTGATCAGAAGCTGGAGGTGGAATAATTCAGGTATTCTGAGTTGATGCCTTCTGAGATCCTTTGTCAGAAAACTCACCAATCTAAAAAAGGGGAAAAAAAGAGACAACTGTCATGATTTACTGAATTGGAAATAAAGACATGTAATGTTAAGGCCCCAGGAATCAGAAACTTGCAGTGGGTAAACATCTGCTAATAAAGATCATGGTAATTTGATTCATCAACAAACACTGGTACAGAAGCATCTGTGAGAACCTGCAGAAGATCCATCTCCGCGAACGTGGAGGATCCCAGTAAGGGAGCTTTGGGGCCACCAGGAGGAGCCATCAGCCACATCCCTGCAAATGATAAAGCAAAGACTTAGTTAAAAATGAGATCCATCTTTTCCTTTAAATTATCTTTTGGTTAAAATGGGAAAATTTGGGGCGGAGTTGTGCTGTTATTTTAATAGGGGAGAAGAACTCTGACTCCATATTGGTTCTGTTTCTTTCACTTGAACCTTTGTATTCTATTGCTTGGAGTTAAGAAAGTTGCTTATTGCCTGAAATACACAGGATAGCCCATCCTCATGGTTCTGACCTTTAAAGATATAACAGTTTTCTGTTCATATAGAGATAAAAAGTTGCAGAACAGAGAATAATATTTGTCTTGTTGAAGGTTTATAGGTCCATTGTGGGAGGTTTATAGGAACATCGTGAGCTGCCTTAGGACAGCAAGAACAAGAACAAAGGATTCCGACACCAGAAACGTTGCAACAACCAACCACGCCCCTCCCTCGCCTTGCCTTTAAAAATGCTTTGCTGAAACCCTTCAGAGAGTTCAGGGTTTGGCGGGCGTGAGCCACCCGTTCTCCTTGCGAGGGCTTGCAGTAAACCTTCTTCAGCTCCAAACTCCATTTCAGTACTGTTTGGTCTCACTGTGCATCAGACCCACTAACTTGTGTTCGGTAACACTATGATTCCAGGTTACACCGGTGGTGAACTGTGTTAGTTGTTCCCTATGGATGCAAGTTGTTCCTTGTTCATTATTTCCTAATTATTGGGGATTAAATCATCTCAAGTTGAGCGTTGATGTTGATTGTGTTTTATTACATGTTAATCCTATGGCTGTTGGAAAACCAGGTGTGGTTGGTGTAGGTTGGTCTCTTCAAATCCACTTGCTCTGCTGGTTTTTTAAATAACACAAATCTGATCAAGTGGCTTAGCTGTTGGAAACTCATCAGTGGCTTCACATTGCTCCTGGAATTAGTCTAGAATCCTCTATCTGCCAACAATGTCCAGCAAGTTCAGGTCTGACTCCTTCCCTTAATTCTTAACGTCATTATTCCTTTTGCTTGTGAGTCCCCAGTGAAGGCATCATGTATTTTCCTTTCCACTTCTAAAATTCCTATCTCCATTCATGGTGCTGTGAGCAGGGGCTGCATATGTTGTGTTCACTCCTTATCCACATGACCTAGCACTGTGTCTGGCAGTAAGGGGTGCTCATTAAAATAAGATTTTAAAAGAATCAGTAACTGAGTACAACAAAGAACCTTACACACTAATACTGGGAGCTGAAGTTCAATTATTATCCAGATAATAATCTACTATTAGATTGGATTAAGGTATATTAGATTAGAGGAGGAAAATGTGGGTCCGTGGAAAGAATTTAATGTTAAAGACAGAGGATAGTCATTTTTTAAAACCTATTTTCCTCCAGCTAACTAGCTAGCTTTATAGAATTAATATTTATTGGAACTTTAACTTTATGAAATATTTTATTTATGAAATATTATTTATGAAAGTAATACATGAAAACAGTTGCTTGTGAATGTTTTTAGAGGGGTCTGACATCTTTTTTGTCTACCTCCCCCAATCGCCAGAGGTAACCACTGTTACCAAGTTTTCTGCACATTTTTCTAGATTTTTCTGTTTGTGTGGGTTTCTTCTATGGGGAGCTACAGAAACTGCCCCCCTAGGGTAGTACCACTCCAGCCCTGCTCCTGCTACTGAGCAGCTGCAGAACAGGGGCTGAGGTGTCAATTCTTTGGGTCCAGGGCAGTGGGTAACAACATCAAGGCACATGCCCCACTGTCCTGAGGCAGGAGCAAAGCATTGGGCACCAGGGACCTAGTCACCCTTGACTGAATAAGGAAACCACTGGGAGAGCTCCATGCAGCAGTCTGTCCACTGAGAGTCAAAGAGATTTAGCTGGGGATGGCCCCTTCCTGCAAAAGATCACACGCCACTTTCTAGAATTAACGCATGATTAGGGAATTATTAGTTAATTAGTTAGTTTTAAAATTAGTTAAATTTCATCAAATTA
Organism: Mesoplodon mirus; assembly: GCF_964341445.2. Lineage (NCBI taxonomy): Eukaryota > Metazoa > Chordata > Mammalia > Artiodactyla > Ziphiidae > Mesoplodon > Mesoplodon mirus. The sequence goes on along the minus strand of NC_138991.1, from coordinate 77,790,649 downwards.
GTTAATTTGATGAATGATTTGTGTTATAAGGTTAACATATTTCCTTTTATTCTCTAAACTAAATTGTAAGTATAAAAAAATATAAATGAACGCAACATTGTTAATCAACTATACTCCATTATAAAGTAACAATTAAAAAAAAGAATGATTAAAACAAACACAAATCTACCTGGGAGAATTATCCTAGTCTGGGCGTCAGGCAATAAGTTATGTTTCCACCTACCCATTTGGGGGCTGGGGAGAGGGCCGAGGTTGAAATTTTAAGATTGGCCAGGAAGGTTTTTTTGAGAAGAGGTCTTTGGAGAAAAAGCCTGTAGGAAGTGAGGCAGGGGGCTTGGGGAGTTGTGGGAGGAGATGGAAGCAGAGGGAACATCGGCTGTGCAGGCTGGGCCACCTGGGAGCTCCTGGGAGCTCAGGTGAGTGATAGAGTGGAACAGGCAGCCCCTGTAGGGCCAGAACTCACTGCCAAGCATGGGCTTCTATCTGAGGATTTTAAACAGAGAAAGAATGCGATCTAAGGGCTCAACAGAACTCAGGATCCTCCTGTCTGTACAGAGGCAGGAGGGTGAGGTGCAGGTGGGAAAACCAGGGAGGAAGCTGTTACAAAGCAAAGATGATACCTGGGAGAGGCTGGTAAATATAAAGGAAAATTGCTTTCATTTGTTGATTTTGTATACCAATATCTCATGAGCTTTATCATTAGGAATCAACATCCAGATCATAAGCCTTTAGAAACACCCACCCGATCCTACAGCAGGTATGACTTCTAAGCTAAGTGCTCCCTTGTGCAAAATGTAACTTGTTCTTTTATGTAACTAACTTCAGTTTCTTCTTTTTTATTTTACCTTTTTTTAAAAAAGAGAAATTTATTTATTTATTTTTGGCTGCGTTGGGTCTTCATTGCTGCGTACAGGCTTTCTCTAGTTGCGGTGAGCAGGGACTACTCTTCGTTGCAGTGAGTGGGCTTCTCATTGCGGTAGGTGGCTTCTCTTGTTGCGGAGCACGGGTTCTAGGCACGTGGGCTTCAGTGGTTGTGGCACTTGAGCCCAGTAGTTGTGGCTCGGAGGCTCTAGAGTGCAGGCTCGTTAGTTGTGGCACACGGGCTTAGTTGCTCTGCAGCATGTGGGATCGTCCCGGACCAGGGCTCGAACCCGTGTCCCCTGCATTGGCAGGCAGATTTTTAACCTCTGCACCAGCAGGGAAGCCCACTAACTTCAATTCCATGTTAGGGAACCATTAACCCCAGTTAAGTTTAATCCCAGGGTAAATTTAAACAGGTAGCATTTTCTAAGGCAGGTCTGGACTTTCTCATTCCATTTAGGGATTTTGCCTGCTTCTTCTCATGGTGGGTATTTCCTGCTGCACTTTCCTACCCTCGCGCTTGCATTATCGTGGGTGCCCTTGTCTGAAACTGCTGTCCCACGCTAGTATCAGGAAAATTCTGGCTTTCTAGTCGGACTTCGGACACTGGTCCCCTGTATTCTGGGTCCTCAAACCTATCGGAGGATCCTCCCATCAGCTCCCATCTCACTTTGCCCTTGCCCCTGGGTGGAGAGAAACCACTGGTCTAATTCTCTCAATTTTCCTAGAGAGTTTTACTCATCATTGTCTATGGAAGCTTTGCCCAGGCTGGTGAAGAAAGGAAAGGAAGCTTATATGGTTTTTTTTTTTTTAACATCTTTATTATAGTATAATTGCTTTACAATATTGTGTTAGTTTCTGCTGTATAACAAAAGGAATCAGCTATATGTATACTTATATACCCATATGCCCTCCTTCTTCCATCTCCCTCCCACCCTCCCTATCCCACTCTTCTCTGTGGTCATAAAGCATCAAGCTGATCTCCCTGTGCTATGGAGCTGCTTCCCACTAGCCATCTATTTTACCTTTGGTAGTGTATATATGTCCATGCTACTCTCTCACTTCGTCCCAGCTTACCCTTCCCCCTCCCCGTGTCCTCAAGTCCATTCTCTACGTCTGCGTCTTTATTCCTGTCCTGCCCCTAGGTTCATCAGTACCATTTTCGTTTTTTTTTTTTTTAGATTCCACATATATGTGTTAGCATATGGTATTTGTTTTTCTCTTTCTGACTTACTTCACTCTGTATGAAAGACTCTAGGTCCAGCCACCTCACTACAAATAACTCAATTTCGTTTCTTTTTATGGCTGAGTAATATTCCATTGTATATATGTGCCACATCTTCTTTATCCATTCATCTGTTGATGGACATTTAGGTTGCTTCCATGTCCTGGCTATTGTAAATAGAACTGCAATGAACACTGTGGTACATGACTCTTTTTGAATTATGGTTTTCTCAGGGTATATGCCCAGTAGTAGGATTGGTGGGTCGTATGGTAGTTCTATTTTTAGTTTTTTAAGGAACTTCCATACTGTTCTCCATAGTAGCTGTATCAATTTACATTCTCACCAACAGTGCAAGGGGGTTTCCTTTTCTCCACACCCTCTCCAGGATTTATTGTTTGTAGATTTTTTGATGATGGCCATTCTGACTGGTGTGAGGTGATACCTCATTGTAGTTTTGATTTGCATTTCTCTAATGATTAGTGATGTTGAGCATCCTTTCATGTGTTTGTTGGCAATCTGTATATGTCCTTTGGAGAAATGTATTTTTAGGTCTTCTGCCCATTTTTGGATTGGGTTTTTTATTTTATGTCTCTGCCACTCACTTCAAAGCTCCATGTGTGTGGGTATGTGTGTATATGTGTGTATGTGTGTGTGATACCTATAAATCGAATGGCAATGAGCAATATAAGGAATAAACTACTGATGAAAGCAACACCATGGATATATCCATCATCAGTAGGCTAACATCCTATTGGATGGCATTTATATAAAACTTTAAACAACACAAACTAATCTATAGAACAGAGAGCACAGAAAGCAGATCACTGTGCAGGGATGTGGTTAAAGGAGTGATTTTAAAAGGTCATGAGGAAATTTGGGGGGATGAAGGACAAGTTCGTTGTCACAATTGCAGTAGTGATGGTTTCATGGATGTCTACATATGTTAACACATGCAATGGCATGATTGAAATAGGTGCAGTATAACCATGTCAATCATAACTCAATAAAGCTGTTACAAATTGATAACTTTAAAGACAGGATCTTAGGGTAGCTGTATTGTTATAAGTAGTAACACAGGACCCACTGAAGACCTGTCTCTTGATGTCTACTTCTCATTGCTCTAGTCCATCTGTAACGGACTCCATGGGGGGAAAGATCTTTTTTTTTTTCAATCCTACATGAACTTTAATGATTGTGAGATGGGGAGAGAGAGTACATTGTCTTGTGCTTGCAGATCGAGAGGTCTGGGCCATGGGGACAGGGGTGGAGAGAGCAATAGTCTGTCTGAACTTGCGGCCCCCCACCCACCTCCCCAGCATGCGTGGTCCTCATTTTTGCCAAGGCCTCCTTCAGAAGTAATGGCTTTGGTTGCCATCAAAACCCCACTCCAGGGCTTCCCTGGTGGTGCAGTGGTTGAGAGTCTGCCTGCCGATGCAGGGGACACGGGTTCGTGCCCTGGTCTGGGAGGATCCCACATGCCACGGAGTGGCTGGGCCCGTGAGCCATGGCCACTGAGCCTGTGCGTCTGGAGCCTGTGCTCTGCAATGGGAGAGGCCACAACAGTGAGAGGCCCATGTACCGCAAAAAAAAAACAAAAACAAAAGAAACCCCCACTCCACCCAAATATGATCTCCAGCTTCTCAGCTAACTGCACGGACAGCGTCCACTGGGCTGAGGCTCGTTGCCGTGAACGACACCCTCTGTGACAGCTGGTCCATGGAGGCCACAGGGTCTTTGTTCATGGTCATCTTCCTGACAGTGGCGCTGCACGGTGGGCAGGTCTATCTAGCTCTAACCTGTGCATCAGAAAGTGTCACCATGCCGAGTCATAGGCTGTGCTGTAGGTGAAGACGTAGGTGCGCAGGGACTCATCCTGCATCTTTCTGACCAGCCTTAGGGAACAGGCTCACACTTCACTGTTCATCTTCTTTTTGTTGAAGAGACTGGTGGGTCTTCTAGTTGCCCATCTTAATTGCCTCAGAGGCCACAATCATGTATTCCCTTATGGCCGCAGGAGGCTCAGCAGAGCCTTCCACTGGGCCACCCACAGCCGGTGATGGGACTGTGTGTGACATGCATTGGCTGCATTACTCTTGTGAGTAGCCATGCAGGGGACCCCCAGGAGATGACACATGCCTGGTAGACATGTGCCTGCAGCTCTAGGTTGATGTGCAGGTGAAAGGCACTTCCTGGCGCCACTCCACCTTCTCCTCCAAACTCTGTTTTGACAATGAAGACTGAGCATTAACTTGTTCTATCTTTCTTTCCTTGTTTTACAGTCATAATGATGAGGGAGAAATGATTTAAGTGCTAGGGATGAGGGAAAAGATGGTGGGCAAAGGAGATGGGGGGCAGGTCAGTTTATTTTCTACAATAATATTCCACCACTGACTTTTTCTTGCAAGGTTGAGGACCAGCTGCTAAACCTTCTGTAATAAATATATCAATGCCCTGTCACTGTTGGATGCCTCCAGAACTAGACCCTTGAGGATTGCCTTAGCACCACATAACTTCTCCTGGGAGGGGAACTCTCCTAAATATTGCCAACAGGACAGTTTGCATTTGCAACATTGTGGGGATGTAGCTAAGATTATAAAACCCCGAAGCAGAAGCTGCCCTCCTTTCTAAATGCCATTTTGACATTCCTCTACATATACGATACAGAAAATTGAGTGATAAAACTAATCTTAATTGCTTTATTAGTGCAAAATATCTGGTGCAGACTTTTTCTTGAGAACACTGGGGAGAGCTCTAGGTTAGAGAAGAGGAAAGAAAAAATGTTCTAAATATGAACACCACCCTGATACTATTTTCACAGAACTTTGGGGCTTGAGTCACCTCAGTCTAACTCCTGTCCTAAATGTTCACTGAAATATTTTATTAAATTGAGCTTCTAATCACCCAGAAGATATTTTCCTGAATCATGGTCATGGCTGACAGAGGTGGGTGTGAAGGGTAGGAAGTGGGGAAATGTTGAAATTCTGCAAATCTACTAGCTAAGACAAGCATCTAGTTTGGAGAGAATTCTAACAATTTCATTTTCTATTTGTAAAAGTTTCATTGAAGTATAATATACATACAGAAAAGTACACTTATCATAAGTGTAGAGCTTGATACATTTTCAGAAATAAAACACATCCATGTAACCAGCACCTGGATCAAAAAACAGCATTTTCAGTCCTCTAGGGCAACACACACACACACACACACACACACACACACACACACACACCCCACTTCTGGTCACTACCTACCTGGTCCTCCCGTCTGGCTAACCACTCTCCTGACTTCTAATACTATAGATTAGTTTTGCTTGTTTTGGAACATCAAATAAATAGAATTGTACATCTGTTTATTGTTCTGGTTTCTCTTGCTCAATATTATATTTATGAGATTCATCTATGTTGCATATAACGGTAGTTCATTTATTCTCATTGCTTCCCATTTCCATTGTGTGAACACATCACAGTGATTTTCAAACCCTTCTATTTGTCGATGGGCATTTGGTATGTTTCCAGGTTTTAGCACTTATCAAAAAAGCTTCTGGGACTTCCCTGGTGGCACAGTGGTTAAGAATCCACCTGCCAGGGGCTTCCCTGGTGGCGCAGTGGTTGAGAGTCTGCCTGCTAATGCGGGGGACGCGGGTTCGGGCCCTGGTCTGGGAGGGTCCCGCGTGCCGCGGAGCGACTGGGCCCGTGAGCCACGGCTACTGAGCCTGCGCGTCTGGAGCCTGTGCTCCACAACAAGAGGCCGCGATAGTGAGAGGCCCGCGCACCGCGATGAAGAGTGGCCCCTGCTTGCCACAACTAGAGAAAGCCCTCACACAGAAACGAAGACGCAACACAGCAAAAATAAATAAATAAATTAATAAAAACTCCTACCCCCAACATCTTCTTTAAAAAAAAAAAAAAAAAAAGAATCCACCTGCCAATGCAAGGGACACGGGTTCTAGCCCTGGTCCGGGAAGATCCCAAATGCCATGGAGCAACTAAGCCCATGTGCCACAACTACTGAAGCCTGCGTGCCTAGAACCCGTGCTCCACAACAAGAGAAGCCACCGCAGTGAGAAGCCCGTGCACTGTAACAGAGAAGCCCCTGCTCGCCGAAACTAGAGAAAGCCCGTGGGCAGCAACTGAGACCCAATGCAGCCAAAAATAAAAAAATAAATACATTACTTTAAAAAAAAAAGCTTCTATGAAAAGTTTTATACATGAACATAGCCCACTAAATTGTTTACTGGTAATTAGTATATTCACATGCATGATGTGTGTGTTCCAGTTTTTCATCCATTTTCCTTTTTATTGGGTGATCTGTCTTTTTATTTATTTATTTTTATTTATTATTTATTTTTTTGCGGTACGCGGGCCTCTCACTGCTGCGGCCTAACCTGTTGCGGAGTGCAGACTCCGGATGCACAGGCTCAGTGGCCATGGCTCACGGGCCCAGCCGCTCCACGGCATGTGGGATCCTCCCAGACCGGGGCACAAACCCGTGTCCCCTGCATCAGCAGGTGGACTCTCAACCACTGCACCACCAGGGAAGCCCCTGATCTGTCTTTTTAGATTGATGAATAGGAGTTGTTATAGATCCTGAACATGAGTCCTTCATTAGACATATACACTGCAAGTAACTTCTCTTATTCTATGGTTTGACAACTTTCTTTTGAAAATCAGGAGATTCCTAGTCCTCCTCTTATGGTTATAGGCTTTGTGATCTTGGGACATTCACCTATTTTCTCTATCAAAGTTTTCTCATCAGTAAAATGACACTTTGATTTCTTGATTTTTAATTTTCTCTTGAGCCTGTATTACATACATCCTTTTGCAAAAGTAGAGTAAAGTTCTAACTCAAAATTTTGAGGCTGCCCTCAGCTGGCTCAGACTGCAAAGGAGCCACAGGCGGCACCATCGCAGAACATGCCAGCCTGTGCTCTCTCCTCCTCTAAATTTCTAGCCATTTAGGAAGTAACTTTGAGAGTTCTATACTAGAGAAGGAATTTCTGTTAGAGAAAATTGACTTCGTTTCCAAGTTCTGCTCCACTGGAGTCTTGCTTCTTAAACATTTTACCGCGTGGCTTCAGCTATTTCCTGCTCGACTAGAAGAAGCAGATTGCTGCCATCTTGTCGCCCAAATAAGCATCTACAACAGTATTGACACCTGCTTAATAGATTATTTTAAAAAGGGCAAAGAAGATCCTGAGCAAAAAGTGAAATTTGAGTGGTGATTGTGGTAGAATATTTGTGTAGAATTGTGCTTCCTTAATTTCGCTGGTCTCATGTTGACCTTCTGAGAGTATTATTCATGTTTCTTCATGAAGATGCCCAAGGAATCAGTATAGGTTGACAAAAATCATATAGAGGCTGGAGTGAGACAGGACTGACTTTAAATACTAATTCCTGATCAAGTTATATGACTTCTCTGGGCCATACTTTTCCTTTCTGTCAAATAGAGATACCTTCAATTTTTTGGGTGGTTTTGAAGATTATGGACCCGTACTGACCAACAGAACAGCCAGTAGCACCCGTGGCTCATCCACACTGAGATGTGCTATAAGCTGAACTGATGTATTGGATTATAAAGACTTGGTACAATTGATTTCATGGGGATTTCATGTGGAGAAGATACTATTTTGTACATCTTGGGTTAAATAAAATACACTACTAAATTTCATCTCACCTGTTTCTTTTTACTTTTTATAATATGGCTATTAGAAATGCTGGAGAGGGTGTGGAGAAAAGGGAACCCTCTTGCACTGTTGGTGGGAATGTAAATTGATACAGCCACTGTGGAGAACAGTATGGAGGTTCCTTAAAAAACTAAAAATAGAACTACCATATGACCCAGCAATCCCACTACTGGGTATATACACTGAGAAAACCATAATTCAAAGAGTCATGTACCACAATGTTTATTGCAACTCTATTTACAATAGCCAGGACATGGAAGCAGCCTAAGTGACCATCGACAGATGAATGGATAAAGAAGATGTGGAACATATATACAATGGAATATTACTCAGTGTAAAAAGAAATGAAACTGAGTTATTTGTAGTAAGGTGGATGGACCTAGAGTCTGCCATACAGAGTGAAGTAAGTCAGAAAGAGAAAAACAAATACCGTATGCTAACACATACATATGGAGTCTAAAAAAAAAAATGGTTCTGAAGAAACTAGGGGCAGGACAGGAGTAAAGATGCAGATGTAGAGAATGGACTTGAGGACTCGGGTAGGGGGAAGGGTAAGCTGGGACGAAGTGAGACATATATACACTACCAAATGTAAAATAGATAGCTAGTGGGAAGAAGCTGCATAGCACAGGGAGATCAGCTCGGTGCTTTGTGACCACCTAGAGGGGTGGGATAGGGAGGGTGGGAGGGAGGGAGATGCAAGAGGGAAGAGATATGGGAACATACGTATATGTATAACTGATTCACTTTGTTGTAAAGCAGAAACTAACACACCATTGTAAAGCAATTATACTCCAGTAAAGATGTTGAAAAATATGGCTATTAGGAAAAATTTAAATTATATATGTGGCTCATAATATATTCTATTGGACAGCATTCTTGTAGGTTATGGCTTATAATAACCATATCCATGGCTGTGAATTCACCACTCTCCCACTTCGAGTGGCAGGTTCTGCTTGTTCTATTTTGCTAGGGAACCAGAGGAGACAGAGGAAAGGGAGGCAGGCTTCATGCCCTCATCTCCCATGAAAAGATTCCAAGTCACCCACCCTCTCTTCAGGGACACTTAAGGGAATCAAGGGAAGACCATCGACATTATCCCTTCTACTCCTATAGCTGGAAGTTCCCTAGAAAATCCCAAACAGACAGCTTTTAAATCTCTACTTGTTGGGTTACTCTTATATTTGGATTCAAAATAGAATTCATTTTCTCTCCATAACCGAGATGATTTGGAAAACAGATATTCTCCTCCAGACAGACCCAGATATTTTTTATAACATGGCATAAACACAAAGCTCTGATATTTGTTGGAAATATGCCCCAAAAGCTTCCAAAGGGGGGAAAAGTGTGTGGAAATGGCATGAATTAGAACAGGCTCTAATCCTCTGAATGTACAGTCTGTCCTCAGCCTGGCTGTTTTGCAAAAAGCATCTAAAATTTATGCTCTTACATTTGTCAGTTTAAAACTGTGAGCTGTGTGTTAGGCCAGCACAGTAAAATACTGAAGACATCACTGTGGATGGGAGAGTGGGAGTGGGGCTGTAATACATCAAGATCAAGGCAGACGTTATAAATTCTGCAGAGATTTTTATCCAGTCTCATTTTTGAATTTCAAGAAGCTTTGCATATCTTACTTTTTCCCCCTTAGATATTTACTAAGCATAACAAATTATATTGTTTTTCTGTCACTTTGGGAGACAGGCTGTCGATGACCAAGCTGTAAATAATGTAATATCCTTAATAAATAAGTGTGGACAAATCACTTTGCAAAACGAGGTTAGAAAAAGAGGTGATAGGTGGTCAATGTCTCATGACAAACTGATAAGGAGGCTTGGGGACTGAAGCCTCTGTGTTCTTCCAGAGCAGTATTATCACAACTGTCTTTATTCTGAAGCGCTGTGCATTTAACAATTTCGGCATCACAACCTGCAATTAATTTTAAAGACAAAACACAGCATTACGTATTGGAAAGGAAATACTTCTGAGCCTCTTTTAAACAAGTACTGACATCATTCACTTACAGAACATCTCAACAGAATGTTTAAACAGGAACCCAAATTAAGGCACATTTTAATTTTATTTTTTCAAGAGATGACATGCCAAGCAGCCTTTGCTTTTTGCTTTTCTTTTCCACAAGCCAAAAATTGAGATGTCTTTAGAATCTGCCTGGGAAGCATGGTCAGTCCTTGTATCCCTTAGCAATAAACTTGAAATGAACTTGATTAAATCACAATGATGATGTTATCACTTTTAAATATGTCAAAAGACCCTTGTGATTTGGTTTACGATCATTTTGGAGTATGAGTAAGTTGGTTCTATTGAAGAGTGGGGAGAAGCTACTTGGGGGAAAATGCTTTGCTTCAAAGACTTATATAAGCCTGTCTAATTGGCATATATGAAGCTCAAACAGGCTTGCCTGACACGATATTATTTTAAGATGGAGCTTTTATAATAGATGTAATGCTTGTTGCATTGTGCTTCTATTTCAAAACCTATACATGGAGATAAACCCTGTGTTCCTCTTAGAACCAAGGGCTGAATGCCAGCTAACATGTTGGATGAGAGAAGATCATTTAAGGAACTCATCAATTGGATTTCTGTTTAGCTATCAGTTATCTGGACCATCTTATGCTTTTCCCTGCTCCTTGGCATTAATTACATCTATGACTAAAGATCTGAAGCATATCTAAGGAGCCTCTGTCAGGCACTCTGCTATATGCCAGGAATGTCACGGGGGCTCTGCCCTCAGAGGACTGACATCTAGCGAGGGAACGAGCATCTTACTCAAGCGGTTATGTTATAAACCTCATTCCCAGCTGTGAAGGGCAAGACCTCAATGTGATTAATTCTTCCTGAGTTCCTACTATGTGAAAGGCACTATGAAAACGTATGAATTCCAAACACATTGTTATAAAACTCCAGGGCTACAATGCCAGCATTCACAGTCTGTTCCTTTCTCAGCGGAACATCAGCCTCTTACTTAATAACTGACTGTGTTCTTATCTCAGCTGACATGGGCTGCCAGCAACCAGAAGTTGCTGATGATGGCAGTAAACATCGTTTTGAGCCGGAAGTCTGTTGGTTCACAGCCTGCTAAGGGAGAAGGAGTCCATGCTGGAGCATAGGCTGCCCCTGGCCCCAGGTGAGAGAGGTTGAGTTGAAGCATCTGTATGAAAATAGAGACAGAATGAAGAGAAAAACCTCACAGTTGTGGGAAATATCACATACGCTTTTGACTCTGTCTTCTCCGCCTGTTTACTTTTTTATCTTTCCATCTTCTAGAAACGAGCGTTCTTCCTCTTAACAGAATACATGGGAGAGATGACAGAGGAAGAGCCTGTCTTTACAAGTCACACCAAAGAACAGTGACTCCTTTTAAAACCCATTCCATCTTGGAAAACATGCACTGTTATGAAACTCTGTGACCTTTTTCCACCAAAGTTTACCAAGACGCGGGTGGGGCTAGGGAGCTAAGGGGCTGACTGTGAAAAGTCCTCAGATCACTATGTGCACAGGCATCCTTTTAACCACTTGACACCAAGGACACTACTTCTCTGCTCTATAATGTGGGTGGATCTGATAAATATTTTGGCATACTGCTGGTGAAGGCAAAACCGTGCAATTCATTTGGAAAGCTTTTTAGCAGTATCTCTACCAAAGACAGGACAAATATATATACCCTTTTACCCAGCAACTCTCCTTCTGGGTATATAGCCAACACTAATGAATGCATACCTTTACCAAAAGATGTGTGCATGAATGTTCAGAGCAGCACACCCAGTGGCCATCAGGAGTAAATGGATCATGGGCTTCCCTGGTGGCGCAGTGGTTGAGAGTCCGCCTGCCGTTGCAGGGGACGCGGGTCCGTGCCCCGGTCCGGGAAGATCCCACATGCCGCGGAGCGGCTGGACCCGTGAGCCATGGCCGCTGAACCTGCGTGTCTGGAGCCTGTGCGTCTGGAGCCTGTGCGTCTGGAGCCTGTGCTCCGCAACGGGAGAGGCCACAACAGTGAGAGGCCCGTGTACTGCAAAAAAAAAAAAAAAAGAGTAAATGGATTATAAGTTTGTTTTCTACATCTATGACGCTATTTCTTTTTGGTAAATAGGTTCATTTGTACCATTTTTTTAAAAGAAACTAACACAACATTGCAAATCAACTATACTCCAATAAAAATTAATTTAAAAAAAGAGTAAATGGATCACTTTGTTGTATACTTGACACTAACACAACATTGCAAGTCAACTATACTTCAATTAAAACAAAAGAGTAAATGGATAGATTGTAGTTTTACAATGGAATGTTCTGTGCTAATGAGAATGAAAGAACTTCAGCTCCATGCAACGACATGGATGAATCTCAAAATCAAAATGTTAAGTAAAGGAAGCCAGGCACATATGAGGACAGACTGTATATGAACTTCAAAAAACCAACAAAGACCTGTTGTTAGATGTCAGAGTAATGGTTATCTTTGGAGTGGTATTAGCTGGAAGGGGACCCAAGGAGCTCTGGAGGACTGCAATGTTCTTGAAATGGGGCCTGGTTACCTGAGTATGTTCACTTTGTGAAAATTCATCAAGTTTTTTTTTTTCATCAAATTTTACACTTATGATTAATGTTCTTTTCTGTATGTATGCTACAACTTCAACAAATTATTAAAAATGCTAATTAGCTCATAGGGCACATGAGATGCCCTATAATCAAGAGCAGTCAGTTTAAGTAAATTTATTATCTTTTGTTATCAATCAACACTTTATTGACCATCAACATTTTCTGGCACTGTTAAGCTTTAGAAGGACATTTTTTTTTTTTAAAAAGCACAACACATGGGCTCCAACTGACTGTAAAATCTAATTGGGGAGACAAACAACATGAACCTATTAGAAAATTCCATAGGTTAATATAAAGTTGAAGCACCAAAATGTATGCTTAGAAAAAAAATTCAGTCACAATTCAGATAGACAGAAATAGGTCCTGGCTCTTTCTTTTCTTTGTTTGTCTTTATTTTTAATTTTAATTTTTTTTAAAGTATATTGATTTACAATGTTTCAGGTATACAGCAAAGTGATATACATATATATGTATATATATATATACATATATTATTTTTCAGAATCTTTTCCATTATAGGTTATTACAAGATATTGAGTATAGTTTATAAAACAGAAATAGATTCACAGACCATAGAAAACAAATTTAAGGCCCTGGCACATGGTTAACCCCTGCTGCCACTTCCATCCCGGTTTCAATGGCACTTTTTGGGACGCCTTCTCTGTCTTGTCTCTGTCCTATACTCCCATAATGTCCCAAAAGGATGCTGGGTAGCTCACATCATCACAAATTAAATTAACTATGTATTCTATTGCTTATTTTACACTTCTCCATGTAGCAGGGACAGTTCGGTTAACACTGATGTCCCTGGGCCTACCTCAGACTCAGAAAATTTGCTTGAATAAGAGGGGAAAAAAAAAGATTTTAACATGAACTGCCCTTGTGAATAAAGAATTTACCAAGGGGCCTCATCTAAGCTAGATTTTGAATGATGTATAGGAATTAAATTAATATGCAGAGTAGGGAAAATGGATATTAACCGAGCAACAGAGAATGTCTCAAACTTTTTCCATGTGCGTCTCATTTAATTATCACAAAAACCCTATGACACTAGTCATCTGATCCTTGGTTATTTATCTCTGTCAAGTATTTAAGAAATGTTAAGTAGCTTGCTCCACTTGGTGAAATTTTTTTGTTTTGTTTTGTTTTGTTTTGGTTTGGTTTTTTGCGGTACGCGGTCCTCTCACTGTTGTGGCCTCTCTCGTTGCGGAGCACAGGCTCCGGATGCGCAGGCTCAGCGGCCATGGCTCACGGACCCAGCCACTCTGTGGCATGTGGGATCCTCCCAGACCGGGGCATGAACCCGCGTCCCCTGCATCGGCAGGCAGACCCCCAACCACTGCGCCACCAGGGAAGCCCCAACTTAGTGAAATTTGAAACTTTAAATGGTTCAGTGTCTAACTGGCTCATTGTAGGAAAAAAAGAAATCAGGTTTAGCACATATAGATGAGTTCAGCTGGGTCAATAGAACCCCCCATACTATTGTATGCATTATTTAGGGCCTGAGAGATCTTTTGGGCAGAAACTATTTTGTTCCATTAAACAAACAGTAGGATTTTTTTGGTTTTGTTTTTAAAGAAGGCCAAATGATTTCTCTACAGGCTTAATCCATTTGACCATATAAATCCCAGCCAATTGTTAAGGTGTAAAATAGTCTTGTCCATTTCTGTAAAAGAGAGACTTGGGTATAAAATCAATATAAGCAATCAAAATGCATTTCTCAAATAAAGTCTAGGAGGACTTGCAGTGAGGAGGGGGTTGGAGGATGAGGCCAGAATAAAAACAGACCCTGATCTGGAAGGTAACCGTTTTCTCTGTATCCAGCCCTATTAGTAGAGCAATCTCTGCTCTACTGCCCCTCCCCCACCTATGTGCTGCATGTATGTTTCCAAGTGCCTGCGTGTTTATGTGAACATATGATGCAGCTAATGCCCACCAGCTCTCTAGTGTCTAGGAGATCAATAGATCTACAGTGAAGTCTCTCATTTCAGCTAAAAACCATAAAATGATGAAGGTAGGGGGAAAGTACACAAAATTATAAAAGCCCTAGAATTTATTTCATTTAGTTCCCTTATCTACAGATGACAAGTTTGAGGCTTAAAAATGTTGTTTCAGTTAGTTTTTGCTGTGTAACAAACTATTCAAAAACTGAGTAGATTTGAATAGGAAGTTTTTTTTTTTTTTTTTTTTTATCCTCCTGAGTCTACAAGTCAAGCTGGGAGATTTTCCTACTCTCAGTCAGACTGGGTCTAGATTCATTCATGCCTGTGAGTTAACAGGGATTAACTGCCCTAGGATGGCCTTATTCACAAGACTGGCTGTGAGCTGGGGTGATCCTCCAGCAGGCTAGACTGGGCTGGATCACATACAAGTGATAGGGGGCCAGGAGAATGAGTGGAAGTGTGTGAGGCCCCTTGAGGCTATAGCTTCTATTGCATTCTGTTGGCCAGAGCAAGCCACAAGGCCAGATCAGGTTCCTGATGGAAAGAGCAGAAAGGCTCAAGATGTGAATACAGGGAGAAGTGGGAATTTAGGGACAATTTTTCAATCCATCTATCAGAGCAGTGAAATGGAGGGACTGGTCAAACATCATGTGGGCGGTTAGAGGCAAAGGCAAGACCAGCTAAGTGTCCTGAGCTGCAGCCATGCTTCTTCCACATACTGAGTGTTTTGTGACCTGCAGGTCACCTCTTTTCTAGCTCCTGTTTCCTTCCTGGTTCAGACTCCCATTACTCACCAATAACTCTCCCTGCCCCTATTCCTCTTCCACTACTCAAGTCCCTTCCTAAGTGTAAATTCTGATACCCCGATCCTCTTGCTCAGAAGATGTCAACAGTGGTTGTTCACTGTATCCAGAGATTCAAGATTTCCCAGATTGGCATGAAGTCCTCCATGGTGTGACCTCAGCTACACTCCTTCCCACCCTCACTCTCTCCCTGTAATGTTCTACCACGTGGGCATGCATGTGTTCCCTGACCGTGACTCTCACTTTCTTAGCCTCAGCTGTTGTTATTCGAGTGGTGAATGTTCTTTATTGTTGTTTCCACCATTCAAAATCCTTCTTGTGTTCTTCAGGAAACATTTAACCATTTTTCCTCATATAGGAAGCTGTTTTTTGCCCCATCAACACTTATTATTAAAACTTTCTAACATATAGAAAAGTTGAAAGAATTGTATAGTGAATCCTCTTATATCACACCTAGTGTCTACCATTAAAACTTTACTGTATTTGATTTATCATATATCTAGCATCCATCCATCCATCCTCTCTCCATCCATCAATGCATCTTATTTTTTAAGCATTTTAAAGAGAATTGCAGACATTAGCACCTTTCTCCTTCAATACTGCAGAGGCATGTCATTAACCAGAGTTCCATATTTATTCATAGTTTTTTTAGGTAAAATTTGCATACAATGGAATGCACACATATATAGTATACCTTGTGATGAGTTTAACAAATGCATATACCTGTGTAACCCAAACCCCTTCCAAGATAGAAAACAGAAAGTGCCTTCGTGCCTTTAAACAGTCACTTCTGCACCGCAGAGGACACCACTGTTCTCATTTTTTTTTCACTATAGATTAGTTTTGCCTGTTCCAGAACACCGTATTAATGGAATTATATAATAGAAAACACTTTTAAGTCAGTCTTCTTTTGCTCAGAAAAATGTTTTGTCTAATGACCTTGAATAGGAGTAACATGAGTTCTTGTCTTGTTCCTCCTACTGAATGGCTGACTCTCTAAGGCTGAGGCTGTGCCATGCACATCTCTGAATGCACTGCAGCATGGAGCACCCTGACTTACTCATAATAGGGATTCAATTTGCATTTGATGAAGTGGAAGACAGAGTTCCTAAGAGAATCTGAAATATTAGAAGAAAACATACTTTATGTGTTGTGCTATGTTGGGCTGAAATTAAAGGCAGAGTAAACATTTCTAAATTTCTACATTTGGTGAGAGGTATGTAACAAGTACCTGCTTTTCACAGTTGCCTTTTCTTTTTTTGCAGAGCAGGGAGCTGGGTAAGCTCCTATACACATCCTCAGAGTGGCTACACTTTTGTGGCAAAGAACAGCCAACTCCTGACATCCTTCAGAATCCCCAATAACAAGGTGAGTAGAGAACGTTCACGGTCAGGCTCAGGATCTTAAATAGAAATCTTGAATGAAAACTTTGAGTGTGGGAGTTCAGGATTGACATGTCCACACTGCTATATTTAAGATAGATAACCAACAAGGACCTACTGTATAGCACAGAGAATACTGCTCAGTATTCTATAATAACCTAAATGGGTAAAGAATTTGAAAGAGAATAGATACATGTATATGCATAACTGAATCCCTTTGCTGTACACTTGAAACTAACACACTATTGTCAATCAACTGTACTCCAATATAAAATAAAAATAAAAGAAAAAGACTGTGAGTACAGGTGGAAAAAAAAGAGGACTTAATAAATGCTCAACCACTAAAAATCTGATCTATGTTTCTTACAATTCCTGTGGAAATATCATGATAACAGTAATTCTGTTAGACTTATTTGGGAGGATTAACTTTGTTCATTGCAATGCGCTGGGAGGTTTGAAGGATATAAAAACATGGTAGATGGTTCTCACCTTCATCTCCCAGGAGCTTAGGGTCTTGTGGGGTGTAAAGGTCATCAGGGAATGCACAACCCCACTGTGGGCTCAGCCTGGTGACCTACAAGAACTGATCTACCTTCCAAAAGGTGTCAATTCAAGTATGTTAGTTCTTTCTCGTGTAACGGATGATTATTTGACATTATTAAGGAAAAAGTTAACTATTATTTTTTCCAAAAAGAGTCATATATTTTTTGACCATAAAATTACTACTGCAGCAGCTGCCTCTATTTCCCTTGTAGAATTCGGGGGCTAGAATTAAACATTAGCCTCATAATTTGATAATCACAAAGCACATTGGGAGTCAGCAAACCAAGCGCGATCAACTTTCATCTTTGGTACTTAAAAGAGCTCTGTATTTCTGTTTGAATAGTTAAACTGACTAATTTTTTTCCCCAAAAGAATCGACCTTTCTCACCTCCTTTTCACTTTGCTTCAGGCCTTCTTCTAAGTTATTATTTATCAACAGTGTGGTTTTCTTTTTGTAGCTGTTTGCACTTACACGGTGAGCAACTTTCCCAAAGAAAGCCCACACTGTAGCTACTGTTAGTATTCATTCTGGAGGTTGGCCTGTATATTATGTTCTTTGGAAGTACGGAAAATCATCCACTGTGTTCCAAGAAAATCATTCACAAGGGCCTCCACAGAGCAATCTCACAGGGAAGCACGCTTTTTCTCTCTGGGCTCTAATGTTGTTTTATGAATTCTTCATGTTTGGGCATTCATATTCATTAGGAGCTACAGTGATGTGCCACCCTGGTTAATTTCTCCATGCAGAAAGCCAACAGAGATTTCTATGACATTGCTTGTGGTGGGCAGTGAGAAATCCCTAGCTCAACTCAGTACTTTTCCCCACTGGGTAAACGATTCCTCAGAATAGTTAATAGGGCATTGAAATTCTGCACAGACAGAAATGTTAATGTCTCTGCCAAATACCTACGATTATCAGCTCATTCTTTAGCAGGTGGAATCTGACATAAATCCTCCGAATGTATTAAAGTCAGCTGTGGTAGCTGGCAGAGAGGCTTGTTATGCTGACCTTGGGCAAACCCTTACCTGACAGCAATTCAATCGACAGATGGGTGCCAAGGCACTCTATTTGTATAAAGAAGAGAAGAAAGAGGCTGTTTAAGTTAAGCGTCTGCCGTCATACACTGTAAAAGCGAGATTCGGGCTCCTGTGTATTAGCCATATTCCAATGAGACCCGGAGAGAGTGGGACCCCAACTAGAGGGACATTAAGCCAAGATCAGAGACTGAGGGACATCTAACTTCTCATTATCGCCCACTTCGCTGTGGGGACTAAAAGTGCCTAATGACTTTGTGTTCCCCCCAACAGAGTTTTATTGCTGCAAACTGCGATACTTTGGTACTATGTGGACAGAAGATCTTGCCTCTGACGTTTTTCACAGAATCTGGATGTAGGAATACATTGAAAAAAAATCAATAGAGGTTTTCCAATGAGGATTAACTGGTAGAATTGAAATCCCCTGTATAAAATTGAAATTCCCTGCATGAAGGGAAAAGGGATCATTTATAAAGTAGCTAAAGACCTATTTCTCTTTCAAAAACCAGTTAAAATTTGTCAAAGCCCAACTTCGTAATAATGTTGAAATAAAAATGTTTTGGAAATATTGGGTTGAATATAATTAAAATTAATTTTACCTGTTTCTCTTTGCTTTTTTAACGTGATTACTAGGAAAGTTACAATTACACACGTGGCCCACATTGGACATCCTTCCAATGGCTTCTTAGCCTATTCAGATTGAAAGGGCACTCCCTCCCCATGGCTTACAAGGCTCTATGTGACCAGCACCTTGACTGTCTCTTCAACCACCTCTCCTAGCATCCTTCACATGTGCACTCCTCTCTAGCCACACTAGCTTTGCTATTTCTGAATACTCAAAGCTTACCTCTCCCTCAGGGCCTTTGCACATGCTGTTCTCTCCACCTGGAATGCACTTCTCTGGATTTTCTCATTTGTTACTCCCTTCCTCATTTAAGTGAACGATTGCCACTCTTCTGAGAAGACTTTCTTGTTCACTCTACCTAAAATAAACTCTCATCTTCCTGATGCTCAATATCTCCTTATCCTGATTATTTTTCTTCATAAAATCTATTACCAGCAAATATATATTTTAGTAAGAATCATGTATTTATTAATTATTCTTTAACTGAAATATAATTGACATATAACATTATATTAGTTTCATGTGTAACAGCAGATCTTTTAATACATATTTATTTTATATTATTTGTTGTTTTAATTATTTAATATTTTGTTTATCTGTTTATTTAAAATATCTTCTTCTAGAGGGTACATACCATTAGAGAAGAGACACTGGTGTGCTGTATCCAGCTTGTACTTGGTCATCAGAGCCAACTGTTAAATTTTCAGGAATTTTCAGAGCTGGTTTTGAAACACAGCCATTATTAAAATTAAAGTATATGAACTTATAATTAAATGAATTACATTGAAAACAAAGGTAACAAATGCTTAGTCCTTATCATTTTCTATTTACTATTTTACATTTTATTCTTATCCATGCTCTAGGTGTTATTTATATTTATTGTATCTTTAGGGTGAAAATACTACTACCCATCTTTTGCCAACTTGTGTTGGTAGTTTGAAATTGGCCATAGTCTACGTCTTTACACCATGAAAACTGATAAATGTTGCAAATCAGGGCTTCCTTTTGCAGGGGTTGGAGGAAGTCCTTAAACACCACCAGAACTCCATTGGGAAGAACTTTGTATTTTTGCTGCTATTCTCCCAGTGTCTGCAGAAGCAGGATCTAACACATATGTATTTCTGAAGAAATATTAATTTAATGGATGGGACATCATGAAAAGGGCAGAATGCTGTAGGCTGAAGTTATTTAAGAAGATTTGAAGAAGGTGAAATATTTCTTAAAAGATTTGGAAGATTTAGAAATCAGAGAGGAGTGGGATGTGTGTGTGTGTGTGTGTGTGTGTGTGCAGATTTTTGGTCAAAACAACCACATGAATAAAGGAATGAAAAATGAGACATTTAAAATGAATTTGGGGGCTCCCCTGGTGGCTCAGAGGTTAAGAATCCACCTGCCAATGTAGGGGACACGGGTTTGAGCCCTGGTCCAGGAAGATTCCACCTGCCGCAGAGCAACTAAGCCCGTGAGCCACAACTACTGAGCCTGCGCTCTAGAGCCTGTGAGCCTCAACTACTGAGCCCGCATGACACAACTACTTAAGCCTGTGTGCCAAAACTACTGAGCCCCATGTACCTAGAGCCCGTGTGCCACAAGATAAGCCACTACAATAAGAAGCCCACACACCGCAATGAAGAGTACCCACTGCTCACCGCAACTACAGAAAGCCCGCATGCATCAATGAAGACCCAACACAGCCAAAACTAACTAAATAAAATAAATAAATAAAATGAATTCGGCCCTGCAAATGGAACCATTTGTAGTTCAGAAAGGTAGAGAGGGATGAGATTGATTTCTGCAGGCTGATGTTGGGATTTCAGCACAGCTCTGGGTTTCTGAACAGATTAATGCATAAGGACCCACATATGTCTTACTGGCGCCATGATCCTTGAATTGACCAGAGGCGGCTTAGCAGCCTTTTCTCCTCCCCATCCTCTGAGACCATCTGAGTATCTACATGCCTTCTGCAGGTCAGTACAGCCCACAATTATGCCCCGCTACGTGAGCACTCAGGCCCAGGGCTTTGCCATACCTTGTAGGTTACTTCTTTTTAACTCATCAGTATGTACTCCACCCACCTGCCGATTTGTGCAGAAATTTTAGATGCTGTGAAATATTATTCTTCCAGACTTGGAGGAATGGAAGCCCAGGCAACTCTGTGTTGTACTCAAAAGCCCACATCCCTCCCACACCATCTTTCAGGCACTGTAGTTCGACACAGCGTGGAAGGACAACCCCAGCCTTTCTTTTCTAGGCTTTGGTCCACTGAGTCACACAGAGCACAGAGCCCATCCAGAATTAGTCAAAGCCCCACCACAGAGAAAAAAACAGCTGCTAAGACTCAGGGTGAGATTTCCAGAAAACCAAAATCAAGCTAACTTAAGAGAAAGAGAATGTCATAGAAAAGAGCTAGCTTTAGGCACAGCTTGATCTGTGCCTTAAATGATACCAGCAGGACCAATTTTCACTCTCTTCATGCCTCTTAACTTCTCTTAAATAACAAAGCTCCATGTTGGCTTTATTTGCAGCCAGTTGCTTCCCTAAATTGACTATGGCACTTCCAGACCTTACATTTTCTGGGCTTCAAATTCCATGGAAAAGGAGGAGAATTTCTTTCCTAAAAGTCTCAGGGAGGGAAAAATGATAATAATAAACAATACTTGAATGGGTTTTTAATTTACTACTTAACATGTTAGTGCTTTACATATGGTAACTCCTTTCATCTTTACATCTTCAGTGTGAGACGTGTATTTAGATTATTCCTATTTTGGAAATAAAGAAGCTGAGGTCAAGACCTGTTAAATAATGCATCAAGGCCAAAGAGTAATTAACTGGTTGGGTATTTGAACCCCGGTAACTGCTCCCCGAGCTGTCTGTCTTGAGTGTGTGTGTGTGTGTGGGTGGGGGCTGGCCTTACTATACCACGTGATCTCCCAGAGGCCCTTTACATGGATCTCACTGGCTCTGACTGAGCCACGTGCACCAATCCCTGAGCCAATCTCCATGGCTATTGGTTGCTCAGTCCCCAGTCGTGTGTGGTATCCTGAAGTTGCAGGGTGGTGCCCTGTCCACCTGACATGGACTAAAAATCGGGGATAAGTGTGTCTCCGCAGGGCTATGACTTGAGTACGGTGAAAGCTGCAGTGTTGACTACAGAGGAATCTCAAGCCACACAGGGCTCTAGTCTCCCTTGGTGGTTTTCACTGGGGCAGAATACCTCCCACCCACATACACAGCACACAGCGGGGTTTCCTGAAGCTCCGGGTGGTGGTGATGGACCAGTCTGTCATAGAAGAGGTTGAATCCTCCGTGACCCTGGGGTGGGGGGCACTCCCTGCCCCACGGTGAATGGAACCTTGATATCAGTGTAGGTCATGATTGGGTCTGCCTGCCAGGCTTCCCTACAGGGCTTTCTTGTTCCAAGCCACGGTTCAGGCATTCGAGAACTCCTTGAACATAGCCACTTGTGCTGGGCTTTTGAGGGATGCATAGCAATAAACTAGAAGTGGAAATTGCCACATTGAGAAATGAGGGTGTCACGTTTTCATCAAATATGGCTCCCGTGGTAAGGGTAGAAGACAGACACGGCCTCTCTGGCTGTCCAGACCTTTCCACCTTGTCAGCTTAATGAATTTGAGCACCAAAGCCTGCTGACAACTGTCCGTGCTTGGAGTGAGACAGTGATGTAATCCTGATTAAAATTGTTAATAAGGAATTAATGAGAGGTTATCTCCTTGTCTTCAATCATTTCCTAGTGAGAAGAAGATTCTCGAACAGAACTCATTAGGGCTGTTCCTTTGCAGCTACTGAAATTACCCTGTTTTGAAATTACTCAGGGTTTTCAAGAAACAAACTCATTTCAAGTCATTGTTTCCAAATGTTATAAGATCATAGTGTGAAAAAATTGTTTTATTCTTTTTTATAAGCCAAAGATCTAGTCCAATCAGGCGGGTTTGAACACTTATTCTGTTGTCTAAATTCCACTCACACTTTATTTTAGTTTATTTTCTGATGGAATTTTTTGCAGGCACATGAAGGAGGGCAGAGGCTATTTGGGTCTCCATCAAAGATAGTAGATGAAGACAAATTTATTCTAATGGGGTATGGGAGAAGAATTCAGTTCAATCCAGTTAAACAAATATTCACTGTGTACCTTCTGTATTGTGATAAGTGGAGTGTTTAAGACACAACAACAAAAGAGCACTGTTGGTAGAGTCTAGTTGTTAGGAGCACAGACTCTGGGATCCCACTGGAAGCTTCAAATCTCAGCCCCAATATTTGCCATCTTTGTAACCCTGGGAAACTAAAGTCTCCAGTTTTCACCTTTTTAATATGCAAAATGGGCATAAATGTAATACTTTCCTTACAGGGTTAATATAAGGAGTAAAAGAAAAAATCTATAAAAAAATATTTAGAAGTGTGTTTGGTGCATATAAGGGTCCAATGGGCATCTCATCAAGGAGTTCAAATTAGTGCAAAACTTCAAGTAAGAGAACTTTCTGCTTGGAAGTTTGACAAAGTACATGGACCACTATCTGGTCAGGTTCTGTCAGCAAAACACATTTTATTTCAAGTGATCTTAATGGCTTTCAGGGAAGCTGTTTTCATCAGAGCACCTGGGGAAAAAACAGAAATTGCATCCAGGAAATTTGGGAATCACGTGACCATGGTTGCATTTTAATTCAAGATAGTTTATTGACTATATCTTACTGTAGTAATTGCTACATATATGGAAGAACATGTGACATCCCTTTCTGACTCCACACACAGATGTAAATTCCAGATGCATTTAAGACATAAATAAAAACATGATTATCTTGGAACAAATTATAGAAGAATATTTTCATAACTTTGGGACGATGGAGCATTCTTAAACAAGGCAGGAATCTCAGAAATCATCATAAAATAGAGATATTTGATTATATAAATACTTTAAAAAGTGTATGGTAAATATAACACTAATAAAATGAAAATCGAACTATATAGATTGTTAACATAATTACAACAGAAATTCCAAGAAAAGAGTATGGTCTCTACTGTTCAAAGAACTCTTTCAGTTGATAAAATTAAAACCAAAGACAAATCATTCCAATAAATAGGAATAGACAATTCAGAGAAGATCTGGAAAAAGTCAGCAAATTTAGAAAAAGATACTCAAAACACATGCAGGAAAAGTGCAATTAAAAACTGAAGTACCATTTTTTCAGTCATCACATTATCAACCTAATGTGGTGAAATATTTTTGTGGGGAGGTGGGAGGCAAGAGAGGAGACACATACATCTCTGGTGGGAGAGTAAATTGCTACCACATTTAGGGAAATCATCTAGAAACACTGCTGAAAAAAAATATTGACACCTTTGCCCAAGAAATCCCACTTCAGGGACTCTTGCCTACAGAAATAAAAGCACAGGAAGATAATGATATTATGTAGCAAAGTGTTTACTGCAGCTTTGCAGAGGAAGAAAATGGAAAGTAAGCTGAAAAAATGCATCAACAATGTAAATATTGTATATACATTCTGTTGCCCATTATTCAACTTTTTAAAGAAAATGAGTTAGGGATGTTTATTTTTCCATCTCCCAAATAAGTTTTTCCAACTCTCTCTTGCTTTTATTGCTGGCAGTTCTCAGCCTCAAAAGGAAGGCTTTACTGTAGCATTGTTTACATTTTCTTCCACATCAGTAATAAGAGAACTGTACCCTGGATGGAAATTCACCTGTTAGATTCATATTCTGTGTGGCATGAAATTGCTACCTGGGACATTGTTGAGGAAGCAAGAGGGGTGGAATCTCAGGGAAAGCATATCAGCACTATCACAGAGAAGAACACAGGTAGCATATAAATAATTCATTTAGCCTGGTTGCTTCATAATGATTTTTAAGGCGTGGCTCTTTCTACTGGTCAAGGGGTTGGCTCTTTACAAGACAATGGAAGATTTAGCCACGCAACCTGTTATTCTCTGTTCATGACATCAAGGTTAATCTCTGTCCCCTGGGACCTGCCAACTGAGGTCATGACTACCTTCTGCATCATTAAAGTCAATTAGTCATTTTTCTAACAGCTACATCCAGGTGCCCTTTGATGACTTCTAATATCTGAAATAATTCCTTCATGCTGTCATTTCTACAACAGGTATTTATTAAACACCTGATATGTATCATGCACTATTCTGGATATTGGGGATAGAGTAATGAATCAAGTAGACCAAGTCTATGCTTTT
This sequence comes from Mesoplodon mirus, assembly GCF_964341445.2. NCBI lineage: Eukaryota > Metazoa > Chordata > Mammalia > Artiodactyla > Ziphiidae > Mesoplodon > Mesoplodon mirus. The sequence continues at coordinate 77,765,720 of NC_138991.1, read as the reverse complement.
ACAAAGTTTGTATTCTAACTGGGGGAGGAGTTGGGGAACAGACAATAGAAAAATAAATGAATGATATATAGAAGGTGATAATAAGTATACGAAGAAAAATAAAACAGGTAAGGAGATGGAGAGTAAATACACATCGTGTGCATGTATGTAGGCAGGCATAAGTGTGCATGCATGTACCCACACTATTTTAATTAGGGTTGCACCTCTCTGTGAAATTTCAGCAAACTCTAGCTAAAGGAAGACATGGACTCTTGAGGCTTCCCAGGAAAGAGCGTTTCTGGCAGAGGAAACAGTGAGAAAATCTGTTCCAAGCTGTTACCGAGTCCAAGTTCATACTGCTTGCCACACTACAGGACAATAAATCAAGAGATGAGTTGTTGGAGCAAGGAATAGTTACTTTATTCGGTAAGCCAGCAGACCAAGGAGATGGTGGACTAGTGTCCCAAAGAACCATCTTGGGCTTCCCTGGTGGTGCAGTGGTTGAGGGTCTGCCTGCCGATGCAGGGGACAAGGGTTTGTGCCCCGGTCTGGGAAGATCCCACATGCCGTGGAGCGGCTGGGCCCGTGAGCCATGGCCACTGAGCCTGCGCATCCGGAGCCTGTGCTCCGCAACGGGAGAGGCCACAACAGTGAGAGGCCCGCATACCGCAAAAAAAAAAAAAAAAAAAAAAAAAAAAGAACCATCTTACCAGCATTAGAATTCAGCCTTCTTTTATACTAAAAGGGGAGGGGGTGTTGTTGGTTGGTGCAAATTTCCTGGTGTCAGATTCCTTTGTTCTTGCAGCTGTCCACATAGGTCAGTTCACAATGTTCCTGTAAACCTCCAACAAGAGAAATGTTATTCTCTGTACTGCAAGTTTTTTATCTCTATATGAATGGAAAACTGCTATACCTTTAAAGGTCAGAGCCTTGAGAATGGACTACCTTGTGTATTTCAGGCTATAGGCAACATTCTTGTAGCAAAAGCAATAGAATACAGAGGTGAAAGCAAAAGAAACAGATCAAATATGGAGTCAGATTTGTTCTTCCCTATTACAAAGGCAGCAGCATATGTGTGTATGTGTTCCCAGGAAGAGCGAGGCAGCCAGTGCCCCTGGAACAGAGGGAGTGGGGGTGGTAGAGAGTGAAGAAGATGCACTCACTGGGGCAGTGTGGGACCAGGTCACCAAGGTCCCTCTGGCTGTGATGAGGATTTCGGATTCACTCTGCCTGAAGCCACTGGGGTTTTTGAGCAGGAAGCTGATGAGGTCCCTCTTAACCTTTTAACAATGATGACTCTGGCTGCTGTGAAGAGGACAGACAGGAAGAAGCCACAGTATAAGCAGGAAGCTTATTCAAAGGCTCTTCAGAGGTGCAGGGGAAGATTATGGTACCTTACACTGGGATGGAAGTTGTGGAGGCAGCGAACAGTGATCTAATTTGGGACCTTCTGAAGATGGAGCTGACCACATTTACAGATAGCCCAGATGTGAGGCAAGAGAGAGGAGTCCAAGGTGACTCCCCTGGTTTGGGATGGGCCCCTGAAAGAGCTCCTTTCACAGTTATTTCTAACCTCCTGATCTACATCCTGAGGTCTCATTAATGAGAAGGAGGTAGAAAGTTTGCACTCTAGACTCCTGGGTGAGCTCTGAAGAAGGCTGGCCCTCCTGGTGTCTGCACTTGGCACCAGACCTCTCTCCTCCAGCTTTGCTCTAAGGTAGTCACCAAACACATTTGTATTTCACTTTAGAATTGAACAAGAGTGGAGCACATTCAAATAATTCATTTACTATTCAGAAGGACCCCCATGTGGACTTCTTTTTATCCTGAAACTTCTTGTTATCCTGCTTCTGTAGATGAAACATCTCCAGGTCAAGGGCTAACACGGTTTCTCCAGTGTAACAGGGGTCTGATTTGAACCCCTCTGATTTCTGTCCCTCACCATGCAGTGTCTTATGAGAACTTGGCAAATCATTCCCTGTGTCGTGCCTCATCCATGCTTCCCAATGATCTTGATGGTATGTGGGGCAAATGTAAACAGCTCTATAGTGTGAACAGGAAACTGAAGCTCAGAAGTATCTCCTGAGATGCCCAGAGACCACACTCCTCTTGTCATGGTGAGATTCTGGTCTTCTGACACTCAGTACAGTGCTTCATGCCCTCGTCTAAGGACCTGGGGGACTGCTAACAACCACAAAAATGAACAGACAATGCTTCATTTTCTGTTATATTCAATCTAGCTTGTTCAACCACTAAGTTCCTTTAAACAAGACTTTCTGAGAAACAAAATTCAATGAGGCTCTGTTTGTTCTTGTGGAATCGGTTGGCTGACACCTCTCAGAGTAGATTTTGGCGGAATCCAACTCAGAGCTGAAAACGTCCCACTGTCAGAAAGGGTCAGCCCAGGAAGCAGAATCGCAGTCTAAAGAAAGGAACGTTCCCAAGTCTTCTCTGCACTAAAACTCTGAAGCTGTTGCTGTGACCCATCTGAGGCAGGCTGATCAGAGGAGGCACATCATCCAGACAGCAAAATCCTATCCCTTTCAAGGCATCACTACTCCGTGTCAGCCGGAAACTCAGAAGGCACATAGGCCCGGGGAAGGCGCTGATGCCTTTCATTGCTGCTGTCTCCTTGTACTGCCTCTAGCCTACTGTGGGAGATGAAGCTGGCTGGCGCTGCTCTGAGATGCTCGGCAGCCCCGTCTGCTTAATTTCCGGTGGACCTTCAGTGCCCACGGAGAACGCGGGGTTTGCTTGTGATGTTGATAATGAACAGCCGCTGGGAACAAATTAATGAGTGTGTCAGAAACTGCAGTGAAACTATATTATGATTCATAAACACGATGATGAAAATGCCAGTTAAGCTCTGGTATAAATACACACAGACTCTGAAGAAGCAAACTCCTTTTTCTTCTAATGAGAGAAAAATTTTAAATAACATCATTCTGCCTTGAGCAGTGTTGCCAGGGCAGAATTCCTTAGTGGATAGAGAGTTTTTCTAATTTCATATTTAACACATAGAGAAACATAGGGGAGTTTAATTTTACTTTTTATATTTGAGTGCACAAGTACTATACTTTGAAATACATATAGTCTACATACCACGTATGGATGTAAAATATACAAAAATGTAAATAGTGTCATCTTTCTAGGTGCTGTATCATGTTTGTTAAATGAGATCTTTCTTTTTTCTTTTCATAAAATTTTTATTTTATATTGGCATATAGTTGATAACGATGTGTTAGTCTCAGATGTACAGCAAAATATGATTCAATTATATATATATATATATATATATACCTATTCTTTTTCAGATTCTTTTCCCATTTAGATTATTACAGAATGTTGAGTAGAGTCCCCTGTGCTATACATTAGGTCCTTGTTGATTATCTATTTTATATATAGTAGCGTGTATATGTTAATCCCAACCTCCTAATTTAACCCTCCCCCCATCTTTCCCTTTGGTAACCATAAGTTTGTTTTCTAAGTTTGTGACTCTGTTCCCCTTTTGTAAATAAGTTCATTTGTATCATTTTTTTAGATTCCACATGTAAGTGATATCATATGATATTTGCCTTTCCCTGTCTGGTTTACTTCACTTAGTATGATAATCTCTAGGTCCATCCATGTTGCTGCAAATGGCATTATTTCATTCTTTTTTTATGGCTGAGTAATATTCCATTGTATATATGTACCACATCTTCTTCACCCATTCATGGACATTAAGGTTGCTTCCATGTCCTGGCTATTGTAAATAGTGCTGCAATGAACATTGTGATGCAAGTATATTTTTGAATTATGGTTTTCTCTGGGTATATGCCCAGGAGTGGGATTGCAGGATCATATGGCAACTATTTTTAGTTTTTTAAGGAACCTCATACTGTTCTCCATAGTGGCTGCACCAATTTACACTCCCACCAACAGTGAAGGAGGGACTATTGTGTTTACATGGCCTTTAATTAATATTCTTCTTTACCATTCTGAGTTTGGGATTTGGAATCAAAAATTAAAACTCAAAAAAACATTAAAAAAAACAAAAAAACAACACATTGGTCCACAGAGACTTATGACTTTAAAACTCATGGCAGGAGGAGAAAAAGAAACTTCCATTTACTTTAAAGTTGTAGAGGGATTGTGTTGGGAGCACCTGTAGGCATCTGAGTTTTTGATCTGATCCCTGATATTCATAAGGAAGCTCACATTTATGGTGGGGATGTTGCTGATAGGAGACCTAACATAGTGCTTCCACAGAGCCCTGACTTCCCATGAAAGCACTGGGAGCTTCTGCAGAGAGGGTGGGAAATGGGGAAGGGATCTCATTAGTAAGGTTTCAGGCTTTCTCTTCCCAATTCAACTGGAACAACCCCATTTTTTATCTGCTTTGCATATTGGGGCTCCAGATAAATTTCATTTCATTGAAGTGTTCTATAAATTAAAGCTAGAACACTAAAATTTAATAGTAGATTGAGTATGGGCTTGAGAACCAATAAGACTTGACTTCATATATTGACGCCAATATTTATTAGCTAATAGATGTGGACCACATGTAATCTCTTGGAGCTCTGATTTCTATCTAAGAGAGTGATAATAATACCTACTTGATCGTTGCCATGAGGATTAGAGGTAGTGAATTAGAATGTCTTGCATTTAATTGATTTTTACAAAAGATTATGATTATTATAACAGATTCTAGCTGGTAACTAAGTGGTTTTTTTTCCTCCTCTGACAACTGCAGAACATGAAGCCGCCTTCCTCCAGCTGCTCTAATGTCAAGGCTAACAGAAGGTAATTTCGCCTTGAGTCAGAGACTATTTAGCTACTCACAATCTAAAATGTTAGACAGATTTTTTAAAAAGAGAACAAAACTGGTTCAAAAGTATTGCTTGTTTGTCATAAGTGATCAGTTTGAAGTTAGAACAATTGTGGGAAATGATTTACTAAGACTTGAAGCAATAATGTTTCAGTTTTTTTGGCCACCTCATTTTCAGTTATATATTCTTAGATGTTTCTTTAGTAGCTTAACATCATAACCTGTGACTTCCCATCTAAAACAGTATGCAAAAGAGAAAGCACAATGACTAAATCAGGATTAGGTGTCAAACCAACTTTTCAGAAGTAAAAAAAAAAGAAGCACATCTGGTTAGACTCCAGTTTAGTCCCTTTGTGTCTAACTTTAGAGGCTGGGTTTTTAGTAGGGGCCATGTTAGGGCCTTATTCCTTTGTCCGCATCCCTCTGGTCTTATTACAAGTTTGGCATATCATATCACTTGTTTTACTCTATTTACTCATTCAACAAAGTGACTCCTTATTGATACAGAAATCTTTCATTCGAATGGAGATTCAGGTCAGTAGTTAATGATTTGATCAGGGATCAATAAAGTGGAAAAAGTGACAAGACATGCATTTGTTTTGACTGGAGTGTTAGTCTTTACAGCTAGAAGAAAAAGGTTATATATTGGAAATTATAGGAGAAAATCCAAACTGAATGATGCTGCCAAGATAAAAGGGAAGATTTGCTCTTTTTCCCTCTCTCTTTTGGGAATTCCGTTACTCTAGTTGAACTCTCACATTTATTTTATGTAGTTCAAAACCAAAGAAGATGAGGTATTACATGATCTTTTCAAACTTACCAACCCAAGGTGAAATTTTGATGAATGGATCCAGTTTCACGTAGACAAAAGATCTTAAATGTGTCATTCACAAAACAACAGTGAATGTTAACAGGGGCATCACAATTTATGTTCTTACATAACCGAGTATTTCCAGAGATGAGATACCCATTGAGCTTGTTTAGAGCAGAAAAATGGATGTTTTAGATCAAAATTGTTTCTATCTATCATGAAAATTCATCCTTGAAGTACAGTGAATCAAGGCTTAGGTAAGGGCTTTTATGAAGCACTCCACAAAGAACTACTAGAAAAATTTTAAGGACTCATTCATATTCACAGTTTCTGAGGTGCTTATGACTATATGGGACCATCTTAGCAGAGCTGCGGTGTTTCATATCAGCCAACACATTGTCTTAACTCAATATTCTCAAACTGCTTCTTTCTGTAATGCCTGAAATGAAACAACAATGAGGGGCAATGGTAAGTTACTTAGCAAAGAGCAGTGATTTGTAGGTAGCTGCCTGAAGCCCAAGGTGAGTGCCAGCCTGTTTTGTAGACTCCTGTTCAGTTCCCCGGGAAGGTAGTTTCTTTTTTTTACAAAGTTGTTTTTCTATGGCGTTCATTTTCTCCAGATGTTATTTTAGCAATGACTAAAATCACTATGAAATAAATGAAGATAGTATTTAGTATCTTAGTTTGGCTTCCTCCAGGAGCACATTCTGAGAAAAGGATTCAAGAACAAGAGGTTTATTGGGAAGGTAGTCCAGGAAAAACTGAGGCATGGGGAGAAGGAAACTGATCAAACATGGATTATAAAATAAGTTACCTCTGGAGGCAACTGGAACTCACAGTCACTGGGAAGTTTGGGGAAATGGTGTGGAATATACCTCAGCATTACCCAACATGAGGGGCAAGGAGGGTCAGAGAAGAGGCCAATAGGAGGCAGGGACAAGGTTAGGTAAAGATGGTGACATTGTGATGAAGGTACAGTGAGTCCTCTACATATGAACGAGTTCCGTTCCGAGGGTGCATTTGTAAGTTCAATTGTTCGTAAGTCCAACAAAGTTAGCCTAGGTACCCAGCTAACACAATTGGCTATGTAGTACTATACTGTAATAGCTTTATAATACTTTTCATACAAATAATCATAAAAAACAAACAAAAAATAAAGAAAACATTTCCATCTTACAGTACAGTACCTTGAAAAGTACAGTAGTAGAATACAACAACTGGCATACAGGGGCACATTTGCACCTTTGAAAGTTCGCAACTTGAAGGTTCGTATGTAGGGCACTTACTGTACTGATTTCAGGAAAGTTATTCGGAAATTGGGATGAGTTCGAGAAGGGTGGGAGGAAATCCTGCACATAGGAAGAGAAAGCGGAGTGAGCCAAAAAGATATCACAGGGAAAACATTGGATACATTAATTCTCTAGTGAGGAAGGGTACTTTTGTTAATACTGACTTTCCACCTTGATTAATTTTTACATATCCACAGAATGATTACTCGGCATGTAGGTTTTCCGGGCACTGATCCTTTGTTTCTTCCTGTTGGCCTTTATTTGACCATATCCTTAATGACCATCACAGGTGGACAGGCAAAGAAGTAGGAGGAGGAGGAGACATGGAGGAGACAGAAGAGGAAGCATGTTAGGAAGGCGGAGGAGAACAAAAGGCAATGTAGATTATATAACTTAGATCAGAAATTTTGGAAAATGGATGTATGGATCAATGCTAAACTGTGATAACTTTTTTTTTTCTAGTCCACAAAGGAAAGAGAAATAAAAGGACAGTGAAGTCAAGTGTTGATAAAGTTTAATCTACTCTGAGATTATATCTTTCCAAAATTTTGTTATTAAAATTTTCTCTTTTATGCAACAATAGTGATAATAGATGAGTATTTTTAAAAATACTCTCTCAAAGCAAGATCATCAGAAACCTCATGCTCTCAGTTTTAAAAAGGTGCATATATTTTGCTGGCATGAGAAACCCAGAGTCCTGGAACCATTAGCCTCATCCACTGAGGTATTCCTTACATCATTCAATGTACAGGCAACCAGTAATAATGACTATAGGTCACTGCTTAGCAAGGCTGCATTTGAAAGAGTATATTCAAGTGGATCAGAGCACAGGCTGGGGCTAGAGACTGGGTCTATCAGCATGGTCACTTACTCTCCATGAGAACTTTTATGGGTTGTTCAAACCTTTGTGCCTCAGTATAGTCATCTGTAGAATGGGCAAAGTAGTACTAGCACCTACCTCAACAGGTTGATGCAAAATGAACAAAATGATAAATGTACAATGCATAGGATACTAAGCAAACAGTAAATGCTACCAGTTACAGTGAACTATAGGTCCTATTGTGAGTCAAATGAAACACACTAATACAGCTGGAAAGTTCCAAATCGAATTTCTTTCTGAAGCAATGCTCTCAAATTAAATTATTTGCTCTATATGCATTACAGGTGGAAAAGCATTTTCTAAATAAAGCAGTCAAAGGGCTAAACATAATTTTAGACATCGAGGACAGATACATTACTCACTGTAGATAATCACTTTTTCCATTTTCACCTTATTTTAATGAATATTCAGATGGACTCTACTACAAAGAATTTACGTTTGTATGAAAGCATTTGTAAAGCTTTTAAGCTTTAGCACTAGTAGTTCTTGACCACTTGTTTTACTCACATTCTTTGCAGGTGTTTCTTATAATTTGTGTGGAAAACAATGGCATTTTCTCCCTAAGTAAGACACCCTTTGGAAATGCGTAATTGGCTATAGTAACTATATAATAAATACTGTAATATATCATAGCAACTGCATTATAAAATAATAAAGTGAAAGTGGTCATTTTGTTTTTAGGTTTTTTCCTAAAGTTTTAATAGCATTTTACCAGACAAGGTAGTACACGAGAAAGGATTTAGGAGATGGCACTGGTTCTATTATACCACGAGTATAAATTTTGGGTGACATTCTATGAGAAACACAGAATAAGAAGATAACTCTGCCTTTTTTAGGCAGAGTTCTTTCCCAGTATGAAAGCAGTCTGGTGGACAAAAGAAGAGACATTTTGTCTGAACTCAGCACCTGAAGCAATAAATGCTGACTCTTTTCCCGTTACCATAAGGGAATCTTGGCCAGGACAGCAGGGAGAGTGACGGGAAGAGGAAGACAAATGTGTTTAAGATACATTATTAGGTTCTTATCTCCTAATGGACGGACTAAAATTTGATTTTATTTCCAAGCAAAATCGTATTAGCTGAGCTCAGCAGAACTACTGAGAGACAGTTACTGGCCATTCCTTCAACGCTTCTCAAGTGGCCACTTGGCTGGTCTTTTAGCAGTCAGCTGGTTTCCAGACTCACCAGAGGTGATGGTTACAGCACCTGGAGACAACTACACCATGGTTAGCTTCTCTTTCTTCTGTGATGTCCTTACGTTTAGTGAAGCCACATGCAGCTGCTTGTGGATGTCTACTGTAATTTGTTGGGAAAAATGCAACTCACAGTTATGCTTTGCAAAGTGTCATTCTCCAGTCTGACAAAATACACTTCTGTCTTTATGTAACCGAAATGGTCACCCAGACCCATGCTGGAGTCCTAAACCTGGCCGAGATGCCCTCTCTCTGCCAAGGAGATTCTTTTTCCGATCAGATTTGCAAAGCCAGTAATGAAATCTATACTAAGACTAGAACAACACAAGCTTTGTTGCATGGCCAAAGAATGGGGAAGCAGATCCTAGTTTGTAAATCAACTTCTCAACCCAATTTGTGTAGAGACTCCAAATACATAGAGGGTCGAGATAAAAGGGAGGGAATTGGAAAGAGTGGGAGGAATATTCATGACTTATCTGACAATAGGCCTGTGATTTGAACCTGGAACTGATGCAACTCTCCTTGTCAGTCCTTGTAGGGGCTTTTCTGGTTGTTGTCATGGCAGTCGTCAACTGCCATGGCATTGATGGGTGTGTCATTTAGCATGCTAATGTATTACAATAAGCATATAGTGAGGCTCAAGGTCTACTGGAAGTCAGCTTTTCCACCATCTTGGGCCTAGTTGGTTTTAACCCATTCTTATTTTTTTCTCTTTGCAGTTTCTTCCTGAAACTTAGATAAGAGGCAGGAGCAGAGGTATGATTCTGGGGCAACAGCTTTGGCAACATTTATTCCTGCTTAGGAATTTGGAAACTGACTTGGCTAGTCCCTGAGTAGCCCTCTTCTCATTACAGATAATTGATAGCATTGAAGTAACTACCCTGGATGGCTAATTCTGGATCCACATTGTTTTATGTATTTAACTCAATATGACTACAGTATCTAATTTTACTGGGAACACAATGTGCTTCATTTTTTAAACTATTAAATTCCTACTATGTGCAAAAGATCCCTTTTATGGGGGCTGAGAAGAATGTCAATGAAGTACAGGGCACAATTCACACACACGGACGAAAACATGCTCACATAGCAGGGATATTTGATTAAGTAAATGCTCCCTGAAGAGTGGATTTACAAATTTTGAAAAAAGGTGATTAAAATCGGGGCCTGCAAAAATGGCTGAACTTAATTTTGGGTAGATCCTAAGATGACAGTGCTGAATGCACATTTTAAAAAGATGATCTGCAAAAACATAATTTGTAGAACTCAGCAGTTTCAACCAAAAAGTGAATATTATGATGTAGACTGAAAGACAGAAAATTAGAGGTAAATAAAATTTCCTCTTGTAGGGTTTTCAAATTCATCAAATCTAAAGTTCCCAGGTTGGTTTTGCTGTGGTGACTAAAAAATGGTCATATAATCTCTCTCTTCTATGTCATGCTGATACTAGTTCCAGAATTTAAAGCTGATGTAACTTTAAGCTGGAGGGGTATGCACATGTCAGATAGTTTCAGAAAGGCAGTGACCCCTGAGCACAGGCTAATTTGGGGAATAGTGAACCCCTGCCATTTTTCTCACTGTCTTGTAGTAGGACAGGAAGAAAAGCAGACCCCACAATCTCCCTTAACTTCTGTTATAGGTGGTGCAGACCTGACCAGAGATTCCCATCTGGTCCCGCCTCCTCCCTGACCTCACTTCCTCCTACTTCTGTATAAGCTCCCTGTGCCTCTGCCCAACTGAAAAATCAAAGAGTTCTCTCTGTAGTTGTTTAGCTGTGGCCCAAGATGCTTCTCTGTATCATACATCTACTCTTCTAAGTCCAACTTATCTATTTTAACTTCTGGGAAGATTCTCCTCACCACTCCCAGGCAGCAGACTCTAATACACTCCCCTTTGTGCCATCAGCATGCCCAGGTAGACCATAGTAGGCACAATTCCACGTGGTGGATGCTCAACAGATGTTTATTGGGCTTCCCTCGTGGCGCAGTGGTTGAGAGTCCGCCTGCCGATGCAGGGGACATGGGTTCGTGCCCCGGTCTGGGAAGATCCCACATGCCGCAGAGCGGTTGGGCCCGTGAGCCATGGCCACTGAGCCTGCGTGTCCGGAGCCTGTGCTCCACAACGGGAGAGGCCACAACAGTGAGAGGCCTGTGTACCACAAAAAAAAAAAAAAAAAAAAGATGCTTATTATTGGAGGAAGTAGGATAAAGGAAGACAGTTATTTGAAACACTGGCACCAAGGATCTTGAAGTAAGTCCAAGATTTATCAGCTCCACTGGTGTTTTGTCTTCTTGTTTGTCCATTTGGTGGAGAGTATAGCCACTTCTGACATGCTTCCCATCTACAATGAATATGTTATGAACACTGGAACTAATAGCAGCATAGAATGGAAAGGAGAAGAGACACCACCTCATCTGCCCATTTTCTCAGTCTTCACCTGCAATACCAAACCTGAGGCCATTAGCATTTGATGAAGAATCAGAAGAGCTGTATTTACAAACCCCATTTTGCTCTCAGCTTCCTTGTGTGACTCCGGAATTCAAGCCAGTGGGAGGATTATGTGGTAGCAATTGGAAAACCTTTAAACTCAGGGTGAATTTTTTCCCCTCTAATTTTCTGATTGGCAATCTACATCACAATACTCACTCTTTGGTTGAAACTGTTGAGTTCTACAAATTTTCAAATTGACTTAAGAAGTCTGCTTGGAGTGTTTTCCCAGAACATAACAATCCATAAAATGCTGTTTGTCTTGTATATATATATAAAGTGAATGTATAATTATTTGCTGAGGAAACTAAGCCAAATACTAAGGAAGTATAGAGTCAGGGAACTGAAAGTTAATGGCTATATTGGATATCTCATTGGACCATGGATTTTCTTCCAAAATGTGGGCATTATGAAGGCAACTTACTAATTTCACCACGAGGTATTCAAGGAAGACCCAGTAGTAAATGAACTGACAATAAAAAGAGTAAAGTTTCTAAAGTAATAGTGGTAAAACTGGGGATTGCATTTCCCATCAAAGGCTCAGCATTAACTCTAAAACCCATCAAAATTGGTGTTAATAGCAAATATGTAACAACCACAAGCCATGGAAATAATTTATAATAGTAAAATTATACTGTAGGCTCAGTAGCCATAAATGTAGGGTAACTAATTATCTAAAAGTGACTCCATGGGGCTATAAACAGCTGGGACAGTGTTTCAATGGGTCTTCAACACTTGGTCGATGCAGAAGCCATTTTTATTGAAATCTTCCACTCAGAACACCAATAGGTAAACCTGAAGAAAACACCCTTGTTAAAGTGCAAACAAGAATGAATTTCATGGGCCTCCCTGGTGGTGCAGTGGTTGAGAGTCCGCCTGCCGATGCAGGGGATACGGGTTCGTGCCCCGGTCTGGGAGGATCCCATATGCCGTGGAGCGGCTGGGCCCGTGAGCCATGGCCGCTGGGCCTGCGCATCCGGAGCCTGTGCTCCGCAACGGGAGAGGCCACAATAGTGAGAGGCCCGCATACCGCAAAAAGAAAAAAAAAAAAAAAAAAAAAAAAAAGAATGAATTTCACAGACCATCACACCCTTCCTCTTCTCTGTCTTGCATGGGGGGTACCATTTAAGGACTTCCCTAGATCATAATTGTGACCAAAAATTAGGCAGCCTTATTAAACAAAATTAAACATTTGACTTTTGCTCATTTTGTTTTTGTTAAAATTATTTTTACTTATTTTTGATAATTGATAAGATGTATATGGTTAAAGGTTCAAAAGGCACAAAAGGGAATAGACATTTCTGGTTTGAAGATGATAGCATAAAGCTGCCATTTACCCTCCCTCTTTTCATAAATCACCCCCAAACAAGAATGAAAAACAAGAGGGAAAAACAGAAAAGCAAAGTCCATATTAGACACACTTAGGGGTAATTGAAATGGCAAATAGAAGTGGGTGGAAAGGGCTTCAAAGGCAGTGGAGAGGATCTGGTATAAGTCACCTTCCTTCTTTGTTCTGAAGCTGCAGCTTGCCCTCCCGGGGGGCAATAACAAATACCAGTCAATTGTGTATCCTTTTGGAGATTATCCCTATTATTTTTCTGTAATCATACAAATAGTACATATTTAACATGCAGTTCTGCACTTTGATATTTTTAAAGGTATCTTTCCATATCAGTTCAAATAGATCTATTTTTAATGACTTACACGTATTTTATTTTAATAAATTGCTCATAATTTGTTTAATTGGTCTTTGTTAATAGACATGTAGGTTGTTTATAATATTTTGCAGCTACTAGCAATGCTCTAAGGAATGAAGCTGCATCTCCATCATTTGACACATGCTTATCTATAGAATAAATTCCTAGAAGGTGAATTGTTATTTCAAAGGGCATATGCATTCTTAATTTTGATACATCTTTTTAAGTAGCTCTGCATAGAGCTTGTTCCAATTTATACCTTTACCGGAAATGAAAGATATTTACTTTCTTCACAATGATACCAATAAAGTGTGTTTTCAAACCTTATGATCTCTCCTAATCTGTTAATGTTAATATCAAAGTTTAATATGCACCTATTCTATTGTAAGTGAAGTTAACATTTTTACTATTTTTGAAACTTTTTAATGAACTCTATGTCACATGCTTTGCACTTTTTCTATTGGGGTTTTCAAAAACTGATTTGTAGAAACTTTTTGTTTGATAAGGGAATTAATTTTCTGTGATATGAGTCAAAATATTTTTTACAAATTTATTGTTTGACTTTGTATATAGTACTTTGGGGCACAATTAAAGGAAAATATTAATTTTGTTTAATTTACCAACCTTTCTTTATATGCCCTCTACCTATTTTATCACACCAAAGAGTCTTGTCTGCTCAAATTTTTTTCATGTTTTTTTTTTGTTTATTAGTCTCTGCTTTACAACAAAGTGAATCAGTCATACATATACGTGAACAAGACAAGGCTGCCCACTCTCACCACTCTTATTCAACTTGGTTTTGGAAGTTTTAGCCACAGCAATCAGAGAAGAAAAGGAAATAAAAGGAATCCAAATTGGAAAAGAAGAAGTAAAGCTGTCACTGTTTGCAGATGACATGATACTATACATGTGTTTTTTGGGGACATTTTCTCTTTTGTTTGCCATAAAATTTTTTTAAATCAATCTGAAATGCATTTTACACATTAAATTTTACAGTTAAATTTTACAGTTAAATTACGGAGTTTAGGGTATATATACATTTTTTTCCCAGAAGGCTATTAAGCTATTCCAATATACTTGTTGAATAAGTCTTCTTCTCTCCACTCCCAAAATTGAAATGTTATCTTCATGACATATTTAATTGCCATGTGTATATAGATATTTCTGGACTTCTACTATTCATCTCTTATTCATGTATAAGCTCCACACTAAATTTCTGTGGCCTTATAACATGCTTCAGTGTTTATAGCTCTAGTCCTCTCCCATTATTGCTCCCCCTGAATATCCAAGTTTATTTTTGCTTGCTTATTTTTCCATATGAAATTTAGAGTGAGTTTGTCTAGTTCCAAATAAAATACTATTCACTTTTTTTTGGATCACGGCCTTCAATTTAAAACCAACAAAAGAGTGCTTAACAATATAAAAATACTAAGAACACAGGATTTTTCCCCATTTTTTTCTCCTTTTTTACATCTTACTAGTGTTGCAAAATTTTTTTTTTTACAGATTGTGCATATTTTTGTTAAATTCATGTATCATTTTTTTGTTGCTACTCTAAATGGTGTCTCTTATTCCATTATATCTTCTGACTATTTGAATGTATGAAAGCTACTGATTTCTGTGCATTCGTTTTGTGCCCAGATATTTTTTGAATTCTAGGATTGTCTGTGGTAGCTTTTAATTAGATTCTTTCTAATTTTCCATATTTACATATGCACATGATCATTTCATTTCTTGGTTCCTCACTAAAATCTTTTTTCTTTATTTTGTTTAATTATACTGGTTGGTATTTCTAGAGCAACATTAAATGATAATGGTGATAGTAGCACCCTTATTTTATTTCTAACACTAATGAAAATGCTTTTTAGTGCTTCCCTAATAAACGTAGTGCTGACTGGATTGTGATCATTTATATTTCAGAACATTATATTATTCCTACTTTATGGGTTTTATATTTTGAAATCAAGAGTAGATTTTGATTGTTATTAAAGACCTTTATAGCAAATATGATGATGAATGTCCAATTCTGGTCTGTTTATATGGTGAATCATATTAATAAATTTGATACCTACCTACCTAATATTGATACCTTCCTTCATTTTTGTATTAAATCCCACCTGGTTATTCTGTCTTTTTTTTTTTTTTTAACGTATTGCTCCATTTTCCCTTATACTATTTTGTTGGGCTTTTTGTATCACTTTTTGTATCACTTTTCATTATGGGATTAACCTGGAAGTTTTGTATGTTTTTTTTTGTTTTTTTTAACTGTACTAATTTTATCGGGTTTTGGTAGCAATGTTGTAGTATTTCCAAAGAAAAATGTAGTTTGAAGTTTATCTTTTTTTTTTCTTTCTGTGCTTCAGACAAATTTAAAACAATGAATATTAGAATGATCTGTTCTTTAAAGGTTTAGTTGAAATCCCCTGGGAAACCATCTGTGCTTGATGCTTTTGGGGGAAGATAGTTCTTTGAAGAATTTTTTTTCCCCCATAGCAGCTGGATTGCTTAGATTCTCTATCTCTCCTAGAATTCATTCTGGTCAAGTTTTGCTCAGCAATGGCTACTGAGAATCAGTTAACTATAGAAAAAATCATATTTCTGGAAGCATGTTGAGAGCTATTTGCGCACTATCCATTTCTTTGGTGAGATTTTATAGCATTAGAGATATAAACATTTAAGTTCAAAAAAAATTGCTAAAATAAGCAGAGCATTTGACTATATATGTTCTGCAGCCTTCCAATCATGGAAACTGGCAGGAATATCTGAGTGACAAGAAAAGGCAGGGAGGGTTTTCAGATTGTAGAAATCCTTTAAGATGCCTCATAGCTCCCCCAAATAGTGTCATCTGTGAGAATGTTGCTTGGTAGAAACCAATCTCCCCACAATCTACTGCTTTACAACTCATCCTTGAGGATCACTAATTTCTGATCTCCTTCACAAAGCTTTGGTACATCCTTGTCAATGTAGAAAACTGACCCTCTATAGCCACAGCTGCCTCTGCTTATCACCTCAGATATACCCATGTGTCATTTGTGTGTGTGTGTGTGTGTTATTTAAAGCATGTTGCATTGCACAGGCCTTGAACTGAGAGTTAATTAGGCAACAGGAAAGGAAAGGAAGAAAGCAAAACAAAAAAATCAATTTTAATCCCCTGCTATGTATATGACCTGATAACAACTCTACATATGCTGTGGTATTTAATTTTTAAGTGTCACTTTATTTTTTTTTCAGTTTCACCAAAGAGCTAAGTGAGGTCCAGGAAAGTTGAATGACTTTCCTAAAGTCACATAATTAATGCATAACCGAGCTGCAACATGAACCGATGTTCTTTCCTCTACACTATCCTGAAGCTCCAATGATAAAATGAAGAGCTGCAAAGAAATAAAAGTGCAGTTGGTAGAGTATAATATTAGTGACCCCAAGGTTAGGGGTTAAGAAATCCCATAAGCAACAAAAACTCAGGTTACCAAAACTTCACGTCTTAGCTAATCATTTTAATTACTCTTTTATCAAGCCTTTTATCACATCAGGGGGGAAATAACATTCTTAGTAGTTTCTATTTTGAAGTTGTCAGAAACATTAAAAAAAAAAGGAAGGAAGGAAAATTATGACTTTGTTCTTAGCAACTTCCTGTCAGAGAAGTAATTTTCTAAGTAGGCAGTAAGTTCCTGAGTGCAGATGCTGCTATTTTGGTCTGACCTAAATTTCCACCCACCATCCTTAAGAAATTGGCAGACACCTCTCAGAAGGCGTTCCTGTGAAAAGGTAGGTTTTACAGCAATGTCAATGTCAGGCACTTAGTCCAGGATGGTTTCAAGAACTAAACTTCAACATGGAAACAACTCCCACTTGTACCACACTAATCAGATCCCACTGCTGGCTGGACTAAAAGAAGGTTGAAGTTTAAGCCTTCTCATTAGTCCGTGTATACCCCTGTACTTTTCTTAGGGCTCAGCTTCTATTCCATAAGCTAAATGTGTGTTTCCAAGAGAGTTTTATGGAAAACACTGTAAACACTATTCCCTTAAGATAAACTTGCAAATGTTATTTCTAAAGTTAAGAATGTGTTTAGGAAATGTAGGACACTGCATCCATCTCTTGGTGATTTGCAATACACATTCACATAGTAAAGGATCTGAGAAGTTCTGCAACAAGAAACTTGCTTAACTTTGCTTAATCCAGCATTTTCAAAATAATATTTGACCGACACTATATTTTTTAATTCATGTCACATTCCTGTGTATAAACTTTTTTCTAAATCAGTGGTTGGCAAATTATGGCACATAAACCAAGTACAGTAAATCCCCTACATACAAACGAGTTCCATTCCAAGCTGTTCCAAGAGCGTGTTCGTAAGTCCCATTTGTTCGTTAAGTCCAACAAAGTTAGCCTAGGTACCCCACTAACACAATCGGCTATGCAGTACTGTACTGTAATAGGTTTATAATACTTTTCACACAAATAATACATAAAAAACAAACACAAAAAATAAAGAAAACATTTTAAATCTTACAATACAGTACCTTGAAAAGTACAGTAGTACTGTACAACAGCTGGCATACAGGGGCTGGCATCGAGTGAACAGGCAAGAAGAGTTACTGACTGGAGGAGGGAGAGGAGGTGGGAGATGGTAGAGCTGGAAGATCGTCAGCAATAGGAGACGGCAAGGTGCAATTTCACTCATGCTTGACGTTGATGGAAAGCACGTTCACATCTTTGAAAATTCTCAACTTGAAGGTTAGTAAGTAAGGGACTTACTGTACCTCCACAAGTTTCCTTTTGTACACCCTAGAGCTAAGTATGTTTAAACAAAACAAACAAACAAAAAAAGGTTGTATAATAAGGGTCTTACATGACCCTCAAACCCTAAAAATATTTATTCTCTGGTGCTTTCCAGAAAAGTTTTCCTACCCATGTCATTCTAAACCAAAAATATTAACACATTTTAAGTAAATAAAGATACATCACTTATTAAAAATTATATAAAGAAATTAGGTAATCATTTTTCATTTAAAATCACTCTTCTAAATAATTCAAAATTGAATTATTCAAATGAAAAGCATGGCAATGAAAAGATTAGAAGGTTCAGGCAGCTCCTACAGATTTAAACCCTCAAATTTACAGTCAATATCAAGAGGCAACATTTTATGGGATAAAATAGAGATTTGTTTAAATTAAATAAAATAACTCAAAAATAACTTTTGTGTCATACCAAATGAATACTTTCTATCCTCATAGAATCACATACCCTCTCTTGTAGTTTCTTATTTATATATATATTAAATAAAGCAGATTGAGTTCACTATTCTTAGCTTAAGAAGAGAGTTTCAGAATTATATGGTAATTTATATACTTAAGGTTTGCAAGCTGCAAAACTGTCTCGTATTAAGTGGGTCATGTCAAAACCTCACTGAATCTTGGAAAGCTTTTCAAAACACACATTACTCCATTAGATCCTCCTTCTTGAGATGCAAATTTTGTAGGTGTGAGGTGGGTCCTTTATATGTAATTTGATAGATCTTCCAGAAACTTCTTTTTTGCTTTCTTCCTTCCTCTTCCCTCCTTACTGTTGTGTAACAAACCACCCCAAAAGGTAATGGCTTAAAATAATGTAAGATGACCACATGTTAGTATACATTATGGTTATACGGGTTGACAGAGCTCAGTTGGGGGGTTCTCACTTTAGATCTTTTACCAAGTTGTGGTCAGATGGCTCTTCAGTATACAGACATCTGAAGGCTTGGTTGGGCTGGACATCCAAGATGGCTCATCACATGGCTGACCGTCGATGCTTGCTGTTAACTGGAGCTCATCTGGGACCGTCAGCTGGAATAACTACAAGTGGTCTCTCCATGTGGTTTGAGTTTCTCACAGCATGAAAACTGAGTTCAGAGGAGGGGACATCTCAGAGACCCAGCTGAAATCTTTGAAAGACCTAGCCTCGGAAGCTCAGAGACTCCCTTCTACAGCATTCTATTGGTCAAACAAGTCACTAAGGAGAGCTCAGTTTCAAAGGGAGGGGAATTAGGTCTTATTTTTTGATGTGAGGTACAGCATGAGCAAGAAGGAATTGGTACCCATTATTTTTGGAGTCTATCTACCATACTCTACAGCTAGATGATACCTAGTCATTTAAGAAGTTCTATTCCAAACCTATGGTGAATAAAAGGATGGTATTTTCTCTATTTAATATCTCATTGGCAAGGCATTGATGCTACTCACTGTTTCTGGGGAAAAGTGAAAACTACGAACTTGGATGTATTCTGGTAGCCTTTTAAGAGGAGCTACATTTAGGGTGGGCTAAGGTTGTAATTGTTTTATTTTTCTGTGACATTTTCTTGTCAAGTAACTCAATGTCTTATGTAACTTCATCAACTGTGGGATATCATACAGTTTGGATGATATGATGTAGAGTGTTTCCTTAGTTTGAAATTGATGTGATTCTGCAAATGCTTGCAGTATACACAGCAAGACAGTGTACTTATTGGGGAGGTTTCAGGGGTTATTTACACAATTGAATAAAAGCAATAATTGGACGAAGTGATTCATTGGTTAGGGGCAATCCTGAAAGCAACTGATCTGCTTAATATGTCTTTCCATTTATTTGGTCAAGTTGTATATTTTCCCCTTAATGCTGTCTTTCATGTATGTCTTCCCTTCTCTTAATTGATATATATGTAAGAGATGCTTTTACTCAAATAAGAATAGGTCTTGATGCTTGGGCTGATACATACCCAAGGCATATTATAGTGAGTTAGGTAGGGGAGAAGAAAGTCCACTTAGCACTACACATTCATGGAGAGCCTTAAAGTTAGAACTGATATTTTCTCAAATTAGGTCATACTTATACTCAGAAAGATACTCTAACACCAATGAAAAGATAGTCATCATATACATTTAAAACTGAATTCATGATCTGACCACTCCAAAAACTTGTAGTACATGACAATTTTTATAATTTAAATAAATCCTATGACTGTCATATGAATAGCATCATTATATCGTGATTCATTAGTTTGTATACGTGTGTGTATGTTAAAGGTGCTGAGGTTTTTTTCATTACAATCACATCCCATTGACCACAATTTTTGGACCCTGTTTTGATCTTTCTTTACTTTGCTTCATGTATGGAGCATCTCAGGAGGTAGCAGGACCTTCTGTTGGCTTCAAGAAGCCATATGTCTCCCTCATCTGCATTTTCTGGGGGTGAGGAAGATAGTATAAATGCTGCTCTGTTTCCCCAATTGAGCTCTCCTTAACTTTACATAAGGAATGTAGGAAAAATGTTTATCTTCTTAGCAACAGATGCAAGAAATTCATTTGTGGTAAAAGGTTAGCTCTTCTGATAAAAAACCTTTGATATGTGACTATAATCTGGAACTCAGCTTCAGGCCGGCTTCCACATTTACACAGCAGACCGAGGAGGAATTTAATAATTTTGGGGGAAGAAGGGGGAACAGCCAGTTGAGCAGTGAGTGTGCAGAGAGTTCAAGGACAGAGAAGCCCCCCCACACCTATTACATTGTTTCCTGTATAATTGCTGTGAAGATACTTGCCTCATTAAATTCTATGTTGCCCCAAAATGCTTTTGCACAAGTGTTCTTTTTGAGAATCTCAGAAAAAAAGAACAAAACAACTCGTTGTTTGGACTACGTGCAAGAATAATGCAATTGGGTGAGAGCGAGTTACTGAGCAGGGTCCCAACAGGACAGAAAATGGACCACCTGAGCTCCAAGCTGTTTCAGCAAGATCGGGGGCTTAATAACAGAAGACAAGAGGCAGGGCTGAACTGAGTCTAAGGAGTTTTCAACTACTGGGGAAAGATGCTGAGACCTTATTTTTGTCCCATCAATGGCAGGAAGCCCAGTCCCACTCTTCCCTATGGGGAGACACAGTCAGCAGTGGGATTAGAACTAGTTTTTGGTACCAGATGGGAACCCATAGCCTGGCTCTTCAACATGGTAGCAGTGTGTCATTGGGCAACTTCCTTAACTCTCATTGCCTGTTTCCCCCAAAGTGCATTGGAGTGAATGATACTCACCTAAACGTGTTTCTCTGAGACGTAGATGATATTGCATAGAACATTCCTGTCAGAGGCCCACATCTAGTAAGTGCTTGGTACAATGTTGCTATCATTGTCTTTAGTGGCTGTGGCTCCACAGCTATGAAGGACATTCAGACGTCGGCTAAGGAAGCTATAGGGGAACGATTTGCTTCTGACAGTTCCACATTTGCATGGAACTTGGCAGTAACAATTCAGAGCAGAAATAGCTAAAGAAATAGACGCAGACTTGGTGATTTTTCAGAACTGAACTCTGAGGCTTGGAGATGCAATGTCCTCTGGAATTAGAACACAGGCTCTGGATCAAAATTAAACAGTAAGACATCAAATAGTAAGGACGAGCATGGGGCAGGGCCCATTGGAGCTTCATAGTAGGGTAGGGAAAGAAAAAGATGGAATCCATGATATTTAGAGCTAAAAAGTAACTGCAGCCTGGAGAGTTCCTTAGCTCAGGTCTTTGAGAGTCAGACCCTCAGGTCAGGATTCATGTCCTCCCAGAAGAAATTGGTGAGAATGAGGGGGAAGCAAGACAGAGGAATGGACAGGCAAATCCAAACAATAGCACAGTATTCGAAATCCCAGCCTCAGCCGACCCCATGGAAGTTCTGAAGCTGCTTCCCTTGAGATAAAGAGGCTGGCTTTTGGTACTCAACCCCTATCAGTCTTGGCACTTTCCAGCTTTCATCATATAACAGCAACCAGGAGCAGAGTGGAGGGCATTGGCTGGAGACCAGTCACTCCGGTCAGAGCAGCATATGGCCTTACTCGTGGCATAATATTCAGTTGGTACCCACAGCGATGGTAGAACTAGTCATTAAATATTGAAATCCTTCTGTATAGTAACAGTGTGATAAAGAACCATTTCTCTGATGCCCCTGAGTGCCCCATGACCATTCCTAGGAACCTTCAGATTTCCCCACAGGCTGTGGCTACTAATATGATTGTTCGGTGTCCTACCATAGAAGGAAAAGATTGAGATTAGCCCCCATGGATAGGAGTCTCCCAGATCATCAGTAGATAGTTTTGTAAGTTATTAGTTAATCCTTTAATGAAATTGTATATAGTTTCTTAAACCATCCCTTCCAGGGAATAAATTCCAAAGCACTTTAGGAAGCAGCAAAGACAGCATATTGTGGGACTTTCTTGGTTAATTTCTTTTCCTTATCTAAGAAGGCTCAGACATTTTTAATAATGTCCTTGGCCTGAGTTAGTAAAGTGAATTTTAATGGCAAGTAGGCTTATTTCTCTTCTAAACCCAGGGAAATTTTTAGAGAAATAGTCTATGAATCACTGTAAAGTTCCACATCCTGACAAAGGAGAGAGAGGTAGTGTGTCTCTATTTAGTACAAGGTTTGTTGTTACATTTACTACCGTGAGTTCCATTGAGGCTCCTATAATGACTATTTTGACAAGCTAAATCTGTCTTCCATCCAATTGTAAATAGAGCTGTTTCATTGTACACTGGGAAGAGAATAAACCTGTAAGGGGTGATGGAATAAACAAAGATGGATGGATGGGCTTAATTCTTACCATGAGGCATTTGCCTCCTAGTCAAATTCCAATGGAGCTTGATTCAAGATAGGGTCTTGTTCAGTCATACTCAAGAATAGATAAGATATTTGTTCTCCAGTTGGCTTCTGGATTACTTCTAACTGAGGTATTAATACATGATAACACAACTTCTGGTCTTAGGTGTGTGTGTGTGTGTGTGTGTGTATGTATGTATGAAGGGGTTGCCATACACTGGGTTTCTGCAGAAGCAGACCCTAAATCAAAGCCATGAGTGCAGCAGCTTATTTGGGAAGTGATCCCAGGAAGCACTGGAAGGGAAGTAAGGAAGTGAGTAAGGGAAGGAAAAGGGGTGTCAGGGAGCAGGTTGTCCCTGTGGGCTCCTGGAGCTCAAGGTTGCTGGGAAAGTTAGGTAGTGTAGAGCCAGTGTAGAGCATACAACTCAGGGTAATCCTCACCAAGGCACTAGTAACATTACTCTATATCCAGGCCATTTCCTGCCTATATTTACCTGTCTTCTCAGGACACATGTGAGTTTGGAAACCTGCGATTAGTTGATGAGTCAGATCAAATGGAGGATGGGTGTAATTATTGGTGCCTCGACTTTCTTGACACTGGGTGTTAAGAGGGATATCTTTGTAACTCAAACCATAGAAACATGAGAGGTTTTGCTAACTGCCACATTCTATCTTTTCAAAGTCTTCAATGTTATCTTTTTGTTAACAAACTCATAGCAACCATTTTGACATTTCTGGGTTAATATTCTTATTAATAACTCTTCTAGGGAGGACTCAACTTTGCAAAACTTTAGACATTTTCACAGCTGTGCCCAAAGCAAAGGAGAGATATGGGAAAACAAGACCTTTGCATAATCTCTCCAAATTCCATTTCTTTAACTTCCATTATCAAAGAATGAATCCAAGGAGGCAATCTAAGGAATACCACACAGTAGGAGTAAGGACATTAAATCAACTGCAATACTGTTACTTTAAGGAAATCTCAGGGACTTGGTGTGATAAAATGAACCTTAGATTAGGGTTTTGAAAACTCATTTTGGAGTCAAAAAACTTATTTTTGAGTCTAAAAATAAGTCTAAAACCTATTTTGGGGGGTTAGAAAACTTATTTATTTCATCTAGAGAAATAACCATGGTTTACTCTTCACCTATTCTGGTCTCAGTTTTAACATGTAAATGAGGAGAAGCCTGAATTATATGATCTCTCCTTTTGCCAAATATTCAGCAAACTTATTTGTTTCTCTTTCTACTTACATTTTTTTTCAGAAGGAAAGATAACATTTTCTTTTTCATTTTTATATCCTTTTCTCCCTATTACCTAAACAATTTCACAAACTTAGAAAACATTTGGAAAATATAGAAAAGAAATAAAGATCGTGCTTATCATTCTATTTTAGTGTCTCTTTAATTCTTTCTCATGAGAACTATTTTTATGCAGTCAAAATTATAATGTGTGTATATATATATATATATATATATATATATATTTGTACAGCAGCAGTGGGAAGATAAAAACACCAGAAAGGAAGGCAGTATAGCTCTTTACAAATACTTAAAATATTGCCATATAGAAGAGATGACAGACTTGTTCTGTGCAAATTCAGATTATCAGTGAGAGGAAGGAACAACATCCATTTTGGCTTATTACAGGGAAAAGGGTTCCTTTTCTGTGTCCCTGGAGGATTAGTGGTACTCTATGGGCATGCAGCAGGGAAGAACCAGAGAGGTGTTAGCACAAGATGATATCACTCTATTTTGGGGAAAATACAGTTCTTTTACTGTTTAAGGTCATATTCTGATACTCTACTTGGCACTTTCCATCTTTGTAAAGTCTTCATTGTAATCATTCCATTAGCAAACTCATAGCAGCCCTTTGGCCATTTCCACATTTCTGGGTTGAGCTCTTACTAATGAATGATTCTTCCAAGGAGGATGCAGATTGTAAAAAACCTTTAGATCCCCACATCTGTGCCCAAGGCAAAGGAGAGGTGTAGGAAAACAGAATCTTTTCATTAACTCTCCAAATTCCATTTCTTTAATTTCTACTCCCAGCTACCTTAAATTGTACTGATTTTGCCTTGTACATTTCTCCTAATTGGTTTATTTCACCCTCTTTTCATATTCTGTTTTTGTAAAATTATATTTCAGACTCCTAACGTTCTGTTGGATTAATCACTGATGATTTGGCTCATATTAGCTGTGAGTAACACAAGTGGCAAAAGTAGCAAGGCAAGGAATGTCACATCCATTAAACCTTGCTCTGAAAAGCAAATCTGAATTCTGGAGAAATGGGTGAAAACAAGAACTTTAATTCTTACAAGATTTTCTCCATTCCCTTTTTTTCCCCCTACTTCTTCTTTTTTTTTTTTTCATTTTAGTACAGTTCTTAAAAATACATTTTAGTGTGCGTGGGAGTTAAATTGATCATCAGCTGGAAGTTAACTGTTCGGCTTGAGGAGCCTTCCAGAAGGGGACATTTGGATATTCAACATCCTTGTAAGATGAGAGAAGCATATGCAGGAGGAATTAAAACCTCTAGACATATCATTGCAGAAGGCATTTAGCTAAAACATTTTTCTACCAAATTGCCTCCTGAAGGTTTTATTGAAATTTACAACTGAGAGATTTTAGAAGGCAAGTAGAGAAAGGTGGAAATTCAGGCATGATCTGGAATAGATATGCTTAGGCAGGAGGCCCATTTTTTATTGGATGTCTGGTGCTTTAATTTCTCTCTATTGCAACAATTATTAATGATAGATGTATCTTACTTCTGGTGCCTTTAAATCTTCAAGGTGCATCTATTTGTTTTATTTCATATGCTCTTAAAACAAGAACTCTAACAATAGGAAATGAAGACATGAACCCCACTCAAAGAGCTCAGGTGTCTGAAGGATAATGGACTTTTACTAAAGTCTTACAAATAGTAAGTCTTACAAATAGTAATGAGACTTCGTTCCAGGTGTTCTGCTGTTTATTTCTTTTGTTTGTGTCCTGTACATCAGGGTATGGATGATTATACATATACTTCATCTGTTTACTTTTCAATAAATTATTCTCAAATGTGAGGCAGTAGAAATTGAAATAATGTTGACACAACAATGGTATATGACCTACTCTTGCCTCTGGAGAGAGACAGAATGGTACTGTAGAAAGAGCATATGACGAAAGACAGAAACTGGGCTCAAATCTTAGCTTCCCGCTACTTTGATTGAGATGGGTAAGCTGACTATTTTCACATTTCTTCTGAAACATATTTCCTTAAATTCTATTTTGAAATAAATATGTTTAGTAAAAACCATTTCTCTTTTGGGTCTTCCTTTTGATGTCCATCTGAACCTCAATGTCTACATATTTCTAAATTCTTTCCAATATGATCCTTACTTAGATGGTACCAGCTAGTAGTTCCCAATAGCTTGTTGTCCTGTGGTTACCAAGCATGGTGTCTACTTTTCTGTAAAGTGGCTTTTTCTAATATTCCATGGAAGAAGGAAATGTGGAAGATACCTATAATGTATACAGTTACTGAATCCCTGTTAAGTACTGAATTTCAGTTACAATCTCTGTAATTTGTCTCTTGGTTGGTTATTAGATTCACATCATCATTTTGTGTGGCTATCCTGTAGTTTCAATGATGTCTAAATTCCCTAAAGAGAAACTGTGTTGTCTACTTTCCAAGTTTTGGACATTTTCCCGTTATCTTTCTGTTACTGATTTCTAGTTTGATTCCGTTTTGGTCAGAGAATACACTCTGCATATTTTCAATTATTTGAAACTTGTTGAGGTTTGTTTTATGGCCCAAGATATGGTCTATATTTGTTTGTGGTCTGTGAATGTCTGAGACAATATGTATTCTGCTGTTCTTGGGTGATTTGTTCTATAAACATCAGTTAGACCCTGTTGGTTGATGGAGCAGGAAAGTCCACTGTGCTTACCCACATTTGTGCTTACTGTGTTTTCCCAAGATTTCTTTTTTAATCATTTCCTTTCTGTATATAGGATTTTTTTTATTTTAGGAAATGTCTCCTGGCAACAGATCTCTTAGTTTCCCTTCATCTGAGAAGGCCTTGTTGTTTCCCTCATTACTGAAGGATATTTTCACTTGGTACAGAATTGTGGGTTATCAGTTCTTTGCTTTCAACACTTGAAAATTGTTGCAACTGTTCCATATGACCTCCATCATTTCTGATGAGAAATCAACTGTCATTCAAGTTTTTTTTTTCCCCTATAGGTAAGGTATAGCGTTTTGGGGGTTGTTTTTTTGTTCTTTGGTTTCTTTAGTCTTCAGTTTTCAGATGTTTAGTTGTGATATGTCTCAGTGTGGATTTACTGAGTTTATCCTGTTTAAGATTCACTCTGCTTCTTGACTCAGTAGGTTTGTGTCTCTTGTCAAATTTAGGAAGTTTTCAGCCATTATTTATTTTTCAATTTTGCCCTGTTTCTCTTCTCTTTCCAGGAGTCTAATGACACAAATATTAGGTATTTATTTTAGTGCCACAGGTCCCAGGGGCTTTGTTCATCTTTATTTTATTGTCTTTCTTAGTTCGGTTTTAGATTTTTCTGGTCTTTTGTATGACAAATGATTTTTTCATTGAAACCTGCATCTGTTTTTATTATGTTTAAATAAGATTCTGGATCTTATTTAAACCTCCTGTTTCAGTTGGTTTTCTCTTACACAGTTCCAGCAGTGCAAGGGGTTAGGAGGACCACCTCATTACTGTTAGATAGAGATTGAATTCCCGGTTCTCCACTTGGCCTCTGTTGACTACTGAAGTGAGGATACTCCTTGTTATTACTGGACAGGTGTGGGAATTCTAGCTCCCATCGAGGAGTTCACTGACACGGCACTGGAGGTGACACTCATTTGCATGGATAAAAGAAAGAATATATAATAGTTCCTTCTGGAGTATTCTGGCACTGCTTCCTTGACTAGACATTATTCCCTAGCCTAACTGTCCAGGATACATGCAAAAGATACTAATGATTATTAACAAGTAATTCTCATCAATATCCTGATATTTAAATAAAATGGTTTGTTGACTTTATCTTAACACCAAAGAAAGAGGTGCTTTAAAGCTAAAGCCTCAATAGCCTCTGAAATTCTGGTGACACAGAAAACAGATATTGTAATAATGTTGTGTGTATCTTACTTTGTCTAAATAGAAGTTTCTCAGTTTCTATTAAGTACCTAAAGGGTTCTATGTACACCAAATTAAATAAAATTACCAGTTTAGAGAATTTAAACTGGTGAAGAAACTTCTGCACTTCAGCAACTGGCACTGGTTTAGTAAAGCCTAGTTGTTAGACATTTTTTCAATTCATGTCCTCACAAGGAGCAGAGTAGAATCCTTATGAATTATCCATGGTCAGAAGTCACATTTTAGCTTTCTTAGGCAAACCGAGTGAGCAAATCCTTTTATGATGCTACCTTCTCCAGGTAAAAGTTTTCATTGTCATTCTGCCTTA
Organism: Mesoplodon mirus; assembly: GCF_964341445.2. Lineage (NCBI taxonomy): Eukaryota > Metazoa > Chordata > Mammalia > Artiodactyla > Ziphiidae > Mesoplodon > Mesoplodon mirus. Next base: position 77,737,525 of record NC_138991.1, on the reverse strand, counting down.
TGTTGGGATTTTTACAGTTCAGTCTCCCCTCCACACAGTAGCTTCTTGAAGTAACATCCACATCTGACTAACTTCTATCTCTCATTCCTAGCAGAGAAAAAAATTATTATGTGTCAGGTTTCTCTTCTTGAGTAACCTGGTGCATTGCACACCCTCTCACAGCCAGTGGTGTGATCCAAATAGCAGCCAGCTATCTTTGTAAATGTCTGTCACTGATCACAAAGGAGGGCTTGAAAGGGAGCAGGATAAGGTTGTGTGGTATAGAGATTAAGAGGCAGGGTCTGCCTCAGACCAGTCTTGAAATCTTGGAGAAGTTGCCTTATATCTCTGAGCCTCCATTTTTTCACCTATAAAATGTGAATATTAATAGCCCCATCTTACAGAATTTTTCTAAGATAATGAATTATTTCATGTAAAATTCTTAGCACTCTGCCTGTCATACAGTAAACAATCAGTAATTTCTTTCTGTCTTTCTGGTTTTTTTTTTTTTTTTTTCACTGTTTGGTGCAAATCCATGCTGCATATTTGTGGTAGGTAGCCTATAAGATGGAATCTAATGGTTCTTGCCTCCTGGTATCCATGCCTTTATATGGTCCCCTCCCGTTATGTGGACTGGACCTGGTGACTGACTTCTAACAAACAGAATATGGCAAAAATAATGAGATGTCACATACATGATTTAAGTTACAAAAAACCCATCTTCTATCTTGCTTGCCCTCTCTCGCCCTCTCAAAGGCTTGTTCATAGGGAGATCAGCTGCTGTGTTGTAAGCTACCCTATGGAGATGCCAAGGGAAGAGGATTCTGCCCAAAATCTAATCTGCAGACCAACAGCCTGTGAGAAACTGAATCCTGCCAATAGCCACAAGAATGAGCTTGGAAGTGAATCCTACCTTAGCTGGGTCTTGAGATGACTACAATTCTAGCCAACCTCTTGACTGCAACCTTTGAGAGACCCAAAGCCTGAGGACCCACTAAACCACTCTCATACTTCTGACTCACAAAATAAATGTGTGTTGTTTGAAAACTCTATATTTTGGGGTAATTTGTTACATGGCAATAAATAACTAATAGAGTATTGGAAAAAGGACTAAGATCATAAGACCTATTGGTGATGACTCACGAGAATCCTTATATTCAGAAAGCTGCCCATTTATGGCCACATTTGTACATTTAGCCATGAGAGAAATATGCATGGTAAACACGTGTGCCTCCCGTGCTATGCCCCTTACCTGATACCCTACCTGATGTTTACCTGGTTGAACATAATTTATAATAAGCACAATATCTGAGGCTGAAGAGCAAAATAGTAGTGATGTGGGGCAGAGAAAAGGAGGGAAAAGAATTAGGACTGACATTTTATGTCTCTTAAAAAATCTGACCTTTTGGAAATATCACTGTGTACATTTAAAATATTAATAAAAGCTCTTGCTGTTAGTAGGCAAAGGGGGTTGTTGTCATGTGTGACCTTTTATTGAAGTAAAAGAAAATTGACAGTTTTATTAGCAGTAGAATATCACACGAGAAAATGCAAAGGAGGAAGAAAAGCTGCCACAGTAGTATTTAGTTACACAAGGTGAATATCGTTAAGCAGCTGTGATTTTATACAAGGGAAGCCTCAATGTGACTTTTGAGCCTCCTCCATTGAAGCCAGCGTAAATTATGGCTGGAGTGGAAAGGCACTATTCCTATTCTATTCTTTCTGGGAGGATATATAAGTGTTTTTATATTTCCTTTCTTAAAAAAATTTTCAACCAAGTCATTCTCCCCAAGGTGAACTTATATACAGAACAGAAATAGACCCATGGACATACAAAACAACTTATGGTTGCCAAAAGGGAAAGAAGGGAGACATTAAATTAGGAGTTTGAGATTAATATATACACAGTACTATATATAAAATAGATAACCAACAGGACTTATTATATAGCACAGGGAACTGTACTCAATATTTTGTAATAACTTATAGGAGAAAATAATCTGAGAAAAATAGGAATATATGTATGTATAACTGAATCATTTTGCTGTACACCTAAAACTAACACAACACTGTAAATCAACTATACTTCAATTTTTAAAAAAGGAAAAGATAAAAAAAAATTTTTTTAATTTTTAAAAAGCAACATCTGTCCAAGTCAGGAAATGTGGACTTAAAATCCAAAGCAATTTCTGTCTCAAATAAACTTAAATTTTCTTGGCAAAAAAGAAAAAAGAAATAAAGTAAAATCATGTAGAAAAACTCCTAATCCCCTATGTCCAGCTACCCACTTATGCATTCAATCAACAAATATTTATTAAGAACTCACAACATGCTTGGCATTTTTCTAGGCTCAGAGGAATCAATGATAAAAAAAGAGATAAGGTCCTTGCCCTTGGGGAGCTTAGGTTCCAATGGGGAACATAGAAAATCAGCAAGCACAGGAATATGTGTAACTGATGTGTTGAAAGAACAAGCTCTAGAAGGAACAATCATAAAATAACACTATTTTTTCTCTCTGCAACTTAGTACAATTCTCTGTGAAATTAGTTCTTTCTTCTGGATGAAATGTTGGTCCAATTCCAACACTTCTTCAACTCATATCATCATTCCAACAATAAAAAGTTTCTCCAATCACTTTTAGGCACAAAACAGTTTCATTTAAGTAGTAAAAGTATTCAGTCCCAGGGACTACTCAAAACTCTTACTTACATTTATAGCTAAAGCTTCTCGCTTTACCAACTAGTAGGGGTGGCCACAGTCTGTTTATCTCCATGAGATTTTCCCACTGAGTGTTTTGAACCACATAGGGGACACAGTCTCCAAAAGCCTCCATCAGACTGGGAACAAACCCTGAATGAGGGAGGGGAAATTCACAGCAAAACAACAACTCTCCCAAATTCCCTTTCTGAGATGTTTTAACCTTTTCATACACTTGAGGTGAGTGTTGGGCTCAAGCCACAAAACTTCTTATTCCCAGGGTCTTCTGCATGTTGTAGGCTAACCTCTCATTTCTAAAGGTGCAAGTACCTACCACCTACTGTTTTATTCCCAGCTTTTTATCACCTTAACCAAATTAGAGACAGAAAGAGCACCAATTAAATGTCTATCTATCTATCATTTAATGTATTTTCAAGGTCATAATATAGTAATAATAGCAATAATTAAAAATTAAAGCAAGGTATGATATAGTATATTATTGGTGTGATAGGAAAGGCTTTTAAGGAGGCAACCTTGCTCCACTGAAGGGATTTTACACAAAGGAAATAAGGAGGAACAGTGGCTCAAGGTGACCTTGGGCTTATTTACCAAATAAAATTTAAGCAATTTGATGGAAGGGATCATGACTTATGTTCCTGCAGCACTATATATTGTTCCTCACCCAGCACTGCACGGTAGAAAATGTTAAATAATTTTTGGTTTATTGAGTACATGATTGGAGAGATAAAAACCAAGAGGTCCCTTGCTGATATTCTCAACTATGTGGATTCATGCCCATTAAATATGCCATCAATGTTGGTCAGGTTGGTGGGTCCAGTTTTGGGGTCTACCAGACACCGAGCATTCTTCCTTTGGCTCACATTTCCCCTCTTTTCAGACCCTGAATTTCTTTGTCCAGAAAATCATTTATAAAACTGTGACTTGTATTTTAGAGATTGTTGACTTCAAAGAGAATTTCAGGATAAAGTTTGAACCTGTCTTGGGTTGATATATGATTCTTCTTTTACTGATATATTTACAGATATAGAAAGTTAACTCAGGCATTTACAGAAAACTTTATGAATATTTGAAGGGCTCCCCATCAAGGGGAGTTAAGAGTCTAAGTGCTTTTATAGCAGAAAAAAATAGCGGTCATAGAGCTCAGAGTCAAATGGGAGTTGTAAGTGTAAACTACATGAAATCCATTTACTGGAAAATAAATATCCCTCTCTATGAAGGACCCTGAGGCAGCCAAGGACTGTTCTTACAATGTCTTCTAGGTTGTCTCTCTAACACTAGTCTAAACATCAGACTTACTCCATGTCTAAGGAATTTGTGTTGTCTGATAATCTATTAAATGGAACTCAGGGACAATGTAGGTTGTTCATGTAATTGAAGGATTAAGAGTATATGATTAGAATAGTTGGGATGGCCTAGACACAGAGCATGCAGACAGGACCACGGCATACTTTTTGCCCTCAAAGGCCAAACGAGTGTCACACTTTATTGACAATCTAATATTTGGGATACACAGAGTTAAGAAATATATCCTTAAAGTTAATTTCACCTATTCCTTTTTACCTTTAAAATGTGACTACAAGCATACCTTGGAAATATTGTGGGCTCATTTCCAAACCACCTCAATATAAGCAAATATCACAATAAAGTGAGTCACATGAATTTTTTGGCTTCCTAGTGCATATAAAAGTTACATGTACACTGTATTGTAGTCTATTAAGTATGCAACAACACTATGTCTAAGAAACAATGTATATACCTTAATTAAAAATAATTACTGCTAAAAAATGCTAACCATCATCTGAGCCTTCAGCAAGTTGTAGAAGTAACATCAAAGAACCCTGGTCACAGATTCTCATACCAGCTATAATAATAATGAAAGATCTGAAATATTTTGAGAATTACCAAAATGGGACACAGAGACATGAAGTGAGAAAATGCTGTTGGGAAAAGGATGCTGAGAGACTTGCTCCACACAGCATTGCCACAAACCTTCAATTTGTAAAAAATGTAACATATGTGAAGTGCAATAAAGCAAAGCACAATAAAACGAGGTATGCCCATACTAGAAAACTTAAAATTCTGCAGGTGGCTCACATTATTCTGCTATTGGACAACACCCGTCTAGGAGGATCTGCCCACACATGCCCACAAGCCTGCATTTCAGCCCCCCACTGGTGAAAGCCTACAAGGGAGTTTCACTATTGATGCAGCCCAAGTCCATGGCCAGGATGTCTCATAAGTAGCATTTAGCTTCCCTGTCTGGACATGTAAGACCCTCAAGTCCTTATCCAAGCTTGCATCTTAAGTGCAGTGCTGTTTATAAAAACATTTTATAAATTTTTTTTCTTAGACAAGTGTGTGCCGAACTTTATGGATGGTGTCCCATAGGGGAGCATATAGGTCTTTTATTAAATCCTTAGAGTTGTAAAACTTCCTCACCCAGGTCAAATATCACAAACATTTGCCACGTACATCAATTATCAACTATCAGAGTAAAGTTTTAGACAGCAATCACCAACAATCGCCCATTAAGTTTTTCTTGTCTTTTTTTTCAAGAAAACCAAAGAAGGTAGAAGAGATCAGGTGTGACTGGAATAGGGACAGGACTGAGTAAGTAAGTGGAAAAATCTCTTCCCAGAGAAACAACGGTGAGTAACTTTTTATTAATTGATAACAATTATGGATAACGACCCTGTTGCTTTCCCTCAGGAATTTCCTGGGTGAATTTTTCACTTACTCTTGTGGGTTTTAAATACTTCGAAGTAGGAAAATGTCTTTGTGGTAGATTGCTTGCAAAAATGGCCACAACTGTTCCTGTCCCTGTGTCCATACCCCTTTGCCATGTGGCTTTGAAGTTTTTCCTCAGAGAGGTGGAACCTATTTCTCCATCCTTTGCATTTGGTCTGACCTGAGACTTGCTTGGACAAATACAGCAGAAATGACATTGTGCCAGTTCTGAGTCTGGATCTCAAGAGACATTTCATGCTTCTGCCTTTCTTGTGGAACCGTGCACCACCATGAGAACAAGTCTGGGCTACCCTGGGCTTTATTTCCTTCCCACACGATAGAATATAAGTTTCTGAGATTGGGTGAATACCAATTAACTCCTCTGTAACGTTTAAGTAACAAGCCTATTTGAATATTGAAATCATACTTCTGATCCAGAAAATGTCTTAATTTTAGATGATACTGCAAATTTAGAAGTCAGTTAAGAAGGTAGGAGACTATAAGTAGTCTGGTTCTACATGTTTTTAATAACGTCAGATGATTTTCAAGATTCTAAAACAATTGTATCACCAGACAAGTTCTCATGGAAAAGACCTGTTGTATTTTTTGAAATCACATCTTCAGTGATTCTGATCATTTCTGAATGTTTTCCACTGTTTTATTATGCCCTCTGAAGATTTGAGTTCAGTCATTAAACTCCGTCCGCTAGCAAACAAATTGCCAATATTATTTCCTTTTGAGTGGGATAATACCATAATCAGGGTGCTTTTTAGAGGCACATTTCTCTTCAGGGAAATTGTGCTGGCTTTAATGTAGCTAAGCTTAAATGTGAAGGTGATGTGCTCTGTGACACTTGGCTATGCTAGTGACTCAAATTAAGCATCCTACTTCAAATACGGACAAAAGAAAGAAGGTTCTTACAGAAATATTTCCTTTAAAAAATATCTGGCTCAATGAAAGGAGTTACAGTCATGCAAACTGGCTCTTGGGTGGACTATATTTTTTCTCCTAAAACAAAAACAAATGTGAAGTAGGAGTTTTGGACGAGAGTCCCCACGGAATGGTGCTTGGGGGGAAGGCCACAGGGGAAGAGTATGGGTCTTTGGAAGTTCGCAGAGAATGGGCAGAAAGGAGGGGGTGGAGAGCTGAGCCCACTCCTACAGAATCCCAATCCTTCCATGACACCACGAAGCCCCACAAGAACCTCCTGAAACATAAGCAGGTTTGATTGTATTTCTTGAGGAGGCTAGAGAGGGTGTTGTTTTATGCCAGTGAATCTAAATGACTGATGTGGTCATGGGTGTGGACAAATAATAGAAAACATTAGAATCTACCACTGGAATGCTGTAGGAGTGGCAGGCTTCTGGGGAGAAGGTGCTAGAAAAGCTGTGTGGTCTCCTTTGTAAAAGCTCCATGATGGCTGCACTGTCCAACACAGCAGCCCCTAGCCACATGGGCCATTTAAACCCATATGTAAATGAATTAATCCTTTATTTAAGTAAAACTTCAGCTCCTCAGCCCCACATTTCAAATGTTTCAATTGCCACATTTCATTAGCTTGGCAAACCCAAACATTATATATTAATTCATTCAATTCGTAGTTATTGAGTGTTTATGTTTACAAGGTACATCCTAACAGCTATGTTAAGAATCAGCCAAACAGAAGGAGAACATGGACCCAAATAAAATACAAATATTCCTGAGTCTCCAATTTTTGTCAGTAACTTCAAAATCCATTCCTATCTAGCCTTTTACCAGGTATATTAAAAAGTGGCCAAACTGATGACTCTGAATTTTATTACCTCTCGGTATCTGTCTTCTGACATGATGAGAAATGAAATGGCCAAATTGCAGATAAGTGAAAAGAGAAGTAAGAAAAGGGCAGGATCCACCAGCTAGTTAATTGCTGCTTGAAAAAGTGTGAGCTGAAGATATGCCCCTTATCTTGCTATCTATCTTACATTCTAGCGGCAGCTAAAAAAGTAGAAAATTGTCAGTGCTTCAAGTTGGGGATGGATACCTTTTGAATGTCTACTGACACCAAGCAGTTATGAATAAACATAGTGCATCACCCGCATGACTATTTTTCTAAGAAAAAATAAGCATGAAAATGTTTCTATTCATTGTGATGACAAGAGAGAAAATGTTTCTTTAGTTAGAGTATGTAATTTAGAGTTATGAACCGAATACTGCTCTGGAAACCATGTCCATCTTCTTTTTGAGGAAACATATCCTTATGCTGTAAAGCTTTCTTTACAGAGTCCATGGATTTCTATGGTATTTAGTAATCATGGAAAAGAATTCCTCCTGTTTTCTCTCTTACGACTGAATCTGTTGAATCTTACATAGAGCGTTTTATCCAGAATGACATTCGAATTGGGAGTGTTACCCTGGGTGAGGGATAGAACTACCAACTACTATTCTCTCCTCCAAAGAGAACAAAAAACCTCTTCTTCTTTGTGTGTAATTGCCTGATGGGGCAAACGTCTTGAGTTTCTTGTTTGATAGAACATATCATCAGACTGTGCTGTTTTGAGGCATGGTCACCATATAATTCATATAATATAAATTCATACAATTCACATAATTCATCTGTACATATTTCACCACCTGGCTATTCCTTTGTGTAAGTTTTGGTGAGGAGGGATTTGAATGAAAAGACCAATATAAGACCAGAGCTGCTTACAGCCAGGAATGTATACTCAAGAGACAGAGAAAATGAAAGAGACCATATGTAGTGTGGCTTATATCCAGAATATTAGCAAATGAAAATGTGCACAACAGGGACAATGCTCTGTCAGAGGTTAAATTTCTCTTCTTATTGAATGTGTTCTAGATGGAGATGATGATTCACTTTGGGACACAAAGTCTATTTCTTTACATCACATGTGGCAGGAGGGGGAAATGTACATGTGTGTGTGTGGGGTATGTGTGGGTGTGTAATCTGTCTTTATGGGTCAAAGGAGGAAAGTTTTCAAGGATGCAACTTCGGAGATCTAAAAGGAGGACTGTGGCATCCTAAGAAGGGAATAGAGGAATTGATAAGTATTGGGAAGGCTGGGGTCAGTGAGCAAAATGAAGGATACTGGATGATGGGCAGCCTGTCAGAACCTGATAGCAGTGCCTAGCTGAGAGACCCATCCCAGAACTCAGCCCTGAACATGGCTCAATAGGCAGTAAGACAGGTGGTCAGCCTGATACTGCCTCCCCCAATCTACCTCTACTCTGGCCACATCATCTGAGTGTCCTCCAGGTACCACATTCGATGCTGCAGAGATGCCCCAAGGCTGTGGAAAGCTCTATAAAATTTGTTAACATTTAATGAGGTAAAGGTGCTTGCTGCATTGATGTTGATGTCAATAGCTAGCTAGTGGTTGGAGATCCCAGGTCCTGACACTCTGGTGATAGACTGAGTTGTACTAATAGACAGAAGGGAGTGGTAATCTCAGTTGCCTTATGCAGATTCTGAAGGCAACAATGTGCATTTGTAAAGATTCACAGACACATGTTTTTAAAAATGCAAAATTTAGAGTTTAAGAAAATAAATAGATGACTGATATTTCCCAACTTTAAGACTTACCATAAAGCTATAGTAAAGAAGATGGTGGGCTATTGGTGAAAAATAGACAAACATACCAATGAGAGAGAAAAGAGAGACCATAAATAGACCCACACAAATATAGTGAATTGATCTTTGAAAAAGAGCAAGAGCAATTCAAAGGGGAAATGATAGGCTTTTCAACAAATGGTGCTGGAACAACTGAACATCCACAAGCCAAAAAAAAAAAAAAAAAAGAAAGATGAAAGAAAGAAAAGAAAAGAAAAAGAATGTAGACATAAGCCTTACACTTTGCACAAAAATTAACTTAAAAGGGATCATAGACCTAAATGTAAAATGAAAAATTATAAAATTCCTAGAAACTAGCATAGGAGAAAATCTAGGTGGCCTTAGGTTTGGTGATGTCTTTTAGACACAATAACAAAAACACAATCTATTAGAGAAAAAACTGACAAGTTGGACTTTATTAAAATGAAAACCTTTTGCTCTGTGAAAGACACTGTTCAGAGAATGAATGACAAGTCACAGATGAAGAGAAAATATTTGCAAAACACATATCTGATAAAGGACTTGTATCTAAAATATACAAAGAATTCTTAAAACTCATCAATAAGAAAGCAAACAACCCAATTTAAAATAGGCAAAATATCTGGACACCTCATCAAAGATAAACAAATGGAAAACAAACATATGAAAATATCTTCAATACCATATGTCATTAAAAAATTGCAAATTAAAACAACAATGAGATACCACTGCACACCTGTCATAGTGGCTAAAATCCAAAACATGGACAACATCAAGTGCTGATGAGGACATGGAGCAACAGGAACTCTCATTCATTGTTCATGGGAATGCACAATAATACAGTCACTTCAGGAGATTGTCTAGCAGTTTCTTATAAAATGAAACATACTCTTACCATTTGATCCAGCCATTGCACACCTTGGTAATTACTCAAATGAATTGAAAACTTATGTCCACATAAAAACCTGCACATGAATGTTTATAGCAGCTTTATGCATAATTGTCAAGATAGATACAACCAAAAACACACTGTGGTATAGACATACAATGGAATATTATTCATTTAAAAAAAAGAAATAAGCTATCAAATTGTGAATAGAGATGGAGGAACCTTAAATACAAGTTGCTAAGTGAAAGAAGCCAATCTGAAAAGGCCACAAACTGTAAGATCTCAACAATACAACATTCTGTAAAAAAGGCAAAACTTGGGAGAAAGTAAAAAAAAAAAAATCAGTGATTGCCAAGGGTGTGGGGGAGGGATGGATGAATAGGCTGAGCACAGAGAAATTTTAGGGCAGTGAAACTATCCTATATGATACTGTAAGTGTTGAAACATGTCATTATACATTTATTAAAACCCATAGAATGCACAACACAAAAAATGAACCCCAATGTAAACTATGAAATCTAGTTAATAATGCATTAATATTGGCTGATCAATTGTGACAAATATACCATATTAATGCAAGATTTTAATAATAGGTGAAATTAGGTGGAGGGGAGGTGAGGGTATGTGGGAACTCTCTGTATTTTCCACTCATGCTTGTTTTTCTAGAAAGCTAAAACTATTCTTAAAAAATAAAATTTATTAACAACAACAGCAACAAAACAAATCTGATTTTTAAAAAGCCAAAGTACTTGAATAGACATTTCTCCAAAGAAGGTGCGCAAATGACCAATAAGAACATGAAAAAATATTCAGCATCATTGATCTTTAGGGAAATGCAAATCAGAACCAACTCACACCAATTAGGATGGCTACTGTTAAGAAAAAAAAACTAAAATAACAAGCATTGGTGAGGATACGGAGAAATTTAAACCCCTGGGCGCTGCTGGTGAAAATGTAAAATTGTGTAGCTGCTATGGACAACAGTAGGACAGTTCTTCAAAAAATTAGAAGTAGAATTACCATACTATCCAGCAATTGGACTTGTCTGGCTTACATCATCTGCTACCACAATTCACAATCAGAAATCTAGAAAATATTGCTTGTCTACAGACTACCCGACTTCCAACTGATCTCCAACCTCAGCTCCTGATCTATTGTCCAACAGAACATGAAGATAATGTAACACCAGTGACTTCAGAACAATGGCTCTTGGTTCAAGTCTGGAGGAGGGGGGGCTTTGCTTAGTCTTATAGGGTGGCAGTAACTGTGGTGGTTACCAGTTCAGAATCCATGTACAGATCACCGGATTCCAAACCTAGCCCTATTATATTACTTAATTATGTAGAACAGATGTTTTCTTTTCTCAGTCTTTGTTTCTTCATCTATAAAACAGAGCCAATAATAGTAACGAACTCATGGGAATGTTACAGAGCCCAGTGACATAATCCATGCAAATAACTTGGCATGACTTTCACCATCATCTTTTCCAACTTCTCCAAGCTGAAGTCACCATGGCAGGTGAGAAGTCATCTGTATCCCAGAGCTCTGGGTACGCCTTTCTGCCTCTATGTATTTGTTAATGTTGTACCCTCCACATAGAACTTTTCTTCTTTTTTTAAATTTAAGTACAACTTACAGTAGTTTTAGAAAACTCTTTCTGAATTGCCCTATGTGCTGATGCAGATATTATATGCTGCCTTGTATTTTTAGTGCATTCTCCTTCCGTTATTAGATGCCAGTGGAATGCCTACCATTTGTCAGTCTAAGCTTAGACAGAAAGGGATATGTGTTGCCTTATGTATAGTCTAAAATGGCTTAACTTCAGAAACAGTGATCACTATGACAGTCTTTTCTTCTCTCGGTCCTGTTTCTTTTCTCTGTTGAATTTATTCTCTGGCAGAATCACCTCAAATGATGGCAAGGATGGCCTCTAGCAGCTTGAGGCTTATTCTCCACCAACACAAGGATAAGATAGACCCTTTTTCTTGGAACCTCCATTAAAAGCCCTAGTTCGGGCTTTCATTGGCCTGCTTTGGCTGATGGCCCTATTCTCTAGCCAGTTGGTGAGGCTAATGCTGAGTTAGCCTGGCCTAGGTAGAGATAGTGCCAACCAAGAGAACCCAAAGAAAAGGGAGAGGCTCTGCCAGGTGGAAGGTAAGGGCCCTGCTTTCCAGACAAGAGATAGCAGGCTGGCAAAAATAAGTGATTTCCATTACAGACTCTAAGAAGATGTGTAGAGCCTGGGGTTTCAGGATAATGCTGCTTTTGGACCCTGTCCTTTGTACACACAGTAGGGGCCTTTATTTTATTGCCAGAGTACACATTCAGGGACAAATCAAGACCATTGACTCCAGTATTGCCCAGTAACCTCAAATGTCATTTTGCTGTTCTTTTTATGAATAATTTATATTCATGTGGTAATGAAACCAAGGGTAATCATCAGTTAGATCCATTGTACCTGTAACCTGCCTTCACTGATCAAGCTCACTTTAATTGTTGCTACCAAACCTTGCATGTTCTCCAAGCTGCATGCAGCCTAAACAATAAGATGTTTGCCTGAGTTGTTTCTTAGGAACTTGGAGCAGTGTCAAGTTCAAGCTTGAGTTGGTTAAGACTTATCCTGTGTTCTTGGGAAAGTTAAAACAAAACAAAACAAAAACAAACAAAAAACACTTTGCACCAGATTCCTCATCTCCTCAATGAAGGCTCAGGTATGATTATAAGGGTTAAGAAAGACATGATATGTCAAGTGTGTATTTGGTGAGCACTCAACTGATGTTAGTTATTATGAGTAGTATAATCTGAAATAAAGTAAAAAAATAAAATAGAAAAGAACTAAGCAAATTCACTTGACCAATGACATTGCTTTTTCACCAATTCTGGAACTTTGCCATAAGTAATCTCAGAAATCCACTCAAGCTTTAGAAATACATACCCTAAGTTATTTCTTAGGGATTCTTTGAAAATTCAGATTTCTTTGTTTTCAGTGTTTTTTTCCCTTAAGTTATTTATGATTGCTTCATATTTTTTTGACACTGGTAATAAACTAGTTTTTATGCTGTCTTAAAATACTAAACTGCTTTGTTCAGTAGTTGTCTTTTAAAAGTTAATGTATTTTCAGTTTGCTTGTGAGAATACTTCTATCAGTATTTGAAAATAGAGCTTGAGAAAGGTTATTGGTAAAAATATTTTCTCTAAAATGTTTTAATTTACAAAGTCAAGAAATAAATTGACACATTTTGCTCAAGATTCTATTAAGAAATAGCACCTTTCCCTAATATATATTAGTTTTCATCTTATTTTCATCTATTATAAAGTTTGTGGGTTCAAAATGAGCACGCAGGTTTTTTTTTTTTTTTTTTGCGGTATGCGGGTCTCTCACTGTTGTGGCCTCTCCCATTGTGGAGCACAGGCTCCGGACGCGCAGGCTCAGCGGCCATGGCACACGGGCCTAGCCACTCCACGGCATGTGGGATCTTCCCGGACTGGGGCACGAACCCGTGTCCCCTGCATCGGCAGGCGGACTCCCAACCACCGCGCCACCAGGGAAGCCCGAGCATGCAGTTTTGAAGTAACTAGTAAGAAAGCATTCTCAATTTGGTTTTAGCAATGATATGAACATAGACCATAATTACATCAAAAATAGTGTCTCTACAGTGGTATAAATAAAAGGGAAAGATGTGTAAGGAAAAGAAAGGGAACTGGGAAATTCATCTGGTTAAGACCACAAGAAATATTAAAAGCAAGAAAAGCTGCATTCATATCTAAATCCTAATATACTTTTAATTGCAATAGATAGAAAACTATGCTCAAATTGGCTTAAACAAAAAAACAGGAATTTATTATTTTATTAGCTCACACATTCTTAGAATTCTTAGGGGTGAGTCAGGCTTCATGCTTCATTTAATCAAACCTCAATTTCTCTCTTTCAATCTTTCTGTCTTCTCAGTTGACTTTTTCTTGGGCTCTACAAACCAGGAGAAGAAGGAGAGCTCTCCTCCTTAACAGCTGAATATTGGGCCTCTCATATCTGTGATTTTGACCAAGTTCTCATGCCAGAACCAGTCCCTGAGGCCAGGGGGATATGATGCTCTGTCTGGGTAGACCTGAGTCTTATGTCCCTTCCTGAAGTCAGAGGTGTAGTCACCATCATAAACCACATGTGGTGATGGTGGAGGAGGCGAGAGCTCCTCAGGAAAAATCAAATGCATTTATTGGAAAGGGAAAGATGACTGGGTACTCCAATGTCCAGTTTAAACTCTATTTTCTCTGTGGCATCTTTCCAGATCACTGATTACACACTGACTATTTGTTCCTCTCAACACCTAAAAGATACTGGAAGTGAGGTACTTCATGGGGGGACCATTCCTTTAATTCCCTGTGCTGTTTTTTGTTTTGTTTTGTTTTGTTTTGTTTAATCTTATATCATTCCAGTAGATGCTGTTGATGCCCTGTCCAGAATCCCATTAATGGCCAAGGCACCTGCTGCCCCAGCTGCTGTGAGTGTTGACTGCTAATATCTCACAGTTACCCTCCTTTTTACAGAATTGCTCTCAGCAATTTGGCCAAGAGTTTATGTCTGCTACTCCCAACCCAGGGGCAGCCCACAGCCAGATACTCTCTCACAGAGTACAAAGGGCTGATTCCAGCTAGGCCCACATCCTTCCTTAGCTCCTTCCCCTGGCCCATCCTGCCTCTCTCACTCCCCTTCGCCTGAGAACCCTCCCCCAATAAGTCATGTGTACCAACTTTCTTTCTCAGGCTCTACTTCTATGGAACTTGGCCTAAGATAATTATTCAACTTATCACATTTATTTAGCTCTAAGTTTTAACATCTTCAAAGGCGAAGACCATGTTTTGGTCCATCCCTAATTTTTAATATTATTTAACTTTTCATATACATATGTAGTGCTTTTCCAACTGACTTGAGAAGACAAGACCATGTCTTCTATTTGTAGTGTTTCTCAAACACTAATGTTTATACAGGTCCCCTGGAGATGTTACCAAGAGGACTCAGTCAGCCTGGGTTGGGACCTGGGATCTGCATTTCTAATAAGTTCCCAGAAGATGCTGATGCTGCTGGTCTGGGACTCATGCTTCGAGTAGCAAGTTCTACTAGGCACAAGTTATTTTAAATCACCCACGGTATTTAGTATCATACTTTCTAGCCAGTAAGCACTCAGTAAATGTTGATTATTGGATTATAAACTAATTGAAGAACAAAAGAATGGAAGGCATTTTAATTGAAAAGAAAGCTTATTTAAAAAGCATGATCCCTGGGACTTCCCTGGTGGTCCCATGGTTAAGACTTTGCCTTCCAGTGCAGGGGGTGCAGGTTCAATCCCTGGTTGGGGAGTGAAGAGCCCACATGCCTGGCAGCCAAAAAAAAAAAAAAAAACCCAAAACCTAAAACAGAAGCAATATTGTAGCAAATTCAGTAAAGCCTTTAAAAATGGTCCATATCAAAAAAAATCTTAAAAAAAAAAGTATGATACCTAAATGTATACAGATTCTCTGTCTTACTTGGAGGACTCTCAGTAGAAGTTACTAAAGGAGGCATTTTTAAAGTTTCCAGATAACCCGCAATAGAAATACTTCCTAAACCTAATTTCTTCTGTTCTAGGACCCAGAGCTAAGGGGCCAATTAGTAATGGGGCCAGTATTTCTCAGATATGCCAACGGAGATCGAAAATGGCAATTTGGGGAAGAAATAGAATGTGATTTCTTATTTGCCATGGGAGATCCAATGTCCATGCAGGGCATCAGCTTCTGAGTTTAATCTTAAATTCAGTTATGCTTGAACATTTGATTTATTTCTAAGGATAGGATAATGGCTACACTCAGGCTTCTCCTGGGATGCACATTATGGGTCCTGGGGCTTTGTGTGGCTTCATACCACCTCTCACAGCTCAGCCATCCCTCTGACATTATATCCTACTAATTGTAGCTGAGATACCAATCAGTCTGTCATTTCTGGAATCCTGCAGTATCAGGCTGTACTCTTACCAGAGAATGTGATTCTTTACTTTCAGCCCCAGACTCTTCTTTTAGAACAAAAATGTGTGTTCATTATGTTTACATCTCCCGTGAGAGGGAGAAAACTCTAAGTTTAACAGATCCTGATGTCCCTACACTGGAAATACATGAAGCAGGACAGTCTACTTAGGATAAAGATGTGGTTTTCAATTCTGGGTGCATCAGGATTGTCTGGAGACTTCTGTGAAAATACAGTTTCAGTAATTCTGGGGCAGGATCCAGGCATCTCCAGTATCAAGCTCTCCACGAGATTCTGATGCAAGAGGTTGAATCATTGGCGTTAAGTGGTAATTATCAAACAGTCATGTGCATCAGAATCATCTGGAGGGATTTTATAAACACAGATTCCTGAGCCTCACCTCCGACATCCTGAATCAGCAGATCTGGGAAGGGGCCTGAGAATTTGTATTCTAATAAGCTTAGTGATGCTGGTCCTGCTGGTCCATGGATCACACTTAGCACTAGTATATATGCATATTAGAATCATCTGGGGGAGATTTTAAGATACTCATGTTCAGCACAATTACCAGCACATCTGGGGGGTAGATATGCATCAGTACCAAAGCATCAGTATTTTTTTTTTTTTTTTTTGCGGTACACGGGCCCCTCACTGCTGTGGCCTCTCCTGTTGTGGAGCACAGGCTACGGAGGCGCAGGCTCAGCGGCCATTGCTCACGGGCCCAGCTGCTCCACGACATGTGGGAGAGTAATGGTGCATCAATTTTACCCACAATTTGTAAATAAAGCCAGATGTGGGTGCATGCAATGGTGAAGAGCATCCACTTTGTGACAGGCAAACACAGATGCAAATCTCAGCACAGCCATCAAATTACTGGGGGGCAGGGTACACATTACTTAATCCTTCTAAGCCTCAATACCCTCACCTATGAAATGGGTATAATACCATTAGTAACTTCCTCAAAGCAATGAGATCATGAGTTAAAGATTTTGGCTCGAAGTTTGACACATAGCAACTGCTCAATAAATGCACATGGACATTATTATTGTACAATTGGTTATTATTACTATTGCTATAGTATAAAGACTTTTACTGAGAATTTCTCCTTGCCACATAGAATGCTTCTTGGAACTACTTGCTTATGTATGATTCTCTTTATTTTAGAGAGTCTATGTTGTTTGTCTATGTTGGGGGCTGAAGTAGACCTTTAGCATTATTTTCCATATAGACAGCACATTTATCTTTAAGAGGCATTCACCTCTCTGTGAATATGTTTCTCAGATGATTTCCCAAGTACAGATTTTCAGGACAAAAAGGTATGTTTGGGAGGGTGTAAACTGAAAACGTTGAAGTTATATCACACCCGAAAAGCTAAGGAGAGAGACTGCTTTTAAAAATGTCCCCAACCCTATGCCTTTCCTGTGTCCACACTCTTTGTGATGTGAGTGTGGACAGTTCTTCTGTCTGTGATACAGTTCTCCCCATCGGGAGGAGGGGTCTCTAGGCCACCCCTGGACTCTGGGCTGCCTTGTAACTTGCTTTGGCCAATAGAATATGGTGGAAATGACTGGGAACAAGTTCTGAACCTGGACCTCAAGAGCCCTTGCACACTTCTGTTCTCTCTTTTGCTCTTCCGTCTTCATCATGGAAACATGCCAGTCTTGCCTGAAAGGGTATGAGACATAGACAGCAAGGTCAAATCTGCCCAAATGTCCTGACTGAGGCTGCAGATACATGAAGGAACCCAGCCAAGATCAACAAAGTCTCCTGAAAAACCCATAGCACACAACAGGTGTATGAAAATTCAGTTTGGATTAGCAGAACCACCCATTAAACCCATCGAATTATGAGAAATAATAATTTAAGCCACTAAATTTGGGGGGTGGTTTATTACATGGCAAGAAGATTGAATAGAAAGAAGAAAGAAAAAAGAGTAAAAATGATGGGGATGGAAGACACATTTCACTACTTCCAAAAAAAGTGTTTAGTGTTGGTCTTCTGGACATATTACATATAACATTAATGAACAAACATTTACTTACTTCCACAAAAATAAACTATATTTTATGGCAGCAGTGGAATTAGAATGTCCTGGTCATTTAATGGAAGAATGGTCTTCATTTTGTTTGCTTGTTTGTAATCAGCAACCTGCAGACAAACTCAGGAAGCCTCCAGGAGGAGAGACCTCCTGGCGGATTCTGTCCCAGACAAAAGCCAGATAACGTTTCTAGTGTGTCAGTCACAGATGAGGCTAAAGCAATAATAGAGTGTGCCAGTTTCCCATTTGGGGCTTATAAGACTTAGCAGGTGGTACAAGTTACAGATCTATATACAGAGTCTTCCCAAGTAGTGGGAATTGAGGACAGAAGGCAGTAGGCAAACTATTAATTTTGCTTTTTAAAGAAACTGCCACCAGGAACATGGACACATAATGTTTATCTTTGTAGAGCCGTTGGCAAGCCCACAAAGAAAGGTACTTTTAGGTCAGGAGCTAGGGCCACCGTGTCCTTATCAGCACTGAAATCCCAGATCCACTCCTCAATAGAGAAAATAAGAACGGCCAACCTCCTCCTGTAACACAGTTGTTCTTTTGTAAATATGCTTTAACTGTTCAACCCCATAAGACTTCAGTACCTACAAATGTATTATCTAATCATTTCACACAAAGCTAAGTTGGTGTTGAATTTCTTTAAAGTGCCTGAATAAATTTGGCAAGCAAGCTTACAGAAAGCAATTTGACACATCCAATATTCCATATCGGGATGTGGTCTGTGTGTGCGATTTGACGTAGATAATTTGTGATCAGCAACGTGGAAGACAGGGACAACAAACAAATAACATTGCTCTCTTAGATTAGTTAGGTCACAATGCCTATGACAAGAATGCCTCAACCCCAGGAGTCATTGATTAATATACAGGTAATTTCTAGGTTGTAATGGATAATTTACTGAGCACCTTCTGTTATGTAATGGGATTCTCTGGTGGTCAAAGCAACCAAGATCCATTCCTTCAGAAAAATTGACCTTCAGAAAGGTCAACATTAGAAAGGAAGTCAGACAACATTTAAACAGTGAAACTATAATGGACAGACATTATTAGAGGTGAAGAGCAGAGAGCTAGACTGCAAAGGACAGCATTAAAGAAATGGTCACTGGGATGCTGGAAATACTTCTGAAGGAAGAGTATGAATTTGCCGACTTGAAAAGTTGAGAGAGGCCACTTCTGACAAGAGACACAGCTTGTGCAGTATTCTGATGCCACGATGGACCTTTGTATATTTGGGAAACAGTAGTTGCTTGGTACAGCTAGAGGTTAGGCTCACTGGGAAAGGTAGGAGGAGCTGGAGCTGGAGGATCTGGTCTGGGTCAGATGGTGGATGCTCAAGGTGCCAGGATAAGGATTTTATCCTGGAAGAAATGGAAGAGGGGAAGGCTGAAGGCAGAGAGGCCATTGAATGGAATATGGAGGTAGTCTACATCATAGAAGGAGAGAGCCTGCAATAAATTGTTGGCCCCTGCTTGGCAGGAAGCAAACCCTGAGCTAGGATTTGTGTGCAACTGATTTACAAAGGCATTGCTCACAAAAGAATGCATGAGGAAATATGGGAAGCAGAACAGAGAAGGCAAAAAACAAAAACAAGGATGTGTGCTCAGGAATAGGCTCAGTCTCAGCTTAATCCCCAAATGAGATCTGTAGCATAAATTACACCTCACTCTGTATCACATACCTGTTTGCCATTGGCTAGAAGCTATACTGAAGGAGACGTGGACTCTGATACACCTCTGGATCTCTCTATAGGGGAAGCACACAGATCCTTGGCTTAGGGTCTGCTTCATCCTGACCAGGAGCACAATAAGAGTCCACGCCCAAGGACCATCCTCTGAAGGTCAGAAGTATGAGTTTTTAGAGGCGAGAGCACAGAAGCTGGGCAATGGTGGCACAGTGGTGGTAAAAACATCCTTTGGAATCTGGGCAGAGTACCAACAGTATCTATTACACAGTGACAGTGGAGAAAGGGGGACAAAGACAATCATTTTCAAACTGTGTTTCCAGGAACATTTAGTTCTGTGAAATTTCTATAAGTGTTAGCAATGGGAGTGGTGGTTGTAAACTTGAACATGCTGGATTACACAAAATTAAAGACCTTGTCTACTGTAGGAATTCTCAGGTTCTTTGATGTCCCAAGAGAAAAATCAAATACGAAGCATCTTCAAGCTCACTTTGGGAAATGCTTGATTGAGGAGGCATTAGGAGTTTGCACTGACTGAATTAAGGGGTGATTATAAGTGGTGAGGGTGAGGAAGGCATTTGGGATGACTCTTGTGTTTCTGATTTGTGCAGTGGGATGGTACATCAGGTTGGGATGTGGTCAATAAGATGATTAGTTCAACTTTGGATTTGTTGGGGTTAAAATATTTATAGGAAGAATAGAAACCTGTGCTGGGGATTTAGCTTTAGGAGGTACAAATTCAGTCACATTTGTAGATGAGATTATTCAGGATGAGGGTGTAGAGTAGAGGGAGAGAAAAGCGCTGAGGATGGACATATGGAAAATATCAGTGTTTAACTGGAAGAAATAAAAGCAGCCCACAGAGTAAATGGATAAAGAAGCAGTAGAAATATTAGAGAACCAAGGAAGAAGAGACCCAATAACCCAAGAGCTCAAAAATGTCTTTTTGGCTTGGAAACTAGGAAACTAGGTCTCTTGGCATAATTGGAATATTGAGTATGTTTGTCATATTGCAGAGGGTAGAAAGTCTAAGGGGAAGTGAGGAAAGGAAGAAACTGCTCTGAAAACAAATAACTGTGAAAAGAAAGCAGAATAAAGCAATGAATGGGGGTTTCTCTACAAGGAGAAAGTTGAGTATGTGCATACACGTAGAGGAAGGAGATTTTGGAGAATAAATAGTTGAAAATTTAGAAGATAAAATGAGTGATCAATGGAGTGATTAAGGCTTTTGAAAAGTGCAAATTAAAGAATTAAATTTGGGAAGGTGGATAGAAAGATGTTGATGATAGATTGAGATGATTGTCATGGGAGAGGAACAGGTGAAATGGTTCTAACTAATCTCTTGGTTTTATTTGTGGGGCATGGAGAATAGTCCTCTGAGAGATTCAGAAGTGTGGTAGGTCTTCTTTCATTCATCAAATGTTTATTGATTTTCAAAAAAATGCCGGGTCATATGCTAGGTGCTGGGGTTGGGAGCATTGCACAATATCTTGCACATATAAATAATGATATTTCTTGCTCTGGAGGAGAAGACCTTTTAGAAGAAGAGGCAGACTTTATTGGGAAACTTGTGAAAGTTTGGAGTAGATGAAGGATGTATAGTAGGGTCATTACATGTCAATGAGCTGAGTGGCATGAAGGATCATGGCAGGACTTTCCAGTGGTGTCCCATAGCATGTTGGCAGGCAGGAAGAGAAGGTTGGAGGGATAGAGCTTTAGAATTTTACAAGACAGGTTGATGGAACTAAAGATAAGATAAGGAAGGTAGCTGAAGTAATATATAATGGTGTCACAGGAGGGCAGGCAGAAAGTAGGGAAATGTCTAGGGCATTTGTCCAGGGCAAATGTGTAGGGCAGAATAATGAGGTCACAGGACTGATACAGAGAGGTTCAGGGAGTATAAGCCTTAATTTTGTGGTTAGGGAATAGTATTTTAGAGGCGGCTTAACTTCAGCTTTTTGGTATTGTCATGGGAGGGTATGGTTGAAGCTCAGTGGAGGTGAAGATCATTGGAGTGAAAGAGATTACAGAAATGAAAAGTTCAGACGTCAGTGTCACCTGTGATGCTGGCAAGAGTTGGGGCAGGGGGTAAGGTCCTCAAGAATGAATGAATGAGTCAATCAACCAATCACATCTGTCTCATTGGACTCCAAGAATACTAATTTTAAAGCTATATCAGACATGCATATCTAAGACCCTGTAGTCATTATGAAATACTTTTCTGATTTACCAAACATTAGGCCAGAAATAAGCAGCAATTTTCCACAAAGCAAAACAAGTCTATGGATATTCAAGGGCATACCTTCCTTCTTCCTGTACTGTCTGAGTTTATGAACATTGTCAAAATGTTTGAATTCCTTCCTCCATTGCCTGAACGTGATGGACATGGGTTTGCTGAGAGGTGTGAGAAAACCACCTCAAGCCCTAGGGCTTTGATAGCATCCATGTCTCTCCGGTCACGGACAGATGATCAGTACTGCTCTATGCAAAAGGGAGGCTCACTGAATTCTTGTTGAAAATAAATGACTTGAGCCATTTGTCAAAATAAGGTAAGAAGGTTTCTCCCATCTGAGATAGATGTCTGGTTTATTCATCAGTATAATTTAAGGGAAGTCATTCCCTCAGGAAATACGAGATGCTTTGCGTATTACAGTTGACCCTTGAACAACACAGGTTTGAACTGCACAGGTCCTTTTATACATAGATATTTTTCAATAGTCAATACTACAGTACTGCAACAGTCCATGGGTGGTTGGATCTGTAGATGAGGAAGAACAGTGGATACGGAGGGCTGACTATAAATTACATAAGGATTGACCCCCATGGTTGTTCAAGAGCCAACTGTATTTGACTATTCCCAACAGTTCAGAGAGGCAAATTTACATGATAAGGGGCAGGGAACACCAAATACACACCATATGGAATGAGATGAATAGTGATCTATCTATTGTCGTTTCATGATACTGATTCTTGTTTATATCTCTCAGAAACTTCTTCCAGGACATCCTTTCCCACTCAGTCTGAAGGACCCTCATCAAGTGACAATAACAGCTAAAAAATTCTTGGATAAGTTCACCCAAATTCTACAACCTGACCGAGGATGTGTGGAACTTGAGCCAGGTGATTTTGTTACATTATTTTGACCTTTCCAAGAGCCCTGAAAAATGGTTATTACTACCTCAGTTTTATGAATTAATAAATTGAGGCAAAAGCAACACGAAAGTTAGCAACAAACAAACAAATCACAATTCCATCCCATGTTTTATCTCATATAAACAATTGGCTCCAAAAAACAAATTTAACGGACGTAAGATGGGTCTCAGTACACCACCATGACACGGGTTGGAAACAGTTAATGCTTGTCAACATGATAGGAAGAAATGATGACTTGGAATCTGCAGGAATCAAAGACTATAAGAATTTAACATGTGTAAGGAAATTCCAGCAGGAGAGCCATGAATGGCTCTCTCGCCACCAGCCATGGAATGAGAAGGGGGCCAGGAAAATTTGCCTTTCCATGACTGCCTTCAGTGTTACAGCAAATTGTAAATAGATTTGGAAAGCGAGTGGATTTATTATTAAGTTTTTCTGCAATATTTTTTCATAGGGAAAAAACATAGAATCTAATGTCTCCACAACATACATGGCTCTGCTGCCAGGGCCACCAGCTTAGCAAAATCTTCCCTGCTTCTCTCAGAAGCTGAGATTGATTTCTCTCCTCAGGGTGCAGTGCAGCAAAAATATTTTTAGGCTGAAAAATGCTTTCAATTCTAAAGCCAAGGGCTGAATAAATAGATGGGAGCTCTTTGATATGCAGCTTGATATGAGAAGGAATAAGAGTTTGGGAAGACATCTCTCTGGTCAGAGAGGAGTGGCAGTGAAGATTGAGTTTCTTTAGGGAAAAAAATTCCAGTGAAAAATAGTTCCATTTCCTAACGATCAAATATAAAGAGAATCACCAATAGTAAACTGCTGGGCTTACCTTGTTTTTTTTTTTGTTGTTCTTGCCACGTACAGATAGAGACAGAGGGAATATTTTGAAAGGTCGGCCTAGGACCTGAGGTCTAGAGCCCTCAACATCGGATGCAATTCCCAAACTCTACATTCTCTTTTTTCCACCCAGAAAGAACATATTATTCTTGAAATCTGATATGTTTTCCATTTTATGAAAAATAATACTGAAAACCCACTGTATGTCATGGTTTAATCAGAGAGGCAGAACCACTAGGATTATATATATCCATAAAAATGGGGATATGTGGGCTTCCCTGGTGGCGCAGTGGTTGGGAGTCCGCCTATCGATGCAGGGGACACGGGTTTGTGCCCCGGTCCGGGAGGGTCCCGCGTGCTGCGGAGCGGCTGGGTCTGTAGGCCATGGCTGCTGAGCCTGCGTGCCTGGAGCCTGTGCTCCATGACAGGAGAGGCCACAGCAGTGAGAGGACTGCGTACCGCAAAAAAAAAAAAAAAAAAAAAAAAAATGGGGATTTGTTACAGGAATTTGACCTGTAACAACTCATGTGGCAGCTCATTAAACTGTCTCTGTTAAGACTTTGTTTTTGTATCTGATGCTAAACTTCCCAGGGCAGGCAGTTGGGAAAAGAAGATGGAGGTAAAGTGGCGGAGATGAAGGGCAAGCAGAGCTCACAAGGAAAGACTGGGACCATGGCAGTCTTCTTGCCTCCCATCTTGGTGGTGTGGGTGTCCTGCAAAAGCTGGAGCTTTGTCATGAGCTAAACACACATCTGGCCCAAGAGTTGGAGATGTTGCAGGAAAATCCAGGAGAAGGTGGACCAGTTGCAAGCTCAACTGCTACCCCACAGCCATAAGGTGAATTGGTACCTTAATGACAAGGTGTGAATCACAAAAGCATCTTTTCCAACCTTCCAAGAACAATAGCATACAGCTGATGCATCACCTCTGACCTCCAAATCTTGTATGAAACTATCTCTGATGGCCCATCTAATTAGGAACATAGAGGAAGGGAGTACTGGGTGGTGTAGTTCAGCCTAGCCAAGTGGTTACATTACAAAGCCATCACACCATCTTCATGAAAGCACACTGACCCTTGCCACAGTGTAGACTATAAAACTAGGAGCTGAGCTATAGAATGAGAGGGAGTGATTCCATAACCTAAGGCAAGTGGCATGGCCAAATCCAAGGAGAGACCCACAGTTTCATCAGGCAACTGACTCTACACAACTGTTCTCAAGATTCATCATGCCTCTTCCCACAAATGCTTCCTCAATTTTCTCTCCAAAACCAAAAGATAAAAATACACACCTTTAGCCATTGTCAGACATGCACAGAGTAAGCCAATATAAAGAATAGGGAAGGAGACAAAACATATCCAAGTTCTCTGAGACAGGACAGCAGTTCATTTTTCTTTAGCGACATTTATAGACATCACTCATTTTTCTTCTAGAGGTTTATAATTAGACCAAGTTCTAGTTTCCTCTTCTGGTAAAATATTTATATCAGTTGATTTGAAGGCTTTTATAACACTGCCCATTAATAACCCAAACTCTGTCAGGCAGTATAATCCATTGGGAAGTGAATACACATTTGATATATGTATAATATAGGATGCAACCTGAGGTGTTTGTGTCATGAAAATACCAAAGACACATCAGGAAGCAAGACTCCTGTAGTCTGGTTAACCAGGATGAGTATATGCATGCAACACAACCCCAGTTGTGATGAAGCATTTCAGGTATTTAAAAATATCTCCTAAAATGACTTTGTAAGTACTGTGTGTGTGTGTGTCTGTGTTAGTGCCAATTAATGTATGAATGAATGAAAGGAATTCCTCAGGGTGGGGGGTAATAACCTTGAACCTGGTTTGAAAGTGACAAAGGACTGGAAAAGGAACCAGGTGGGACATTATAGTAGAAGTAAAGGCAAGAGAAGGAGAATCTTACTGGGGAAGAAATAAGAATCTGGGCTGAAGAGAAGGAGTAACAAGTGAGTAAATGGTACCTCCTACAAGGAGGCTAAGAAATCTGGGTGGTATATAGCAGACAATAAGGAGACATTTGCGGGGTTAGGGATGACTTGCTGAAAATGTCAAATGAATACAGCAGCTGATGATAGAAAGGAAGTTCCAGAAAACTAGAAGCTGAAGAGCTAGTGCTAAAATCCAGTTAATGAGGAAAATAGGGGCTCTATTTAAGGATGTGACATTAAAACAGTAAAGTAAGTATCCATGAGTCACTAAGCAGAAAAAACTTGCCATCAAACAATCAGTAAATAACACTGATCTCCTCCAGTGCTCTCAACTCAGGACCAGGAGCTGGGGGACGCACTTCTGAAAACATAGCCTCTCTCTGTTTGACGGAGGTCAGGGCTAACAGACCTCCAGTTAAGAGAAAGACCCTCTTTTCTCCAAAGAAATGGACTGTGTTAGAGAAACAAGGAGAACTTCCAAGGGAAAGAGTGGCTGTTCTCCATGTTAAAGATTGGATTTGATTGGAGCATGACAGATTTTAGTTTCCAAAGATGCTCACACCTACGCCCATATCTATGTCCACACTTATGTCTCCCACGTCACATGCTCTCCTTACAATGAGACACTGACACTCTTCCATGGAGAGGTGGGGTCCATGCTCCCCCTCCAGGTCTGTGACTATGACAGAATTGCTGCTATGTGACTTCAGAAGC
The DNA here is from genome assembly GCF_964341445.2 of Mesoplodon mirus. Lineage (NCBI taxonomy): Eukaryota > Metazoa > Chordata > Mammalia > Artiodactyla > Ziphiidae > Mesoplodon > Mesoplodon mirus. Next base: position 77,711,244 of record NC_138991.1, on the reverse strand, counting down.
AAGATCACAAAAGGCAAAATAGTTTCTAACTTGCTCTTTCTTTCAGGACACACGCCTTGGAATCCCCAAATTGTTATATAAAATATCCACCTGTCTGAAGCCACCATACTAGGACCATTTGGGGAGATCACAAATTTGCAAAGAGATGCCCAAGGAGCTCCAACTGTTCCAGCCCTCAATTGTTTGAATCTTCTCAGGCCACACGCCAGACGTGTAAGTGATTGAGCCTAGATGATTCCATCCCCAGTCTTGGGCTGCTCTAGCTGATGCTCCGTGGGGCCAGCCTTTGAGTTTTCCAGCTCAGGACCCAGACCTGAGCAAAGATGAGCTGTTCTCACAGTGCTTTGCCCAAATTCCTGACCCAGAGGATCCCTGAAAATGTTAAAATCTTGTTTTACAACACTAAGTGTTTGGGACAATTTGTTATACAAACTTTAAGGACTTTGGGGCTATAGGGAGAACATAGGTTGATAGAGAAGATGAAAATATATGTCCAACACAAGTTTGAGTGATGCAAAATAGTTTTACACAAATAGGAGTAGCTTTCATAGTAGTAGCATTGCTCGTGATGGTAGAAGTTGTAGAATTAGTCAGTAGCTAATGCATCTAATCTAAGTGTCACAGACATGTTCTTTCACCTACTCCCTAAAAAACGAGAATGAGGATAATACTTTCATTAACTTCATTTTACAGAGGGGAAAACTGAAGTGCAAAGAGATGAAAGAACTTGTCCAAGGTACCTGTAAGTGGTGGAGACCAGTTCCAGGTAATCTAGCTTCAGAATCTGCACACTTACCACTTGAGTACCTGGGTAAAGGTTTGGAGGTAACAGGAATCTTAACACTACCAATAAATAAAATAACAATTTTAAAACTAATCATAATTAGCATTGATTTAGCACTTCCTCAAGCTCTCTGCCAGGTATCATACTAAGATATTTAAATGAATTGTCTGAATAAGTGATGCAGGTTGGCTAGCTGGCTAGGAGTAGAAATGAGCCCAGTGGCCTGAAATAAACTCTTTATTGGGAACAAAAGAGACAGGCTAGAGAAATTACTTCTCCTTAGTCATGAACTTTGGAATCTACTTAAAATGATGCAGAAGAGAAATGTAAGGTCATCAAAAGCTCCATAATCAGAGATGCAGTTGGGACTACAACAGGATTAGCAGTATAGACTGTGAAATAAATCCAAGTGCTCCGAATCACAGAGAATCTCTGTGGCACGTGAGCATTCATCACTCATGAATGTCCTTGTATTTTAAGCGGACATTCTCAATAACTTTGAATCTCACTGGAAGAGAATCCAATAAAGACCCAGCCTGCAGGCTTACTTTAAAAAATGTATTATTAATATCCAGTGATGCAACACTCATTGTGAGTCTCTCATAATAATTCTCAGGGCTAGAATAAAATTAAGTTCTTTCTCTCATTTAGTACAGGAACTCTCAAAAATGAAAACAAATGTAAATGTGTGGCTTGCCCACATTCTCTTCCTGCTATCAGATGCTTATTGGACAAATCAAAGCCTTCTCACGAATAAGCGCGTACTGCAAGATGAAATCTGGGAAGAAGGACTAAGGGATGTTCTCCCTACAGTATACGCAGTTTTTCATAAAACGTTACCATAACGGTGATTTCATCATCACCTGTGTTTCATCTATGCAGTGCCATTTGGATTTGGATTAGACTGTGATCTCCTAGAAGGCAAGTGCTGTCCCGCTGAATATATTCTCTTTAGTCCTCAACCAAGGACTTTACATGGGAAAAGGCTTGATATTGGGGGGAATAGTGATGGTGGTAGACACAGTAGCACTTTTACCCAGAGCCATGCCCTCCTTCATCCTTGTAACATAATGCAGACTCTTTCTAAATCAACTATGTGCCCAAACCTAGGAAACAGATCTTGATACAGGAGCCAATTCTAATTACCCTCTACCTCTTTATTCCTCTCTGCTCTAACTAGCAATGTAAAGGGACATCCAGGAAAGATTTACCCCCAGATAAAAAGACAACCCCTTTCTCCCAACACAGTTCTTCCTTCCTTCCTTCTTGGCATGCTATGGCAAAGAAATGCTAGAGCGGCCACCTTGCAACCATCCAGGGAGAGGATAAAAAGTGATGGTGATGGGTTGGAGGACCATTGTAAGTTAGAAAGAACCTGGGTCCTGGATGGCATCACCAAGCCACTGACTCTGCCCTGGACCATCACCTCCAGACATCTTGTTTTCCACTTCCTGACACCTTGTTTTAAGTCACTCTTGGTCAAGTTTAACATTGCTTGTGATCAACCACATCCTGAAGAATACAATGCTGCCCTAAGTATACAAATAAAGATTTTCAGTGAAACCAATATTCATGAAACATGAATAAGAATTGAATCTCAAAGTATACAGCCCCTATAGGTTTTCATGAAATATCAAGAACGCAGAACATACACTAGTCCTTCTTATAGCATCACCTTCACTCCTGGGGCAATTTCCTTGTACTGGGAAACTTGAACTAGTATGCAGATTTTCCCCAGGATACAGTGAATAGGGCACATCACTCCTAGCCTATTTTGTGGGGTGTTGTTATGTTGCTAGAAGATGGAAGATGAGTCAGGGGAAAGAGATGTTGCCAAGGAATCTCAAAATCATCATGAACATATAAGGAAAAGGAGCACTATACCACAGTGGTTAAATAGTTGAGATGGTAGGAAAGAAAACAAATTTAATTCCAGCTGTGTCACGTACTGTCTTCTTTATGCAAATTTCTTTACTTCAATTTTCTCCTCTGTGAAGTGAAAATAATAGTAATGATTACATAATTTGGTTATTCTGAGGATTAAATGAAGTAATGTTCTTACTACAGTGACTGGCCTATGACACATATTCAATATGGCAGCCGTGGCTTTACAAAATCAAAATGTATTTCCCAACAGAGAGGTGTCTCTGCTAGAATTAGTCTTTTATCCTTTCATTTCCAGGCAAAGGTGGACTCCTCTCATTCTCTTTTTTTAAAGCCCCTGAAATTTGACTTTGGCAACTTTTCACTTTCCTCTCGGTGTTTATGATGAATGGTTGGCTTGACCTGATGTCATCTTTGAAAAAAATATTAGGGAGTGTAGAGAGTTTCCTAATATTCCTTGCCGTAGTCCTTCCCTCCTTTGTGATACAGACCTGATAGCACCAACTCTTAAATCTCTCACTGGGGCTTCCCTAGAAACCAAGGAAATGATAAAAGAAGGCAGTTCCAAAGTAACATTGATTTGTTTTAGGCTCACTGCCTGGTGGTTCATAACTCCCCTGCCTAATTTTGTTTACATCAGTATTTGTAAATAGGAAGCTAAAGGACCTAATCACCCCTGCAGATATTGTGTGTGTATTTCAGAACTGTGTTTTGTTTAAAACTTTTAGCTTTGTACACTGAATACTTTTGTGAAGCATTGGCTTTCTGATCTGTTCTGTTCAAAGGGTGGCCCGTGGACCAGTAGCATTAGAACCATCTAAAACTTGCCAGAAGGCAGGTTCCTGGCACGCCCCTCACCTACTGAAGCAGAATCTCTAAGGGCTCAGTACCTGGGCTGTCAGGGGCTCCACATGATTCTGATTCACACTTAAATTTGAGAACCCCTGCTCTCTTTCACTCCAATATTTCACTTTCTATATTTCTCTCCTTTACATCACCTATAGGCAATTGACTAGGAAGATCCCTGGTTTAATCTATGAAGCTATAATGATTTTTATTTGTACATTTTCTCTGTACCATTCACAAACTTGCCATGTACCTACAGTATATAAATAATTCCTTAGTACACAGCCAGGCACAAAAATAGACCCCAATCCAGCTAGGAGTCATAGACCAAGTCATAATTCCAGGAAGAAAGAAAGGCCTGTTTGAACTTTCTTGGGAAGAGAAACTGCCATAAGTTAGAAGAGAAAATCTATTATGTTAAATTAATTGGAACTACAAATATGGAAAGAAGAGCAATGTATGGGATTTGAGGGTGGACAGAATTTTCTCTAACCTGACTAAGCAGATAATTTTATCTAAAAGTGGGTAAATTGTAGGGTACATTATGCTCTGAACCTTTAACACATGTTTATTTCAAGAATCTGAGTCTTGTCTCTCCCACCCCCTCACGCAGATGGAAGACACGTTTTTCTCCCCTCCACCACACGAACATTCTCTGAAAACACCATGTCACCGTTAGAAGCTCCCAATTTTCAAAATAATATTCCATAGGCCATCAGGAGCTACCATTGTGCTTTAAAGACACCTCTAATTAATAAATGGCTGTTTCAAAAAAGTCTCAAATAGCTAAACAGATACAGGGAAGATCCAGTGTTTGCCACACAAGCAATCAAATAAATTGATGAACAGGAAGAAAATGACTATGGAATGAAAACTGTTCTATTATTAACCAGCAATCTGCATATTTTCCCCCAATTAATGCTTACAATGGGATGTGAGTCAGTTGAAACCTAATTACTGGCATCTCACTTTGTTGATTAGCCCAGCAACAGTCACTGTTCCTGCTTCATTTGCATGGACCCTGCAAAAACCACCCAGCAGGATGTCAGTCACTGCTTTGCTACCAGAAGTCTGGGCTGTAGCTGGAACTTTCTGGGAAAATGTACACCACTTTCCTGTCACTCTGCTGAGTAAATATTCTGTCATTCACAGCTCTAACTCACTGAAGAGGAAGACACGTCTCTTGTAAAGATTTTTCTGGGAATTATTCCTATACATGGTTTAGTGAAATACTTTGGGAGTAGTTTCCAGAACGTGAATAAGAGTAAGTCCCTGGTGGTGCAGTCATTAAGAATTCACCTGCCAGTGCAGGGGACACAGGTTCAATCCCTGGTCCAGGAAGATCCCACATGCTGCGGAGCAACTAAGCCCGTGCACCACAACTGCTGAGCCTGCGCTCTAGAGCCTGCGAGACACAGCTACTGAGGCCACACACCACAACTACTGAAGCCCACATGCTCTAGAGCCTGCGTGCCGCAACTACTGAGCTCACGCACCACAACTACTGAAGCCCGCACACCTAGAGCCTGTGCTCCACAACAAGAGAAGCTACTGCAATGAGAAACCTGTGCACCGCAACAAAGAGTAGCCCCTGCTCACCACAACTAGAGAAAGTCCACACAGCAACGACAGACAAAAATTAAAAAAAAAAAGAGTAAGTGTGGAGGACCTGAGTTCTATAGCTGGTGTCTATCATCTTATTAAACAAACAAACAGCCATATAAATAAGCAAACAAAAACACTTCCCGATGAGCAATGGCACTCCTAATTTCTCCACAACCCTGGGAATAGCTAGCACAGGTAATGTCACGTTCATGGTCTAGGATAGGGGTTGGCTAGTCCATGACGCAGTGGCGAGAACACCGGCCTTGCCTGCTTGTCTGAACTCCCATTGCACTTAACTTGGGTAAATCCAAACAGCCTCTCCTGAAATACTGCATCAGGAGTCCTAGCTCCCATATTAATCAGGCTGTTCAATGCTTTTGTATGTCCGCTCAGCTCTCCCGAGCTTTCTCCAAATTAGCTACGCTAGCCTGCTGCATTTTCCTCCCCACAGGAGAGCTCCTCGCCCAGTTCAATGAAAAAAATGAAAATTGGTGGGGAAGCAAAGGTATCTTACCTTCCTGTATGTGCTCTGATGATGTCCTCAGTTGCACTCTTCTGTTCCTCATTTCTTTCATCTAATCATTCACGCAGAGCTAGAAAGTCTGTCCTTAGTTTCTCTGGAATTTACCCACTGCTGACAACCCCCTGGTTAGAACCATAGACATGAACAGAGAGCTGGCAGGTGTGGGCAGAGTCAGGTGATGCCCAGGGGATGAGAAGTGTGTCCGTGCATCTGATAAGCAGGGCTGCCCCATCTGAGCTGCGTCTATCTCTCAGGCTGTGAACTTGCCAGCCCCCTCATCCTGTGCACCATGGCCCACTTATGGCCACCTGCTGGTGTTGCTTTTCTGTGCTGGGCTTGCCATGACCTCCAGAATAAAAGAATAGGGACCACCAGAAAGGCTGCAGAATGTTTACTCAGTTAAAAAAAAAAAAAGTACTGTGTCTATCTGGAAAACAACATAGGTATTTCATCAAAGAAAATGTATTCGTTTAGTAAAATGTGGGCCTCTATAAAGAAGTATAGATTTTCTTACCAACTGACCTTAAAAAAGAGTGACTCCAGGGAACAGAATGCAGAATGTAATGATGTCAAGTCATGGGGGCATGCGGTCTTATCATTTTCTGATGAGGGATTTTTTAATATAATCATAATGATGAGTTGCAAGCTTGCCCAGGCGATCCAAGCAATAACCCCAGCTCAGCTCCAGCCCCTTCAGATGTGCATGTGGTGAGGCTGTTAGTACTGACATTCCATAGAACCTCAAATATTGCTTCTTTGCTTGAGGATGGATTGATAGCAGACGTTATACACTGGAGGAAATGTTTAATGAACTCTATTCTTATTTTCTATAACTCTCTAATCTTAAAACACTGACGCATTTCACCCAGAGATGTTTGCAGGTAATTTTCCCCCCACCATTGGCACACAAAGCAGTGGGGAGTGGGACTCATCTTAAATTGCTGGTAAGAAAGGGAAACAGTGGCCCACTTTTCAGTAACTTTTGTACTTGTCAATCCCAGAACATTCTGGTTAGTGTGCTGGGAGTTGATCCTAAAATAACCAGTGTGCCTCTGAATTGTCAGTTGTTACAATAAAATCCTGTTACACGGTGACAAAGTAACATCTGACTTATGGACAAGTTGCTTTAGAAAGATAGTTTAATGTAGTTTCCCGTATATAAAATAAAATCAAATTAGGGCATTGAGGTATCAATTTATAGATGACTCCTTGTGGAAAATATAAGAATAAATACAATTAACATATCCCAATAGGGTTTGTAAAGTACTTTAACATAATTTATTCCTTGAACTTCAGTGAATGTCAGCTCTACGCTTTCCATTAATTTATTTAGCAAACAGAAAGAGTGATCCCACAGAAAGAATAGCTTTCATGCTTTTCTTTTCTTCCCCTCCTGAGTTATTCTCAGACCTGAATCAGAAGCTGTCGCTGGGATAAAGGTCTGGGGAGTGTGTGAGGGTGTCCTCTAAGCCAATCTGCTAGCAAGCCGGAGGGACTGTCAGGCAGATTTCCCTGTGATTCTTTCTCCCTGGTGTAATCAGTTTACACAGAACAGTTTGTTTGTTCCAATTCTGTTTTGAAATTTCCAGTTACTGGAGGGTCACAGCCTGGACACGATTCCTTCTTGGACAAAGGACAGACAGAAGGAACTGGAATAGCACAAAGGGCAACATCACCAAAATGCTGAGACGTGGGCCCCCCAGCTGCCTTCTCTGTTGGGTGTCAATCCAAAAGTTGATTTCTCTGGGCTTTCTGGCTCTTTCGTTTCACTCTGTTGATGGACACTGAATTGCTCTCTACTCAGCTCTATTGTTTGTTTGATGACTGAGGTTATTTGCTGTATGTGACACATTCTTGGTAATTAGCCCACCACCTCCTCGTAAACAGCCCTGTAGGAGTGTCCTCTGTTTCTCTGTACAAAGAAGCACTTTCAGAGCTACTGGGAGTTTCGTGGGCCTTGCCCTACTTTTAGAGGTGTCATCTCTCTGTCTCTGAGGTGACCTTCTCCAGGCTGAGGGCGTACCCTTAACCGTTCCAGGTGAGCCATCTATGCACAACTGAAGGCCAACCGAGTGCTTGCCAGACGTCACAGGGAGGATTCCATTTCCTGTCTGATATGATCCAACGTATGGCTAATTTCTGGTTGGGCTGCTCAGAATAAGGAAAACTTTTTTCCCTGGGAGAAGAACAATATCAAATTTAGTAAAAACGAACTGTATTCCACTTTCAAATCCTGGTGTTTACAGCCTGGTGCCACTTCTGGTTTCCAGGATTCTGTTGCCTCGGTCGGGTCTTGAGAAGGACACAGCTGGGATGGCAGAGTTAGCCACAGGGCTCTGCCTGCTTGTCTCAGGATTTTAACCTTTCCTCCTCTGGGGGCTGCTGCCAGGACAAACCAGGTGTTATGGACTGAGAGAGGGAAGACTGGGCTTTGGTGTTGATGGATCTGATGCCATGTGAACAATGTGAAGTTCCGCGCAAAACATCTAGTAAACTTGTACCTCTTATTCCTTTTTTCTTTGTTTTGTTTTTTTGTTTTTTGAGGTACGCGGGCCTCTCACTGTTGCGGCCTCTCCCGTTGTGGTGCACAGGCTCAGGATGCGCAGGCTCAGTGGCCATGGCTCACAGGCCCAGCCGCTCCGTGGCATGTGGGATCTTCCTGGACCGGGACACGAACCCATGTCCCCTGCATCGGCAGGCGGACCCTCAACCACTGCGCCACCAGAGAAGCCCTACCTCTTATTCTTTAATCAGGAACTTGAAGACGTTGGGGAGTAGGAACAGGCCACTGTTGCACATAGCAGGGGAAGCAGTGACGGTGGAACGTGTTACCTGAGGAGATCTGGAATAAGGAGCTCAAACTCAAGGTCACAAGTCAGCTGGAGGGCGTAGGTCACAGCCAGCAGGAGAATCTTCATGTCAGGACCTTCATAGGAAAGACTGAGAAATAAAACACGAGTTTCTTTTCTTCGACTGCCTCCCTAAATATTTTCCCATCTGAATGATAATTGAGTCTGGGGGTTTTGCTTGTCTATTTGCTTCCTCATCAAAAGCTTCAAGCTTTACTATTTTTGGAATCTGTACTTGTGAAACCCCTGGGGTAGAAGATCTATGGGATATTTTTCTCTGACTTAACTATGTAGGAACCTGTGAGAAATTCTGATCCTATCTTGCCTCTACCTGGGCCGTAGGAAAACCAAAGCAAAATATAACTGTTGTGAGCTCTTGGTGAAACAGTTGGTCTCACCTCTCGTTTTTCGATTTCCCCAGCAGTGTTGGGGACCAGGGCAGGCAGCCCTAAATGTGCCTCAATGGCATAGTGATTTGTGTGTGTGTGTGTGTGTGTGTTAAATAAGGTTTATTGTTAGCTTTATTGCCTATGGTCTATAAGATGCAACTTTACCATGCCTTTGAAACAGGATATAGTTCTTCAAAAAAAACTGATCAAAATTTTCCATACATATAGTTCTGTATGATAGATTACATTGCTACACTATTGTTACATAATTATAGAAACACTATAAAACCCAAGAGCACAGGATAAGCCAAAGAAATACAATCCTGAGCCATCTGAACAAAATGATTGGATGAATCCTTTTAGTATAAGTTTAGAAAACATGGAGGAGGGGAAAAAACACATGCACCCTTCAGTCATGAGCAAAGTACATTACATATCTGTTCCTTGATAGACACAGGAGGGGGTAAATGGTGAATTTCAGACACATGCACACTGGCTTATGCTCGCATTTTCTTCTCCTGCTTCCCTGCCATCCCTGAGATATTCACTCCCACCCCTTCCCAAAAGAAAAGATCAAGCACTAAGTCCTAGGGAACCCCACATCTGCCTTGGTGAAGAACATTGTGACTGCTAAAATAAAAGTGTATTTTACTTTGAATTAAAGTCACTTAAAAAATGGCCAACACAAGGAAGACACTCTGACCCTCCTTTCTAGCTCCCTGAAAGCAGGAAATAAATCTCTCCTGTGAAAGATACACTCCCTGCATCTGGAGATAGAAGGACTTCCTTATCACCAAAGATATGGAATTCAAGGCGGAGAAGCCTATATAAACAAACCTTGTTACTTCTTTAATTTACTACTCAAGCCCAAACTCTGTTTAGATTTTTCACTAATTAAGCACCTCAAACCTAAGTTTCTTTGTCCTGTCAATTTCTTATAAATTTATTGTTCTTTGTCTAAAGGTATAAAAACTGGCTGCTTTGGCCACTTATTAGTTCCCACTTCTATGAGACCCCCAGACACACGATTAAAATTTGTTTCTTTTTCTCCTGTTAATCTGTCTTATGTCAGTTTTTTTATTAGTCCAGCCACAAGAACTCAAAAGTAGGGAGGGGGAAAATCCCCCCTCCCCCCCGAGAGCAGAATCATGGTTTCTTAGTTGTTTTAGTTAAATACACAGTCCCAAAGCTAAGTTATTTTAAATAAATAAATAGATAAATGTTGGAAATTTCCACTAGATAATATATTAAGTATGAAATCCAGTCAGTACAAGATGGTAAGATTGTGGGCTCTGATTCTGGAAATAAGGAAGGATTTTGACTCATGGGGCACTGCTCTGATACTCCACATTGTACCAGGAGCAGGTGAGATTCTCGTGGATAATTCCCAGTGTCTGCGAGATTGGCTCTAAAAATCACCATGAATATGAAAAGCTTTGAGAGTCAGAAACACTGATCATGTGCCAAGGCTCTGCACGGGCAGGAAAAAGTAATCAGTTTGTGAGAATGAAGTCGAAGATACAGAATAAAGCAAGAATCCTTGATCTCGAGTTGAACAGATGCCCTCCATCCTGGGGCTTCTCCAATTAAATCAAGAGTGTTTTTGGCTTTGTCTTTTAGGTAAAGGCAAAACTGGCACTGATACTCTTCTGAATTTCCTTTCAAGGTTGAGAACACACATAGCACAGCTCAGTCTTTGCTACTGGTATCCTGATGGGTCAAAAGGATACTGCAAAATAAGATTCCGGTATATGTCTCCTTGCTTTCTGATATAATTCCTTAAACTAAGACTTTAAATTGGTCACATACCTAATAGTAATACATTACAAAGTCAATGAGTAAGACTGTGTCTGACAGGAAAATCAAGGCACAGAATGCACTTGCCTAACCATTCCTAACATCAGAAATGTTTCAAAGAGCATCCACCCACTGGTCTATATGGTTGGTTTTGCTGAGTCACTAAAGCTGGAGGGAGGACATCTACCTCTCTTCTTTCCCTGAGTTCTTCCACTCATTGAACCTTGGAGGAATGTTACAGGAAAGGGATACTTGGACATTCTACCCCTTGTAATGGTAGTTCCAGAACTTTCATAGAGCTGAAGAAACTTCTGCTGGAAGAGGCATTGAACATGACAAAGTCCAAATGCCCTGTTACAGATGAGGACAGTAGGATGCAAAGAAAGTACTGGAAAATATTTGTGAGGCGCTGAGACTGAGGACCTACAAGATATTTAATTCTGTCCCAAGTGTCCAGATATGTGATATATATTTATATATTTACATAAGTGTATAAATACAAATGGAGATGTGAATGTAAATAAACATATGTAATATTAAGTGCAACTTTTCCTGATAAGCAAAAATTATAGATGATTATCAAAGTGGAGAAGGACAAATAAAAGACAGTACTCCACTGGTGGTTTTGAAAGTACTGGGTTCATGATAGAAAGATATTTCTTCTCATCTTGGTTTGAGTTCTTTAAGCAGATTCTGAATGGAAGTGATTTATTTGGGATATGACTCCAGGAAATCCCAGTAGTGGAGTGAAGGAGTGAGAAGAGAGGAAAACCAGTAAAGAGTGTGTTATGGAGCCAGTTGTTACTGAAAACATTTGAATTTCAGTCTTGCTGGGCATACTAGGAGACAGTGTAGAACATACCTCAGAGTTGTCCCATCTGAGGGATATGGAAGCTGGGGTATTTACACACCAACTCCTAACCCTCATTTCTCAGTGATGTCAATTACTCAGCATGAGGATGAAAGCTCTCAGGTTAGAATCATAGCTGCATGCAGTAGGATGCTATGGGTTTGTACCGGAATGGTGATAGCTAAGGGGTTGTGTCTGAGGCACTGACAGCATTAGCTACAATTCTTCTACCATGGCCAAGAGGAAAGGGGTTATCTCCTGACCTCTAAGGTCAAATTTTGTGGCCCTCCAAAAGAAGAAGACTTGTGAAGTCTTAGGCTCCTATAAGAAAGGAAAGCAGATCTCATCTTGGAATGGATATTTCCCAAGGTATAGAATCTGCAAAGACTTTCTGATTGGAGTAGAGAATGTTGCCACAGTTCATGGAAGCTCTTGACATGGGTTCCCTGGAGTTGGAAGTTGTGTCTGAATGTAGGGTCTGGTGTTTCCTTGCGGTTCAGTTATTGTCTGAAGGCAGAGGTTTCTCTCAAGTGGGCCATACAGCAGGATTGGAAAACATTGTATAAGAGTGTTGCTTTCTGTAACTCTTGGAGAGTGAGGGTGAGGATTTTAATAGTTCCAGTGACTCCAGGTGTAGGATCATGGTTAATAGAGTTTAGGACTTGTGAGGCTCCTGGATGAGTACTGGGATCCCTGACAAGAAAAAAGGTGTTGGGAGCATGGACCATTGGCAGGGCCAAAGGAGGACTCAGCTGCCTCTCTCTAAGGGAGTCTTCCATAGAAGACCCAGGACGAAGTTGAACATCGCCTAAGGAAAACCACATATATCTACTGGAGGATGGAAACAGATCTATATCAGGTAGAAACAGATCCACTGAAAGCAAGAACAGCCATGTCCTTACCTACAGTTATAATAACTGTATCCAGTCAGTAAAGACACTTGCCTTTTTCTTTTCAACTGAAAGAATTAGAATCAGGAAGAGTTCGGGGAAGGACAGAGCTTTAGACAGGTTATGAATTTGAAGTATTAAATAGGATTGTGTTAAATTCTAATGATTGAAACTTTATAGAAAAGTTATAAAATTGAGCCAACATTTCACTAGTATAGTAAAAGATGCCTTAAAGAATCATGGTTCACAGCAGTCATTTCAAATAAAAGGAAAGATAGTGTTTTTATGTTTTCCATGCTCCAGAAATTCTGCTCCATGAGAGCAGTGATTCTAGTTTGCTTATTTCCATTTCCTACATTTCTAACACAGTGCCTGTGCCTGGTAAATGTTCAGAAATTTTTTTTTTGTTTGTTTGTTTGTTTGTTTTTTGCAGTACACGGGCCTCTCACTGTTGTGGCCTCTCCCGTTGCGGAGCACAGGCTCCAGATGCACAGGCTCAGTGGCCATGGCTCATGGGCCCAGCCGCTCCGCGGCATGTGGGATCTTCCCGGACCGGGACAGGAACCCATGTCCCCTGCATCGGCAGGCGGACTCTCAACCACTGCGCTACCAGGGAAGCCCCAGAAAAGTTTTTTGAATGAACGAATATACATTCCCCAGTGAGTTAATATTGTACTAACTGTATGTAGAAACATACAAATCAACCAAAATATAAATATATAATACTAAAGATAAACGTTTTGCCCTGTATCATTTGTTCCAGTGTTTCTGTTTTAAAGCTCATATAGTTTTCTTCCTTGTTTTCTGCTCTCCAGTCAAACTAACCTTCCTTCTGTTCCATGGTTGCCTCACCTCCTTTCTGCCCCAGGATTTGGCTCTATCTAGGTCCTTGTCTGGTCTGCTTTCTCAAAGATCTCAGCAAAGCTCACCCTTTCTCCATTTTCTAGTTTTGTTCACATATGCCTTCCAATAGACTCTCCATACCCACATTGCAGCCCATTATCCAAATATGTTTTACATATTTACCCCACAATATTCCCGATATATCCTATCTCTAAATTTTACTTAGTTCATCTCTGCTGCTTCCAGGAGAAGGTAAGTTCCATGAGAGAAGGACATTTTTCTGCCTTGTTACCCCTGTCTCCCCATGTGTAGGCTAGTGCCTCCGGCAGAGAAAGGTGTCTTGGTTTGAATACACAGAGACAAAAACCAGCTCAAGTCATTTCTTCAGCTGTATCACAGGAAATGCAGGTGAGGGATGGGGAAATACAGAGAGCAAAAAGAAGATGGCCAGTAAATGCTGTGTCATTGAGGAGGTTACCACTGGGAACACTTGGAGCTCAAAGCCACTGGGAACCTTCTGAGAGATGGTGTGGAGCCCACCTCAGATTTATTCCACTGAGGGTGAAGAGAAACTGGGATATTTATCTGTCAGTTCTTAACTCTCACTGGTTGATGTTTCTTACAGGAATATTTACTCTTCAGCACTTCTGGTTTATCCCTCACTCCATGCCAGCTGCTGGAGAAAGCCTTTAGGCAGAGGGTCCCAGATGTTTAAGTGGGAAATGTTTAATGAATCTGCAGATTACCTCCCGGAAGGCTAAAGGGATATGGCACTGACATATCCTCTAGGGTAGGTTTTGAATAAATAAATCATCCATCTGAAAGAAAAATAAAATGAATGATATATAAAGGCAACTAGAAATTTTTATGTTAATACATAATGCATCCCTAACATTACAGGCCAAGTGCTATAAAGGAAAATGTTTATTTGTAGAAAAGCCCAAGAGAAAGTGAACAGTTAAGGCTGAGAGTTAAATAATTTTTCAGTAACTTACCTTTTCTTTCACAAAAAGGTAAATTACTCAGGAACAGATCTGCATGTAGCTTTTAGAGTCTTCTTCGGTGGGGATGTTTGCATATATAAAAATGAAAGCTAAGGTTATTTGATATTTTATTGTTCATTTAGGAGCAATGGTTTGTTCTGTGGTTTCATTTTATGAAGTTACTTCTGAGATGATAACTCTATGTCAGACAGTCACTTTTTCCTTACTCTGAACGTCATGCAGCACCTGCTCTTTGTTCTGGGCCTTGAAGTAATATCTGAGCAAAGGAAGTATCATCCATTCTGATGTCCAAACCAGTGGCAGCACTAAAAAGTGGTCTGCAGGGGCTTTCTCTCCCTTATTATCCTATCACCTCCAAAGGTCCTCCTAGAAAACTACCCACTATAAGTAAGAACAGTACATGTGGCCCCAGTTCAACACCAGCCCACTGTTGTCTCCCCAGCCAGAGTGTGGTCCTTAAACTCCAGAACCAATGCTTTTCTAGATCTAATCTCTGTGGTTCCAACATAAACTCTGGGAGCCACAGCAACTGTCTTGCAGTGCGGCCCCAGTAATGGAGCAGATGCGTGATTATTGAATTGTCAGTGGAAGATCCTGACATGGGAGCCCCAGAGTTTGGAGTTGTGTTCAAACATAGGGTTTAGTGCCCCTTTGTGGTCCAGAGATTTCTAAACGTAGAAAGCCCACTAGAATGGGCCCTCTGAGACCTGGTAACAAATCCTATCATTTGATCTGTTAAATTAGTTAAATTTTTTGTAATAATTTGAAGTTTAGAGATAAGTTACAAGAATAGTACAAGGAAATGTTATGTACTCTTTACCCAAATTCATCAATTTTTAATATTTCCCTATATTTCTTTTATCATTCTCTCTATGATTTTTTTTTTTTTTTGGTTATTGGGTATCTGACATGTTTCATAGGTATGATTGTAGCTCCAACGGGACTTAAGAGAAAAAAATCCAATACAAAGAAGAGGTCTAAAATTGGAGCAGAGAAAATGTCCAAGAGCCTTTACATAGCACGTAATCATGTAACAATGCAAGTTCCAGTAAAAAGTTAATATCCATTTAAAGTGAAGACTCTCTCAACCAAATATGGGATGTTTCAACCCATTGCTGTCTCCTCCAAAGGTGTCACCACCTCTTTTCTTCGACATACTTGTATTCTCATCTTGCCATCTTTTGACAGAAATTAAATTAACTCTTCTTCATGAACCTCATTGCTCAAAATGTACCTCTCAACAGTCATGAATATGAACATCTCCAACGAATCTGGCTTGTTTTTTTACAGGGCAGCCAATAGTTCTCCTCCTTCCCAGCTCACGTGAAAGTATAAGGCACATGGTATGAAATGATTCAAATCCGTTCCTTATTTTTTTTTGTTTTTCTTGTTTGTGTATGTGTGTGTGTGTGTGTGTGTGTGTGTGTGTGTGTGTGTGTGTGTGTGTAAGCCCAAACAGCTCTGCTCTCTATTAACAGTTATCAACCTGGCTTTACACTCAGGTAAGAGTAAAGGCATCATGGAGCAGAGAACTCACATAATGAAATGCCAGTACCCTAAATTGAGTTGTTTCAACAAAATTTCATCAAGAGTTCCAAAATGTTCGAGCACAGTGCTAGGCACTGAGGCTCCAAAATTAACAGATAGATCTTCTTCCTGAATGCTGGGAGTTTAAAGTTAAGTGGGAGAGGAAGATAATTAATTATGCAATTATAGTTGATAAGAAACAGTATTAGGCAAGTGCACCATGATGCTGAAGTACATAGGAGGGTATGCTATCGAAATCTGGGAGCCAGGACATCTTTTCATAGAAGGAAGTTTCTTTTATAATGGGACCATGGAGATATGTTGTGACTAGCCAAACCAGAAGAGATAATGAGGAAGAGAGTGACTCAAACCAAAGGTACAATTTGTGCAAAGGTCCAGAGAAAAAAGGAAGATTGGAAAACCGGAGGAATTGAAAGATTTGTGATATATCAGTCAGCTATTTCTATAAAATGGTGTGTAACAAGTCACCTCAAAATTTAATGACTTTCTACCATAAGCATTTATTCTCATACTTATTAATCTACAGACTGATTATAGTTTGGCTGACTTACAATGAGCTCAGAAGGATAGCTTAGCTTCAAGCTGTGGTTAAACTGGACTTAGATATAAGATGTGGATTAGATTCAGGTATTCTCCAAGGTGTTTAGAATTCTTCTGATCATTGTGCAGAAGGGAAAACAACTATCCAGGCATGTTCTTCTCATGACAGATCACTGGAACAAAAATCAAGTCAAACTATCCATGCATATTTAAAGTCCCTGCCTGTGGTATGAGTACAAACATACCATTGTCCAAAGCAAGTTACATGGAAAAGCCCAAAGGAACGGCATGGAGGAATATGCTCTGCCTTCATTGAATGGGGGAGTGTGACTATTTATTGAACATAAACCTAAACTGTCACATATGGTATATCAGGATTCTACAGTCTATAAAGACCTAGAGAGGTAGACAGGGGCCATATGAGCCACTTACAAAGTTCAGACTTCACCATGTATGATTTTCAATTGGAAGAGCCAATCATATTTGTATTTTAATGCAATCACATTGGTTGTAGTTAGGATAGTAGATGAGAAGAGAACAAGATGGATACTGAGACAAATGTAAGGAAGATATTGGGGGACAGAATCACCTTTGAAGTCTTCTTCAATAAACTAAGAAAATATATAAGCTATGGAGACATCCCAGCCTATATTATTAAATTTTACTCCTTCAGTTTAACAGATTAAAACATAAACCAGGATTAGGGGAGGGTTCATAGGCCAAATACATGGAAATTGGTGATAGGAAATGTATCAAATTATCCTAGATACTCTGACTTTAACTATTTTATTGTTGTTTCGTAAGTATTATTTTGCTCTCCAAAACTCTTGCTCTATTATTTTAAATGTGGAGCCCTCAGAATTGTATCTTATAAGATATTACTACTCAATGTATAGTCCCTGGAGGAGAAGCTTTCAGTATCACTTGGAAGCTTTCCAAATGTGCAGAATCTTGGACCCTAAGGTAGACTTATGGAATTAAAAACTACTAGCATTTTAATAAGACCCCTGGGTGATTCTTATGCTCACTAAAGTCTGAGAAGCACTGTTATGATATTTAAAGAGGAAATACAAATGAGAAAACAAGGCAACTTCCTTATTCAGTCAATGCCTCACATTTGCTATGGTCTGCAGAGTGTTGCCTACAGAGCTGTGTTATTCTAGGCTCCAAAAACACCCAGGGAACTGCAAACTTCCAGTCTCAAAGTCTCATAGAAGCTGCATACCTAAATATTGCAGTATGTGATAAGGGTGTTAAGACAAAGTGTGAAGTCATTAGCAACAACCAGTTTTACTTCAGGTGAATGAGGAAAGCTGAGTGCAAAGTGTGATATGCAGACTAGACTTTGAAGTATTTCTGGGATTCTGAGAGGCAGTGATGAAATGAGAAGACATCCTGGGAGGCAGTTCAATGTAGAGAGTTGGGGGGAAGGCAGCACTCATCCAAAAGAGGCTCAGCCAAGAGACTAACTGGACAGACGGAACGTGAGAGGAAGCAGAAATTGGAGCACGCTAGCTTTTTTTTTTTAAAACTAGTTAGTTTAAAATGGTGCAAAACGAAAGCTGAAGTTAAATTTAAAGATAGGTAGAGAAAGCGGAAAATGGCTTGAGGCAGGGAGAACAGTGGTATTCTACATAGAGTGGTGGTCAGAACAGAGGCTCTGAAGTCAGGGGAACAGGAGAGAACTTTGTTCTGTTACTCTAGCCATGTGACCTTTGGCAAGTCATTTGATTCTAAGACTCAGTTTCTTCATTGGTAAAATGTGGGTGATTATTCGTATCATATAGTAGTTTCTACAGTCATGGCTCCCAATGAATGTCTCCTCCTGGCTTCCATGTCTTTATTTTGACCCACACTGATGCTGCTACTTAGTCATGTGACTTGTGAATGGGATACAGGCAGAATCCAGTTAAGTTCTTGAGCCTTGGGGCTTTCTTCTTGACATGATGTCCTGAGACTTCCATGATGTGGAGAAGCCCTTCAGGCCATGTGGAGGGAGCAGCCCAGCCAGTCCAGTCTTCCCAGCTGAGTGCAGCCACATGAGTGAGCCAGGGGGGAGTAGCAGAAAAACAGCCCAGTCAACTGGCAGAATTGTGGCAATAAATGAATCCTTATCATTTTTGGTTTTATATGCCTTCAGTGACAATCAAATTCAGCAGTATTTTCTGTGGCCCACCTTTCATTCACAAGATTACATTTCCTGGTCTATCAGGTTCCAGACATATATTTGATGCTAGGAATATTGACATTAAATTTTAAAAATAAGATAAAATAAGAATTAATAAACAGTCTCTAAACTCAAGGTGCTTACACTTACACTCTAGTGAAAGAAACATTCAACTAATCAGAAATCAAAATTCAGTTTGAATAAATCCCTTGGAGTGGAACAGCTGAATCATATGGTAGGTGTATGTTTAACTTTTTAAGAAACTTCCAAACAGCTTTTAAATGGGCATGCCATTATATCTCATATTGATTTAAAATTTCCCAAATGACCAATTGAGCATCTTTTCACATTTTTATTTGTTATCCTTATATTTTCTTTTGTGAAGTGGCCGTTCATATCATTTTCCCATCTCTTTATTAAGTTGTTTATTTTTGTATTACTGAGTTTTGAGAGTCCTATGTATATTCTGGATACAAGCTCTTTTTCAGATGCTCTGCAAGTATTTTCTCTTCATTTATGGCTTGTCTTTTCATGCTCCTAACCTGTACATGACCTGTTTACAGCAGCTTCATTTGTAGCAGCCAAAAACTAGAAAAAATACAAGTGTCTATAAATGGGTGAATGGGCAAACACACTGTAGCATATCCATGCAATGGAATACTACCCAGACAACGAAAAGGAATGAACTCGTTTTGTGGCAAGAGAACCCTTATTGTTTTAAACCACTAAGGGTTAGGGTGTTTTGTTATGTGGCAATAGAAAAATGGGACATATCCCATAGGTTGTTATATACATTATCTCATTTTATCTTTTAATATCCTAGTGAGATATGTACTCTTAGGGACAATTAAATATTAGATACTATTTTTTAACTTTGAGCATTTGATTTTTTAAAAAGACAGAGGCACGCTATGTACACTCTATATGCTATTCTATAATTTGCCTTTTTTTTTCTTCTTTTTTTAATTTCACAGTATATCTCTTGAGGATCTTTCCTTGTCAGAACACAGAGCTCTACCTCATTCTTTGTAATTATCTAGTAGTCTACTGAATGGGTGTTTCATAATTTATGTAGCCATTTCCCTGCCTATGGGATTAAGGTTGCTTCCCATATTTTAAACTATTACAGATCATGTTATAATGAATATATTGATATGTATATATCAGTGCCCATTTGTGAGTGTAATTGTGGCATAAGTTCCTAGAAGTAGAAATCCTGATTTAAGGTGTATGTACATTTTATTTTGTGATAGATTTTTACCCATTATGTTGATATTCAGTGAAGTTGCAGCAATTTATACTCTTATCAAGAGTATACAAAACTACCTATTATTAACCATTGTTAATAATATTATAAATTATTAAATCTTTTGGTAGCTTCCAATCTGATTATTGAAAAATATCTCAGTTTTGTTTCAATGTACCTTGTCATAATGGGAATGGTGTTGTACAACTTTTTACATGTCTGTCGACTACTTCAGGTTCTGTTTTCTGGTTAGATATGCTGTATATTTTTCTATTATAATTCTGGTCTTTCATTACTCATTGGAAAGAGTACTTTATAAATTAAGGAAACTACCCTTTGTTCTTATGTGCTAAGAATATTTTTTCCAGGTTTATCATTTTTCTTCTGACTTTTGTTTACAATATAGAATTTTTGCATCTTACATAGTCAAATTTATCAGTCGTCCATATTTCCTTTGGGTACTTTTTTAGGTTATCACAAAGAACTATATTCAGTATCCTGTGATAAACCAAAATGGAAGAGAATATTTTTAAAAAGAATATATATATATATATATATATATATATATATATATATATCTGAATCATTTGCTGTACAGCAGAAATTAACACAACATTGTAAATCAACTATACTTTACATTAAAGAAAAACATAAAAACTCAAAAAAAAAAAAAACTAGTTCAGAGAATGTTTCCAAAAGAGTCATCCCAAGCATATTTGAGCAACTCGCTTGCAATGGAGTAGACTTAAAGCCTCTCATGGTGGCTACACTGAAGGGATGACACTCAGTTGCACACGTACATTTTAGTAGATTCATTTAACCATCATTAAAATAAAAACAATGTAACTTAATAAAAAAATGTACAATCTGTCAAGTAAAAACTGAACACAAATTTTACATTCACGATGATCCCAGCTTTTTAAAAAATTAGCATGCTGGGCTTCCCCGGTGGCGCAGTGGTTGAGAGTCTGCCTGCCAATGCAGGGGACATGGTTTTGTGCCCCGGTCCGGGAAGATCCCACATGCTGCGGAGCGTCTAGGCCCGTGAGCCATGGCTGCTGAGCCTCTGCGTCCGGAGCCTGTGCTCTGCAACAGGAGAGGCCACAACAGTGAGAGGCCCACGTACCGCAAAAAAAGAGAAAAATTAGCATGCTTATGACAAAATTGCAAAAATAATCCTCTGATAAAATGAAGGGATTATAGGAGACTTTTCTTCCTGAAAATTTTGATTAATGCTGTTATGATGGTACTTATATAGTAAAACAAATTAAGAACTTAATTACTTTGTAGTCATATCTCCTGAAGAAAAATCCCATGAGGAATCTGAAGCAGAGATGAGATAAGGATGTTATTCTGGCCCATGTGTGGAGCGGCATCATGATATAAGAGCACAGAAACAGAAACTGGAGTCTAAAAATCTGCCTTCAGGATTCTAGCTCTGTTTAGCTGGGGCTGGTCAGACTTTCAAAATTCCTTATATGGAAAATGGGATCATTAAAATCACTTTACAGGGTTTTTAGAATCTTGCTCCTCAAAGTGTGGTCCATGGACCAGCAGCATCAGCATCACCTGGAGATGATTAAAAATGCGAAATTTCAGTTCCCAAGTCTGTCCTCCAGAATCAGAGTATCTAAGGATGGAGCCTAGCAATCTGAGTTTTCACAGCCTCTCCAGGTGACTCCCTTGTGGGCTAAAGTTGGAGCAGCACTGATTTAGAGAACTAAGTGAATCAAACATAATCACAAACACTGCTTTCCACAAATCCATTATCATTAAGTCAATCACATACAATGAAAGGTTGGCCATGCAGACTGGAGACCTGGGAACAATCAGTGTTCTCCTAATTTTGGAAATTTTTTCTCCATTTTTTTACTTAGCATTATTTAGAGCTGGATAAGAACATTAAACATTCAGTAGTTGAGATTCTTCTTTTCAATTTCATAAATATTTATTGAGATCTACCTGTGTCCCAGGCCTTGTTTTATACACTGGGGTTTCAGCAATGAAGATGTACATGGCTTCTGACTTCAGGGAGATTCTAGACCACCAAGAAAGACAGGCAATAAAGCAATCATAGTAGGTGTAGAGAAGGTTACAAAAGAAGAGTCACTAGTTATTGTGAAAGCATCTGAATTGGGGGCTCTTACCTAAGAATCAGAGGATGCATATGAGGGGGTACATGAACCTCTTGGATTTTGTTTACACCTGGGGAACATATATATATATATTTTCATTGTTATGGAGAAAGAGTTTTCAAAGAAGTCCTTGAAGTCCAAATATTTAAGAAGCCCTGCCGAGACCAACATTGCAGGCCAGTTTATCATCCCGATGTTTGAATCCATTATTTTCATTTATGAGATCCTTTTCCCCTCCTCCCCTAAGAATGCTTACTTGGCCTCAATGACCCAGGTATAGATTCAAAATGCTATTTACTCTGCAGCACAGAGCTCTCCCTTCATCCCTCTTCTATGAAAAATTGAAGGCAAATTTTCTCCAGACCTGGGCTCAGTCAGGTACCCAACTGCACTTCTTTATTACCAGATATGGATGTAGATGAAATATCCTAAGATGAGCTCTGAAAAGGACCTTCCCTGACATTTGTTCAACATGTAATTCACAGTTCTTAGAGTTGAATGAGCAGTTCTGGGGGGTGTAAGCTTAAAACTCTGCCAGTTGATTAGAAGCTGTGCTCAAATCCAGACCAATTAATAACAGAGTCCCCATGGGGTTAATATTAAGGCTGGCTGTTATTGTGTATTTTATCTTCATTTCAGGGTTTCTGCAAGTGGATTAATCAGCCCTTGTGTATTCATTCTACTACCAGAGAAACAATTCATTTTGATGATTTTGTTACAAATACCAGAGACATTCATTAGACCTTGCAGATAAATTTTTATGAGTTTGGGCAAATATCCACTGTAGTCCATGCTGCAGATCAGATAATAATAGCAGCTGCAGGTTCTGGAACTCACAGAATGCCTCCACAACATGCAATGAATTGGAATGTCAACCTGGTGATTTAGTTCACCTTCATTACCTAAATTAGTCCAGAGTAAAGGCAAACATAGCATATGTGTTTAAAGTATCGGATCTCATGGGGGCTTCCCTGGTGGCACAGTGGTTGAGAGTCCGCCTGCCGATGCAGGGGACACGGGTTTGTACCCCGGTCCGGGAAGATCCCACATGACATGGAGCGGCTGGGCCCATGAGTCATGGCCACTAAGCCTGCGTGTCCGGAGCCTGTGCTCCGCAACGTGAGAGACCACAACAGTGAGAGGCCCACGTACAGCAAAAAAAAAAAAAAAAAAAATATATATATATATATATACACACATATATATATATATACACATATATATATATATATCGGCACTCATATAATTGTTAATGCAGTCCAAGTTGCTTAAATAGTGGATTCCAAAGAGTCTTTAAATTAACTCCTAAATGCCACAAGTAAAATAGTAAATGGAATTTAACCCCAACTCTTCTCAAATGCCAGGAGACTTTTAATAACCCCAAACAGGCAATAAACATTTATTTTTCATTTCTGCACAGAAATCATACTCCAGTCTCAATGGGCCTCAGTCTACCACAATTGCTAGAGGGTTAGGCAAGTTTTAAGTGGAATCTTTTTTGGTGGTTTGGTCAGTGTCTTCATTGACTCCAGGATCATCTCAATTTTTATCACGTCCCCTCTGCGTTTCAAATGGAAGAATCAAGAGCAGTGGCCTTTGCAGGTGGTGTGAGCTGGACATCCCTGGCTTCCCTCCTGTGATCCCAGAATAATTACGGCCCATGGTTCGCCCCTCCTCCCCCTGCCGTTCTCACTACTTCATCTTCTGGTGCTTTTATGAGGGAGAGGATAAAGAGGAGGTAGTGTTCTCTCTTTTTGAATAAGCTGTGTTGAACTCCTTAGCTGGCATCATTCCTCCACTTCCCCCTGGTACCCAGTATTGTCTTGTTACTCATCAATATACCTGGAATTAAAGGAACATGGAATCAAAACCAGGCCAATGCTTCCTCACCTTCTGTTCTACAGGTCCTCTTCCATCATGGCCCAGAGCCAGGTGGGAAGACCTTGTTGCTGGTGGTGTTTCTTCTCTGATTCCTTCCCTTTCTCTCCCACCTGCATCTGAAAGGAACACAAATGTCCTAAGCTCTCTAGCAAGAGGAAGAGGAATGAGGCCAAGGACAATGGCTGTCTTCTCCCCTGGCTTCAGTACATGTCCCCAAGCACCCTGGTCTCTGCAGGGTCAGCCTGGAGGCAGCTGCCCGTTCACAAAGAATCACCAAGACTGTGCTATCGGGAGGGCAAAGGGAAGACCTACGATGGATTTGTTTGAAGTTGGCTGAGAACCATCCTAGGTGAATCTGATCCTTATCAGAATTATCCCAGTAACAACCAGCAACAGCTATCACTAAGCAGGATCTTTAGAATGTAATTGGAAAGTACATTTCTTGAAACAGCTTTTTTTCAAGCATGTTACTACTCAGAGGTTCACATGAGCATATTCTTTCTCAGACAATATCCTTCCTAAGAAGGGAAGGCGTGGCCTAGAAGAAAACAGTCACAGAGTCAAGGTCTCAAGGTGACAGAATGGAAGCTAGACATTAGAAGCTGGGCTCACCCCCCAGGGGAGACACTCATAGTTCACCTGCTGCATGACTCAGCCAGAGACCCCTGGAAAGCTGTCACATCATGGAACCATTGTCCTGTCTTCTTCAAGGCAAATGTTGAGAAAGAAAACATAAGGGAAAATGTTTTTAAAAACCAGGCCTTAGAGTACAAGTCCTGTGTTTTAAGAATTGGTGTATGAGGACTGCCATGGCAATCATACCTCCTCCCCCCGCCCCTCCTCCCCTCCTCTTCCTCTTCCTCCTCCTTCTTCCTCTCTTTCTCCTTCTCTCTCTCTCTCTCTCCTCTTTCTTCCTTCCTTCCCTCCTTCCTTCCTTCCTTCCCTCCTCCCTTCCTTCCTTCCTTCCCTCCTTCCTTCCTTCCTTCTTTCTTCCTTCCTTCCTTCCCTCCTCCCTTCCTTCCTTCCTTCCTTCCCTCCTTCCTTCCTTCCTTCTTTCCTTCCTTCCTTCCTTCCCTCCTTCCTTCCTTCCTTCTTTCCTTCCTTCTTTCTTCCTTCCTTCCTTCCCTCCTCCCTTCCTTCCTTCCTTCCTTCCCTCCTTCCTTCCTTCCTTCCTTCCCTCCTTCCTTCCTTCTTTCCTTCCTTCTTTCCTTCCTTCCTTCCTTCTTTCCATCCTTTCTTCCTTCCCTCCTTCCTTCCCTCCTTCTTCCCATGCAGCACTGGGGAAACCTATGGCTCACACATCTGCCCTACTCTCCAGCAGTTAGGAGCTGTTGAGTGTACATAAGGGACACTGTGTATTTTGCCAGTCCAGCCTCTGTCAGCTGAGAGGCTAGCCTCAAGCAGCCCAGGCCTGGGTGGACAGCAAGTGGGGCTTCTTTCCATCCTGCCAGACTTTCAAGTTTTCTGTTACCTGTGAGCTGAGTCATACAATTAAATCTGAAAGATGAGGAGGAGACAATGTCCCAGTATGTTGACCTCCATATCCAAAATGATTTCCCACAAATCTAAATCAGGATATGTCCTGGTTAAAGAATCTGTTCTAATGAGTAATTTTTTTTTCATCAGAAGACTTACAGAAGTATGAAGATCAATCCATCACTTTCTGCATGGAATAAATCACCTTTCTTGAAATAGCACAATTATTCTAGATTTAGAATGTGTGAGAATTTGGAGGCAGAAGATTATGTTGCTATGTACAATGAGTTCCTACAGACTGGGAGGTGATTGATTGCAAAGATGCCAAAGGTTACCTGTCCTCAAGAAACTCTCTCTCCTGCACCTGAAGTCTTGACCGGCTCCTTATTTGGTGTGGAGACCTTGTAGCTCTAGAAGGTGTCAGGCAAGGCAAATGTATATCTCGGGAAGGAAAATGCAGCTGTGGGTGATGCACATGGGCTGGTGGTCCAGTTATAAAGCAGAGAGCAAGGTCTCTGAAGGGAATGTACAGGTGTGTTTGGAAGAGGGTTTACAAGGAGGCAGGGAGGCCTGAAAGGACTGTCTGGGAGATCACTCTGATAGTCAAGAGAGAGGGAGCTACTGATATAGGCCACCTTCCAGCAGCTCTTCTCTTCAGCTTCAAGTCTATGAACCCCATGCCCAACCCCCCCCATTTCACTCACTGTCTGTTAGCTACTCTGCCTGATGTTCTCCAGAAATACAGTGATAAGTCACTGCAGATGTAATGTGCCTCATGTCTCAGTTTCACAGCCTTTTTACTTTCCTTTCTATCTAGAATGTAAACTGAAATTAAATCTTTCCCCTAAAGAGCTCCGAGCTGTACGAGGATGTTATACTAAGAGGTGGTAAATCAATCACCACTGAGATGGAACAACCCAAGGCAGCATTTCCATACCCTCCATGCGCTGGGTGTCACTGCAGCAAATGCACCAGAGTCTGCATCAACTCTCTCTCTCCTTTTCCATATTTAGATTTTAGGGAAGGACAGAAAGCTCTGGTCTGCTTTCCATTTAACTTTGCCGTGGAAACAGTACAACATAATTTGGGTGAGGCAACTAACTTTTTGAAGATTCAGTCTCCACACATTTAAAGTAGATTTAGGGACTTCCTTGGCAGTCCAATGGTTAAGGCTTCATGCTTCCACCACAGGAGGCGTGGGTTTGATCCCTGGTCAGGGAATTAAGATCCCATATGCCACGTGGTGCAGCCAAAATGTAATAAAAAAATTAAAAATTAAAAATTAAAAAAAATTAAATAAAAAAATAAAATAAAGTAGATTTAATAATCTAGGACTCATAGTGCTGTGTTAACACTTTACTGAGATTAACTTTGTTTCAAATCCACTGTGAAAAATGAGAGGTAGAATGATTCCCCTTCTTGGTTCAGTCCTGAGTGGAGCTGGGCAAGCCCTGTCTGTGTCCCACCCATCAGCCTTGCCCTTACAGCTTCAGGGTGCACAGTCCAGTCCACCTCCAGCACCTGCACCTCCTTGCCCCAGGCTTTCCTCTGAAGCCTGGAGTCTACCTTGACATCCGTGCAGTGCACAGGAAGTGCCAGAAGCCATGCACCAACTCCCACCAGAGCAGCCTTCAAACAATGACTAATGGCAATAGGTGTGTAAATTCATCAGCTCCTTCACCCCTCAAGCGGGATAGTCTGCCCCGAGTTTTCAGAGCTCCACAGAGGATTAAGCTTACAGTGTAAGTTGATTGATAACTGACACTTTGTGGGCTTCCTCATTTTCCCTGTCTTGTTTCACCCACCTCCCAACAGTATGTCCTGGGGTGATCTCCTAAATGTTCTCCTGGTACTTGAATTCTTGTCTCAGGGTCTGCTCCTTGGAGAACACACCCTAAAACATTGCCCATACGAGGATTAGACAAGGAGCCAAAGTGAGGAAGGTAAATGGTTCCACTTTGGCAGGTGCAGTTTATCTTCCGAAACTTGGAAGCCCATTTGGTTATTACATTTTCAAGACACTGCGCTGTCTTTCAATAGCTGACTTAACCTATGTGGCTTTACTTGGTCAACAGCACACACTCTGTTCCCTTTTTTTTCTAAAACTCTCTGAGCACTTATGCATAATGTCCACATCATATCATTCTTTTTTATGGGGGGGTCGTGCCACACGGCATGTGGGAGTATTAGTTCCCTGACCAGGGATGGAACCCATGCTCCCTGCACCCATGTCCCCTGCAGTGGAAGTGTGGAGTCTTAACCACTGGACTGCTGGAGAAGTCCCCTATCATTCTTACAAAAACGTTTATTGAGCATCTGGCATAAGGTGGTGGAGAGAGGACTGCATAGGGAATCAGAGGCTCTCGGTGTTAAATGAGGATTACATTCTCACAGTAAAAGTTCAATAGCAATATCTATATCCAGAAGTGTGTACAATCTCACTCTGAAACGGCCCAAACTAATGTGCTAAAGATGCTTATTCTGCATCCTTGGTTATCATAAGAAAGGCAAGACCCTGGGGTTTCCAAATACCTTTAATGGAGGTACTATCCAGTTAAAAATCTAGGGTAGCCTTAGAGGAAGAAATCCTGGGCAGAAGACAGCACACAGGTTCAATGTGCATGAGAAGGAAGAGGTAACGTTGATAATGAAACCACATCACTCTCAGCAAAGCTCAGGTCACCTTTGCCATGAATCTTTATTTCATGGGTGTCAGGAACTCTCTCAACAGCAACATTGGAAATTCTGTTAGGGCAGGAAAAAAAAAAGACTTCCATTTTGTATGTCTACCCATCCAGTTAAATTGCTTTTCTTTCCATCCATCCATCCATCCATCCATCCATCCATCCATCCATCCATCACGTCTTCTCTCCGCTCTTCCCCTCTTTCTTCTTTCCATCCATTTTGTCCTTCCCTCCATGCCTCTTTCCATTCTCCCTTCCATCCCTCTTTCCAATAACCCTTCATCCTTACCTTCTCCCTTCTGTCTTTCTTCCATCACTTTTTTCACCTCTTTTTTTCAACCAGGCTTCCTTCTTTCTTTCCTTCCTCCATTCATGAATACTCTTAAAAGTGGCACTAGGACCTAATGATTAAATGTCACACTACAGTCAGGCTACCTGGTTCAAACCCAGGTCCAGTATTCCCTATACATACACCCTTGGGCAATTTGCTTAAATTTCCCATCTTGAGGTTTCTGGCTTTTTTACGTATAAGCTGGAGCTAATAATAATCCCTACTCCACTGGCTTATTCTGAAGATTAAGTAAATTAATACGCATATGATACAAACAATAAAACTGTCTTGAATTACGTGTTATAAATACTAGTTGTTATTATCAGTATACTTCTGATATTGGGTTAAAGCCTGCAAAAATAAATGTTTAAGACACAGCCCTTGCTTATAAGGGGATTCTTATGTCTGGAGAGAGTTAACACAGCATCCAAAGATGAACCAGTAATTTACTTCTCAATAGGAGGCTTAGCTCACTGCGTTCATTTCCTAAAGTGCATAATTCAGCATTATCACCTCTGACAAATGGTAAATTATTTGAGGGTCTTGTGTTTTCAAAGCACTGCTGCACTCTTCCAGCTCCCAGCCTTTGCCCCATTTCAGTTCCATTCTATCAAGTGTGTTCATCTGAACCTTGATTTGTACACTGAGTTTCTTGCCAGCCTCTTGCAATACAATGTAACATGAAAGGCAATATAATATTCTTGTTGGGGGTAGCAGTGGTTCAATAGCAGGGTTTGGAACTCTCCCCATTGTGAGCATGATTTAGGCCCCTTGTTATAGGGAAGGTCCGTTTGTTCTTTCAGCTCTATTGAGGTGAGGCCTTTCAAACAGTGACTGCAGTTCTGACACTCACAGTTAACTCCTTTTGTCCTTTTGGTACCTTATTATGTGTTTTGTTTTTCAAATCTCCAGGACTTCAATGCACACAGAATTTCAAACTACCACGTAAAAATTACCAGGCTTAGTTTGAGAACTTAAGCAAGGAATAGCTAAAGTTTAATTTGAGGATCTATTGAAACTCCTACCAGGACATTTGAACAAACCTGTCAAGTCTCCTACGTCCAGAACCAGAGCCTTTACAGATTTGATGACACAGACAAGCTGACATCCAAAATCTTCGCGATCAGTCAGAAAACAGATATTTACCACACTCAGCAGGAATCCCTACTTTGAAATGATTGTGAGTGGAGTGTGAGACAAGGATATCTTAGATCATGTAGTGGTAACAAACAAATCCTGACATCTCAGGAGTTTAGCACAATAAAAATTTCTTTCTGGCTCATGCAAAATCTGAGGCTAGGTTATGGGAGCTTGCCTCCTTCTTGTAACCCAGGGATCCAGTTTCCCTCACGTAGTATTTCTGACATCTGAACATGTGGTTTCCAAGGTTAGCAAGAAGAGGAGAAGGAAAAGGAGGAGACATATCAGCACTTAACTGGCTCAGGTGGGAGGTGACATCCATCACTTCTTCTTAGGATCCATTGACCAAAACTTGCCTTATGGCCCCCTCCTAATGGCAAGGACTGGGAAATCCAAGTGAACACGTGGAGTATTTGTGGCATGTAAACAACTCATTCATAATTTGTGTAGATGTAGACACTTGAAATCCATAAGAGAAAAGAGGTACCAAATGGATAAAGATAATGGATGATGTGAATTTTTTCTAAATGGCAATGGAAATACTGGGGCAAGAGTTATAGGGAGCAGAGGCTCAATCCAAAATAGCCCCATCACCAGCACAACATATCTTGAAAGTCTCATGGTTTATCTCTAAAATTAAACTCTTCATGAGTTTAAAAATACAAAACTTCAGCTCTGTTCCACAAAGACTGAGAAGATGACACATGCTTATTCTTTAGAGATCTCTTAGCACACCGTGTGCCTTTCCAAGGATTTGCCTTCCCTGGTTTAAGAAGCATACTCTGAATGTTCAATAAATGGTTATTAAATGGTAGTAGTGAAGGTTCATTTAAGTTGCAAGGGAATGTCATTCTTTATCTGAAGGCCCTTGGATTATTGTTGAGCATTTGCCTGGATGCCTTGAATGACCTATTCTAAAGTGCAAGTTCATTGAAATCACAATGCTTTCTACCCTTTTAAATTAACTTTTATTTGAATCTCCTCAGTGTCCATTCACAAAGGGCAATGAACCCAGGACATGTGAATCTGTTCAAAGCCTATTCAAAGCCCTAAAACTAACAAGGGGCTTTTATCAGAATTTTTTCTGCCCTCTCTAGCCCCCTTCCAGTCCAAGCCAAAATTTTCCCTGAACAACAAAGACAAGCTTCAAACTAGTGAATCCAAGAGATACATTCTTGCCTTCAAAGGACAAATAAAGAGAGAAAACTTCTGGGAAGAGGCTGCCTAGTTTCCAGGTTTTTCTTGTCCCAGTTGCTATTGAGCTATCCACACTCCTCACTTTTTGCTGACCACTATTTACCCTGATGTCTGAATTCTCCTGCATTCTGGACCTCTTGTTACCTGAACTCTGACATCTGCTTTTTCTGCAAATCTCCCCTTGTTTTTTTTTTTTTTTTTTTTTTTTTTTTTTTTTTGCGGTATGCGGGCCTCTCACTGTTGTGGCCTCTCCCTTTGCGGAGCACAGGCTCCGGATGCGCAGGCCCAGCGGCCATGGCTCACGGGCCCAGCCGCTCCGCGGCATATGGGATCCTCCCAGACCGGGGCACGAACCCGTATCCCCTGCATCGGCAGGCGGACTCTCAACCACTGCGCCACCAGGGAGGCCCCTCCCCTTGTTTTTACAACCCAATCTTATAATAGCTATTTAATGAGAGCTATGTTACCACATGTGAAATAACTACTTCACTAACCAAATATTCATTGTGACCCTCTTGTTTTCTAGGCACCATGGCGGGTGAGAGGATAACATGAGCAAGATGGGGTCTTTGTTCACTGTGCAGTTGAACCACTAGAAGCAGATAAAGGCAAAGCAATGAAAAAAACAAGATGATTCTAGATTGCAATCAACACTATAAAGAAAAGGAAAACAGGGTGATGTGATAGGGAGTGGCTAAGGCCAGGGGTACCATGCACAGAATGGAGGTAGAAGGATTCCCTGCCCAGGAGAAGGGGGCCACTCCAGGGAGAGGGGTGGAGTAGCATGCCAGGCAAAAGTGCCAGAATGAGCTGGAAATGCTTGTTGAAAGGACAAAGTTTCCCTTCTTCTTCCTCCCACACCCAATACAGGAACACAGTGTTTCTTTTTCTGATCTCCACACCAATGCCCTAGATGCTCTGTGAAAGCAAGGATAAACATTTCATATTAAATGTAATAACAGACCATCCTGAAGAAAGCCTTCATCTCTCTCTTTCCCAAATCAGCACCTCTCCACAGGACTAAACAAAACACCTGGCTTGCCCTTTGGTCAAGCTGCTGTGACCTAATTTCCTCTATTTTGATGAATGGCTGATGACAAGTTGTGATAGAAACAACTGCTCACTCTCTGGCTGCCCTCAATCCACTAGACAACATTCCCCCTGACTGATTAAGTCACTAGGGAAAATATTTTCTCTGTTCCCAGTGACTGCTGATTGAGGGCACTGAAGCAGCATTGCTGCTTAACCCCTTATTCAAGAGAGGCTATCAATTTCTGCAGATCACTTGGCCAGTCTACCTCATTTCAGTAGTTGGAGGAGCTGCCTCAGAAGTACATGTGGCCATGTATCCAGGAGGAATTTGGGGAGAATGATGAGGACAGGGTGAGAAGAGGCAGAAATGCCACAGACTCACCAGTTAGGTCAGCACTGAGCTCACTCAGCCTCATTACTCTTTTCTCACACCCCAGCTACCTTCTCTCCCCACCCATCCCCTGTGTGTCCCTGTACCACCTTCTGTAGGCAGATGCAATAACAAGGAAGAAAAGGAAAGAAAAGATGGATGCCACCCAAGTTGGGGCAGGGTGGAGACAATTCAGGTCTTTTAAAGTTAGAGAAGTTCTCAAAGGTGTTCATCTGAGAGAGGATGATTCCATAACCTGGCATCATACTATATGTAAGATGGGCTCCTGTTTCTACCCCAACCCCCGCATTTTTGAAGACAAAAGACTTCAGAATAATCTGCAATGTGTGGCTTGGAGTGAGCAAGGAACAGGGTTTCTTTTGAGAAGGCTTGGATGAGAGCCTTTTTCTGTTAGTAGATCCCTGGGCAGCTCTGGAAATGTTCCTCAGCATTTCTGATTTTTAACCTGTTGATCTACAAAGTAAGGCAATTTGATTGACAAAACTCCTAAGGTCCCTTTTTGTTCTAAAATGCCATGATTCTTACCTAGTAAGAAAGATTAGTTTTAACTGAAATAAAGAACCTTTTGACAGAAACTCGTAAAAAAGTCTTTTAATGGCTCTTTCTAAAGAAGTTATCCAATATATCCATATGTTAAGCTCTAACTTCTTAGTGTAAGGACATTCTGCCAAAGACTAGATGGGACACATTGTAATCTTGCAAATGCTAGGAAGAAGAACTCTTTTAAAATGATTCTTATAACAGTATTATAAGGGAAAAGGAGAAACCAGTGTTATTAATTCACTTACCTCTCTCTTTACTTGTCAATTTAAATGATCTATTTTTTACCTTGTTCTAGAAAAGATTTAAGGTGACAGAATTCATGATAAATGATTTATCCAATAACTGGTCCACCATTTGGTTTACCAAGACCTAAGAATTTATTTATTTATGTATAACATATAAATTATATATATTATATAACATATATAAATATGTTATATAATATATATATACATATTTTATTGAAGTATAGTTGATTTACAATATTGTATTAGTTTCAGGTGTATAGCAAAGTGATTCAGTTATATATGTGTATATATATCTATATTTTGTTATTTGTTTATATTTTTAAGGCAAAAGATCCTCATTGCCCTATGGAAATTAGCGATATGTCTTGAAATTCTTCTTCTTGTTCCTGTTTAAAAATTTGAAAGTTCATGCTAATCTATTCTACTCTCAATCAGACTCTAAAGGTGGTTAGAATCAAACACTTTTGCATTAAATTTCAGTGGAATTTCCCAAATCCATTTCAAAAGTTTAACTGAGTATTTGAGAAAAGCTAACTATATTTCCGGCCCCCAGGAAGCTCAGAGTTTAGCTGGGGAGACAAGCATAGAAAAAATAAATTACAATCTGGAATTCTAGGGAGAATCCTCCTGGGGCCAACCCATACATTCCTGCTGGGCACCCTGGCAAGTGCATGCTGGGGCCGGGGGTGACACACAGTAGGCACAGCCGTCGAGTGAGGTAGAATTCTTACCCTGCAGGGTTTGCTCCCTTCCTAGGAGATCATACATGGTTCTCATGGAGCTCCCTCTCAATGTTCCAGAAATGGCAGCTACTCTTAAAGTAGGCAAAACTGTTTCCCTGTTTCCTGTCTGATATATGAAGAGCTCACAGAACCTCCAGCCCTTCATTAAATTCTTTAACATTGACCAACGTCTTCCCTTCCAGGGTTGAGGATGGTTTGGTACACTGGCACCCAATCTTGGCTGCACAGCAGAATCACTGGGAGCTTTTAAGTATTCTTGTGCCCAAGCAGTTTCCAGACTAATTATAATCCACCAGGGTCACCCTGAGCTGGGACCCAAGCACACAGTATCCTGGGTAATTCCAGTGTGCAAAACTTTCTCCAACTTAATGTGTATTAACATCTGAGAGGAGCAGCATTTAGGATAAAATTCATATTAAGGTAGAAGTAGCTGATATGATTTACTATTTTTTAATAGATCTTTATTGGAGTATAATTGCTTCACACTATTGTGTTAGTTTCTGTTGTACAACAAAGTGAATCAGACATACGCATACACATATCCCCATATCCCCTCCTTCATGAGCCTCCCTCCCACCCTCCTTATCCCACCCCTCTAGGTCATCGCAAAGCACCGAGCTGACCTTCCTGTGCTATGCTGAGGCTTCTCACTAGCTAGCTATTTTACATGCGATAGTGTATATATGTCGATACTACTCTCACTTCGCCCCAGCTTCCTCCTCTCACCCCATGCCCTCAAGTCCATTCTCTATGTCTATATCTTTTTTTTTTTTTTTTTTTTTTTTGTGGTACGCGGGCCTCTCACTGTTGTGCCCTCTCCCATTGTGGAGCACAGGCTCCGGGTGTGCAGGCTCAGCAGCCATGGCTCACGGGCCCAATCTCTCCGCGGCATGTGGGATCTTCCCGGACCGGGGCAGGAACCTGTGTCCCCTGCATCGACAGGCGGACTCTCAACCACTGCACCACCAGGGAAGCCCCTCTATGTCTACATCTTTATTCCTGCCCTGCAACTAGGTTCATCAGTACCATTTTTTTTTTTTTTTTAGATTCCATATATATGCGTTAGCAGTCCTCCTGCACTGTTGGTGGGATTGTAAATTGATATGATTTACTTTTACATGAGGCTCTTTTTGATAGGGGAAAGGGTAAGGAAGGAGCCTTCATTGGATTG
This sequence comes from Mesoplodon mirus, assembly GCF_964341445.2. Lineage (NCBI taxonomy): Eukaryota > Metazoa > Chordata > Mammalia > Artiodactyla > Ziphiidae > Mesoplodon > Mesoplodon mirus. Next base: position 77,676,507 of record NC_138991.1, on the reverse strand, counting down.
TCACCTGATCCCTTTGAGCCTCTGTAACTTGGATTAGTGATGATGATAACAACAAAAGACTTTCAGTGCAGGTTACATTATTTTTAAGCTTCAGATAGTCTTAAAGGTGGGTATCTTAAGCCCCACTTTAGAGGTGTTGAGAGGTCAAATAATTGACCAATTGCTTATAATGAGTAAATTATGAAGGCAGGAATCAAAACTATCTCTCTGTTTTCTATGTTTTATCCATCACCCCCCTCCCGCCCCCCATCACCAAAGGGCTTAATTCAAAGGATAATGACAAAGGGCATATACTGTGTCTGCCTCTTAACAGAGGCAGGCTGAATAAACTGGCCTCCTTCAACACTCCAGGGTGAAGGACTTTTACACACGTGCCTTCTTAGAAGGCAATCCCCAAAGTGGACGTAGCGGGAGAGACCTTGGGAGAGCGAAAGAGGAGGCACCTAAGATTTCCCAAGCACAACAGAGCAACAGGGGCTGTGGGCTAATCAGAGGGGGGCCTGGTTAACTGGGCAGTGTATTTAGAAGCAAAACGGAAGGTGCCAGGCTCCGTACTGGGTAGTCACCTGTGGAAGTGAATGTGGATTATGTCGATTGCTTACTAAAGGCTCTTCTAAATGCAAGGCGGAGGCAGGGAGCCTGTGACCTGAATGGAGGCCTTCTGCCTCCTGAAATGACATGCTGTCTGGCCGCGCCAATCTAGCCAAGATCACATTAGGCCCAGGCCTCCAGCTCCAGACTGTCAAAGAGTATTGGATTTGCTGCATTTTCTGAGCAATAAAAGCAGACCTTTAATTTAATTAATCTCATCCTTGATTACATTAACCACCCATGTGGCCAGAAAGTACAGCTTTGACCTCGGGCCACCAGACACTATCTATATTAACCTCTCAGGTGTTGAGGACTCAGGGTTTTAGTGAAGGGAATGATTCATTTTTCTGCTGATCAGACACCTGATCAACAAGAAGATGGACAAAATAACAAAAACAAAACACTTTAGGTACTGGCTTTAGATACTGGAAGCTCTGAAATAAAATTCTAAATCGGGGGATGGGGAGGACAACATGAACATTTCTTTAGCAACCTTTGATCTGAGGAATTCAGAACCATTTTCTTTGAACCAATGAAACCTTTTATCCTCAAAGGTTTGAAATTTCTGAGAAAGCAAAACGTTGATTTCAAAGTGATAGACATTAGCTGGGTTTGATCTTGACATTCTGGATATTGGGGCATTGGTTGATGGGACTGAACACTGAGACACCATATGTTGCTGACAGAGTCAGTCTATTTTTAACCAGAACTCAAACATGCATTCACACAAAATCAGGTGGTTTAGGGAGTATTGAACAGTAGCATCCAAAATTATATTTACAGGCTGGGTAGAAGGGGGAAATGTAATGAGATGACACACCCTAGTGAGGAAAGTAATTTTTCCAATGAGGTTAGAAAACCAATCTGTTCAAAAGCAGAAACGGGTATATAGCTTTGAACAGCAGTAGGTATGAAAAATACTTATTGATTTTAGTAGATGAGAAAGCCAGTATAAATAAAAAATTGTGATGCAACTGATAGAAAACATTATCGTGTTAGTCTGTATAGAGGTGCTGTTGGTTCCCTGCCCAGATCTGCTTTATGGGGTCGGTGCTCCAACCCCTCAGCCTCTGAGATTGTTGGCTGCTGGGAGCTCAGAGCTGGCCACATTGACTAAGCATTACCTTTGGTTTATAGAAGCTATGTTGCTTGGGGGGGGTATCATTTCCTCTGGGGTGGCCTGCAGCCAATGACTGATGGAATTGCAGATACTGAGAGGCTGATGAGATCCCTTGCTTTTGGGAGCAGAACCGATGCTGTAAGCTGTCGCAATTCACCTTCTAGAGCTCCTTATGTGATCAGGATGAACTCCAGCTGAGCCCACATGTGTGATATTGTGATTTATAAAAAATGCAGTCTTCCCTCAGTATCCAAGGGGCATTGGTTCCAGGAGCCCCTACATATAACAAAATCTGGGCATGCTCAAATCCTTATATAAAATAGTGTAGTATTGTCAGGCCTCTGTATCCATGAGTTGTGCCTCCTCGGATTCAATCAATCTCGGATGGAAATTTGGGTCCACGGTTGGTTGAATCTATGCATGGGAAACCAACTGTATATTTATTGAAAAAAAATTAGCATATGAGTGGACCCAAGCATCTCAATCCCCTGTGGTTTAAGGGTCACATGTGCATCTCTGGTCTTAGTCCCAGTCTCTGGCACAGAGTTTCTAAAACCCTTGGAATTTCATAAGTGATGAGAGTGATAAATGTGTATTTTGTTATGTTAATGAGGTGACTTTTGGAAAGTACATGAGGTTGGAGGCAGGTGATTAGAGGGTTGAAAGTTCTGGGGAAGTGAAAGGGCTGAAGATGGAGTTTAATCACCCACGGCCAGGGACTTAATCAATCATGCTTATATAATGAAGCCTCCATAAAAATCCCAAAAGACAGGGCTCAGAGAACTTTAGGGTTGGTGAGCAAGTGGAGGTGCTGAGAGAGTGGTGATCCTGGAGGGAGCATGGAAGCTCTGAGTTCTTTCCCCATCCCTTGCTCTATGCATCTCTTCCATCTGGCTGTTCCTGAGTTATAGCCTTTAATAATAAATTGATAATCTAGTAAGGAAAATATTTCTCTGAGTTTTGTGGGCAACTCTAGCAAATTAATAGAATCCAAGGAGGGGCCCATGAGAACCTCTGGTTTATAGCCAGTCAGTCAGAAGTACAGGTCACAACCTAGGATTACAATTGGTATCCAGAGTTGGAGGGGGTCATTGGAACCTCTAATTTGTAGCTGGCGGGTCAAAAGAAAAACACAGACAACAATAACCTGGGCTTGTCACTGACATGTGAGATGGGGTGAGGCACGGGGCACAGTCTTATAGGACTGAGCCCTTAACTTACAGAGTCGGATGTTACCAGCATGCAGATAATATCTGAATTCAGTTTCATTCTCAGACACCCTGTTGGTGTTTGAGAATTAATTGTTGGTGTGGTAAAGCACCACCACCCCTCCCACCACCCCCCACACACTGAAATTGATGATCATAGCACCCAAAATAACACCCTGGCTCAGCTCCTCCCCCTAGTCAAACTGCTTCCCTTACTCCCCTTCTTCCAAAAGAAACATCTCAAATAAGCACTGCCCTACTCTACCAGGCTCTGCTTACCAGGAACCTAGCCTAAAACATTCTGCATTCATGAAGGAGGGACATCTTACTAATCTATCATGTAACCCCTGAAAAACTGTGCTAGATTTGGGGCATCTCACCTAAATTTGACCTCTGCCACCCAAGAGCCTGGCTTCAGCAGCACCTTCCATCACTTGCCTGGACTCCAAGATCAAGACCCAGTGAATCTCTTATTTTCCAAAGTTCTTGGAGAGTCTCCCGATAACCTGTTTTTGCTGTCTGCCCACTTTGTTACCAATTTTCATATCAATGTGTTCTTAGTTACAGGCTATGACACCAACTGGATGAGTTAGGTAGAAAATACAGTTTAAAAGACAATGTTGGATAGCTCATGGAACACTCCGAGATCATCTCTTCCTCACTAATGAATGTGTCAAAGCTTCAGTGAAACTTTGGGCTCTGGGCAGTGAACCTTCTGGACTCTCTGGAGGGGCATCATTTGGGAGGGTCCAACAGGTCACATATGATAAATCTGCTTTGACATTCAAGTTTAGATTTCTGTCCAGTAAACCATCAGTGCCCCCTGGCAGCTACAAGAGTACAGTGAGTCAGCATCTCCTGAACACTCATCCATGTTGATAAAATCAGGAAGACCAAACACTGTTTTCATTTCTCTTTGATCGCACATCATTGAAATAATTTCTTATTCTGATTTGCCAGCTTGTATTGATAGAAATTAACATAATATTACACCTCATTTGTTCAGTAGCCATCTCTTCCTATATATGCTTCATAAATGGTCCCTAAGATATGTGAGAAACTGACTCTTCTTGAAATCTGGAGACCATGAAAGATGTTGGGTGAAGTGAGAGAATGTATTTCTCCTTTCAAGGGAACATCCTCAGTGGAGGGTTTTCACCGTGTCTAAACAACCTTGTCAGACAGAGGTGAAAGGTCCTCTCTGCCAGCCAGGGAGGCTTAACAGGAGTGAGAATTTGGGATCTTACAAATTATCTGAAGTCTCCAATGTTTCTCTGTTCTAGTTCTCATCTTCCGTAGCCAATGCTCTAAAAGACTTGAGACTGCAAATGCAGCAGACATTTAACATAATTATATTGTCATATAACAACCACGAGGATCAAAATATTGTTTAATTTCTAGACCTGGAGTTGCAAGAGATAAGAGATTAAACAAAATCATAGGAAATGATAGTGATTCTTTCAGTGAAATAAAGTCCCTTTGGTTTGCAGCCTATAGTGAAAATTAAGAAATGAGACCTTGTTGATCTCTTTTCTCAAGTCCAATACCATTAGAAACAATACCTTATGCTTCAGTCCTTGAATCTCTTTATACTATTTTGTGGAAGTAGCCAATTGATCTCCCAAAGCTGTGACTTCATCCCTAATTACCAGAGATAAGCCTTAAATTAAATTTTTTCCTTGCTCGGCCAGAGCCCAGCCCTTAATACTAACTGAATCCTCACTGCCAATAGACCCAGTGAATCTCTTATTTTCCAAATTTCTTGGAGAGTCTCCTGATAACCTGTTTCTGCTGCCTGCCCACTTTTGTTACCAATTTTCATATCAATGTGTTCTTAGTTACAGGCTATGACACCAACTGGATGAGTTAGGTAGAAAATACAGTTTAAAAGACAATGTTGGATAGCTCATGGAACACTCCAAGATCATCTCTTCCTCACTAATGAATGTTTCAAAGCTTCAGTGAAACTTTGGGCTCTGGGCAGTGAACCTTCTGGGCTCTCTGGAGGGGCATCATTTGGAGACACCCTTAAAGCTCTGCAGCTGAGGGAGATGCCCAAACCATACAGCAGTGGAGGAAATAGCTAACACTATGCCCTTGACATGGAAGTATCTTCTGCTGCAGTTATTGCTACTGCTGCTATTGCTATTCCCAGAAACTTGACTTTCTTGCATCCACCTCCATGGCTCACATGGCTGTCAATGCTGCTTCAGAAAGGCTGCAGTTGCCATGGCTGTCTGATAAAGCACTCTTTGTGGAATTTACTTTTAGCTCTAGAGCCAAAGACCTACAGGAGGGGTGAGATTGACTGGCAGAGCCTCAAAATATGTGGAAGTCCTCATTTTACGGGGGATGGAGAAAATAAGCATATGGCATGTTTGACTTTTAAGGTGGAAGGGAGCTTCAAAATCCACATGGAAAGAATCATATCATCATGGAGGTGTCAGAGGCCAGGTTTTCCTTTTGCATTGTCCAGCCTCCAATGCAATATTCCAAGTTCCTGTTTCACACTTTGTGAAGCAACCCATTCTTTGGGTGGAGAGCTCTCAGTGTTAGAAAGTTTAATATGGTGCTAGTCAGGTACTTTACATACTGGTGCTATCAATAAAGGAAGAGCCAGACTTAGAGCTATGTGCTTTATGTCATTATCCTATGTGATCAAAATTCATGACTAAGAAGGAGGTGTTGTCCACTTCACTTCATTTTATGGATGAATAATTTGAAATGTGGAGTGATTAAATGGCTTGCCCAATATTGCATAATGAGAAGATAGCTTGAATGAAAAGGCTCCAATTCACTCCTCCCTGTCCTCACACTCTTTTCCATGTGACTTTTCAGTTCCTCTCTTCAGGGGCAGACTTGACTTTCCTGACCCTTGACTTTGGGCTCGGCCATGTGACCTAGTTTGGCCGTTGGAATGTTGGCACATGTAATACAAGCCAAGGTCTGATTGACACCATATTGAGTCATGTGGCCCATTTGCAGAATAATAGAAAAAAGTTCAAATTTTTTAAAAAGAAGAACAATAGAATTTGACCTACAATTAGGTGCTGAAATGAGTGGCATTGTTCTTTTGTTTGTTTTGTTTTTTGTTTGTTTTGGTGTTGGTTGTTAATAAAAGAGTTCAAAGAATGAGAAAATAGTGAGGGTGAAAATGAGCAGGTCAAGCTTTATTGAGCAGGCAGAACATGAATGGGCCTTGAAGAATTGAGGAAATCGTGCTGCCATTGGTCAGGGAAACCCAATCACAAAGAGAAGATGCACCTGGCAGAACAGTGACCAACATCTCCCTCATCCCTCTCTTCACCCCCAGCAACAGAAAAAAAATACAATATTTTCTTCTTTACTCTATAACTCTTATTTTCAATGCACTTTTTTCCCATCATGTCATTGTAGAGAATAAAATAGAGTTGAGTGCTGTGATAAGAAGCCTTCCAGCCCAGCTGTGTGTGTGTGTTGATCTAAATATTTAGATAGAGTGCTTGTCAAAGCACTTAGGTAGGAAGAGATAAATTCCATTATAGGGAGAGAGAAATTCCATTATAACTTGAGCGCAAAACAAAGTAGGTGTAAGAATATGAGGTAAAATTTGTGTTTAGCTTCATCGAATTTGTATTTGACTGTTCTCCATTAAGCCATACAGGAAGAACTGAAGCCATTTACCATGTGTGTAGCATGGCAAATGTACAAAGAAATCTAGAAAATGGTGTGTTGTGGAATTATTTGGAAATTGATATTCTTACTTCCTGAGGCATAACTGTCTCAGCTTTCTTTATGACATTTTAGAAGTATTATCTCACTCATACAAAATGTGAAACTCTTCAAGCCTATGAAGAATTAGACATTAATTATACTAGACTGTGAGTTTTTTTTTTTTTTTTTTTTTTTTTTTTTTCAGTATGCAGGCCTCTCACTGTTGTGGCCTCTCCCGTTGCGGAGCACAGGCTCCGGACGCGCAGGCTCAGCAGCCATGGCTCACAGGCCCAGCCGCTCTGCGGCATGTGGGATCCTCCCGGACCGGGGCACGAACCTGTGTCCCCTGCATCGGCAGGCGGACTCTCAACCACTGCGCCACCAGGGAAGCCCATAGACTGTGAGCTTTTTGAGGGCATTATTTGTTCAAATACACATTTCCCATATGCTCAATATATATCTTTTGGTTACATGGAAGGTAGAACTTAGTTCAGAACTGGGATGGGTTTTCAGTGTAAACCATTCCTATGGATGCCCTTCTTTCTTGTCTTCTCCAGGAAATATATCATTTGGAGCCTTGTCTGTGTCTTTAAACTATGCCTTGTCTTTAAAACTAACTGTCACATCATTTGATGATTTCATATCCAACTTTATGTTCTAAAAAAATTGGCTTCCTTCCCAAGAGAGCATTTCATTGTACCAGATTGAATTCATTAAAGAAAAAGATCTCATGATTAGCCAACAAGCTAATTACTTGATCATTTACCATGAGGCAGAGAAGCAACTGGTCCAAACAGGCACTATAATCTGGGTCATCTTAGCCGCTGGCTGAAGGATTCAGGACAACCATTCTTTAAAGTGCCTTGACATGTGATGGAGAAATTAGACAAAACTCTTAACATCTCTGAGCCTCAGTTTTCCCTTCTGAAAATGGGTGCTAAATCATAACAATCAGTGATTTTAGGATATACCACAAATATGGTGATACCATGGGTTAAACCCTATCCTTCATAAATATGGTGGCTCTTTTATTATAATATAGCCTCTTGCACTTCTCCCCATCTCAAGGTGCCTAAAATATTCTTGTCCAGTTTGGTCTTTTCTTACAGACAGAGTGTTTTTGCAATCTGAATATTTTCCTGTAGACAAGTAAAAGCTTAAAGTGTTATTTTGCCAAGACTCTGTTTTTGTTCCAACCTAGCTTTGAATAATTTTTTTCTTGCTTCATCTTAATCTTGATAATGTAGAGAATGCAGCATTTATAATTAACATTACCCCATGGGATGGGGGGAGTGTTGTATCCTTCAGTAGTGCTTTGGAAGAAATCTGTACTAGACAGTAACTCTCACAGTTATTTACTATTCATTTGTCTGCAATAAAAATTTATTTAATGTACTCCAATTGTTTTACATTCAGTTGAGCTCAGCTATTTTGGGAAAGCTAAAACTATTTGCTAATAGATATGCCCTAGATCCACAGGACTCAGAACATTCATGTGGCCGATAACTTCAGTGGGGGTTAGTGTCCCATTTGGTGGGCAATCCAATTGCACTGGAATGGAAGAGAATAAAATATCCAAAGCTGGTCTCTTTCATGCTCTGGCTTGGTGTATGGGGGAACTGGGACCAAAGGAAAGATCTTACACTTTGTTGGACAGAGCCAGAATGTTGCCTGTCAGCACCAACCATTCACAAGACCCAAATTTTGGGCCAAGAAAGAAATATACTAAAAGCCTGGCATCAGCTCTCCAGTAGCTCCAATAATTGACATTCAAAGACTCCTGACATTATGTCAAGTCAGGCTAATCATCATTTATGTGTTCTCTCCAGAATTCTTTTTGAAACCTCTTTAAAATAGCCCCCTCCCAAAGAAAAGAAGGGAATGACATTATAACAGTGTTAGAAGTACAAGATTATGATATTTCTCCAGTATTGGGGGATTCTGCAAACTGAGGAAAGAGGTAGATAGGATTTAACAGGGAAATTATCAGAGGTTGACTTAGACCAAAAGAAGCTCAGTCTACACCATTTTTCATCTTTCACTTAGAGATACAATACATGATGTAACCTCTATTATAAGGAATTGCTTCCTAAGGTGGCCAGAGGACATAATATAGCTGTGCCGAGCCAAATGAATGCCTGCTAGACTCTGGAATTTTGCTAGGGATTACACACAAGGAAACGTAGGAACTGCTAATTGAATTCTATCCATGCCGGTGTACAAAGTGAAGATAACCAAAGGGATCCAAACATCAGTAGTACACAATCACGATGGATCCGTCTTCAAGGAAGAGACAACTTTTCCCCCCAGCAGTACAGTGACCTAAATGCCTTAATACAATGAACACCCTCTCATGCAAAGTTAGTTCGAAAAATTGAAAATGTATTTCTAAGCTATCCCCATTGGCCGAGACAGTAAAAGCAGAAATCCAAAGGGATAAGTGAAGAGTGAAGCAGGTGGGTACTCTGAAGATCTAACCTGACCCCTGCTTACCTTAAGTTTTTATTTTGATGTCAACATGGGAAGGAGGATAAACCCAAAGACCACTCAAGCCAGAATAAAGCCAGAATTCCAAAGGCCGACACAATCCTTTGAGGAGTAATTTAGAATTATGAAAAGAAAAACTCTTCCACATAAAGTAAGGGTTAGGATATTTGCTTGTCTTAAGCGTGCCGCTAAATAGAAGAAAAAAAAATGCCTTGAGAAATACTAAGTATATGCCATTCCTCACTAGGAACTCATAGTCACTATGTTGTCTGAAAAAAAATCAAACTAAGAATTTATTTTAAAGGCATCCAGGGGAGGCCATGCTCCTCTGAGCCAGGCAGAAATAAAATCAATATATTGTAGATGAAGGTCCTTCATGCTAGGTGTCAGACAATTGTCACAGATGAAACACCAAAGACTCTGATTTGTAGTGAAGTAATGTCAACCACACTTAAGGAAATGGGGTGCTGTGCTTGAGAATCAGCTGAAAAATAATAAAATCATCATCAAATATACACACACAATTGGATATCTAAAAATGTAAATATTAGAAGTAGCTGAACATTACAGGATACTTAGAAGTATGTACATATCAGTATGAAAAATATGTTTAATTTATTAAAAATAAAAGAATGGGTAAATATGAGGAAGAAGCAAGAGACTATATAAAATGGTTAAGCACTTTTGAAAAGAGAACAAAATTACATTCACATAGATGAAAAGAAAACACCACTATTGAAAGCTAAAGTAAGCAGCTGAAGTGAGGGGTTTTAAACTTTTGCATTTCATTGTGCCTTAAGTATCTCAGTACTTTTTTCAAGAGGCGTTTAGGCCCAAGGAAATGACCTACAGTTCCATATATGAAGTAGTTAGGTGAGGCTGAAACACTCAATAAACATTGGTCATAAGAACTTAGTAGCCATTTGAAAATTAATAAGAATAAATTGAGTAAAACATAACGATTCTATTTCATTCCTAAATAACCATTTTTATCTAACAAAATTTGTGTACCTGTTGGGCACTGCGGAGCTTTTTAAACTGTAGATTCATGTGGGTCATGAGCAGCCTTGTTTCCTGTTTTACAATGATTTGTGTAGTACCTGCTTTTGGTCACAACAGCTGCAAAAGTCATCACCTCATCAAAAAGAAGGGTGATACTGTGAATTACCTTGAGGTAGCAGCACAATGTCTTCCTACCATGTGGGGTTGAGTTTGGCCATGCTCCTATCAGATATTTAAAATGTTCTGTGACCTCTGTGAGTTCAATGTGTCACCTCGAGGCAAATCAGTGGCAGGGGTTACCTGAGTTTGGGAGCCATAGATTCAGACACTGCTACATAGAGAACTGAAGAAATGATCCAGAATGCAGCACAGGTTATCAGAACAGTCAGGCAACAAGCCAACATGGTGGATATGGTAAGAAGATGTTTTATAAAAGGGAGAAAAGAAGAGAGAGTATAGTGGAAAAGTGATGCTTAGGACATAAAATCTGATCATTTTCAAGAATTAATGAAGGCCCAATAGTCATAAGATTCATGAAGCTCAGTGAATCCAAAGTAAAGTGAGTAATTAAAAACAAAACAAAACAAAACATTTTATCACCTGGACCTCTAACTTTAAAATTTCAGGAGAAAAAAGAAAAAGAAAAAGAGCACCTTTAGAGAAAGGGGAAGTTACAGAAATTAAGTTGGCAGCTGCTTGTTCAACATTAACAGTGGAAGCCAGAGATAGTGAATAATGGTATTTTCAAGATACCATTGAGAGGAAAGTAACTCAATTAGAACTCTCTACAGATGAAATTACCTTTTGAGAATGATGGAAAAATAAAGGTGTTTCAAAAGCTGACAAAAATCGCACATATTACTAGAAGACCCTCACTAAAGAATCTCAGCCTCTGGGAAGAAGGAAATGTAAATAGAAATAAATTGTTCAAGATAAGGGTAAATATCACCAAATACTATGTTTCAAAACACACTAATGAAAAAACCTTCATCTATGAGAATACAATAAAATAAGTCATTCTGTGTCTTAGTTCTAATAACTGCATATAAATGGGAATGGGGTTTGATTCAGGTTAAAATACACTGAGATCTTTATATTTTTGAGAATGTGGATAAAAATATTGATTAATTTTAGACATTCTTAAGCTAACATAGTGATAAAAAGCCTGAAGTACCTATTACAAGAGTGTAAATAAATGCTATACCTACCAACCTAGTAAAGAGAGAAAAAAATGAAATGAATGAAAATACACACACACTCAAAATTCTATTCATTGACAAATTAACAGATCAACCCCCCAAAATGCTGATGTGCATTTGTAAATAACTTATTAAAATTAATGTCAGGGACTTCCCTGGTGGCACAGTGATTAAGAATCTGCCTGCCAATGCAGGGAATGTCGGTTCAAGCCCTGGACTGGGAAGATCCCACATGCCACAGAGCAACAAAGCCCATGCGCCACAACTACAGAGCCTGCGTGTTACAACTACTGATGCTCACGTGCCTAGAGCCCCTGCTCTGCAAAAAGAGAAGCCACCACAATGAAAAGCCTGTGCACCCCAATGAAAAGTAGCGCCCACTTGTGGCAACTAGAGAAAGGCCGTGCACAGCAATGAAGATCCAATGGTGCCAAAAATAAATAAGTAATTTTTAACACCTTTATTAGAGTATAATTGCTTTACATGGTTTGTTAGTTTCTGCTTTATAACAAAGTGAATCAGCTATACATATACATATATCCCCATATCTCCTCCCTCTTGCGTTTCCCTCTTGCATTTCCCTCTCGCTGTCACTACCCTACCCCTCTAGGTGGTCACAAAGCAATGAGTTGATTTCCCTGTGCTATGTGGCTGCTTCCCACTAGCTATCTATTTTACATTTGGTAGTGTATATATGTCCACGTCACTCTCTCACTTCATCCCGGCTTACCCTTCTCCCCCACCCACCCCGTGTCCTCAAGTCCATTCTCTACATCTGCGTCTTTATTCCTGTCCTGGCCCTAGGTTCTTCATTTGTTTTTCTTTAGATTCCATATATATGTGTTAGCATATGGTATTTGTTTTTCTCTTTCTGACTTACTTCACTCTCTAGGATAGTCTCTAGGTCCATCCACCTCACTACAAATAACTCAATTTCATTGTTTTTTATGGCTGAGCAATATTCCACTGTATATATGTGCCACATCTTCTTTATCCATTCATCTGTCAATGGACACTTAGGTTGCTTCAGTGTCTTACAGTTTTCTCCATACAGGGCTTTGGTCTCCTTAGGTAGGTATATTCCTAGGAATTTAATTCTTTTTGTTGCAATGGTAAATGGGAGAGTTTCCATAATTTCTCTTGCAGATTTTTCACCATTAGTGTATAGGAATGCAAGTGATTTCTGGGCATTAATTTTGTATCCTGGTACTTTACCAAATTCATTGATTAGCTCTAATAGATTTCTGGTAGCATCTTTAGGATACTCTATGTATAGTATCATGTAATCTACAAACAGTGACAGCTTAACTTCTTCTTTTCCGATTTGGATTCCTTTTATTTCTTTTTCTTCTCTGATTGCTGAGGCTACAACTTCCAAAACTATGTTGAATAATAGCAATGAGAGTGGACAACCTTGTCTTGTTCCTGATCTTAGAGGAAATGATTTCAGTTTTTCACCATTGAGAACAATGTTTGTTGTGGGATTGTCATATATGGCCTTTATTATGGTGAGGTAAGTTCCCTCTATGCCTACTTGCTGGAGAGTTTTTATCATAATTGGGTGTTGAATTTTGTCAAAAGCTTTCTCTGCATCTATTGAGATGACCATATGGCTTTTCTCCTTCAATTTGTTAATATGTCTATCACCTTAATTGATTTGTGTATATTGAAGAATCCTGCATTCCTGGGATAAACCCCACTTGATCATGGTGTATGATCCTTTTAAGGTGCTGTTGGATTCTGTTTGCTAGTATTTTGTTGAGGATTTTTGCATCTCTGTTCATCAGTGATATTGGTCTGTAGTTTTATTTGCTGTGACATCTTTGTATGGTTTTGGTATCAGGGTGATGGTGGCCTCGTAGAATGAGTTTGGAAGTGTTCCTCCCTCTTCTATATTTTGGAAGAGTTTGAGAAGGATAGGTTTTAGCTCTTCTCTAAATGTCTGATGAATTCCCATGTGAAGCCATCTGGTCCTGGGCTTTTGTTTGTTGGAAGATTTTTAATCACAGTCTCAATTTCAGTGCTTGTGATTGGTCCGTTTATATTTTGTATTTCTTCCTGGTTCAGTCACAGAAGGTTGTGCTATTCTAAGAAGTTGTCCATTTCTTTCAGGTTGTCCATTTTACTGGCATATAGTTGCTTGTAGTAATCTCTCATGATCCTTTGTATTTCTGCAGTGTCAGTTGTTACTTCTCCTTTTTCATTTCTTATTCTGTTGATTTGAGTCTTCTCTCTTTCTTTCTTGATGAGTATGGCTAATGGTTTATCAATTTTGTTCATCTTCACAAAGAACCAACTTTTTGTTTTGTTGATCTTTGCTATTGTTTCCTTCATTTCTTTTCCATGTATCTCTGATCTGATCTTTATGATTTCTTTCCTTCTGCTAACTTTGGGTTTTTTTGTTCTTCTTTCTCTAATTGCTTTAGGTGTAAGCTTAGGTTGTTTATTTGAGATGTTTCTTCTTTCCTGAGGTAGGATTGTATTGCTATGAACTTCCTTCTTAGAACTTCCTTTGTTTCATCCCATAGTTTTTGGGTTGTCGTGTTTTCATTGTCATTTATTTCTAGGTATTTTTTGATTTCCTCTTTGATTTCTTCAGTGATCTCTTCGTTATTTAGTAGTGTGTTGCTTAGCCTCCATGTGTTTGTATTTTTTACGGATTTTTTCCTGTAATTGATATCTAGTCTCATAGCGCTGTCATCAGGAAAGATACTTGATACAATTTCAATTTTCTTAAATTCTCCAAGGCTTGATTTGTGACCGACAGTAGGATCTATCCTGGAGAATGTTCCATGAGCACTTGAGAAGAAAGTGTATTCTGTTGTTTTTGGATGGAATGTGCTATAAATATCTATTAAGTCCATCTTGGTTTTTTGTCTTTGCAGTATGCAGGCCTCTCACTGTTGTGGCCTCTCCCGTTGTGGAGCACAGGCTCTGGACGCGCAGGCTCAGCAGCCATGGCTCATGGGTCCAGCTGCTCCATGGCATGTGGGATCTTCCTGGACTGGGGCACAAACCCATGTCCCCTGCCTCGGCAGGCAGACTCTCAACCACTGTGCTACCAGGGAAGCCCCATCTTGTTTAATGTATCACTTAAAGCTTGTGTTTCCATATTTATTTTCATTTTGGATGATCTGTTCATTTGTGAAAGTGGGGTTTTAAAGTTCCCTACTATGATTATGTTATTGTTGATTTCCCCTTTTATGGCTGTTAGCATTTGTCTTATGTATTGAGGTGCTCCTGTGTTGAGTGAATAATATTTACAATTGTTTTATCTTCTTCTTGGATTGATCCCTTGATCATTATGTAGTGTCCTTCTTTGTCTCTTGTAACAGTCTTTAAAGTCTATTTTGTCTGATATGAGAACTGCTACTCCAGCTTTCTTTTGATTTCCATTTGCATGGAATATCTTTTTCCATTCCCTCACTTTCAGTCTGTATGTGTCCCTAGGTCTGAAGTGGGTCTCTTGTAGACAGCATATATACAGGTCTTGTTTTTGTTTCCATTCATTGAGTCTATGTCTTTTGGTTGGAGCATCTAATCCATTTACATTTAAGGTAGTTATTGATGTGTATTTTCCTATTACCATTTCATTGTTTTGGGTTTGTTATTGTAGGTCTTTTCCTTCCCTTGTATTTCCTGCCTAGAGAAGTTCCTTCAGCATTTGTTGTAAAGCTGGTTTGATGGTGTTGAATTCTCTTAGCTTTTGCTTGTCTGTAAAGGTTTTAATTTCTCCATTGAATCCGAATGAAATCCTTGCTGGGTAGAGTAATCTTGGTTGTAGTTTCTTCACTTTCATCACTTTAAATATTTCCTGCCACTCCCTTTTGGCTTGCAGTGTTTCTGCTGAAAGATCAGCTGTTAACCTTATGGGGATTCCCTTGTATATTATTTGTTTTGTTTTCCTTGCTGCTTTTAATAGTTTTTCTTTGTATTTAATTTTTGATAGTTTGATTAATATGTGTCTTGGCATGTTTCTCCTTGGATTTACCCTGTATGGGACTCTCTGTGCTTCCTGGACTTGATTATTTCCTTTCCCATATTAGGGAATTTTTCAATTAAAATCTCTTCAAATATTTTCTCAGTTCCTTTCTTTCTCTCATCTTCTTCTGGGACTGCTGTAATTATAATGTTGGTGTGTTTAATGTTGTCCCAGAAGTCTCTAAGACTGTACTCAATTCTTTTCATTTTTTTTCTTTCTTTAGTTCTTCTATGTCCTTGTTAAACATTTCTTGTACTTTCTCCATTCTATGTCTGATATTTTGCGTCATCTTTACTATCATTCCTCTCAATTATTTTTCAGGTAGACTGCCTATTTCCTCTTCATTTGGTTGGTCTGGTGAGATTTTACCTTGCTCCTTCATCTGCTGTGTACTTTTCTGTCTTCTTATTTTGCTTAATTTACTGTATTTGGTGTCTTTATTTTGCAGGCTGCAGGTTTGTACTTCCCATTGTTTTTGGTGTCTGCCCCCAGAGGCTTATGTTGGTTCAGTGGGTTGTGTAGGTTTCCTGGTGGAGGACACTTGTGTCTGTCGTCTGCTAGATGAAGCTGGATCTTGTCTTTCTGGTTGGCATGACCATGTCTTGTGGTGTGTTTTGGGGTGTCTGTGACCTTATTATGATTTTAGTCAGCCTCTCTGCTAATGGGTGTGCTTGTGTTCCTGTCTTGCTAGTTGTTTTGCATAGGGTGTCCAGCACTGTAGCTTGCTGGTAGTTGAGTGGAGCTGGGTCTTAGCGTTGAGGTGGAGATCTCTGGGAGAGCTTTTGCCGTTTGATATTATGTGGAGCCGGAAGGACTCTGGTGGATGAATGTCCTGAACTTGGCTCTCCCACTTCAGAGGCTCAGGCCTGACCCCTGGCCAGAGCACCAAGAGCCTGTCAGCCACACGGCTCAGAAGAAAAGGGAGGAAAGAAAGAAAGAAAGAAAGAAAGAAAGAAAGAAAGAAAATATTGTGATTAAAATAAAAAGTTAAAACAATTAAAAATAAAAAAATTAAAATGTAAGAAAAAAAGAAAAGAAAAGAAAGAAAGAAGAGAACAACAAAACCAAATCCACCAATGATAAGAAGCACTAAAAACTATACTAAAAAAACAAACAAACGAAAGATGGACAGATAAAACCCTAGGACAAATGGTAAAATTAAAGCTATACAGACAAAATCACACAAAGAAGCATACACATACACACTCACAAAAAGAGAAAAAGGAAAAAATATATATATCTATATATTAAAAAAAGAGGAGAGCAACCAAATCAATAAACAAACCTACAAATGATAATAAACTCTAAATACTAAACTAAGATAAACATAAAACCAGAAACAAATTAGATGCAGAAAGCAAACTCCAAGTCTACAGTTGTTCCCAAAGTCCACCGCCTCAATTTTTGGGATGACTCATTGTCTATTCAGGCATTCCAGAGATGCAGGGTACATCAAGTTGATTGTGGAGATTTATTCCACTGCTCCTGAGGCTGCTGGGAGAAATTTCCCTTTCTCTTCTCTGTTCGCACAGCTCCTGGGGTTCAGCTTTGGATTTGGCCCCGTCTGTTCATGTAGGTCGCCTAAGGGCATCTGTTCTTTGCTCAGTCAGGAAATGGTTAAAGTAGCAGCTGATTCAGGGGCTCTGGCTCACTCAGGCCAGGGAGAGGGATGGGTACTGAATGCAGGGCAAGTCTGCAGTGGCAGAGGCCAGTGTGATGTTGCAACAGCATGAGGTGCACCATGTGTTCTCCCAGGGAAGTTGTCCCAGGATCACAGGACCCTGGTCATGGTGGGCTGCACAGATTCCTGGGAGGGGAGGTATGGATAGTGATCTATACTTGCACATGGGCTTCTTGGTGGCTGCAGCAGCAGCCTTAGCATTTCATGCCCATCTCTGGTGTCCACAGTGATAACCATGGCTCGCATCCTTCTCTAGAGCTCATTTAGTCAGTTCTCTGAATCCCCTCTCCTCGTGCACTCTGAAACAATGGTCTCCTGCCTCTTATGCAGTTCCAGACATTTTTCCAGACTCCCTCTAGGCTAGCTGTGGCGCACTAGCCCTCTTCAGGCTGTGTTCACTCAACCAACTCCAGTCCTCTCCCTGGGATCTGACCTTCGAAGCCCGAGCTTCTGCTTCAGCCCGCACCCACACCTGCTGACAGGTGAGCAGACAAGCCTCTCAGGCTGGTCAGTGCTAGTCAGCACCAATCCTCTGTGCAGGAATCTCTCTGTTTTGCCCTCCACACCCCTGTGGCTGCGCTCTCCTCCGTGGCTCCAAAGCTTCCCCCCAATCCCCTGTCTCCACCCGTGAAGGGGCTTCCTAGTGTGTGGAAACCTTTCCTCCGTCACAGCTCCCACCCAGAGGTGCAGGTCGCATCCCTATTCTTTTGTCTCTGTTTTTTCTTTTTTCTTTTGCCCTACCCAGGTACGTGGGGAGTTTCTTGCCTTTTGCAAAGTCTGAGGTTTTCTGCCAGTGTACAGTAGGTGTTCTGCAGGAGTTATTCCACATGTAGATGTATTTCTGATGTATTTGTGGGCAGGAAGGTGATCTCCACATCTTACTCCTCTGCCATCTTGAAGGTCTCCCCAATAAATACATTTATTAAAAAAAATTAATGTCAGGTTAGCAAATTATCTGACTATAAAATCATTATACCATGCTAGACAAAAGATAATTGCATTTGTATTAACTGGAAACAAACTATTAGAGATTATCATTTTTAAAAGATACAATTTATAATTGCTAGAAGAAAAATACAAAGTATCTAGTAATAAATCTAACAAATTAGGTACAAGCCCTTTATGAGGAAACCTACAAGTCTTTATTAATAAGCATTTAAGAAGAATTAATAAACCAGATTTATACCATGTTCCTGGATATAAAGCTTCAAAATCATAAAAATACAATTACTCCCCCACATGATCTATACCAGAGGCCAGCAAACCTCATAAAGGATCAGATAGTAAATATTTCAGGCTTCACAGGACATAGAATTGTCATCACACCTACTCCACTCTCCCTTGTAGCCTGAAAGTAGCCATTGGCAATAGGTAAAGGAATTAACATGGCTGTGTTCTAATAAAACTTTATTTACAAACAGAGGCAAAGAGAAGACAGCAGACCAGGTTTAGCCTGTGGTTTGTTGTTTGTCAACTCCTGATCTCTTTAGTGCAATTCCACTATCAAAATCCAGAGTAGTGTGTTTGTGTGTGTGTGTCCGTCTGTCTGTGTAATTTAACAAATGAATTCTAAAGTGTCTGTGACCAAGTACTGGCCTAAGAATAACCAAAATATTCCCAGGAAAGAACAAAGTCACTTATCCTACCAGAAATGAAGAGTTTATTAAACTAGAGCTATTAAGACAGTGGGCCGTTGAGACAAAATAGTCAAATAGATGAACGGGACAAGATACAAAGCACAGAACTTGTTATTGTATATGACAGTGGTGTCCCTGCAGATTGCAGAAATGGATGGCCATTCGATCTATGGTGCTGACACAACAATTTCTCAATATGGAAAGTGAGTGCAATTGGACTTCTACCTTAATTCAGAGGCAAAATTTGATTCTGGGTGAATTACAGACTGGGTGAATTACAGAAATTAAAGGTACATTTAAAACCTTTTAGAATAAAATATGAATATATCTTTCTTATCCTGGAGTAAGGGGAACTTTCTTAAGTAAGACAAAAAATAAACCTTCAAAACTTAAAAAAAAAATCCTGTAATTGCACTAATGTTAGACCATCTGTTCATCAAAAATATCTTGATAAGAGTACAAAGAAAAATAAAAAGCTGATGGGAAAATTTTTACACATACCAAAAAAACCCCCATGGATTAATACCTAGAAGATATTAATAACTTCTAGTTATTAAAAATAAAAACTAGCATAATCAAAAAATGCTCAAGAGACATGAACAGACATCTCACAAAAGAATAATCATAAATTAGGGGTAAACATTGGGAAAGATGATAATTTTCAATAGTTATCTGGGAAGTGTAAAATAAATATACAGTACAATATTGTACAGCCCACAATTTGGGAAAAAGTAAAGAAACATAGTGTACCAAGATTTGGCTGGGAGATGCCACTGTAGAGAGTATAAACTGTTAGATACAATTTAGGAAACACTTTGAAATTATCCACTGAAGTTGAAGGTATTAATACCCTATGATCCAGAGATCCCACTAGTGGGCAGGGAAACTATTGCTTGATTATACCAGGCAGACATTAAAGAAAGTATTTATTGAAACATTGTTTACCAAAACAAAACACTTCAAACTACTCTAATGTATTATCCATTTTACAGAATGGATAAATATGCTTAGGTATATTCATGTAATGTAATTCTATATAGCAGTGAGAATGAAATAATTACAGATAGACACACTGACATGAATGGATATTAAAAGCATAATATTGAATAAAGGAAGAAAGTCCCAGATGTACCAGAAGAGGTGCATTAAAGTCTATGTATTTAATGGTCAAATATGTAAAACAAAGCAATGCATACTTAAAGCTACATCAATATGTGTTAAAACTATTTTCAAATAGGAAGCATAGAGCAAAACTTGAGAAATTTGTTAACTCTGCATGGGACGAAGGGAAACGAACAAGGGGATGGTGAAGTGTTTAAAAGGATTTGATGATTTTCTGTTTCTTAATGTGGATGATAGGCATACACATGTTCATTTTATTATTCGTACATGTTATAAATGCTTATTGTATGTATTCATAATATGAATTATGATGTAACGTGCATCACAAAGAAGTAGAAACTTAAACAAAATAATATCAGTGAAAAATGAAGTAACAAAAAGCAAAGAAGCATTATTTGCAGGGTGCTAGGGCCAGCATACTTCTAAAATTTTCGAGCCATTTCCAATTTAAAAAGGCACCAGGCTAGGAGCATTCGACCCTTTCTCCTGCAATGTTACTTTAAAATGTTTGTAAAGGTTGAGCAAAAGATAGAAACTTTCATCTTCACTGGAATCTTACATGGCAAGCAACCTATTGCTAGAATCTGAAGGAATGGACTCTAATTTTAGATTGATGCAGCAATACTGAGGAAAAAACAGAGTTCAGTGCTTTGCATCATGGTAGAGTGGCCACTCTTCCAAGTGAAGATAGGATGCTTCATACTCTAGCATCATCACTACACATTAGATCCCATGAGGAGCTTTAAACAATAAATACTAATGTCTGATGCCAAATTCACACTAGACACAAAAGGATCAGAATCTGTGAGGGTGAGTCCAAACATGTTTAAATTACCCAGGTGATTCTAATATGCATCTAAAGTTAATAATTACTAGTCTAAGAGTTCTAGTTTTTGTCTCTTTAAAGTGGAGGAAGAAACTCACAGCAGTTGCAAAGCAAATGAGTGAGGAAGACATATACGTGTGTATGTGTATATATATTTGTATATATGTATGTATATATATACACACCTATACATCTGATTTTATTTTCCAATCTTTTACAGTTTTCTCACATATCTCTAAATCAAATGTAACATTCTTTAAAACAATTTCCCTTTGAGTCTTTCTGACTCAAAACTTTGCTCTTATAGAAACAATAATTTTCTCTTTTGTCATTCATATTTCACTATTTTACATAAAAATTGTATACATAGAGTAACAAGTATGGTAACAATTATAGTAACAAGTATGGTTAGCAGTACTAGATTTAGGAACTAATACAACTGATTCTTGAGAAGCATTAAAGAAAAGCATAACCATGAATGCTTGGCATCTTGTGGGCATCAGGTTTTTGCAGAAGAAATAAAGTATTTTCATTAAGTATAATCTGCAGATCATTTAAGAGGGAGAAAACAACAAGACAAAATATTTGTGCATGTGATATTGTTTAAAGCACTGTTAAGCAGGGATGCAGAAAGACTTCTGGAACAACCACATATGTTCAAGTATGGCCAGGGCAAGAAGAATATTTTTGAAAATCTTAAATGTAACCATGAGGGATATCATATAGAAGATGTATTATTTTAAAGAAGAGGAAATGATAAAATCAGAGGAAACTAAGCCATATAGCAAAGAAGAGAAAACAAATGAAACCACAATGAAGCATAAAAATAATAAACAGAAAGAAAACATCCAAGCATAGTAAGTATATCAATTTTGACAATAAACACAAATGAGTCTCGCTCCTTTACTAAAATATAGACATTCACAGATAGGTCATAAAGCAAAAGCCCAACTATTTGTAGCCTACAACTGATAAATAAAAGAAAATGACTCAGAAAGTTTAAAAAAAGGCGATGTGTAAAGTTACCCTGGGAAATACAACTTAAATAAAGGTAGAAAGGCAATATTAATATTAGACAAAGTAAAATTGAAGGCAGAAAGCATAAAAACAGTACAAGGAGAATTGTTTATAAAAGTTATAATCCTCATAAGGCTAAATGTGCTGGAAAACAGAACAACAAAATAGACACAGTCCCAACTGAGGAAACAAGAGATATACATATAAATACAATAGATTTAGGAGGATTTATTACACTTCTCTAATTTTTGACAGATCTAGGAGACACTAAAATAAATAAGAAACTAGATGACTTAAGTACAAAATAAATGAGGTTATATTTTCCCCAAGTGTCCATGGATTATTTATAAGAAGATACTTATGTACTAGATCCCAAAGAAAATAATATAGACCATTTACAGGCTTCTTGTATGAGTCCCAACACCAGCCTGGGTATTAGGACTTATTCCTTAACTAGGAATGACCCAAGACTTATTGGCTCCTGAACAACATGTGACTTGTCCTTGTGTGTGACCCCACAATAAATATTTCTGGGATCACTCAGGAGTATTTTTCTATGTTCTCATATATACACCTCTTATTTGTTGGGTGGGAATGGAGACCTCCCATCCCATGTCTGCTGTCTTAGATGAACAAAAAATATGAAAGAAGGTAAACTTATCATTATGTCCATCTGATATGATTTTCTATAGGAAACCTAAGAGAAACAACCAAAAAACTACTTTACCAAACAATAAAGTAGTTAGCTATAAGGATACAAAATAAATGTAGGGAATATAGTTCTTTCATATATGCAAAACAATCAGTTGGAATATATAATAAAAGACAAAACTCCACTTACAGTAGCATCCAGGATAAACTTAATAAGAAATATTCAAACTATATAGGAGGAAAACAATAAATAAGACTGAAAAAAAAAGACTGGATAAGCAAATGAAAAATCTGAGCAGTTTTTTGGATGAAAGGATTCTGTATCATTAAGAGGTCAATTCTCCCTATTAATTTATGAGTTTAACATGACTATGATAAAAATGCCAACAGATTTTTTTCTGGCATCAGTGAAACTGATTCCAAGTTCTCCCAGAAGAATAAACTATCAAGAATAGTCAGGAAATCTCTAAATCTGAAAAGCAGTGAAAGGGACCAAGCCCTACTCAAGATAAAGATATGCTATAAAGCCTCACTAATTAAAGCAGTATTGGCACATGAATAGTCAGACAAATGGAACATAATAGAATTCAAGAATGATTTCATATGCATGTAGTATTTATATTGGTTGGTGGTATAGTTGAGGTGGTATCTCAAAGTAGTGGATTAGTTAAGGATGAATTTTTTTTAAACAAACCATATTAGTATTGTCAGGTAGCTGTCAGGGGAAAAAAAAGATGGCACCAGATCCATGTTTTATGTAGTACACTGAAATAAACTTCAAACAGAGTATATTTTTAAAAGAATTCAAATGAAATACGAGCAAATTTCTTTATAAATGTAAGTAGAGAAGGTCTTGCTAAAATGACTCAAAACCAAAAGACATAAAAAGTCGATGTTAGGAAATTTTTAAAAGTTTTAAAGTCTTACATAAAAAAATAGGAAATGTCAAAGAAGCAAAACCTATTTTTAAAAATTAGTAACTCATGGAGAAGACAAAGGACTTGTACCTGACTATGTAGAGAGATTATTAAAAATGATTTAAAAAGGTGCAATTCAACAGAAAACTAGGCAAAGATAAGAATAGATAAATAACAGTACACAGAATTTAAAAAATGATCCTTAAACCATTTGTACACTCTTTCTCATGAAAAGTAAAATGCAAATTAAAACCATGATGAGATGCCACAAATAGCAAGTGTTGGTGAGGAGATGGAGAAAAGAGAACACTTTTGCACTGTTGGTGGGAATGTAAAATGATGCAGCCACTATGGAAAACAGTATGGAGTTTCCTCAAAATATTAAAAATAGAACTACTATATGATCCAGCAATTCCTCTTCTTGGTATTTATCCAAAGAAAACAAAAACACTAATTCAGAAATATATACACATCCCCGTGTTTATTGCAGCATTATTTACAATAGCCAAGACATGGATACAGCCTATTTGTCTATTAACAGATGAATGAAAAAAGAAAATGTGATATATACAGTGGAAAATTATTCAGCCATAGGGAGGAAGGAAATCGTGCCATTTGCAACGACATGGATGAACCCTGAGGGCATGATGCTAAATGAAATAAGTCAGATAGAGAAAGACAAATGCTGCATGATCTCACTATACTGAAATCTAAAAAACAAACGAACTCATAGAAACAGAGTAAATTAGTGGCTGTCAGGGGCTAGTGGTGGAGGAAATGGGTGATGCTGGCCAAAGGGTATAAATTCCTTGTATAAGATGAATAAGTTCTGAGGATCTAATGTTTAGCATGCTGACTATAAGTTCACAATAATTGTACTGTATACTTGAAAGTTAAGAGAGTAGATCTTAAATGTTCACACCACACACATAAAAAAGGTAACAATGTGAGGTAATAGATATATTAACTAATTTTATTGTGGTAATAATTTGGCAATATGCATGTGTATCAAACCATCATGTTATAAACCTTAAACTTATGCAACGTTGTATGTCAAATAGATCTCAATAAAGCTGGAAATTTTTTTAAAAAATGAAAAAGACATCTGAAGAAAATGAGCACACATTTCTCAGAATAGAAATATAGATGACTTTTAAACATAAATATATGCTCAAATTCACTCATAATTAAAGAGATGCATATTAAAATAGAAATAGGATACTGGTTTCCAATTTTCAGATTACACATTTTTACATTTGATATCTCACTAAGGCATGGACATAGCACAATCCAAGTCTCATGGATGGTTGGTGAGACACGGCATAGAAATACTAGTGTATATGAAGAACAGGTTGACAAAAACTATCAAAATTTTAAAGGCTCATATCCTTACAGCCAGAAATTTACTTAAATTTTTATTTCATAGATAGGCATACATGTGTGCAAGCACGTATGGATATAGATATTCACTGTATAATTTGGTATACTTTGGAATAGCCAAAACAAACAATACAGAAGCTGGAGGCATTCTATTGTCATTTATTCTACAATAAATGACAGTCAACATTAACAATTTTTGATGCAAACATAGGAACAATATTATGTAAATATTAAAAATGATGAAGTCGATCTTTCTATGTGCTGTTATGGGATATTTAAAAAGTGCTAAAAAGCAAAGTTCAGGTAGCATATATAAAACTATATTTAAGGAGATTTATAAGATATTTATATTAGAATATTTCTGGAAGATGATAGAAAAAATATTAAAAATATCTATTAGCAGTAATTGCTTCTAGGAATGAAGCTAAGTTCTAAGATGAGGTCTTACTTTTCAATGTATACTTTTTTATGCTTTTTGAAAATTTGACCATATGCTTGTATCACTTTTAATAAATTAAACTACCTAAAATTATATAATTAAAAATAAAAGGAGATCCAGGCAAACAAGTATCATCCCTTGGAATTAATTCCATCCCCACAAAGAGTTCAATTGGATCCTAAAGGACTCAAATGTTTTTCAGGTAGAAGAAGTTTTTAATGGTTTGTTTTGATTTTGAGTTATTTTATAAGCAGAGCCAGTTTTCAAAAGAGCTTCTTCCAGGCAGCTAAATGCACATACCTTTTCAAGCCTTATGTGCATACGAATCACTTGGGCTTCTTGTTAAAATGAATGTTCTGGTTCAGAATGCTTGGTTTTGGCCTGAGAATCTGCATTTCTAACTGGCACCCAGGTAACTTTTCCATGCAGTACACCGTGAATAACAAAACATCATCTTCAGGAAAGAATAAATGAATCCTTTTTTTTTTTTTTTTTTTTGTAGCATACACTATTTTGTTCTTTCTTCACTGGTTAAGACTTGGTCATAATCTCAAGTGAGAAAATCTTTCTTTCAGAAAACAGGAATCACTGGATTAGAAGTTTTCTGTCTTGACTTTGGCTTCTACTCTGTCATCTGGCAAAATGGTTTCCAGATAAATTCTTTATCTTCTTGCCCTGATCAGACAGATTGTGCAATTACCATTCTCTCTAAGCCCTGATAATGACATGCAAAAAGCCATCAGCCAGTTAAATTACCAAAGACATGATTGAAGAATGGAGGGCTCTCTGCGGAGGAGGAGAACGAGAAACAATAAGAAGAGTTTCATTGGAACACAGCCAGGACAGATTTGGGGAAGGAGAGGCCCACCTCTTGCTTCTTGATTGGGTCTGAAAGATGGGAGTGTGTGGGGAGGAGATATAACAACACGACCTCTAATTGCCCTGATTGATTGAGGCACAGTAATTGAGAGAAGCATAACCTGTACACTGCAAACTGTCTGCTCCCAACATTGGGAGACCTACACAATCCCAGTTGCTGGCTAATTATAGTAGATCAATGTGGGCTGAAGTCCAAGATTTTCCTAATAGCTATTTTGGAGATCTCTAAGAATAAGAGATGGGGAAATTACATCCGATTCTGTCAGGAGCCAGAAAACAGCCCCAGGTAGATTCTTCCCATCTGTGCATATAGGATGAGTGAACACAGACTAAGGATATTGAAGCAGAAAGTGCCTGTTTTTCATCCTCTTATCAGTGACCCCATGTATGGACCATCATAAAAGAACAGATCAAAGCGACTGGGACCTGGATGGCTGCAGGTGTGTTTATTTCCTTCTTCAAGGTGTTAACCAAAATTTGAGAAATGGAGGTCTAACTGAAATCAAAAGGTGTTTATTTGGGGTTTGTTAAGACTGTAGCCCGGGAGACACAGATTCAAGAAGCACTAGAATTGTGTTCTGCTAGATTACAAAATGGAAGAGGTTTATAAAGGCAAAAACTGCAGGTTTACTGTTGGTTACATGAGTTGTTTACGAAGATTGGAGCTGGCAAAAAGTAAGAGTGTTTGTTAAGCAAGAATTGGTTGGCAGGCTTCCCTGGTGGCGCAGTGGTTGAGAGTCCACCTGCCGATGCAGGGGATGCGGGTTCGTGCCCCGGTCTGGGAGGATCCCACGTGCCGCGGGGCGGCTGGGCCCGTGAGCCGTGGCTGCTAAGCCTGCACGTCTGGAGCCTGTGCTCCACAATGGGAGAGGCCACAACAGTGAGAGGCCCGCGTACCGAAAAAAAAAACAAAAACAAAAAGAATTGGTTGGCGTCCAAAATGGTTGCATAGTTATAAGGGGAGACCTTGAGACCATCAGGATGCAGCTGGCAGGTATTGTTCTGAATATGGCTGGTGGTATCCTTGGGTCTGGTACAGTTCAAAGAAAGTTCAAGTTCAAGTTCAAGTGGTGCAGAGATGTGTTTGAGACCAGATCCTCAATGGCCACACAACTCTGTTTTTGTCTGCTTGAACTGTGATTACTCCATTTGTCATCAAAGATTACCACAGTTCCATTTCAAAAAATGTACATATTTTGAATGTTGGGCTCTAAAAATTTGAAGCTAAAGATAGAAAATTAAAAATAATGCTACAGTGCACACAACAATTTGGGTACAAAGATGGTCCTTATGGCAATTTTTGTAGGAATGAAAATGACGGCAACAACTTAGTCAATAATAAGGCATTGACTAAAACATCAATAAATTATGGTAATCAAACAATGCAGTAGTAGGAAGTCATTAAAAATCATAGTTTCAAAAGATAGGTTATAGATTTTTTTAAAAGCAATGAGCTTGTAGGGCATTTCAATTTATTTATATTCTATATGTAAAATGGCAATGTACAACTTCTCTAATCAGAAAAGATACATAAAAGGTAAAGAATAATGCTAGAGTTGAAGGATAAGATGAGAAGACAATTATTGTAGAGAGCAGGTAAATGACCTTGTTTTAGGTAGGGGTCAGATTAGATCAGCCTCCAAAGGCCTATCAGGGCTACAGTTGTACCTATGTATATCTCAGTGGAAATACAGATAACGTAACATTGAGTGACAACTCCTGCCATAAACTATAAAAAATAATGTATTCCACAAAGACAATAGTCATTCCAAACTAACGGTGTGCTAAATGTTAGTTTTGGAAAAGGAAGGATAATTTTGCCCTGGGAGTAAAGCCAGTGAACCCAATACAACTTTATTTATGTTTCACGTGTTTAGGATTGTTCCTTCTGCCCCCAATATCCCAGAGGCTCTTTGATATTTATGAGCTTTAAATTTCTTTCTCCAAGCTGCTTGCCTTTAGGACCTGGCAGTGTCAGGCTCCCTTGTTCTGTCTGCAAGCTATAGGAAGTTGCTGTTCTTTCAGTTTTCTCTGAATCAGAAAGTTCTTTTCTTTCGGCACAGACGGCAATGGCAACAAGTTGATGAGTTGAAAAGGATTAGAGCAGACTCAGAAGCACAGGCAGTGGGCTAGCAGGAAAAGTCATGAATTAGCATAAGTTTGTTATGGGTTGAATTGTGTTGCTCCAAAGGATATGTTGAGTCCTAACCCCTGGTCCCTGTACACGTGACCTTATTTGGAAACAGAATCTTTGCAGATGTAATCAAGTTAAAATAAGGTCATTAAGGTGGGCCCTTAATCCAATATGACTGGTGTCCTTAGAAGAAGACAGTTGTGTGAAAACAGACTCCCAGGGAAAACACCATGAGAAGACAGAGCAGAGATTGAAATGATACAGCTGCGTTCCAAGGACGACAACCAGCACTGGAGCCAGGAAACAGAGAGGAAGAATTTTCCCCTACAGGTGTCAGAGGGAACACGGCCCTACTGACACCTTGATTTTGGACTTCTAGCCACCAGAACTGTGAAATAACAAATTTCTGTTGTTTTAAGCCACCCAGTTGTGGTACTTTGTTACTGCAGCCCTAAAAAATGAATACAGAGTTCATGAAATATGCTAAAACAATGATAAAAATAATTTATTGTCTGCTGAATTTAGTTTCTTTCACATATTGTTTCTAATGTTTACAATAATCCCAAGTAGTAGATAATATCACCTTTATTCATGAATGAGGGAATGGCAACTCAGGCTAAGTAAGATAATTTTCCAGGTGGCCCAGTTAATAGGCTTAGAGATTTGAGCCTGGTCTTGATAACACCAAAGACTGGAGAATAAGCAAAACTATACAAATGAAAAGGTATCTACACTTATAACAATGAATTCTCTATATAACTTCAACATTTCTCTATAATAATGACAAGTATAATCCTATAGAATATTTGCTTTTTCAGGGCAAGTCACAGTTTCTGCTGCCATTAAACGGCACTTACACAGTAAAACTCTCCTCATCCTTTTGATCTCAGATTTGCCAAATACCCTGACAGAACAATGCCCTGAAATTTTCTAATCATCTTCAAAAAACTACCAGTTGCTAAAAGGTTTAAGACCTTAAAGGAGAAAGAGGAAAATAAAATCATGAGTGTAACCTCAACTTCTTTGCCAAGTACAGTCACTTACCTGCTCATATGAAAGACTAGATTAGGGTGTGTGAGTTTTTAAGTAAAACCAGCAGGATAATGGGCTAATATTTGTGCTCATAAATTTAAGAAGTGATTATGGCAGTATTACTGTGTGTCATGAACCCACCAAACCTGGGCCCTCACACAGCTTTTGTTCTATTGCACAGAAGGGAAGATGGACAACAAACATATATATTTATATGATTGGGCAACTGTGATAATGTGATGAAGAAAAGTGAAGCAGAAAAGAGGGATTTAGAATAATGGGGGGAGGATGCTACCATTTGAGATGGTTAATAAAAGAAGGTCTATCTGGTTCAGGGATTTTGGATTTTTAATGTATGTTACATTATAATACCATATATTAGAAAAAATAAATTACCATAATGCATTAAAAAAAAAAGCACCCATGGAGTTACTGCTGAACTTTCCAGTCTACTCATATGCAAATCTTTCCCTTGATGAACTGAATACTCTGTTCTAAAATAACATTCCTGCGACTTCCCTGGTGGTGCAGTGGTTAAGATTCTGCCTGCCAATGCAGGGGACAGGGGTTCGTGCCCTGGTCCGGGAAGATCCCACGTCCCGCGGAGCAACCTAAGCCCGTGCACCACAACTACTGAGACAGCGTGCCACAACTACTGAAGCCTGCGTGCCTAGAGCCCATGCTCCACAACAAGAGAAGCCACTGCAATGAGAAGCCCGCGCACCGCAACGAAAAGTAGCCCCCACTCGCCACAACTAGAGAAAGCCCACGCGCAGCAGCAAAGACCCAGTGCAGCCAAAAATAAATAAATAAATTTATTTAAAAAATAAGTATTTGTCGTGGTGGTATTTATGTTGTTATTTACGTACATGTTTGGCTACTGTTAAAATTTGCTAATATGTTTATGTATGTTTACATATGTGTAAATAAAGATGTTTATAAAGAGGAGAAAGAAGGAATCACCAAAAAATAAATAAATAAATAATCAAATAAAATAACCTTCTCCACCATTACAAATATAAAATGCAGCTTTCATGTTTAGTAGATTATGATTCCTATGTTTAAAGTAAGTACTGTAACTCAAGGGCTATGTGATTTAATCACCTACTGCTAGAAGCACATATATACATCACCAACAGTCACTGTAGTCCAAATGTGGGGCCTCTGATCAATCATCTGAGTTGCTCAGGTAACGTGTTACAAAACATAATACAGCTGCCACAATCGATGCTACAGCAATGTCGGACATGATGGCTCAAATTCTGATTCTATTGAATACTCTAGAAATGACCCTTTTACTCAGCCATAAAAAAGAATGAAATAATGCCATTTGCAGCAACATGGATGGACCTAGAGGTTATCATAGTAAGCGAAGTAAGTCAGACAGAGGAAGACAAATACCATATGATATCACTTGTATGTGGAATCTAAAAGATGACACAAATGAACATATCTATGAAACAGAAACAGACTCACAGACATAGAAAACAGACTTGTGGTTGCCAGGGAGGAGGGGCACTAGGGGAGGAATGGATTGGGAGTTTGGGGTTAGCAGATGCAAATTATTATATATAGGATGGATAAACAACAAGGTCCTACTGTATAGCACAGGGAACTATATTCAGTATCCTGTGATAAACCATAATGGAAAAGAATATGAAAAAGAGTATATATTATGTATAACTGAATCACTTTGCTGTACAGCAGAAGTTAACACAATACTGTAAATCAACTATACTTCAATAAAATTGGAAAAAATTGACCCTTTTATTTTCGGCACTCCCCCTGCCTTCAGGGAAATAACAATAGTGGCCACACCAAGGAGGAGGGGAGGGTCCCGGGCAGTCCTGGAAGCCAGAATAGAGCCAGACCCACGTGCAGGTAAGTGGGGTCTCAGCTTCCACCAGGATGAATCTCCAAAATGTATCCTCCTGCGGTCTACAGAAGTAACAAAATTTCCCACTTTTAGTGTCACTTTTAGTCTAGGGCAGAATTTCCAGAAGTGTTGGAGGTCTTTGAGATGTTAACAGTTTCACCTTCAAACAACTACAGAAACAGCAACAACAACAAAACCCCAAACAGAGCTAGAATCAACTAAGTTAGGAAAAATCTGGGTTAAATAGTTAATACTTTTTCAGCCCAAGTATCTCAGAGCCTTTAATAAGCTAATGCTAACTGTGATGACCTGAAAGGAAAGGCAATATGTAGCATTTCCAAAGATTAGGCAAAAGTGCCTCTCAGGAGAGAAAACTTCCTTGGAACGTGTTTCCGTAAAACCTCTGGCTAATATTTTCCAGAAAAGTGTGATAACGAAGCTATTTCCTGGCTGAAGGAAGACTTAGCATGTCATGTCTATTTTTACTTGTTCTTAAATAACTATAGTGCAGTCAGCCCAACAGGCAACTTTAGCCGAGCTTTGTCCTCAGCAGATAGGACACAGGACAGGAAATCTTTGAGACCTGGAGTTTAGTTAAGAAATGGAAGATTGGGCTTCCCTGGTGGCGCAGTGGTTGAGAGTCCGCCTGCCGATGCATGGGACGCGGGTTCGTGCCCCAGTCCAGGAAGATCCCACATGCCACCGAGTGGCTGGACCTGTGAGCCATGGCTGCTGAGCCTGCGGGTCCGGAGCCTGTGCTCCACAACGGGAGAGGCCACAAGAGTGAGAGGCCCGCGTACCGCAAAAAAATGAAAAAGAAATGGAAGATTGAGATGCATCATACAGTGGGAAGCTTGGAATGCACTATTCTAGGTAGGATGGGGAGATGGCAGCATTGGGAATTTGAAGGAGGTGTTTTAAGATTACTGGAGATTGAGGGTAGCAAAGTTTAGTTTCTTAAACTTACCATTAGCCAAAACCACATCTCAAGTTGCTGTGGGATCCATGTTCCCATTCTTCTTGCTCAGTCTATCTGCTGGATGGATGGTGTCTAGAGCTGGTATGCTGCCACTCAACCCACTGCATGTAATACTTCAACCCCGATTCATATTCTGGTTGAGTCATGATTCAGTATTATTTGTTTGTGAATTTACCCAAACCCAGAAATTAACTGGTTTTTAGAGAAAATATGTTGTTTTTCCTTCTCAGCATCCTCTCACCCCTCTTTGATAAAACAAAACCCCAGAGTTATTCTGGAGAACCACCTCCCTCAATGTCAACCCACACGATTTAGGTAGGGTTATAATTGGGATTTTCCCAAAAGTAGCACATGCAGCAAAGACTTGGGTGCAGGTAGTTTATTTGTTAGGTGATTCCAGGAACAGGGTGAGGAGTAGGGAGACAGAGACAAACAAAGAGGAAACATCCATGAAGAGTCTACCATACAGCTGGTTTCCAGAGTGGGCAATGGGGACAAAATCCTACTGGGACCCTCTAAAAAATGTTATAGAATACACGTAATAATTGTCTGAAAGCTGGGAGGTGGGGCTGCTATCCATGAACTCCATCCCCCATTGGTTGGGGGATGCAAGGACATTAGTGCCTATGCATGTCTAGGCTGCAATTAGGCTCAAGCTGAGAGAGTCTCCATGGCTTCAGAGGAAAATCCTGGTGCAGAAAAACAGATATGGCAGGTACCCGAGACCCTTAAATCTAGGGTTAGGTCCAAACTGATTTCATAACACATCCCTAGAGTTACAGTGAAAACAAGGTGACTGCATGACTCAATTAGAGGCAATAATAGAAAAATTTTTCAACAGTTGGGGAAAGAAAAAAAGAATCTCTTTTCTCCATCAGACTCGGAAACAAGAAAATGTAAGGTCGAGAGCACCACAGTCCATTTGCAACAGTGAGTGAATATTAACTCAGGGGAAATGGATTCTGGAGAAAAGGAGAGAAAAACTGGATCCTCAGGATATTACTTGAACAGATGGAATTTGCAATGTCTAGTCAGACTGCCTGGATTTTTAATTTCTGTGAGCCAATGCATTTTCTGTTTGCTAAGCCAGTTTGAGCTGGGTTTCCAATAGAAAGACTCCAGACTTCGGGTTAATCAGAGGGGTACCAGACCAGCAGCATCAATCAGCTGAGAGTTTGTTAGAAATGCAGAATCCCAGGCCTCTCTTAGCCTTTGCTCATTCAAGGTCTCTGAAAGTGAGGCTCAGGAAACTGCTAGCCATCCAGATGAAAAGAAAAAAAAAATGATCAGAAGAACCTAGGGGCAAGACAGGATTAAAGATGCAGACCTACTAGAGGATGGACTTGAGGATACGGTGAGGGAGAAGGGTAAGCTGGGACAAAGTGACACAGTGGCATGGACATATATACACTACCAAACGTAAAATAGATCGCTAGTGGGAAGCAGCCGCATAGCACAAGGAGATCAGCTCGGTGCTTTGTGACCACCTAGAGGGGTGGGATAGGGAGGGTGGGAGGGAGGGAGATGCAAGAGGGAAGAAATATGGGGACATATGTATATGTATAACTGATTCACTTTGTTGTAAAGCAGAAACTAACACACCATTGTAAAGCAATTACACTCCAATAAAGATGTTTAAAAAATAACAAAGAATCACTGTCCTAATGGATACGCTATGTGAACCTGCCAGAGGCCAACATCATTGGTAAAAGAAATGAAAAAGCATCAGCATCTAAAAACACAAAGCAAAACAACTAAGGCAATTTTAAATGTGACTTGATATTTGGAGCAAGTTGCTTTCAAAGTATATGTAATATACCCAGAATCAGGAGCAATAACTTTAAGTATTCCAGGGTGACTTAGAAGGCACTGCAGAAGTAGCTGCCATATATTTTTCATTTTCTCTTATTAAAATTTTAGATTTATCTGCACAGCTCTGCCTCATTAGAAGGCTTGAAGGCTGAAAAATGAGGACAAGAGCTTTAGATTCACTTCGTTGGTTTTTGCTTATTCTGACCCAAACCAGACACCAGAACAATTACAATGGATTTTTTTTTCTTTTCCTTATGGCAAGAGTGCCTGATGAAATTTTATTTATATTGTTTGTCCCTTGGGTGTGCTCATGCTACTAAACATGGTCACCTTTCAGACCTCAAATGGTAAAAAGTAACTATCTTCTATTACCAGTTTCCATGAAAATAACCACTCTGAGGAATTATTGGAGAGAAGTAAACCCTGAATTTGATAATACTGTGCTCTCATGCTAAATAAGGGAACAAAACTTGGTTTATTAGCTAAGCTCATGACTGCAGTCATATCTCTTTTTTTTTTGTTTTGTTTTGTTTTGTTTGTGGTACGTGGGCCTCTCACTGTTGTGGCCTCTCCCATTGTGGAGCACAGGCTCCGGACGCGCAGGCTCAGCGGCCATGGCTCACGGGCCCAGCCACTCCACGGCACGTGGGATCTTCCTGGACCAGGGCACGAACCCGTGTCCCCTGCATCGGCAGGCAGACTCCCAACAACTGCGCCACCAGGGAAGCCCATATCTCTTTAATTTCATGGGATTTGGGGGAAGACCAATGTCCAGTCAAGCAAGTAAGAATTATGAACTTTTAAAAAGAAATAGAGATTTATTACTCCTATTAACCAATTGCTTACAAGCAGAAGTCCAGCAGGATCCCTTTTAATCCCTAATTAAGACTTGCAGAATTCATCCGTATGGAAACACTGAGAATTCTTAAGGTACAAAACAATAGTTGATTTTCTGGTATTGCTTAAACAATGTTTCTTTCAAACATAATGTAACTTGCAAGCAAAATTCTTTCATCATACATTCAGGAAGTTTCCAATTCCTGTAGGAATTGTGTTTCTAGGGCTTTTAAAACCAGTTATTTAAAATCTCACCATATCCTTTCCAGAGACACTTTATCATAAGAAGTGATTAGTTCTCAGTTTGGATAGAATGCTAGTCAGTTCACAAAATCCTGTTTCCTCTCATCTGGGCACAACTAAACTACATTTCCCATGCCCCCTTGAAGTTGGGTGAGGTGGTGTGATCTGACCAAGGAATGAGGTTAAAGTGATAGGAGCCTGTCCTCTAAAAATATTTACCACAGGACCCAGATCCTCCACTGTCTCTTTTCCCCTGTCTGCTGATGAGAGCCAGTGGAGGACTCGAAGGCCAAAGGGCAGGAATCTGCATTCTACAGCCTGCTTTTGTAAATAAAGATTTATTTAGCTAGTCTATTTATTTATGCATTGTTTATGGAAGTTTTGCACTACAATGACAACAGTTAACACAGAGATTGGATCACTCAGAAAGCTGAAAATAATTAGTATGTGGCCCTTTAAAAATAAAGCTCGCTAACTGCCAAAAATGTGGACGTAACCAAGACACCGTTCAGGAGATGAATGAATAAATAAACTGTGGTACCTAGAGATTATCATACTAAGTGAAGTAAGTCAGACAGAGAAAGACAAATATCATATAATATCACTTATATGTGGAATCTAAAAAATGATACAAAAGAACTTATTTACAAAGCAAAAACAGACTCACAGACTTAGAAAACAAACTTATGGATACCAGAGGGGAAAGGTCGGGGGGAAAGATAAATTAGGAGGTTGGGGTTAACATATACACAGTACTATGTATGAAATAGATCATCAACAAGGACCTACTGTGTAGTACAGGGAACTCTACTCAATACCCTGTAACAACCTATATGGGAAAAGAATCTGAAAAAGAATAATATATGCATATGTATAACTGAATCACTTTGCTGTCCAGCTGTGAACCTAACACAACATTGTAAATCAACTATACCCCAATATAAAATAAAAATTAAGAAAAAAAAACCTGTGGTCCATCCAGACAATGGCATATTATTCACTGCTAAAGAGAAATGAGATATTAAGCCATGAAAAGACATGGAGAAATCTTAAATGCAGGTTACTAAGTGAAAGAAGTCCATCTGAGAAGGCTACTTACTAAACGATTGCATGTGTATGACATTCTAGAAAAGAGGAAACTATGGAAGCGGTAACAAGATCAGTGGTTGCCAGGGGTTAAGGAAAAGGGAAGGATGAATAGGTAAAGCACAGAGGATTTTTAGTGCAGTGGAAACTGTGATACAATGAAGGTGGATACATGTCAGTATACATTTGTCCAAGCCCATAGAAGGTACATCAACTCTAATGTTTAATCCATTGTTTAAGGGATTCTGGGTGATTATGATTTGTGGATGTAGGTTCACGGATTGTAACAAATGTACCACTCTGGTGTGGGATATGGATCGTGAGGGAGATGGTACACAGGTAGGGACAGGGAGAAGGTGGGAAATCTCTGTACCTTCTGCTCAATTGTTCTGTGACCCTAAAACTGCTCTATAAAGTAAAACCAATCAATCAAGCAATCAGTAGTTTTCTAACTCCTGTCTAAGGGATTGTGGAACCAATAGATGGAGGAAGCCTGGGTCTCTGAATGACCTAGTGAACGAATCCTCTTTGTCCCTCCACTGACGTGCATTGGATTGTAATACAAACAAGAAACAAATTTTCACTTTGTTACATATCAAGATACGAGGGGTTAAGACCAGTTGCAGAGGCTGGTCTTTGTTACAGCACTTGGGTTGGGCTATCCGAACTAACGCACCAGGATACCGTACAAAAAATATTTATGCTCTAGTGCTGATAACATAGTCAAGTTGACCCTAAATCATCTGAAGCTCTTTACACCCCATGAATGATGCAGGGTCCTGCTGAGCTGTGTTGGAGTGCAGGGTGTGGAGTCAGTGAAGACACTGGTACCCTGGCTGGGCCCACAGCAGCTAGCTCTGGAGGAGGTGACATCCCCACTGAAAGAAAAGATGGAGATGGGAGCAGGTACAGGAGGATGCTGGGTGATTTTTATATAGGGATTGTTTACCAGTTGCATTCCTGTGTTGGCATGTGTCCACACTGAAAAAGGAACTCTTTAGACAAAGGCCTGATTATAAAGACTAAAACTGTAGATCCTCATTAAATATTTTTTTGTGTGTGTATGTGTGTGTTTGGAAATGGTTTTGGCAGTAATTTGGGGTCCAGAAAAGCTTCTCCTTCATAAAATGGAGAAATACATTATTTTCCCATCCTCTGTAAGAAGAGTCTACTTTTCCAAGCCTTTATTTTTCAATTCCCATGGATTCAATTTGCCCCCAGAGCTCTGAAATGCTTAGAACTTCTTTTATTATCTTTCCTGCAACACACATTTGCTACATCTTTCTTGTATTTCACTGGCATTATAACTCCTTTGGAATGAATCCTAGCATCTTCAGTGTTACACTCTGAGACTTGGGAAGCAGGCTACCCGTTTTCTGTACATTAATAGGCAGAAAAGTTCTGTCCTCTGGGAAGCTTTCTGACTGCTGACTATAACAACCAGTGTCACTTACACAATAAAAAGTTTTATGTGAATTTTTTTATTGTCTCCCTCCTGGAAAATTATAGTCGTTGCTCATCCAGCAGATGTGTGAGGCCGCAGGCTGAGTGCATATGCTTCCCCTTTACATGGTCACTCTGGTCGGTACCCTAGCAGAGAGGCAAATCTCCTCTAGATAACAGGACGAATAAATCAAATCTGGATAACAGGACAGTTTTACAGACGTATTGGTGACTCTGATCCCTTTTGAGTAAACTGACCTCTGTCCATCTTTTGTCATTTACAGTTGCGGGGGACTTCCTCCTTTCCTGGTGTCTTAAGACATGTTCCCCTGGAGGCTGATCCTGAGAAGAAATGTCATTGTAAATAGTTTATATCAGGGTTGATCCCAGAAAACTTTGGTAGGGCTATGTGAAAGTGAAGCAGGAAAAGAAAGCAGCCAAAAGAGGGTGTATTATCAAACCAGTCACTACTGTAGGCTCGATCCCGATGGAGAATTCTAGAAGCCCAGAGTAGAGCATGCCTCAGAACTATTCCACTCAAAGGACAGGGAGCCAGTTCCTACCAGTCATAGATGGAGAAGTCCTTTTTGGTGGTGTCAGACCTTCCAGTGTGCTGCAGGGGTGGGCAAGGTGGGCTTTCTTGTCTAGAGAAAAGCCTTAGGCAAAGAAGTGCAGATAGTGGGCTTTGAAACCTGACCTGCTGTGCACCAACAAGGTCAGGGCACAGAATGTGGGCAGGCACTGATTGCATCTGCTATCTCGGAAAGAGGGATCAGTGTTTCAGCTCACGGATTTCCTCAGCTCTGAATTCACAAGCAGTGCCTTAGATAAAACCATCAGTTGGGCAAAGGGGCTTGGGGGCCATCTTCTTCCTGGATTTCTCCCTCTCTCAGGAATGGCTTTGTAGCTGAATGGAGTCTATTGGTGCCCAAATAAAGCAACTTTGGGGTAATTTGGAAGGACTCTTGTCTTTCTTCCAGGGTCCTTCCTTCCCAAGGCCACGAGACCTGAAATTCCGCAGCTCATCAGTTAAATCATAAATTATCTGGGGGCATAGAAAGTAAATAAAGAACCTAACCTTCATTTATCTGCAATGTGAATAAGTCCCTTGAAACTCTTTTCTGAGAGGTCTGATATGAGAGGGGTTGTGGATGAGAGGCATGTCGGTGTACTATAGGAGCCTGTGCGGTGTCTATTGTGTGTGTATGTGGGCGGCCTGTGTGTTGAATGTGTGTGTGTTTGAGTGTGCGTGTGGCATGTGTGAAGGTGTTTACCTGAAGACTCCAGCCATCAAAGTGGTACCCGCGTGTGTAGGTTTCACTGAGGGAGGCAAATATTTGGGTTCCAAGAATATCTCTACCTCTCCGTAAGGACTGGGCTGCCATGACCAAAAATCCCTTAAGCTCTCTTTCTTTGTAGCTCTCTCACCCCCACCTACTCCGGGACTGTTGAATTCCTACTGTTTTCAGAATAGCTTCCACTGTTAAGTGCTGCTGGCTGGGAGGTGAGGGGGGCTCTGAAGTGCTCTTCTGTTCTCAGGTAACTCAGTGGTAAAGCATGGATCTCCAGAAACCAGTAGAAAAGGCTCAGGCCCTGGGCCAGAAGACTCCAGACACCATCAGTGTTGCTTAATTTAAGTGAAGAATGTATGAAACGAGATGCCTAAGCCACAAGTCCAGACATTTCTTGAAACTTGGAGAAAGTAAAGAGAGAGCGCCTGAAGAATCAGAGAGAACCTGGGAAGTGGCTATTTCCTAGCAATAGTGCCTACCTTGTCTCCAGTTTCCTAACATCCAGGAAGCACAGCCATCCTGTCTCTACATCTAACAGAACGGGCCATGACCATTCCAAACCCAGAAACCACTGGCACCACTGAACCCGTGGTTCTCAACCCTCACTATGCACTGTGATCACCTGGAGAGTGTTGAGAGTGCCAATGCCTTGGTCCACCTCAAGGTGCTTCAGTAATTGGTTTGGGAGCACCCTAAACAAGGGAACTTTTAAATCTCCCCAGGCAGTTCTATGGTATAGCCAGAGTTGTGAACCACTGCACTGAATGAAGTCAAGTTCAGATCCCAGAGAACATCTTGGCTATTGTTGAACATCTAATTGTCATCTTAACATTATCATCTCCAGAACTACACTCATGATTTACCCCCAAATGCCAAATCTGCAACTCCTACATTCTGCCACTTGCTCAGATCAGAAAGCTTGGAGTCATCCTTGACTTTTCTCTCTCATATGGCACGTCCCATCTGCCAGCAAATATTGACAACTCTGTCTTCCAAACGCATCTGGGAAGCAATACCCTCTCATCATCTAGATCTTTATCGTCTGGATCAAATTAACATGGTTTACTCACTTGTATTATTGCAATAGCCTCCTAGCTCATCTTCCTACCTTTGTCTTCCCATGCTCCCTTCAGCCACATCTTACATAGAGTCAGGGGAGCCTAATAAATAGTAACAAATCATGTCCTTCCTCTGTTCAAAGCCCTCCAATAGTTTCTCATTCTGTCATAAAAGCTTGGATCTTACACGTCCCTATGTGATTCTCCCCCAGCTCCTACATGTAGAGGAAATTTCTATGTGGAAGGAATTCCTTGGTCAAGAAAGTGTGAGAACTTCTGGATTAAACAAATTAAATAGGCATTGTAGGACTTCTCAAAAACTATAATTTGCTATATATCATTATGAAGCTTCCAAGGAGATATTGTAGGCAGCACCTTCCAAATTCAGCCAAGAAAACCTTTCTGGAAAAGAATAACACTGTCCCCATTTTCCACTGACAATGATGTTAACCAGCTTTGCCTGCTTATGGGAAGGGAAATTGGACAAACTTGACAAAACCCAACACCTTGGCAGAAGTGAAAAGAGCCTTGAAGAAAGTGGCCAAATTCCTCAACTTCATAGCCAGGTCAGGGATACGGGCTGAAGAGTTGGGTTCTGTTTGTGTTCCTTTTTCTAGTTTCTGCATTTGGTAATAAAAAGCAGAGTCAGTGGATTAACTGATGTTTATGAATTAAAAAAAAAGAAAAGAGGTTCAGCATGCTTTTAAGAGTAGTGGTTAGGGCTTCCCTAGTGGCGCAGTGGTTGAGAGTCCGCCTGCCGATGCAGGGGACACGGGTTCGTGTCCCGGTCTGGGAAGATTCCACATGCCATGGAGCAGCTGGGCCCGTG
Source organism: Mesoplodon mirus (assembly GCF_964341445.2). Taxonomy (NCBI): domain Eukaryota; kingdom Metazoa; phylum Chordata; class Mammalia; order Artiodactyla; family Ziphiidae; genus Mesoplodon; species Mesoplodon mirus. The sequence goes on along the minus strand of NC_138991.1, from coordinate 77,636,055 downwards.
AGCCATGGCCGCTGGGCTTGTGTGTCTGGAGCCTGTGCTCCGCAACGGGAGAGGCCACAACAGTGAGAGGCCCGCGTACAACAACAACAAAAAAAGAGTAGTGGTTAATACAGGAGATTGGGAAGTCAACATAAAACAATGACACCTTATGTGATAAGTGTACACATTTTTAATCTGAAAAGGCATATATCTCTTTAAACAGTTAATAAATATATTTTGCTTCTTAGCTGGACTCAAGAAATAGTATTTGAGTACAGTAAATCCTTTAAACAAGAAGGTAGCACTTATGTAAATTGATACAATCAGAAGTGTCAACCAGACTGAACTGACTGATGTCTTGTTTAGGGGACAGAAATCAGATAGTTAAAGGCCTTTATGGCTATTGTGCACGCTTGTAAGTGGTTCAAGGCAAGGATTCACTGTTCTGTTGGGTGGGTGTAGAGAGATTATTTTCCATCCCTGTATGGCTTGAAGCACTCTGACAGTGGTGGCATTTTGAAACCCACAAATAGCTTTAAAAACTGGCCATCTGAACTTCTGGAAAGTAATAGGTTTCAGTACAGCATGGACAGGCCATGAATTCAACAACCAGCACAATTGGTGCCAGCCCCATACTACCCCATCTCACAGGCCTTTCTTTTTTATTTCTAAGCCTCAATTTGAGGCCAAAGAAGCTCAGTCTGATTCATAACGTGGTCCAGCTGTCCTCTTCAGAGATTCATGCCTGCAGCTGTCCAAATCGTGCTGTAGTTCTTTCTTCAGAACCTGATTTCTCTTCCTATACCCCAGCTGAGCTCAAACAAAGAGCAACAGATGACATATTTCTACAAACATAGCATGTTTGTGTTATTGTAAATATCTACAGAGATCAAGAAAGTTAAGCCAAACTTTGCAAAGCCAGAGGTGCTACCAAGAGAAAGCCACTACAGTCACCTGACAAAAAAAGGAAATGAGATTTGCCAAAGATAATAGAGAGCTCACCTTTCCTACCCTTGACATTTTATAGCCAAAGAGGAAAATGCAATACTGTTATGGAGTCTACATGTCTTAGAAGATGATGGAGTCCAGTTAGATGCCTATTAAGGCAATTAGGGTTGCTTTATGCTTAATTCTAAATCAAAGGAAACAATTATTTTATTATTATTGACTGGGGTTACTTCATATTGAAATCACCTTCAAATACCATTTTGCTTATACTTCCCATTATCGTTGGAGATTTTCACAGTTTCAGTCTCAGAAATGGATGCATGTACTTGGCTTAAAAAATGAAATGTTTCCAATTTCACTCTTTACTGATATAATATTTATATAGTAGAAATTTTCCCCCCAATTAATCATGCTAGGGATCCCCTTTAAGAAATAGAAGAGAGGGCTTCCCTGGTGGCGCAGTGGTTGAGAGTCTGCCTGCCGATGCGGGGGACATGGGTTCGTGCCCCGGTCCGGGAGGATCCCACATGCCACCGAGAGGCTGGGCCCGTGAGCCATGACTGCTGAGCCTGCGCGTCCAGAGCCTGTGCTCTGCAACGGGAGAGGCCACAACAGTGAGAGGCCCATGTACTGCAAAAAAAAAAAAAAAGAGGAGAAATATATGTGAGTGAGGTCAATGGGTGTATGTGGCAGATAAGAAAGATGCATTTGACAGAGCACAAGAAAATATATTCAGGCACATCTGGAACACTAGGGAAGAAAATAACTTTTGCCTAGTGGAGGAGAACGGCTTAGAGGGAAAACTGGTATATCCTTTATATTAAAAAAGTCTCTGCATTTTATATATATATTTCTGCCTTCATGGGAAATATCTTCAGTAGAAAGTATAGTAAAATAAATAAAAATTTTAAGTGGAATATGTAATATATTAGATTATAAGTGCTATGGAGAAAAAAAAATTAATAGGAAGAGGACAAGAGATTAAGGAAAGAAATGAGTACAATTTAAAATTGGGAGCCATGGAAGACCTCACTGAAGAGGTGACATTGATCAAAGTCCTGAAGCAGTTGAAGGAGTGAACCTGAGACACACACACACACACACACACACACACACACATACATATAAAATACCTGGAGAAAGAATTTGGGGTAGTGAAAAGAGCTCCTGAGGTGGGAGTATGCCTGTCAGGTCCAAAGAACATGGAGGCCAGTGGCTGGGCAGATTCAATTCAGGAGAGAGTGGTAGGAAATTAGTGCATAGAGGTAATGGGAGGATGCTGGGTAGAGCTGGAACAGCTGTGCCATGTGCACACTGCACAAAGACACCAGACAAGGCATCAGGTGTGAGGGCTGTCATCCAGCCAGCTCTCAACACGCCAAGGGGTGAGCTCTGGTGCAAGGATCTGCCAAAGGAGATAAGAGCATTCTCACTCTTACAAAGGCAACAACCACTTACACAAGTTTTAAGTATGCAATGCTGAGAAGGCCCAGTGTTGGAAGCTTTGTAAAAAAAATTTGATCAAAGACATTCTACAGGCTTCTAGACCACTGTAATGACATTGGTTTTTAACTCTGGAGAGATGGGGGCCCACTGGAGGGTTTTGAGCATAGATGTGACAGGATTAGACTTGTTCATTAGGAGAAAGCTGTTACCTCTGTAGAGGACAGACTAAAAGGAGCACCATTAGATGCTTGGAAATCAGTTAGCAAGCTATGAAACCAGTCCAGCTAAGGGAGGATGATGACTTGGTCCAGTGTGGTAGTAGAAGATATGATGAGAAATGGTGGCATTTGGGGTGTTTCAGAGGTAGAGTAACAGAACTTGCTGATGGCACAAGCTTGAGCTATGAGCAAAATAGAAAGGTCCATTGATACCCAGCATTTAGATGGAGCAATTGGAAGGATGGGATTTTCATTACTGAGATGGAAAGTCTCTGGGAGGACAGAGCTGAGGAAGGGGGTGGGGGAGTATCAGGAGGACATTTTAGGTTTGCAATATTTATTAGATATTGAGGTGGAGAGTCAAGTAGGCAGTTGAATGTGTGAGTCTGGAGTTCAGAGCGGAAGTACAGACTGCAGATATAAATTTGAGATCACTTGTATACAGATGTTTTTCAAACAAAGAAACTGAATGAGGTCACACAGAAAGTAAGTGTAGATGGATAGAGAAGAGATATACATTCTGAGCTTTGGGATTCTCCAGGGTTAAGAGACTGGAAAGATATCAATATAAGAAAACAAGTACAAGAGGCTGAGAAGGAGTTGCCAATGAGGTAGGAAGAAAACCTTAAGTGTGTGAAGTCCTAGAAGCCAAAAGAAGGAAGAGTTTCAAGGAGAGGCAAGTGATCAAATGTGCAAAATATATGCCAAGGATCCACCGTAGTGTTTAGAAACAAGGAGGTCACCAGTGACACTGAGCTTGATTTGATCTTGGTGGAGCAGTAGAGAAAAAGCCTCCTTGGAGTGGGTTTAAGAGAGAATGAGAAGTGAGCAATTGGGGAGACAGAGTATTGGACACTTTTGAAAGGAGTGCAACTGTAAAGGGAAGGGAAAAATGGGGCAGGAGCTGATGGTGGGAGAAGTGGATCAAGAGGGTTTTGTTTCTCAGTTGGAGGAAATAACAACATATTAGGAACACTGATGATGAGGCCAGGAGGGAGGAAAAAACTGATGAAGCAGGAGAGGGAGAAAACCATTCCCTTATACTTTTAAAGAAAGGATATGGTACCTAAGAGTAAGGTTAGCCTTAGTTGATAACCTGATGGATTATTCCACAATAACAGGGGAGAAAATAGGATTAATGGGTACAGATGCAGTGAGTAGGTAAAGATGATGATGGGAACTTATGCAAGTTCTCTTCCAAATGTTTCTATTTTCTCACTGAAACAAGGAGATATATCATCAGCTGAAAGTGAGGACAAGACAAAAAGCTGTGTTGAAGGCTTGAAAAGAGAGGAGAAAGCATGAAACAGTTGTCTAAGAGAGCAAGAGAGTACAGTGAGTAGGCAAGTAAGGCATTATTGCCAGGCAGCATTACAGGCCAGTTGTACTCAGCTACATGGGTACATAAGATGAATTGGTGGAGAATCTAATTAAGTTATGGCTGGAGTTTTGCCAAGAGGGCAGGTCAAAGCAAGAGAGAAACAAAGGAATTAAGAATATATCCAAGGGAGCAATTCTAATGATTGATTCTAGAATTTAAGCCAGGTAAAGAGGGATACAAGGTCATGAGGGGGTTTGACGACAGAGCAAAGTTGGTAAGAGCAAAGGTCCTGACCCAGGGGCTGAAGAATTGTTGGAGCAGAAAATTACTGGAGAAGGGAGAGAGATGCTTGAGACTGAGGACATGAAGTCCTTTCGTTACTCAGGATGAAAATGCCTGGGGTGTGACCATTGGTGGACATGGCTGAGGTGGGAAGTGGGGGTAGAGGACAAGATCAATGGCAGAAAAGAGGTCAAGGAAGTGACAGGGATATCGATGTCAGTATCTTTCAAACAAGAGTGCTGTCACTCACCTGGGGGCGGATGTTGAAAATGTGTTAGGGTTATTAGGAGTTTGGGATTAACACACTACAATATATAAAATAGATAACCAATAAGGACCTACTGTAAAGCAAAGAGAACTATACTCAATATTTTATAATAAACTATAAGGGAAAATAATCTGAAAAAGAATAGATATATACATATGTATAACTGAACCACTTTGCTGTACACCTGAAAGTAACACAACATTGTAAATCAACTATACTTCAATTTTTTTACGAAAGGAACTCTAAACTAAAAAAAAAAAAAAAAAAGAAAAGAAAATGTATTAGGGCATTTTTAAATAAACTTTTTAATTTTAGAGTATTTTTTGATTTACTTAAAAATTACGAAGCTAGTACAGAGAGTTTCTATATATCCCACACCCTGTTTCCCCTATTATTAGCCTCTTACATGAGTATGGTATATTTGTCACAGTTAACAAACCAGTATTGACAGATCATTATTAACTAAAGCCCACACTGTACTGATATTGCCTCATTTTGACCTGACATTCCTTTTCTGTTCCAGGATCCCATTCAGGACACCTACCACAATGCATTTAGTTGTCATGTTTCCTTAGGCTTCTCTTGGCTGTGACAGTTTCTCACTTTCCTTGATTTTGGTGAACTTGACAACCTTCAGGAATACTCAACAGACATCTTTAGAATGTCTCTCAATTGGGATTTGTCTGATGTTTTTCTCATGATTAGAAAGGGGTTATTATGGGTTTTGTGGGGAAGACTCACTTTGCAGAGAAAAACACCCTTCTCCTCACACTATATCAAGGGAACATGCTGTCCACATGGCTGACCACTGTTGATGTTGACCTTAATGACCTGACGTAGATCATGTTTGTCATGTTTCTCCACTACAAGTTGATTCTTTTCTCTCCCTTTCCACTCTCTACTCTTGGGAAGAAAGTCATTTTGTTCAGCCCACACTTAAGGAATGAGGAGTTATACTGGAGGGCAGAGTAGAGACATAAATTATTTGGAATTCTGCATGAGAGATTTGTCTATTTTCCTCCTTTTGTTTACTTATCTAATTATTTATTTATATCAGTATGGGCTGGTGGATATTTATTTTATACTTTGTGTTATAATCCAATACTACTTTGCTTATTTTGTTACTCAAATTATTCCAGCCTTGAGAGCTCTTCTTGTTTGGCTCCTGTATTCCATTGCTATATCCCCATCATTATGGAGGGTTTTGATCAGTTTTTAGCACTTACTTTCTAGGACTACAATATCCTCCAGATTTAGCTTGTATGTTTCCTGTTCCAGGTCTAGAATCAGCCATTTTTCAAAGGAGCTCTGGTTCCTTTTATTGCAGAATGGCATTAGAAATCAAGATCTGAGTCCTAGGTTTGCTCATTGCTACAACAGTGTTGTTGCTTCTAGGGCCTCTGAGCTGACAGCACAAGAAAAAAAAATATATATATATACACACATGTATACAGATATACACATGTGCATATACATCATACATATACGTATATACCTATACATATGCAAGCATATACATACACATATAATATACATATACACCCATATCTATAAACATTTCTATATGCAGCCATCTGTATCTATATTAAGCTAAATGTGAATTCTACTGATGTCTCGGACTCTAATTCAGTAGCACAGGGATAATTCTAGACTCCTCCACTTGCTTATCTGTGACCTTTCTCTCTGCTGGGACATTTCCAAATCTGGAAGCATTATTGGCATTTAGAGGGCAGGATTCAGGGAAGTCAAATGCCCTGTAGCCCAAGGGATAGTTTCACATAAGTGAAGAATTTTCTCCCCCAAAATGACATTGGTGCCTCCATTGGGAAATACTAATTATGTGGATATCAACATTCCCAGGAATTTCAATAGGAACAGCATTGTATACAGTAAGAATGAGTGACAAAACCTTCAAGAAAGAAGGGTAGTGCCCTTTGGGTGGGTGAATGATGGCTTCAAGAATATGAAGTGAGAGACTCTACCAACATGGACCAGTTGGATTGAGTTAATGGCTCCCATTTTCTAGCCCTCCCTGTATTCAAGTCCTTTAGAATGTAACCCTGCAGCTTTTCTTGTCAAGTATGGAATCTAGCTCCCCACTCATTGAATCTGAGCTGGTCTTATGAATCGTTCAGCCAATAGGCTGTAGTGAAAGAAATAGTGTAGCAGTTCTAAGCCCGAGCCTCAAGAGTCATTTGGTGCTTCTATCTGTTCTCCTATGCCTTTGCCAGCACCAGGAGAATGTGCCCAGCTAATTTTCTAGAGGATGAAAGACACAGGTAGAGAACAAAGTCACCACAGCCAAAACCATCTTGATCAGCCAACAGCAGCTGATCCCCAGATATACAACGAGTCTAGTCAAGACTAGAGGAAAATAACCAGCTGAGCATGGCTGTAGTAGGCAGTACCTTGGATGGCTTCCCATGATTCTGGTAACCACACCCTTGTGCATCTCCCTTCCTTTGAGTGTGGGCTGGACCTAGTGACTTGTTTCTAATGAATAGAATACAGCAATGTGATGAAATGCCACTTCCAAGATTAGGTTACAGAAGACTGTGATTTCTGTCTTGTTCATTCTTTTGCTTTCTCTCCCATAACCCTTGCTTTGGCAGAAGCAAACTACTCAAACTCTTGTGAGTAGCCCTGTGGAGAAGTCCACATGGTGAGGAAGTGATGTTTCCAGGAAGGACATGAAGGCTGCCAACCCTCACATGAGGAGCCTTGGATGTGGATTGACCCCCTAGATGAGCCTTGAAATGATGGCTGCCCTGGCCAAGACAGTGACTGCATCCTGTAGAGACTCAGGGCCAGAGGACCCAGCTAAACTGCACCAGATTCTTGACTCAGAGAAACTGTGAGAAGATAAATGTGTATTGCTTTAAGCTGCTAAATTTGGGGATAATTTGTTACGCAGAAGTAAATAACTAATACATCAGCCTAAACCAGAAACCTGAAGACATGATAACTTAAAAAATGCTAATCAGTTTAAGCCTCTGGTTTTCGAGGTGGCTTGTTATGTATGAAGCATAGTTGTGGCAACAGAAAACTGATGTAATGTGAAATACACCCCTGGTGTTTTAGGGAACAGGGAGAGGGGATGGGCTGGAAAGAGCAGCGGTGAGTAGAATGGCAGACAACTTCCTCACTTCCAGGCCCAGGACTATAAAGAGAATATCAAATTTTTAAGGATGATTTCTGTAGACAGTTTTTGAGAATCAATTGCATTATTTAATGGCTATATCTTTTTATATAGAGATAGTCCTCTTTAGACTATAACATCTTGCAAACCAAATGCTTAGGCTATTAATTATGACAATCCAGAAAAGGATAAATCTTCTCCTCATAGCTGAGATGCAATTCTGTCCTATTAGCCGATGTGCAACATTCAAGTCTTTTTTTTTTTTTTTGGTTTAGCATAACAGAGGAACAAAAAACGTATTGTACAATTGTGTAATACAACTATGTTACATTTTAATATGCTTTTAAAAATGTCATTTAGAGAGGTAGTTATAGGTACACAGGAATAAATGGAAATAATCTGTAAGGACAGCAACTTTTAAGGAAAGCCTGAGATAGATTGCAGGTAGGTCTACAAATATAAGTTTGATAATAGATAGATAGATAGACAGATAAACAGACAGACAGTTAGAAGTTCTCCATCCCTAGGTACACAAATTTGAAAGCGTAAAATTACTTCAAGTGTAGGGGATGCTACCCAAGTTCCCTTTATGCAGACAGTGTACCCATCCCCTGGCTGCAGTACCCTTGAATAGCTCCAGGCTGCACTCTTCTTTGTAGTCTGGTCTCTGCCATAACAGAGTGGTCTCACTAAAGAGGTTCTGTATCACCACCCTTGGAGTGGCCTGCAAAGATACAAAGTGCCCAGTGCAAGCCTCTAGGTGGGACCAACTCAGGTTTAATTTATACTCTGGAGCCCCCCGTGTGATCCAGCTGAGGTTCGTCTCCAGAGAAGACCACATCCTTGCTCAGCTCTTCCTGCTGCTTCCCCTGCTCCCCTGACTACTCATGAGAGTCCTCCCTCAATAAACCACATGCCTCAGAACCCTCATCTCAGGCTCTGCTTCCAGAGAAACCAACCAAAAGCCTCATACACATTTTCTTATCTTTTCACAAACTTAACTTGGAATTCTACTTCCTGAATACTAAGAGTCCCCAGTCAGGTGTGCAAACGTGTGAGTGTGTTTTGCCCAGGACAAAAATACCTGGATGTCCTCTTCCTGAGTCACATTGGCTGCTTATACTGTCATTCTGCACCAAACCTCAGTCCCAAAGGCATCTTCTACTTGGGCTTGTCACGACTGAAGGAGCTCAGTCAGCGGGAAAAGAAAGATTCCCCAATTTATCTTGCAGTACGGCTCTGCTAGACTTAGAAGTTCCTCTAGAGCATCATGAGAGAGAAACGCCTGGGGTCTGAGCCTGTTGCTCAGCGTACCAAGAGACAATTCACAAATTATTTACTGTGACATTTGCCTCCACATCCTGTATCCTTCTGAGGCAATGCATTCTTAAGATCAAAAGCAACATCCCGAAAGGCACTAGCAGGGAGATTTTTCTTAAAGGCACGATGTTCGCTTTATGTGCATGTCCTCCCTTTATTGACCCTTTGATAACTAACTGGGTGAAATGAGGAGATAATGGGGAATCTGGGCTGACTGAAGCCTCTAGTAGAGCTGTACTCACTTCCTGTGTAAAGGAACATGGATTCTAAATGTCAGCATAGAGACACTTACTGGAGGGTGTAAATCTTTTGATGATTTCCACCACAGGGGTCTTGGGAGAACAAAGGAATTAGTTTCTATTCAGAAAGCGAGAGATAAGAAAATCTTGAATATTTTTTTAAGGTCATATGATGATGGTATACAGTCAAATACATATGATACACGTGCCAGTATGGGTAACCAGTTGGCATTTTGTGAATTTAAGAATTCAAGGCTATCTCAAACCGTAAACTGTACGGATGTGATCAGGGAAGGAAAGTTCCTAAAACAGAAGACAAAAATGGCTGAGTTTCAGAAAGTTTAGAAGAAAGTTGAGGTTGAGAAAGTCCATGAAGGAAATTTAAAATGCATTGCTGGCTGAACTATGCCAGGCACTATGCTTACTCTTCTCCTAAGTAAGCTCATAGAATTCTATTTACAACTCATGAAATAGGTACCCATTCAGCTCCTATGTAGCAGGTGAGGGACAGAGTCCTAGGGAGATTAAAGTAATGTTCCCAAGGGCACAGATTTTGTGAATCACAAAGCCTTTCTAGCCCCTAAGATACTGACTCTTACTAAGTGATGTTAGAAACTATTGAACAAGTAAGGTAGCAAGGTGCAAAGGGCTGGGTGAGTGTGAGGAAGACCTGCCATGTGGGGTGTGGAGAAGAAGGGCTAACATTTGTACTGTACCTCATGGTGAAATGGGGACCTCGAATGTTTATAGCAGTTAAAAGCAGTCTAGTAACATGAAAATCAGTGTACCTTCTGTCTCCATTTTAATGTGTGATCTTGTGCAAATTAATGGACCCTGAGCCTTGTTTTATTCATTCCTTAGTAGGACAAATAAAACCTTACTTTTTAGGATTATTGTAAAGATTGAAGATTATAGATGTGCAGGGTCTGGTACATAGTAGATATAAAAAGTGACAATTAACTAATTAATTTGTTTGATTATTTGCTGAGCTACGCCATGGACAATATAGTCCTGGGACCTAGAGATAAAATCTAAGCAAAGTGGAAGTTAAATTGCAATCTCATGAATACAAATCAAAACTACAATGAGGTATCACCTCACACGGGTCAGAATGGCCATCATCAAAAAATCTGCAAACAATAAATGCTGGAGAGGTTGTGGAGAAAAGGGGACCCTGCTACACTGTTGGTAAGAATGTAAATTGGTGCAACCATTATGGAAAACAGTATGGAGGTTCCTCCAAAAACTAAAAATAGAATTGCCATATGATACAGCAATCCCACCCCTGGGCATATACCCAGACAAAACTATAATTCAAAGAGATACATGCACCCCTATGTTCATAGCAGCACAATTTACAATAGCCAAGACATGCAAACAACCTACATGTCCATCAACAGACGAATGGATAAAGAAGATGTGGTACATATCTACAATGGAATATTACTCAGGCAAAAAAATTTTAAAAGAATGAGACAATGCCATTTGCAGCAACATGGATGGGCCTAGAGATTATCATATTAAGCAAAGTAAGTCAGACAGAGAAAGACAAATATCATATGATATCACTTATATGTGGAATCTAAAATACAGCACAAAGGAACATATCTACAAAACAGACTTACAGACATAGAGAACAGACTTGTGGTCACCAAGGGGGAGGGGAGGAGGAGGGAAGGATTGGGAGTTTGGGATTAGCAGATGCAGACTAGTATATATAGGATGGATAAACAACAAGGTCCTACTGTATAGCCCAGGGAACTATATTCAACATCCTGTAATAAACCATAATGGAAAAGAATATGAACAAGACAATATATATGTATAACTGAGTCACTTTGCTGTATAGCAGATATTAACACAACATTGTAAATCAACTCTACTTCAATAAAATTTTTAAAAATTGCAATCTCATTGAGGAGATGGTTATTACACAGGTGAAAGGAGAATTTGTTAAAGGAAACCCGAGGTTATCTTCCAGATTTTATGAGAAAACTATCTAAAGAAAATGCTGGACTTCCCTGGTGGTCCAGTGGTTAAGATTCTGCACTTCCACTGCAGGGGGCACGGGTTCAATCCCTGGTCAGGGAATTCCACATGCCACATGATGTGGCCAAAAATAAAAATTCCATTCCTAAGATTATGTTTCCCTTTATTCCCATACGCACTCTATTCCAGCCATTAGGAATAATGGTTAGTTCTTTGCAATCCTACTCCTCCTCTGACTCCATTGCTGATCCCCCACTATGTCTGGGTTTGTTTAGATATCTCATGCTTAGATAAGATCTCAGCTTAGATATCATTCCTCTGAGAATCCGTACTTGATCCATCAGATGCCTTCCCCTTCTTATGCTACAGCACCTTATGTCTCCCTGCTCAAAGCACTGATACCTCTGGATTGGAATTGCTCATTTACCTACGTAACTGGAATATAACTGATGTTCCATATGGCCCAGTCTCTGAGCAGTATTACTTTTTCAAAGATAACTGCTGAGAGCAATTCAAAATATTGTTCTCTTGCAAAAACACCAGGGGTACTAATGGGTGTGCTTAAAGTTTTTTAAAAAAACCTTTAAAACATTTCTTTAGCTGTATCTCTTATTTTTAATATCTTTCTCATGCCTGAGAGATGCTTAAAACTACAGGAACAACAAAAGGAAAACCAAGTTAGTCTCTTTGCTGTGTCTTTCTCCCTCGTCTCCAAAACTCTCTCCCAAACCTAGTGGTTTGTCTTTCTTCTTCCTTCATCTATAACACAGATCTTTATTATGATGATCAACTTAGCATCCTTACCTTATTTGTATTTCTTTTGCTTTTTGCTTTACTGAGAGGTGTAGATATGCCTATTGAGCAAGACTCTTCAGTTGGGAAGATGGAGGGGAGGGGAGGGGCAGACAGGCTGTGAATCTTTACACATTTACAATTTTGGTTCCTTCTGCTCTATCTAAGTCCTTAAATATGCTGGAAGCACATCAAAGACTAGCCATGTTGAATACTATATTCTAAACATTTAGCATGTCATAAAGAATGGACATTTAAACACATGAACAAGAAAATAGATAAACACAAATGGGGAGAAATAGACTTCCTATAAATGTCAACAATTAGGCAGATTAGTATGATTGTAAAGCCTGTGAATAGTAGCCTCTGTGCTTTCCTCTGAGGTGAGAGGACTCCCAAGCTGAGTCCCTATTCATGTTTAACAGAGTTAAATATGTGGTGTGTTTAGGATAGACCTAGAGTAGTTCAAGTTCCAAGATCATTCTCAGGAGATTTATCAGGTCTGAGGCAAATCACCCTGAACAGCCCTCAGCTCCATTTTACTTGATAGTGAGGTATAGTCATTCTTCTCTATCCACTGGGGATGGGTTTCAGGAACACAGCGGATTCCAGAATCCACAGATGCTGAAGTCCCTTATATAAAATTGCATAATACAGTCTACTGTCCGTATCCATGAATTCTGAGGTTGGTTGAATAAGAGATGCAGAGCCCACAGATACAGAGGGCCCACTGTACTTAAAGGAAAAATAAATGTCTCCAGGGATAAGATTTTAAGGTTTTCTTTTAAAAAGTTTATTTGTAATCATAATATTTTCATCTGTTGTAAGGGCTTTTGGGCCTCCTTACATTTTATTGGAATCCAGAGGTCAATCAATATATTAATGCTCACCTGTTGCTAAGCATTCACTTTTATTTGGCCTAGATTGATAGAGAAATAGATATTTGCAAGGCTGGGCAAAACTAAACGAACACAGTATTTTAAAGCAATTATACTGCAATAAAAAAATTTAAATAAATAAAAACATAATGATTTAAAAAAAACACAAAAGAGAATGAACAAAGGCTGCTTATTCGGAGCTTGCTGGAGCAACAGGGCCAGCCCTCAATCCTTGTCTCTGGCAGACACTCAAAGGCAGGCAGGGGACTGGGGAAGGTTTCAGGTGTGCCCTGATTGGAGGTTGTTGCCATGGTGGATCTGAAGTCAGGCTAACTAGAAGAGGGCATCTTTTGTGGTTGGTTTAGGGAACATATTTGGCTTGTTCTACTTGGTCCTGAGTTGAAAGCAGGGACAAAAAAACAGGAAGCTGGCAGTCACTGACCAAGACTGTTCTGAGCTGACTGCTGCAGAGGTTGTAGTTTGGCTTCCCTGACTGGCCGCTGCAGAGATTGCTGATCAGAGTTCTATTGTCATATATCATCGGGCCACTGTCTATTCACATAATCATACTCTCTGGGGCTTCAAGCCAACTGTGGACTCAGAATAGAACATGCCTCTCACACCCCGGAGGAAGATGGCGGAAGAGTAAGACGCAGAGATCACCTTCCTCCCCACAGATACATCAGAAATTCATCTACACGTGGAACAACTCCTACAGAACACCTACTGAATGCTGACAGAAGACCTCAGACCCCCCAAAAGGCAAGAAACTCCCCACATACCTGGGTAGGGCAAAAGAAAAAAGAACAGAGACAAAAGGATAGGGACGGGACCTGCACCAGTGGGAGGGGGCCGTGAAGGAGGAAAGGTTTCCACACACTACAAGCCCCTTCGCGGGCGGAGACTGCAGGTGGCGGAGGGGGAAAGCTTCGGAGTAGCGGACGAGAGCACAGCAACAGGGGTGTGGAGGGCAAAGCGGAGAGATTCCGGCACAGAGGATCGGTGCCCTCAGGCACACACCAGCCCGAGAGGCTTGTCTGCTCGGCCACCGGGGCGGGCGGGGATGGGAGCTGAGGCTCGGGTATCGGCTTTCAGTCGGAGCGCAGGGAGAGGACTGGGGCTGGCGGCAGGAAGAGAGCCTGAAGGGGTTAGTGCACCACGGCTAGCCCGGAGGGAGTCCGGGGAAAGGGTCTGGAGCTGCCGAAGAGGCAAGAGACTTTTTTCCCTTTTGTTTCCTGGTGCGCGAGGAGAGGGCATTTTAGAGGGCTGCTTGGGGAAGCGCCAGAGACAGGCGCGAGCCGCGGGTAAGGCGCAGACCCCGGAGACGGGCGTGGGACGCTGGGGCTGCTGCTGCCGGCGCCGCGGGGCCTGTGTGTGAGCGCGGGTCACTGTCCGCCCCGCCTTACGGGGGGGCCTGTGCACCCCGCCACTGCAGGGGTCCCGGGACCCGGGGACGGCTTTCCCGGGAAAGCGCACGGAGTGCCTCGGACTGGTGGAACGTCACGCTGGCCTCTGACGCCGCAGGCCCGCCCCACTCTGCGCGCCCCTCCCTCCCCTCTGCCTGAGTGAGCCAGAGCCCCCGAATCAGCGGCTCCTTTAAACCCGTCCTGTCTGAGCGAAAAACGGACGCCCTCCGGCGACCTACGCGCAGAGGTGGGGCCAGGTCCAAGGCTGAGACCCGGGAGCTGTGAGAGCAGAGAAGAGACAGGGAAATCTCTCTGTGCAGCCTCGGAGGCAGCAGATTAAAGCTCCACGGTCCATTTGATGTGCCCTGCATCTGTGGAGTGCATGAATGGACAGCGAAGCATCCCAAATTGAGGAAGTGGACTTTGAGGACAAGATTTAAGACTTTCCCCACTTTTCCTCTTTTTACAACGAATTATCCCAAATTGAGGAGGTGGACTTGGAGAGCAAGATTTTTGATTTTTCCCCCTGCTCTCTTTTTGTGAATGTGTATGTATAATCTTCTGTGTAAGATTCTCTCTATATAGCTTTGCCTCCACCATATGTCCCAGGGTTCTATCTGTCCGTTTTTTTCAATAATTACTTTTTAATTTTAATAATGCTACTATATTTCATACTTTATTCTATTTTACTTTACCTGCTCTTTCTTTTTTCCCTACCTTCCCTTCCTCCCTCCCTCCCTCCGCTCCTCCTTTCCTTCTTTCTCACTTTCTTTCCTTTCTCCCTCCCTCCCTTCTTCCTTTCACTCTTTCTTTTTCTTTCCTCCCTCCCTCCTGTCTTTCTTTCCTTCCTTCCTCCCTCCCACCTTTCTTCCTTTCACTCTTTTTCTTTCCTTCCTCCCTCCCTCCCTCCTGTCTTTCATTCTTTCTTTCTTTCCTCCCTCCCTCCCTCCCTCCCTTCTTCCATTCACTCTTCCTTTTTCTTTCATTCCTCCCTCCCTCCTTTCTTTCTTTCTTCCTTCCTTCCTTTCTTCCCTTCTTCCTTTCTTTCCCTCTCTCTTTCTTTCTTCTACTAGTTCTTTCTTTCTACTTTTTCTCCCTTTTATTCTGAGCCGGGTAGATGAAAGGCTCTTGGTGCTGCAGCCAGGAGTCAGTGCTGTGCCTCTGAAGTGGGAGAGCCAACTTCAGGACACGGGTCCACAAGAGACCTCCCAGCTCCACATAATATCAAGCAGCGAAAATCTCCCAGAGATCTCCATCTCAACACCAGCACCCAGCTTCAGTCAACGACAAGCAAGCTACAGTGCTTGTCACCCTATGCCAAGCAACTAGCAAGGCAGGAACACAACCCCACCCATTAGCAGAGAGGCTGCCTCTCTGCTAATAAGAATAAGGCCACATGCACCCCAAAACACACCACCAGACGTGGACCTGTCCACCAGAAAGACAAGATCGAGCCTCAACCACCAGAACACAGGCACTAGTCCCCCCCACCAGGAAGCCTACACAACCTACTGAAACAACCTTAGCCACTGGGGACAGACACCAAAAACAACGGGAACTACGAATCTGCAGCCTGCAAAAAGGAGACCCCAAACACAGTAACATAAGCAAAATGAGAAGACAGAAAAACACACAGCAGGTGAAGGAGCAAGATAAAAACCTACCAGACCTAGCAAATGAAGAGGTAATAGGCAGTCTACCTGAAAAAGAATTCAGAATAATGATAGTAAAGCTGATCCAAGATTCTATTTCCAAGATCCAAAATCTTGGAAATAGAATAGACAAAATGCAAGAAACAGTTAACAAGGACCTAGAAGAACTAAAGATGAATCAAGCATTGATTAAAAACACAATAAATGAAATGAAAAATACTCTAGATGGGATCAATAGCAGAATAACTGAGGCAGAAGAATGGATAAGTGAGTTGGAATATAAAATAGTGGAAATAACTGCTGCAGAGCAAAATAAAGAAAAAAGAATGAAAAGAACAGAGGACAGTCTCAGAGACCTCTGGGACAACATTAAATGCACCAACATTCGAATTATAGGGGTTCCAGAAGAAGAAGAGAAAAAGAAAGGGACTGAGGAAATATTTGAAGAGATTATAGTTGAAAACTTCCCAAATATGGGAAAGGAAATAGTTAATCAAGTCCAGGAGGCACAGAGAGTCCCATACAGATTAAATCCAAGGAGAAATATGCCAAGACACATATTAATCAAATTGTCAAAAATTAAACACAAAGAAATCATATTAAAAGCAGCAAGGGAAAAACAACAAATAACACACAAGGGAATCCCCATCAGGTTAACAGCTGATCTCTCAGCAGAAACTCTACAAGCCAGAAGGGAGTGGCAGGACATAATTAAAGTGATGAAGGAGAGAAACCTGCAACCAAGATTACTCTACCCAGCAAGGATCTCATTCAGATTTGATGGAGAAATTAAAACCTTTACAGACAAGCAAAAGCTGAGAGAGTTCAGCACCACCAAACCAGCTTTACAACAAATGCTAAAGGAACTTCTCTAGGCAAGAAACACAACAGAAGGAATATACCTACAATAACGAACCCAAAGCAATTAAGGAAATGGGAATAGGAACATACATATCAATAATTACCTTAAATGTAAATGGACTAAATGCTCCCACCAAAAGACACAGAGTGGCTGAGTGGATACAAAAACAAGACCCATATATATGCTGTCTACAAGAAACCCACTTCAGACCTAGAGACACATACAGATTGAAAGTAAGGGGATGGAAAAAGATATTCCATGCAAATGGAAATCAAAAGAAAGCTGGAGTAGCAATTCTTATATCAGACAAAATAGACTTTAAAATAAAGACTATTAGAAGAGACAAAGAAGGACACTACATAACGATAAAGGGATCGATCCAAGAAGAAGATATAACAATTGTAAATATTTATGCACCCAACATAGGAGCACTTCAATACATAAGGCACATACTAACAGCCATAAAAGGAGAAATCGACAGTAACACAATCATAGTAGGGGACTTTAACACCCCACTTTCACCAATGGACAGATCATCCAAAATGAAAATAAATAAGGAAACACAAGCTTTAAATGATACATTAAACAAGATGGACTTAATTGATATTTATAGGAGATTCCATCCAAAAACAACAGAATACACATTTTTCTCAAGTGCTTATGGAACGTTCTCCAGGATAGATCATATCTTGGGTCACAAATCAAGCCTTGGTAAATTTAAGAAAATTGAAATTGTATCAAGTATCTTTTCCAACCACAATGCTATGAGACTAGACATCAATTACAGGAAAAGATCTGTAAAAAATACAAACACATGGAGGCTAAACAATACACTACTCAATAACGAAGTGGTCACTGAAGAAATCAAAGAGGAAATTGAAAAATACCTAGAAACAAATGACAATGGAGACACGACGACCCAAAACCTATGGGATGCAGCAAAAGCAGTTCTAAAGGGGAAGTTTATAGCAATACAATCCCACCTTAAGAAACAGGAAACATCTCGAGTAAACAACCTGACCCTGCACCTAAAGCAATTAGAGAAAGAAGAACAAAAAACCCCCAAAGTTAGCAGAAGGAAAGAAATCATAAAGATCAGATCAGAAATAAATGAAAAAGAAATGAAGGAAACGATAGCAAAGATCAATAAAACTAAAAGCTGGTTCTTTGAGAAGATAAATAAAATTGACAAACCATTAGCCAGGCTCATCAAGAAAAAAAGGGAGAAGACTCAAATCAATAGAATTAGAAATGAAAAAGGAGAAGTAACAACTGACACTGCAGAAATACAAAAGATCATGAGAGATTACTACAAGCAACTCTATGCCAATAAAGCGGACAACCTGGAAGAAATGGACAAATTCTACGAAATGCACAGCCTGCCAAGACTGAATCAGGAAGAAATAGAAAATATGAATAGACCAATCACAAGCACTGAAATTGAAACTGTGATTAAAAATCTTCCAACAAACAAAAGCCCAGGACCAGATGGCTTCACAGGCGAATTCTATCAACATTTAGAGAAGAGCTAACACCCATCTTTCTCAAACTCTTCCAAACAATTTCAGAGGAAGGAACACTCCCAAACTCATTCTACGAGGCCACCATCACCTTGATACCAAAACCAGGCAAGGATGTCACAAAGAAAGAAAACTAAAGGCCAATATCACTGATGAACATAGATGCAAAAATCCTCAACAAAATACTAGCAAACAGAATCCAACAGCACATTAAAAGGATCATACACTATGATCAAGTGGGGTTTATTCCACGAATGCAAGGATTCTTCAATATATGCAAATCAATCAATGTGATACACCATATTAACAAGTTGAAGGAGAAAAACCATATGATCATCTCAATAGATGCAGAGAAAGCTTTCGACAAAATTCAACACCCATTTATGATAAAAACCCTGCAGAAAGTAGGCATAGAGGGAACTTACCTCAACATAATAAAGGCCATATATGACAAACCCACAGCCAACACTGTCCTCAATGGTGAAAAACTGAAACCATTTCAATTAAGATCAGAAACAAGACAAGGCTGCCCACTCTCACCACTCTTATTCAACCTAGTTTTGGAAGTTATAGCCACAGCAATCAGAGAAGAAAAAGAAATAAAAGGAATCCAAATTGGAAAAGGAGAAGTAAAGCTGTCACTGTTTGCAGATGACATGATACTCTACATAGAGAATCCTAAAGATGCTACCAGAAAAATACTAGAGCTAATCAATGAATTTGGTAAAGTAGCAGGATACAAAATTAATGCACAGAAATCTCTGGCATTCCTGTACACTAATGATGAAAAATCTGAAAATGAATTCAAGAAAACACTCCCATTTACCACTGCAACAAAAAGAATAAAATATCTAGGAATAAACCTACCTAAGGAGACAAAAGACCTGTATGCAGAGAATTATAAGACACTGATGAAAGAAATTAAAGATGATACAAATAGATGGAGAGATATACCATGTTCCTGGATTGGAAGAATCAATATTGTGAAAATGACTCTACTACCCAAAGCAATCTACAGATTCAATGCAATCCCTATCAAACTACCACTGGCATTTTTCACAGAACTAGAACAAAAAATTTCAAAATTTGTTTGGAAAAACAAAAGACCCCGAATAGCCAAAGCAATCTTGAGAACGAAAAACGGAGCTGGAGGAATCAGGCTCCCTGACTTCAGACTATACTACAAAGCTACAGTAATCAAGACAGTGTGGTACTGGCCCAAAAACAGAAAGATAGATCAATGGAACAGGATAGAAAGCCCAGAGATAAACCCACGCACATATGGTCAACTTATCTTTGATAAAGGAGGCAGGAATGTACAGTGGAGAAAGGACAGCCTCTTCAATAAGTGGTGCTGGGAAAACTGGACAGGGACATGTAAAAGTATGAGATTAGATCATTCCCTAACACCATACACAAAAATAAGCTCAAAATGGATTAAAGACCTAAATGTAATGCTGGACACTATCAAACTCTTAGAGGAAAACATAGGCAGAACACTCTATGACATAAATCACAGCAAGATCCTTTTGGACCCACCTCCTAGAGAAATCGAAATAAAAACAAAGATAAACAAATGGGACCTAATGAAACTTCAAAGCTTTTGCACAGCAAAGGAAACCATAAACAAGACCAAAAGACAACCCTCAGAATGGGAGAAAATATTTGCAAATGAAGCAACTGACAAAGGATTAATCTCCAAAATTTATAAACAGCTCATGCAGCTCAATAGCAAAAAAACAAACAACCCAATCCAAAAATGGGCAGAAGACCTAAATAGGCATTTCTCCAAAGAAGATATACAGATTGCCAACAAACACATGTAAGAATGCTCAACATCATTAATCATTAGAGAAATGCAAATCAAAACTACAATGAGATATCATCTCACACTAGTCAGAATGGCCACCATCAAGAAATCTAGAAACAATAAATGCTGGAGAGGGTGTGGAGAAAAGGGAACACTGTTGCACTGTTGGTGGGAATGTAAACTGATGCAGCCACTATGGAGAACAGTATGGAGGTTCCTTAAAAAACTAAAAATAGAACTACCATATGACCCAGCAATCCCACTACTAGGCATATACCCTGAAAAAACCATAATTCAAAAAGAGACATGTACCAAAATGTTCATTGCAGCTCTGTTCACAATAGCCCAGAGCTGGAAACAACCTAAGTGTCCATCATCGGATGAATGGATAAAGAAGATGTGGCACATATATACAATGGAATATTACTCAGCCATAAAAAGAAACAAAACTGAGCTGTTTGTAATGAGGTGGATAGACCTAGAGTCTGTCACACAGAGTGAAGTAAGTCAGAAAGAGAAAGACAAATACTGTATGCTAACACATATATATGGAATTAAAAAAAAATGTCATGAAGAACCTAGGGGGTAAAACGGGAATAAAGACACAGACCTACTTGAGAATGGACTTGAGTATATGGGGAGGGGGAAGGGTAAGCTGTGACAAAGTGAAAGAGAGTCATGGACATATATACACTACCAAATGTAAGGTAGAGAGATAGTGGGAAGCAGCCGCATAGCACAGGGAATTCAGCTCGGTGCTTTGTGACCGCCTGGAGGGGTGGGATGGGGAGGGTGGGAGGGAGAGAGATGCATGAGGGAAAGGATGTGGGAACAGATGTATATGTATGACTGATTCAGTTTGTTATAAAGCAGAAACTAATAAAAAAAATAAATTAAAAAAAAAAAAAAGAACATGCCTCTCAGATTCCTGGTTGGGTTTCATGAAAGCTGTTATGTCTATATCATCCCTGACCTGAAATACACACACTGGTCTTGAATTTTTCCAACCACTGATCTGACAATGCATCAGTCATGATCTTTGGAAAGTGTTCCAAACTCAGTCATGATTTGGAAAGGCAACAAACTGGGAATTGTGAGTCCTAGAATTGTCTGAGCCCTTGCATTACTTTAACCTGTATCTCTTTGCAAGTCATATTTCCAGAGCTTTGTTCTTCATCTGCAAACTGAGGACTCTGTTAGTTCCAGTTTCAAAGATGTCATTCTCTGATTCTAAGTGTGCTCATCACTTTGCCAGTTATTTACCATAGAAATAGGAAAAAAAGTAGAAGACACAGCCTGTCCTCAAGGGGTTATTCCCATGACCTCGAGATGAAAGGGGAAAGAATTGTTTCCTCAACCATATGGCTGAAACATGCAGTGAACAACAAATAATTATTATCCTGGGGCCTGATTAGGAATGTCTTTGTATGTCATAGGAATGTTCTACTTTGTAAACAACTTTCTCATTTAATATGCTTACATAAGGTTATGGGTATACAATAAAATGCAACAAATATTTATTGACTAGTGTGCTAAGTGGTCCATGGAAACACAGGATATTAATTGGTATATATATATTTTTAGCTTGAAAGCTATCTTAGCCAGATCTAGGGTCAGGGAGATAGAAGAACAGTTAAGTATTGGTAGAATCTGGAGATGAGTGGTCACTTTTTTCCTTTAGTAGATCTCTGACTATCCAGATACATTCCATTTCTGAGTTTTGAATAGTGAGTAGTGAGGTTGACAGGAGTTCATATAATCAGGGGCAACTGAATTTGAAATACAGTGCTTGACAAGCATGTATCCCATGGAGGCAGAGACCATGCTTCATTCAAGTCTGAGTATCAACACTTAGTTCAATCCTTGTCACTTTTAGGTGCTTTTTAAAGGTTTAATAAACGAGTTCTAGCTCCTCAATCAAAAAGATGGAGACTTTCTCTAAACTAACTCCCAGACCAACTGCAAAGACTCCCAAACCAACAGCCATTTTGAATTTCTTCCTGGTGGCCCCAGTAGCTGTTTTCTTTTCTCATTGATTTTTTTTCTCATAAAGTAAAATAAATAGCTGCAGTTTTGCAGCAAAGAAATAATTTCTCTCTCCTCTCCAGAAACCTGTAGTAAATAAGACCGTTGCTTATTACACAATTTGTCCTTACGTCTACCTTTCAGAGTGGCACAAGAAATAAGAAAAAATAGAAACCCAGAATCTATAAATAAAGAAAAAATAAAAGAAAAAAAATTTAAAAAAATTAAACCAGAATCTATATTGGTTTTTTTTTTTAAAGATAACTCAGAAAGGACAGTTAGATATTTACTGGGAAATTTTTAGTATGTCTAAAATTTAAAAAACTGATTTCTAGACAAGATGGCAAGTTTTTCAAATTCACATAGAAAATGAATATAGGGTACTAACATTTGTATAAAACTTTAAAATATGTAAAGCACTTTCATATACAATTCTCAAAGCTCATTTCCCCTTCAGAGTAATCCAGTTATGAGTACATTTTTTTATTCCCTATTTCATACATGAGGAAACCAGGACTCAGAGAGATTTAGAAACCCAAGGTCACAGGCATCTAGAAGGGAGTAACTTCAGATTCCAAATGCCTGGCTCTTTTCTGATGCACCTTAAATGTGGCTAAATAAAAAAGGATCAAAATTGCCTGAGTGTTGCAGTTTAAGCCGTCTGAAGACTCTGGGCTCCAATCATTTTCTTTCATGTTTTGCCTGAACCCTGCCTGCCACCTGAATAAAAAATGATTAGAGCAGATTACCACTAAAGAGAACACTGCTTTCCACCCAGGCAGCGGGGAATGATAAAAGAGATCTTAAGGATTCTGGCAAATTAGAGTTGCAAGTCTGCATTTTTTTAAATTTTGTGAGCTGATACAAATCACAGGGACTTGTCAGGGAGCATTTCGAGGTACCGGGCCATCCAACTTCAGGCAAAAGTGAAGAGTAAAGGCAGCTAACTGCACATCATAATTACAGAGCTAGTTGTCTTCAGCAATTTCAGCTTCTGTGGGACTTTCAACAGATTTTTTTTTAAAGCTTGGAATAGAAGAGAGAGAGAGAGAGAGAAGGAGAGAGAATCCCAAACAATTTTCCTTGAAGCTCTGTAATGGAACAATTTCTTGCAGTCATGTGTGGGTCACTCAGCTCGTTATTAAATCATTTGGGTCTCAGACTTTGTCCTTCTACTCTAGATGTCTGGTAGGTCACCGAATCACTCAGGGGCCTCAATTTCCCCACTTAAAAGAGGAAAGGAGTGACTTAACTGAACTTGGAATCCCAACGCTAACATTCTAGGGTTCCATGAAATTTCTCATTTCTAAATAGCCACCAATGTACAGACAGCCTTCAAGTTTAAATGGTGATTTTTACTCCCTGTTGCTTAGACAGGCAGTCCCTGGAGATGACTCACAGATACCTGTATTATAGATCAAATCAGCTCAGTGAAGCTATTCCACATAAAGAAAGGAAATTAATCCAGTGGTTAACAGAGCAATTGTGTCTTATCTTGCTTCTGCCGCCTTCTCTGTGATGGTTCAATGTTGACATCCCCTGGTATCCTTAGGTGGCTCCTTTTGGCATTCCTTGCTTTTGTGTATGATGAAAGCACACATCTCAATTAAACCTATGCACTATAATCATTTATGAGTGGAGCGATACCTTGCCCCACTGGCCCCAGATTGAGAGCCACTGAATTTCACAGGGGACATTCCAGGTCCAGCAACTAGATGCAGAGGTCATGGAATATAAGGACCAGCGTGTACCCCTCAGGTTATGACTGACCCTTTGAGGGCCTTCACATGTGTCACCGTCATCCAGTACTGAACAAACCACTCATGTCTAGAAACCTCTTATCCTTATTACAGCAAGCTGTAAGCTTTTGGGTCTAGAAATAGGATTCTCCCCCAAAATATTATATTTCAAACCTACAGTGAAAGTAGGAGAATGATACAACCAACAGCCATGCACCCTCTATCCTGATCTAAAATAATTCACTGAGAATCTTTATTTTTGTAAAGAAATAAAGTGTTACTAAAATAATCAAAGTCCTGTACTCCTTCCCTATCTCTCTCCTTCTCTCTTCAGAGGTTGCCACAAGGAAGAAGTTGATTTCTTTCTCTTTCATGTTTTCGTGTTTTACCACATATATATGACAAACCATAAACCACATCACATTGTGTTTTTAAAATTTACACACCTGCATCACACTGCAATTTTATTTGTTCATTTAAAGTCATATGTTTGAGATTTATCTACATAGTTATTTGTAGATCTAACTTATTCATTTCAACTCCTATAACATCAGGGAAATATGATGTATTTATTATATTTCCCTGATGGTATAGGAGTTGAAATGAATAAGTTAGATTATGTTTCTATTTAGATTACTTAGATGATCAGATTTAGATTTACTTAAGCTTAGATTATTATCAATTTTTTCTTTTAAAATGAATGTTCCCTGTTCCTATAAACTAGAATTTCTCAGTGGTATACATTTAAAATCATACCATGAAGTTTTAAGCCTTACAGTTCTAATTGTGCACATCTCTCCTCAACTCTGTTCCCTAATGTCACCTCTCACTGGTGACTTGAAATTAGCCAATGCTACAAGTGGGGCATTTTTTTTCTTGGAGAGCCAGTTTTTAAACATCTTCCAGCACACTCCTGATCATATCAGCAGGATGGGAATTCCAATTTCTTTATATCCTATTTGACAATGATTGTCACACACACACACACACACACACACAATTTAAAATTCATCCAAACTGATGAGTGTGAAACAGTAGCTCATTTCTGTTTTAATTTCTTTTCCTGATCATTAGTAAGGTTGAATATCTTTTCACATGCTTATAGGCCAACTGGCTTTCATATTCTTATATTGTCTATTTACATCTTTGTTCATTCTTCAATTGTGCTGGCTTTTTCTCACTCATTTGTAGGAATACTTTATATAGTTTCAATACTAATTCTTTCTCCATCATATGTATCATTAATATATCCTCCCATTATGTATGTAGATTTTCTTTTAGCTATTTATAGTGCTTTTTATCTTAATGTAAATTTCAATGGTATCTAAATTTAACATAATCTAAGTTTTTTTTTTTTTTTTTTTTTTTGGTTTGTTTTTTTTTTTTGCATTACGCGGGCCTCTCACTGTTGTGGCCTCTCCCGTTGCGGAGCACAGGCTCTGGACGCGCAGGCCCAGCGGCCATGGCTCACGGGCCCAGCCGCTCCGCGGCATGTGGGATCCTCCCGGACAGGGGCACGAACCCGCGTCCCCTGCATCGGCAGGCGGACTCTCAACCACTGCGCCACCAGGGAAGCCCATAATCTAAGTTTTAATGTAGTAAATTTACAAATCTTTTCCCCATAATTCTGGAATTCTTATTTCAGCATCATTTAGTTTCAGGATATTTTAATTACTCTAATTTTATAAAGAGACTTGATCAGGAAAAGCAGTTCCAATAACTTGTTTTTCTTCAGAACTATCTTGGCTATTCTCTAAACTCTTCTATATTAATTTTAGTCCTGCTCCTAACTTTCCATTAAAAATTAATAATTTTGATTAATGGGTATAAGATAAACATTTTTTTATTATATTGTATTTTAAATTGATAACCAAAATCTCTTAATGTATTTAAATTCTTTGTTTTTCTTATGAAAGTCATATACCCCCTCTATTATATCTCTTTCAGGCTTCTTATAACTTGTTTTTACAATGAATGGGTTGTTACTTTATTACCTAGCTTTTCTAATGTTAAACAATTATTGCATTCCTGGGATAAACTCAATTCATTTGCAATGATTTTTAAACATTTATTGTTGGATTCATTTTGTTAGTATTTGATTTAGCATTTTACATTATTTTTCATAAGTAATACTGGACTGTTTGTATTTCTAATATTATTTTGTGCTATTTCTTGTCTCATTAAGTAATGGGAAATATTTATCTGCTTCTGAAATTTTGTAGGACAATTTTTACATGTTATTGATTATATGTTTCTTGAAGGTTCAGTAAAATTCAAATATAATAAGTTCTGCCCCCCCCCAGCCCCAGGCATGAGGACCTGGTCAACAGTTATAGCATCAACTTTTACACTTACTTACATGGTTATGTGTTCTTATTCATTTCTGGAAGTTAAGGTTTTTCCTTTCTCTTTTTATATTAAGAGCAGAATTTTAGGCTTGAACATTTCATTGTTATATTTTTCACAACATTTATTTGTGTTTATGGTCTTGTAGATATCCACTTGACTCATTTCACTACGTTGATAGAGCAGCAACTCTTACATTTCTTTGTGCACAGTAAAGCAATGTTTTGTACATAGCAGCTACTCAATAAATTCAAGTTGATTCATTTTTCAGATTTTATGGATTTTTAGTAAGATATTGGAGAATCAATCCTTCTCTGGAATACAGTCAGACTATAGAGTGTTTAAATGCATAGACTGGGTGTGAGCTGGGGTGCCCAGGAGGGCCTGAGTAGAAAGATCACTGCTGTTATGAACAGTAGTCACAAAGCTCCATCAGGCAGTCATATTATCGCATGTTGGGTCACATTCAGATCACTTGCTATTAATCCACAAGTCCACTCATTCAATCCACTAATATATATTAAGGGTCTACTATGGACGAGGCATTGTGCTATTCTCAAGGAATTTTCCAATAGCAATATTCCACTTAATCTAAAATTCATATTATCTAAATCATCTACTGATACACTCTGGAAAGTATATGCAGTTAGACATCTGGTAAAGAACTTTCTTGAATAGTCCTGAAGAATCCTTCCCGTGAGGATGACAGGATAGGATTTTAAGATCCTTACAATATCTGTCTGATTTGCAAGTTCCAAGAGCCCTTAAAATGTGTTGGTAAGAATTGTTGTGTTAAGAAGTAGAACTGAAAGAAAGCAGATATGATGGGCAATATTTCACCTTGATATGGGATTTTGCCATTTTACAAAGCGCAATTGCATCCATCATTTTGTTTGATGTTCACAACCACCCAAGAAGAGGCAAGAAGCTAATATTTTAACCATTTAAAAAATGAGAGTACTGATATTCACAAAGGTTAAATAATTTACCCCCATGTCACCCTAGAGCTAGTCAATGGTGGAATAAAAACAAGACATAGATCCTATGAAAGTTTATCTGGTGCACTATTTGTTATTACATTGTATGTTTCAACTTGAATTTGAACCACTTCTAGGAAAACCTATCTTTTGTGACCCTTACGTTTTTAATTAAATATGGTAAAGGGAGACATCTAAAATATCTGAGGTTATTTGTATAATAACAGTATTTGCTTTCATATTTATATTATTTCATCCTTATTGTTAGTAACCTGCCTTTACATCAAGTATACAGAAATTTGGGCCATGAAAACCATGCTAACTGAATAACTTCTGTCCTGTAAATGTGAATTAAATCCCATTCACTACCTTTCCGGTGGCTATTTTTAAGCCATCAGAGTTTCATTTTAACTATTCAAGAGAAGACACATCCCCATTTTTATTTTTTAAATGCACAATTTAGGGAAAATGACTATGTGAAAAATCATAAAAAATAAAAAAAATAGAATAAACCTCATTCACCTTTATTCAACATTTCCTATCCTGAAGGCATAGAGAAATATCTCACTACTAATATTCTTCGATTTAACATGTCAAAAGTCCAAAACTTTACCTCCCAACATACTCTGCATTCACATAGTTTCCTTCAATGCTGTTTGGAATCTAATTCATTTCTTTTTATTTCCTAATTCTCCTTTTATCAAACACAGATTTTATGATTAATGCTCTGGAAAAGATCAGAAGATATTTTTAAGAGGTAGAGAAAAGTGTGATTATTTCTTCACTGAAATAACATTATAGGGTAACAACCCTGAAAGTGCCAGGATTTCAGCACTCAGGGCAAAATTACTGTAACCTAGCATTAACTCTCTGGCTGGGAATGATTTATCTATTTGTTATGGCATATTGCACACAATGTGGACAGGAGTTGCACAAAAGAATGTCTTAATGAAAATAAAGCATTTTTAAATGTGAAGTTTGACATCCCAAATCAAGATGAGCAATCCTAAAAGAAAATCATTCAACACACACTAAATATAGTAATGAATCTATCCTCACCATGGACTCCATAAATCAGGTGACCGTTATTGTGTTCTTCCTGAGGCAACTCAGATATAAACCAAGAGGAACTATGGTGATCATCTCCTCTGGGAATTCCTAAACAGCCTATGTGCTCTTCTTGTCCAGCTTTCCTGTATATTCTTAATTACAAATAAGCAGCCTTATTCATAAGTCTCAACCTCAGAAAGAATAATTCTATATGAGTGGAAGAAGAGAAAAGGTGTAATTTTTTTAACATCCAGACTATTATGCTAAAATGGTAGGTTGTGTAGTCACGATCAATTTGTACTTCTATTTTCCATTTGTGATAACTTAAATTTATTGTATCATATTGCCTTCTCATCCCCGGGGTCCAGGGTATCCTTTGCTCTTTAAATTTCCCCATTCTACCTAACCTAACACATAACAAATTCAATTGATTTAACTTAATCTCTGAGAAATTAGTGAGGACCAAAGCAAGGTAGAATGCACATAGGGTGAAGAGGTGAAGGAATTCAGCTACTGAAGCATTTCCATACAAATTCTCCAATTTGATCTGCCCAGTTACCCTATGGGCTACAAAGAACCTGAGGCTCACCTACATTAAGTGACCTGCCTTAGGTAAGTCTTCCACCTATCACAAGATAATAGACCTACAACCAGAAACTTAAGCCACCAGTGATCCTTCTATTGTGCCCACCTCGACTTAATAAATTGAACAATCAACAAATATTTGCACATACCAGAACCATCTATAGGTAAGGTATAGGGTTATGTACCCAGAGAAGTACAAAAATATATTAGAGTATTTCTCTGTTATTAGCATCTTCAAAATGGTAGGGAGAGGTAACAAACACACACCTGTGAAGCTGATACAAGAAAAAATACTTGCTCATAAGAAGCTACATGGGGCTAAATAGTACATATTGCCAAGGAAATAATATAAACAATGCTGGGTGATGTCCTTTTAAAATTGTATAAAAGGTCAAAAAAAGTGTCATTTCAATAATTATGTTTTGAGGAGAGAGCACTGTAGATATTTGCCTTCCCATATCTCTTTTAAGTTATAGCCCTTAACAGCATACCTAATAAGAGGAAAGATTTCATATAAACCCCATAATTTATGTGGATCTCAATCACTTCATGAATGAAATCTGGATGGTCATGCTTTGCCTTCCTGAAACAAATGGTTCTTTGAAACCCTTAATGATGAATTTGATCATATAGGCATTGTAGACATTTTCTGATTTGGGCTGGTCTAAACTAAACTCTGTTCAAAGAGAGGATGGTGATAGCAATTTCCAGGAAGTCTGTGGACATGACATTCAATTTTAGATCATAGATATCATCTCCAAATGGGCACAAGTTATCATTGGTCTGGATACAGTACCATTTTGGAAGAAGTTAAGAACTCTGTGCTTTGGAAGAGTAGAAGCTCTGATACTATTTTAGCATTTTAAAAAGAAAGCCTCTCATCTACCACTAACCTCCTGTCCTTTTTATAGGAAAAAATAACATTTGTTTCTTTGGAATTTTTTTTTTCCAAACTCTTCCCACCCATGAATTCATATCCATCCCTTTTCTATCGGACTATTTGGAACCACCTTGAATGTCTCAAGAAGGCGGATAGTGTTGAAATAAAGAAGGAATATGTCTTCCAAATAAATGAGAAGGTTAAGTCAGGTATATGAACTAAAACATCATTCACTCCAAAAACAGAGAAATAGAAATTAGCCTTCTCAAAATCTCCATTAAGATAAATATTTATGAAAAAAATGCTTTTCAACTGGTCTTATTAAATTGTAACTGGTAAATGTAATAAGAGAAAATAAAAAGGACAAAGCTCGTAAAATTAAGGGGATACAAATTTCCCTTTGTTTCTTAAAAAAAAATGAAGCAAATTAGAAAGAAGTCCCTCATTTTACTTTCCAAAATGCCATCGTAGAGAATAGTCAGTGGATTGGAATATTATTTCTGTTACTCTGTGTTACTTTTCCAGTTCCAGAGAACATAATCTTGGCAAATCATAAATGTTTTGGATTCATTACCTAAAAGAACAAAAATGGAAAGGAAAAGAAAATCCACACCCACAACCCACCAAGTAAGACAACGCATTGTTTGGCTTTTGCTTTCACTCATTTTGATTAGATTCCCCAGAGTTTGAAAACTATCTTCCAGTCTAAATAAAAGTTGCTAAAATATTAGATGGATATTAAAGAAACAAAAAGGTGCTAAGCAGCCTAACTAAAAATTAGGTTACTCAAGTTCCATTTATTGATTATGTAGAATACAGCCAGACTGGCTGAGGTTTGGCTTGTTTGTTTTCAGAACTCTTTGAATTGCTTGACAGGGATGCCATTTCAAAGAGCCTTCAGACAGGGTAATTTGGAGCAAGGATAAAGAGTACGTTTCATTCAAGCATTCTTTATTCACAAGAGCCTAGGGAATAGGCCAAGCAAATTAATATATCTTAGATTTAAAAAAATGTCTAGGACTTAATTTAAATAAAGCCCAAATGATTAATTAATTAAATCATTAAACAGAGCTCATTTGATCTATTTTGCATGATAACATGCTTTGGAAATAGTCATTAGAAAATCATGTAAATGATGTTCAACCCAAGGGTGAAGTGGAATGGGGGTAATTAATAGGTAGAGATAATAAACTAGCATTTACTGAGTGCTTATTATAAGCCAAGTACTCTTCCATGTCCTTTACATGTATTATTCCAAATAACAATACTATGATGTTGGTATTATTATTATCAGTGCTTTACATAAGGAAAGTGAGGGCAAAGAGAAGTGAGATAATTTGCTCAAGCTCTCCTATTTGGTAATTATTGTAGTTTGCATTCTCAGCCAGGCAATCTGGTTCCAGAGCCCATACTCTTAATCATCACCCTGAGCAAAGAAAGGAGGTGAAATGAAGTCAGTGCACACGGGCAGGTTAGTACTTACAGATTTGATATTTAATGTTAGCCATTGGAGAACTCCCTTGTAGGTCTCTTCCAAGGAGTAACTGTAATTTGTAATTTTGCTGGCATGAAAATATAAATGTTGCTTATTATCAGGCTGGCAGGTATGATCCTTCACTCAGCAAGTTAGTGAGCTTAACCAAATACCCTCCTCATGACTCTGAATGGGGGTTCCACTCTCACTCATGCTACATATATGTACATACTTATGAAGTGATAAAAAATGGATGATTTTTTTTAAAAAACAAATAAGGTTATACATTCAAGACCAAGCCTGGTCCAGGCCTAAAATGTTTGCTCGGTGTTTGTTAAGTTATCAGCACAGAAATTGAGATGGAAACTTCAGTTTAACTTGAGATGTCATTGAAAACTCTTGATCACATTATGAAAGTAGAATCTTCAACAACTAGAGTCTGACCACATAGTACACTTTGTAAAATGATGACAAAGAGAGTCAGGTGCATGAGCCCCAGAATGAAACATAAAAGCTTTGTTCAAGAATGAGTCTCAAAAACCATAGTTAGAAAAGTTGAGAAGATGAAAAAGAAGTGTTAAGAAGGCTTATCCCAAGGTCAAATTGGACTTTGATTTTAATGAAGTTTGCAGACAGCTCTATTATATTAAAAACCTATCTCTCTCATCCCAAGGTCAAATTGGACTTTGATTTTAATGAAGTTTGGGGACAGCTCTATTATATTAAAAACCTATCTCTCCCTTCTCTTTTTTTGTGATAATTATTATTAAAACTGTAATTTTTTTCTTTCTGGCCAAGTAACTGTATCTAGTTGGGCTGGTGCTTTATTCATAAACTTCCCTGCTTTTCCCAGATGGAGGAGGTAAAAACCTGATTCTGCACAAATTTCCTGGCCACATTTGGGCAAATCATGGAATCGTGTGTTTTGCATGTAGGCGTTTACAAGAAAGCTGGGGATAAAACTATGAAGATTGCAGAAATGATCAATAAGAATACTTTTCTTTCAAGTGGGATGGCCTGGAATTCATGCAACTTCATTGAGTGGTCACTGGCTAGTGACACTTGGGTGAAAATGTTGCCTGGCTTGTTAATAGAAATTTAAAAAGGCTAGGGGACAGGTGGCCAACAAGTGCATCAGGGAAGGAGGGTCCTGAGACACCCATCTCCCTTACCCACCCTCACCTCTTCTTTCCTGCTTCTGTGGCTCTACCCAAACCAGCCTTTGCTCTGCTGTACTCTCCCTTTGACTTCCCATTGGCCCTAATTCTCTAATCTTCAAGGTCAAGTTCTCATCCCAGTGTGTGTGTGAAATCTAATTGCTGCTGCCCACACAACCATCTCCTTTCTCTTTCTCCTTAGTTATACTGGTTGCATAATTACCACCTTATTATATGCTCTATCGCTCTCATTTAATGTGCGCCTCTAAATAGACTGTAAATTCATAATCTTAAATATTTTATGGAAAGTTGTAGGGTATTGAAGAAGAAATCAAGAGAAAGGAAGGAAGGAAGGAAGGAAGGAAGACATGGGGTGGCCAAAATAAGGGAGAACAAGGAAGGAGGAAAAGAAGGAGAGAGGGAGGAAGCAGTGAGATTATAACAACTTTGATGTCACAAAATATCTTAAAGCCCACAAAAGCACAAAGCTAGTGTTGGGTGTATAAAGAGACTTGCAATTGCCGGTGACTGATTTTCTGCTTCTGGATCCTCCTTTAAACAATTTTCCTTGGACGTTCCCACTCCCCTCCTCCCCACCTTCTTGCATTTCTACAGTAGGTTAAAAAAAAACAAAATTATTTCAATGTGCCCAGGGGAACGGGAGGAAGGGCTAAACCCTGCTAGGTCTGACAAGTAATTAACTCAATGAAAGAAAAAGCAGGAGAGAAGTGATTTCCTTGGGAACAAGGCAGCATCCAGGAAGAGTAACAGAATTTTATTCAAAATATTAAGTGGATCAAAACAGCAAGACACAAAGATGTGAATGTGCTTACATTTATTAGAAAAAAATTACCTGAGAAAGATTCAGCATCATTTTTGCTTGTAGCTACAGTATAAATTTCAGGTAATAAATATTTGTTAACTTTGGCTCACTGATGTTACAATGCCAGGATTTCAGACCATATACATATAGTTTTCAGGGGAGGAGTAGGCATTATTTTCTATTTGCAGAAAAAATCTAGATGTGAAATTGAGTTTCCATGCCACTCCTGGGCTGGGTTGCTCTTCCGTCTTTTCCTCACCTGTGCCCTGATTCAGCTTTCACGATACTCTACTCAATACTCTGTAATGACCTACCTGGGAAAGGAATCTAAAAAAAGAGTGGATATATGTATATGTATAACTGATTCACTTTGCTGTACAGCAGAAGCTAATACAATGTTGTAAATCAACTATACTCCAATAAAAATTAATTAAAATATAAATTAAAGTGACCGTTAAAATCTCTAGATTTTATTGCCCAAATTTATCATTTTATTCCACTAGTTTTTTACCTCAAATCTTCCTACTTTCCATGAAAGACACTGAAGCTTCTTTAATTGATTTGTTTGCTTCAAAAACTATTGTCTAAATCTATCGAGTTACTCTACACTGTTTGTAGTTGGTTGTCAATCAGTTTATAAATATTAACTATTCTCATGAGTACAAAAGAGTTCAAAGAATTGTACTTTCAAAGAAAGTTGAGGCAAACTTCAAGCATATACACCAGTTAACATAAAACACATCTTTCTGGCTGTATTATTCCTGTACCTCCAATCACCCCAGCTCAGGAACCAGATGCACTGCCTAGGTGTTCCCTGGTGTTCCCAATTCTACCACTGCTTAGCTCTGTGGCCCTGGATAAGTTATTTAATCTTTCTAACTTCCAGTTTTCTCATCTGTAAAATGGGCATAATAGTAGAATCTTCCTTATAAAGTTGTGAATGGGTAAAAATTTATGCTGCATGTAAAGTCTTTAGCACAATACCTGGTGTATAAGCATCTTACTAATGGTAGTTATTATAATCAACTTTATTCCCCAATTAAGATATAATTTAGATATCATAAAATTCATTATTAAATATACAATTCAGTATTTTAATAGATTCACAAAGTTTTGCAATCATCATCACTCTCTAATGCCAGAACATTCTCATCATCCATAAAAGAACCTCCATATCCTTTAACAGTCATTCACATTCTCTCTTTCCTCTGGCCCCTGGCAACCATTAGTTTAATTTCTTTATTTATGTATTTGCTTTTTCTGGACATTTCACACAAGTGGAATTATACAATATATGGCCTTTTGTGTCTGACTTCTTTCATTTAACCTTATGTTCTCAAGCACCATCCCATGTTGCACTATGTGTCAGTGCTCTATTCCTTTGTAATGGCCAAATAACATTCCATTATAAGGGTCTATCACATTTTGTTTATCCATTCTTCAATTTATGGGCATTTAGGTTGTTTCCCTTTTTGGCTATTATGAATAATGTTGCTATGAACATTCATGAACAAGGTTTTGTGTGAATATGTATTTTCAGTTCTCTTGGGTTTATGCCAAGGAGTAAAAATACTGGGTCATATGCTAATTCTATGCTTAAAGTTTTGACGAATTGACAAACTATTTTCCAAAATGACTGTACCATTTTACATTTTTACCAGCGATGGAAAAGTTTCCAATTTATTTACATCCTCTTCAACACTTGTTATTATCTGTTTTTTAATTAATTAATTAATTAATTAATTAATTTTAAATTTTATTTATTTATTTATTTATTTATGGCTGTGTCGGGTCTTCGTTTCTGTGCGAGGGCTTTCTCTAGTGTTGAGCTGGGGCCACTCTTCATCGCAGTGCGCGGGCCTCTCACTGTCGCGGCCTCTCTTGTTGCGGAGCACAGGCTCCAGATGTGCAGGCTCAGTAGTTGTGGCTCACGGGCCTAGTTGCTCCGCGGCATGTGGGATCTTCCCAGACCAGGGCTCAAACCCATGTCCCCTGCATTGGCAGGCGGATTCTCAACCACTGCGCCACCAGGGAAGCCCTAATTTATTTATTTTAATTTATGTATTTATGTGGCTGTGCTGGGTCTTAGTTGCAGCATGCGAACTCTTTGTTGCAGCATGTGGGATCTAGTTCCCTGACCAGGTATCGAACCCAGGCCCCCTGCATTGGGAGCGTGGAGTCTTAGCCACTGGACCACCAGGGAAGTCCCTTATCTGCTATTTTGATTATAGGCATTCTAGTATATGTGAAGTGGTATCACATTATGGGTTTCATTTCCCTTTCTTTAATGATTAATGATGTTGAGCATCTTTTCATGTTCTTATTGGCATGTGGACCTTCTTTGGAGAATTGTCTATTCAATTCCTTTGCCCATTTTTAATTGGGTTTGTCTTTTTATTGTTGGGTTGTAAGAATTTCACACATTTTTATTGTGTATTATTTTATGGACCACATGACATTCCAGAAGTTACAAACATAAAGATAGAAAATATAGACACATTCCTGCTTCTGTGAACTTCCATTCTAGGGGAGGTATACATAAACAAAAAAGTAAACAAGTAAATGAACAATAAAACTGTCTGAGAACAATAAATGTTATAAAGGAAAGAAAATGGGGAATATAATAGTGCAGTGGGGACAATATAAAAGATGGTGGACAGGGAAAGACATACTTTGAGTTGAGACCTACAGCAACAGAAAGAATCTATCATAGGACAATAAGCTACTATTGAAAACAAGTACCAAGATTTCAGTAGCACAGGCAAATAAGAAAGCTGCATTTGTAAGTAAAGTGTAACCCATAGCCAAAAGAGTCCCTTTTAGCATAGTGACATTTCGGTAGAATTTTTGGTCAACTTGATCCTAGATCTGCAATTATATAACAGTACATTACTTATGCTCAGAATTCCTTTCACATGTTATCAGGTAGGTAAATTTTGCCTTGATATATTTTGAAAAATATATTGTACCTCTTGAATTCAAGGCCCATACAGTGCTGTTTACAGTTTATTGGGTAAGTACATATTTATTCAGTATATACAGTTCAAAGCTAGTTCCCACCAGTTTACAATAATGAGGCCAAAGGGCAAGGTATTACTTTAAATTATCCTCTTTATTAAATCAGGCATTCAGCAAAGTCAGACCTAAGCTCTATGCTCCTGATATCGAACTTTCTTTGAAATCATTTTCCAAAGCAAATCCATAAAATATGAGGTGACCATGTTTTCTATTTGCAAACAATGCATAAAACATAAAGTAACAGGCACAATATTCACATTTAAAAAATGCAATTTGGAATGTAGTGCTCCCTTGCTTGTTTTGAAGCTGGCTGCCAGAGGAAACGAATAACGAGATCAGAAAAATCCAATAAAGGCTAAATGTGCTTTTGGGTAATTTCCCCATCATTTGTGTGTAGTTCCACTTAGATGAAGGACAGGTACCTGAAACCATTGCACACATTTTACTGTAATATAAGAAAAAAAAAAAAAAAAAAAAACCTCTGTTCAAAAATCCCATCTAATGCAACTGGAACTATTCTACCCTGTTCAACGGAGCACTCAGCAACACCTTATTATGAAGGCTGGCGCTTTTACTAAATTGATTAAGAGCAGTAATTCAAAACTAGAAGTTAACAAAAATGCCTCAGGAATAGCTATAATATGAAAAGTAGTATCTGTTATTAGTGGCCATTAGACATCCACTTTTTAAACAGCTATTTATTGGATACCATGTACCAGGTACCATTTGTAGATGCTGGGACACAAAGATGAGAAAAAGGGACAAAGCCTTGTTATTAATAAGGCTTACATTCTATTGGAGGACACAGATAATAAACAAATAAACAAATAAATAAGAGAACATTGAAATGTAATAAATGCTAGAAACAAAAGAGAAGGGGGGTTATAGATAATGATAGGAGGAATTGAGTGGGACAAGATTAGATAGGGTGATTAGTAAAGATCTCTCTAAAACTGTAAAATCTGACTTGAGAATTGAAAGACTAGGCCAAAATACAATATTTCATATTGTATTTTTGTATGTCACATGGTGTGTGTTGTTTAATCCTTCTTCAATACAATTAAAGAATGAATTCTAGTTCGTGTTGTTTTCCACTACTTTTCTAACCCCATGTTTAGTGCTATGCATTTCTAAATAGGTTTAAATCAGTTACCATTATTGAGAAAATATTAGCATATTAAAACAATTTCTACATTTGTATGTCTAATATTTTACAAAAACTAACTCTATCATGACCAATATTGTCCTGTTCCAATACTTACAGGATTTGCTTGCTTACTTTATCAGTTAGCTATTGTCATAACAGTGCTCTGTGACAAACCATCCCAAAACTCAGTGCTTAAAAAAATCTTTTATTCCACTTCATGTTATCTGTTGGTAGACTCATCAAGGATGGACTTAAATGGGCTTGGCTCAAAGCTGGATGCTGGATACAGGTCAACCCCACCTGTTTTTCATCTTCCTTAAAGCACGAGCTACATTTCAAGTAGAAATGTAGAATCACAAGAGACCAACTCTAAATATGAAGCACATTTCAAGCATTTGCTTGTGTCGCATGTACTATCATCCCTTTTAACAAAGCAAGTCACATAGCCAAGCCCTAAGTAAAGTGATGGGGGCTACACCCTGCCCATGATATGGCCTGAAGAAGTCTCATTGCCAAGCTCAACATCAGTGGGGCACAGAGTAACCCCTCTCTTGCAGTAAAAGGGAGAAAGTAAATTTTGCCATACAACAGCCTAGTCCACTACATCTTTCATTCACCAACTAAATACTGAGCATCTAGCACATTCAAGATATTGTGTTAGATGCTGCAGGATTAAAAAAAACACATCTATGTGCAAGGAAACTTATTTAGGTATGCTTATTTGCGTCAACAACACAAGGTAGCAAGTAAGAAGTGTATTTTCAAAGAATCAGGTAAAAGGTTTGGACCTTCAGAGAAGGATGGAAGTACAGACAATTCCCCATCTTACATTGTCTTTTCAATATAGAAGATTTCTTAAGTTGAAAAAAATGTACTCACTAGCATGTCTACACATAAACACATACACACAAACTCATGCATATGTGATATCTCTTACTGGATGTTGAGCATGTATTATAATCTTCTATATTAGAGGATGCTGTCAGTACCCCATCAATTCCCCTTTACTTAACACTCACCTTCCTATAATTACTGATGGTTTCACATCTCAAGAAACTGAAGCCCTCAGTCTTAAAACCTTGTCTGCCCCTGGGTACATGTACAGCCCGTACATAGAATTGCCCAGATGGGTGATGGATTTAAAACCCTGGGAACTGCTCTCAGCCAGTGATGGACCAGAGTTGATAGAAAAATACATCAACTCCTTGCCCTGTGACTCACTAAGAATTCCCCAGCAGGATGGAGCCCTCGTCACTCACAGGGGAACCTGGTTTATTAAGACACCCTCTGTTGGCCACCTTCCCTTCCCTGTCTCACTTCCCCAGTCCTTACCAGTGTGCTTCATGAAATTGCCTCTCAAATAAATTAATTGCTACTTGTTACTTGGATCCTTGTTTTGGGCCCTGCTTCTGGGTATTCCAAACTAAGATCATTAAATAAACTGAAATAAATCAAAATGATGGTGTTGGAATCTATTTGAATCTATTTGAGGCAGAAACATCAAACCCAAATCAAACAGCCTTGAGGCAACCAGTGTTTGACTTGGTATCTGGCTTGGAGCTTTTTATCTGTGCTTAGTTTCTGTATAAACAGCAGAAGTTTCCATCTCTACAGAACACATCATATGCCTTATCAAGCAATGAATTTCATGTTATATTTGCATCACCAAGAAAGGTTATACACACCCAGCTGAAGGAACTGGGGATAAATTCTTATGTAAACAGCTCATGAGGTCCTGATAAAACCAGAACCATGTATCTATAGAATCTGACCATTTCCTCCCTACCACTATTAATTCTACAAACATTTAGTAAAACTTTACTATGTGAACAATACTATTCTAATTTTTGAGATTTAACATTAGATTTAGGCCTGTTTCCTTCTGTCTTCTAAGTATTTATAATCCAGTTAAGAGTCAGGCATGGAAAAAGATAATGAAAATTAAACTGTAATATAAACTATGGCAAATGCCATAATTGAGGAATAAGCACACTGCTCTCTGCATGCACCTGACCTCACTCGGAAATGGAAGTTGTTAACAAGATAATCTCACATGAATAATCAAATATACTTTGGAATGTATTTTTGAAAAGAGAGAAAAGCCACAGCTGAAAATATAAAATATAGTTTAAAATAAATAAAGAAATGTATAGTTTAATATTCATTCTTTTGTTGTCAGCAAAAGACTCTTTTTTAGAAATGGTCTGGCATTAGACCCAACTTTGTGAAACCTGGATCAGGTAAAATTTAGCCAGGAAAACAGAATTGGGAATATTTTATTCAGGGACAGAGAGCTGGTTGCACAGGTGCTGAAGGACAGAGAGGTCAAAGAGGAAAAGTGTCCCATCTGGCAGCAGGAGGTCTGCAGCACCCCCAGACAGCAGAGTCCTGGGGAGGCATGTGCCAGCAGGAGGTGAGAGGCACCCTTCTTTTCCTCCTTCCCATCTTCTAATCTCTCACTGGCTCAACCCAGTAGAAAGCATGGCGGTGGGAGCATGGGAAACATAAACAGTAGGTTCGTATTAGTTATCTAGTTTACATATAGTAGTGTGTATATGTCAATCCCTTTCCCCCTTAGTAACCATAGGTTTGTTTTCTACATCTGTGATCCTTATATTCTGGAATGTATTTACCTTGATAGAAATCATAAGACCTTGATTCTAGCATTGGCCTTGCAACCAATTAACGGGGTGACCCATGGCATGTCACCTAGCTTTTCTGGGCTTGTAACATGGAGATAATCAGGTGATCTCATACTTCTGATTTAGCTCTATTTCTCTATGATTGTAGGAAATGTGTATCTTAGAACAACAAATATACCTGAGTTTTCTTATATCTTTAGTTTCAGGAGAGAATCTGGGTTGAAGCTCCTCTCTGAAGTTCACTCATAGCTTTCTCATGCTCTTCAGCAAGCCCCAGAGTATCTTCCAACCTGTCAATTCCTTGCCCTTTAAATTGTATGAACCAGGGAAATTGCCTACAAGGAGCTCAGACTCCCAAAGGCTGCTCCTTGGTTGCTGACATGCCCAGAGAAGCTAGTGCTCTGGGGTCCAGTGGATGGAGTAAAATTCCTGGGTATCATTCTAGACACTTTCCTCATCCCCATATTTAACAGTAACAGTTTCTGATGCACTGGGAACTTCAATGTTGGACATATATGAGAGAAACAATATTGAAATGTAGAGGCTGACGGTTATAGGGAAATTTTTATAAAGAATCCAGGGCTTTGGAGGAGGGGACAATCAAGAGTCCCTTACCTCCTCCTCCCTCCAAGCTCAAAACTTTTAGAATGTGATTGGATAAGAAAATAATTGAACATGACAAAAACCCCAGAATCAATGAATTCAATGAGGCACCTATGAAAAAACATCATGAGATTACAAAAATATGGATGAACCACTTCATGCACAAAACCAGGTATAGTCTGAACATTGTCGGTGTTCCTCTAATGGTTCACCCACCACTCTAACGGTTCTTGACTGTTCCTCAGGTCCGTCTTACCATCTCTGTGCTCTCATCTCCCAGCTTTGTGTGCTGTAGCCTTAAGGCTCACACCTGCAAATATCATTGCATGACTGACCTTAGGCTCCTGAAGCTTCTCTGCCCACATCACTAGAAGAAACCACAAAGTGCCTGGTAGTTTATAGACCCCCGAATGGAACTTGGCTAATGAGTAGGAAAGCCCAGCTCCCCTGCCTTGAGTCAAGGAAATCTCTGAGGTGGGACTTACATGCTGTAGCTTCCTGTAGGATCAGGCTGAGACTGGGACTTTGCCTGAAACCACATCCTTGCTTGGCTTCTTCCCTCTTCCCTGCTCTACTCCCTTACAGTCTTTCCCTAGAAGCATTTTCTTAATGAACTACTTGCTCATGAATCATCATCACCTCAAGGTCAGCTACTGGGAACCTGACCCAAGACATAAGTGCCATATAGGAATGGTGGCTGTGGCTTCCTGAGATGGCAGAGAGTGGAAATTCTTCTATCCTACATTATAGGACATTCCTACACCCCAAGGAAGAAACAATATGATTGAACCTAAATAAATTTAATGTTGGGAGCCCATGACAATTCTGTCAGGTACATCCTTCAATGAGCAAATTACGTTTGGGTTTGGTGAAAGACTAGGAAAAACCACTGTAACCACAGCAGGAGTTTGCATCAACGGTCAAGGTAGACAGAACAAGTGCTCACATTTGCTTTGGACAAAACAGGGAGTCACATAAAGGTGACAGGAGCTGCAGCCACGGGGATAGGACAATCTTTCTTGACTAGGTTTTGTCTGTCATCTCTAAGCCTCTAACTCTAGAGTTCAGTGGCATAATATATCCTCCTAGACTAGACTAGATGACCCAACTTCTCATAATGGTACTACAGTCTTTCAAATTCAAGGACAGATTCATGAGGATGCTCCCAAAGATATTTGGACATATCAGTGAATGGACAACTTAACAAGAAGCATTAGACTTCCCATGAGTGAGACCAAGTTGAGGCTGAGATATTACTCTGTCAGACTTCAAATAGCAAATCAGGGAAACACTGTTACCAGTCAAGGAATCACACTAATCCATGCCAATACTGCCTCCTTGAATCCATCTACTTTTTTCCCCATTTCTCCACCTCTGTCTCTGCAGTAAGTCAGTTTATCACCATTTCTTACCTGGACCAGTAGAGCTATAGTCACCAATCTCCCTGCTTTTAGTTTTTCTCCCCTCTAATCCATTCTTCACACTCTAAGTACAATCATCTCTTTATAAGGCTCTTAAGATCTTCCAATGTCCTGAGACTCTCCATGTCTCTGCATTATCTTCAGGCATAAAGTTGAAACTCCTTAGTATGGATATGAAGCCCTTTCGTGACCTGGCCTCTGCCCACCTCTCCAGACTCACCTTACATTCTCTCCTCCTGGCATTTTATGCTCCATCCATTCCTCACACATACCTCTTATTCTGCTCATCCTCCCTACAGACTTGGTTTGGACAGCCCCCTGCACCTAGCTTTGTCTCAGTCCCTGCAACACCATGTAATTTTTACCTGTTTATATCTGCCTTCCTTCCTGGTTCACAGACCAGAACCTGGCATTCATCCACATTCTCCAGCAGGCACTCTGAAGATGTCCCTCCACTCTTTGACTCTGAACATCTTTGTTGGTGTCGACATCCACATAACAGAGCCGATCAAAGAGGATGGGTCTGAGACGAGGGCTCAGAAGACCATTCAAGATGAGATCAGCTGCCTGGTACACTTTTCTTTTCTTTAGCTTTTGCAATAGGTATCTATACATTTGACTGCAAGAAAATTCTAATTGATTTCAAGGAAAAGATCACATCTCTTCTACCCCACAGCTTCTTTCCATGGACTGCAGACATATGCTTATAGACTAGCAGCATCGTAACAGTGCCAAGGCTCAACATTAATTCTCTTACTTCCTGCCCCAGCCCCCCTTGCTAGCACTCTTCCCAATTCCTTGGACTCTTACACAGTTTCTATTACTTTAGTGGTTGTAGATAATGATTATGGGGTTGATGAGAGTGATTTGCCTGTAGCTAGTGAGGCTCATATAGAAACAGAAAAATCTCTGCAAATTAATCTCCAGAAAATGTCTGCCTTTCTTCTTTCCTTTCCCCAGCCCTTCTCTGCAGTATTGATCCTACCTTTATCCTTTTCACAAAGCCCTGTGATAACCTGGCTCCCTTCATTTTTGGCCCTGGCTTCATGGGGAGATTTATTATGAGCTCTTGTTTAGAGACTTTTAACAGTCTATAATCTTGGCCAGGCTCAAGCTCAGCCAGTCCTGAAAGGCTGCTAAATGAAGTGTGACAAACACAATATTTGGTGGTGACCGGTGGC
The DNA here is from genome assembly GCF_964341445.2 of Mesoplodon mirus. Taxonomy (NCBI): domain Eukaryota; kingdom Metazoa; phylum Chordata; class Mammalia; order Artiodactyla; family Ziphiidae; genus Mesoplodon; species Mesoplodon mirus. The sequence continues at coordinate 77,592,918 of NC_138991.1, read as the reverse complement.
AGCTGGGATGCTGTTGTATCTATCCCAACAGCAGAAGCAGGACATTTATTTAGCAATAGTCTTTATCTTCTCTCTCCTCTTAACCTCATAATCCAACATCTAAAACTCCCACTTCTCTGAGAGAATTATTCGAGGAGTAGAACTTAAATCCTCACATTTCCAGAATCGCCTACATAAAAGCATCTTCAGGCATGGATATGACAAAACCAGGATGCAAGCTGGTGTCATTTTGTTTCCCTGCCTAAGAATGAGGCAGCATAAATGAGGCAGGACCCAGGGGAGCCCCTTATCCCAGCCTGAAATGACACACAAAACTAAGCATCCTGCACCTCCCACATTCATTACAGAAAAGATGAAAAACAGCATCTTTAGAATTATTTATCATTTTTCAAATTGGTCTAATGAAATCATGTATGCCCCCAAACCCTTGGAGTTGGCTTGTTAACGATTTCTGCTTACATTTGCCCTTGAAAATTGAAAAGACCTGCTATTAAAATACAGGAAGAAACCCTCCAAAAGTTAAATCAGGACACTCTGGTTCCCCTTTGACCAGCAGTCTGTACTGGTATTTGTTTGTGGTTTTGGTTTGCATTTCCCTGATGACTAATGTTATTGAGCATCTCATCATGTGCTTATTGGCCATTTGCATATCTTCTTTAGTAAACTCTCTATTCAAATTTTTGCCCATATTTTATTAGCTTGTGTGTTTTCTTATTGAGTTGTAGGAGTTTTTTTTTTTTTTTTTATACATTCTGGATACAAGTCCTTTGTCTGATATATATGTGTTGCAAGTACTTTCTCACTGTCACTTGCCTTTTTGTTTTCTTAATAATGCCTTTTAAAGAGCTTAAAAAAAAAGATGCAATTCAATTTAGCCTGTTTTTCTCTAATGGTTCAGGCTTTTTGTGTTGTAAGCAATCTTTGCTTAGCCAAAAACCACAAAAGTATTTTCCTGTTTTATTCTCGAAGTTTTATAGTTTTAAGTCCACTCTTACAGCAATAATCTATTTGGAGTTACTTTTTGTGTATGGTGTCAATAATGGCCAAGGTTCTTTTTTTTTAACATATGAATATCCAGTTTAGCATCATTTGTTGAAAAGACTTTCTTTTACCCATTCCATTCTATTGTGTTGGTGATTTTGTCATAAACCAATTGACTATATAGGTGATTTATATTCTGTTCCATTGGTCTACAAGTCCATATTTTCACTAATATCAGCGTGTCTTAATCACTGAAATTTGGAATGTAGGCAGGCTGGATTTTGATATTTTTCTTGACATCCTGATCACTTCTCCTCCACTTCCCTTTGTGTGTGTGTGTGTGTGTGTGTGTGTGTGTGTATATATATATACATAAATATTTTCATCCTCTCCTCTAACTCTCATGGGCAGGATCTATGATCTCCCCACCTCAAATATCAAAATTTACCTCTCTAATTAGAGTTTTTTCTGGATATATGCCCAGGAGTGGGATTGTAGGATCATATGGTAACTGAAAACTTTAATTCGAAAAGATACATGCACCCCAATGTTCATAGCAGCACTATTTACCATAACCAAGACATGGAAGTAACTTAAGTGTCAATTCAATTGACAGATGAATGGATAAAGAAAAGGTGGTACATATATGCAATGGAATATTACTCGGCCATAAAAAAGAGTGAAATAATGCCACTTGCAGCAACATGGATGGACCTAGAGATTATCATACTAAGTGAAGTAAGTGAAACAGAGAAAGACAAGTATCATATGATATCACTTATTTGGGGAATCTAAAAAAATGATACAAATGAACTTATTCAGAAAACAGAAATAGATTCACAGACACAGAAAACAAACTTATGGTTACCAAAGGGGAAAGGGGGGGGCATGGATAAATTAGGGGTTTGGGATTAATGTATACACACTACTATATATAAAATAGATAAACAGCAAGGACCTACTGTATAGCACAGGGAAATAAACTTAATATCTTGTAGTAACTTATAACGGAAGAGAATGTAAAAAAAGAATATATATGTGTGTGCGTGTGTGTGTGTGTGTGTGTGTATAACTGAATCACTTTGCTGTACACTTGAAACTAAGACAACACTGTAAATTAACTCTACCTCAATAAAATGTTTTTAAAAAATTACCTCTCTGGTATTCCATTCTCTGGGAGCCCTGCTGTATACAAGGGTCAAGATTAACTGTGATAAGGTTTGGTAATGATTTTTCCTTCTCAATTGACATATTTACATTTTTCAATCATAATGCAAAGATTTAGCTTTCTGGATGGTAACTTCAGACACCATAATAAGTTTCCTATAATAAAGGCCATATTTTGAGATCAAGTGTGCTTTTGGACACCCCTTAAACCAATGTTCTTCAAAGGATAGTACTTGGACCACTGGTGTCATGAGAGAAGCTTTCAGATCATACTAACATATTGTATTTAAATTTTAATAGTTGTACATGTTTTTGGCTATGTGTTGAGACTGTAGTAACCCAAACATATAGTAGTTTCACAGACAGCATTGCTGAATCAAAGTGTAATTTGTTTACAAAAAAAATTAGTGAATCAACTTAAAGAAAAGTATTGATAAGGTGATTTGATAATAATAGTATATTCTTTTTGCAAATTGCTAAAGCTTGAATAACACCAACCTAAACGTGAAGACAGGTAGACACTTGCTCAACTGCCTTGGGTAAGCAAGAAAGGGTGAGGTTAAGATCCCTCCTTCCACCCTTCTTCTAGGTGCATATATGCTGCTGGCACCCCTCACACAACCCCTTTATCTGGCTAGTCCCCCATTCCTCAGCTGCTGAGAGCACTGTCTGCCCCTTCTCCTGAAAAATGCCATCCTTGCCTCTTCTCCATGCCAGGCCTGCAAGATGAACTGATGTAAGAGCTCAAAAATGCACCCCCCTTGCTTCTGGTTAGGGCAACCCTGTGGCTGATTCACACTCCAGAGTTCCCTATGGGATCAGGCTGAAGCTAGTCCTGACTATGCTGGACCCAGATTTATGCCTGACGTCTTACTCTGCTTCCCTTAGTCTCTTACAAATTTCACTGGAGAGTTACTCCATCAAGAAATCACAAGCAAAGGAATTCCTGTTTCAAGTTCTGCTTCTAGGGAATTTGTTCTAAGACACAAAGCTTAAATAATAGCCTCTGGGAATACAGAGAAACTGGCCAGATACCTTCCTGGGTCTTTGTAAACCTTCTGACGTATTTCATTTTTTTCCTTCCCTATCTGGTCATGTTTAGGAGTCAGTGGATCCTTTAAAGAGCTACTGTCCACAATGAAGGACTAACTGCACCCTTTGTGTCCTACCAAACGTGTCTTTCTTTGTCTGCATTTTATCTTTTTCTAGACCAGTTCTGATAGCATAAATGTTACTGGGTCTTTTATGGCATAAGCCACCCCGCTTACTCTTTCTGCTTCCTTCCTACCTTAGATACAGCATACTAGTTTGCCATTCATGAATACTCTTCCTGGATCATTAACTTACATGGAAAGAGGGTTTCCCCATGTAGGGTGCTTTTTAAAGTCAAACCAGAAACTCCATTAAGTGCCCTCTTATCTTTGTAAGCTTGAGGCAGAAAGACTTCTTTTTCACTCATTATAGCAATTATTTTCTTTCTGCCCTTAAATATATCTGGAGATTTCAAATCATGGAAGCAATTTAGCTATCAAAATTGCCATAATATAAAAATAATTTAAATTCAAACCAAATAGACTAAAAAAATGATGGATAAAACAGCTTAGAAAAGTCTGTATCATGCTCTAGTCCAAGCAATCTTTATTTCCATGAAAAGACTTATCTTCTATATCATTAAATTTTTATTCCTATCACTCCTGAGTTGTTTGACCTACAGGAATCTTTCATTGCCTCATATTAGACTTTTAAGATTTTCAAAAATTGTATTGAGGCATAATGTGCATGCAATAAAATGCACAAATCTTAGGTGTACCAGCTGATGAAATTTTCCATATGCCTACCCTTGTGCAATCATCACACAGTTAAGATATAGATTATTTCCAGCAATGTGAAAGATTCTCTCTTGTCCTCTCTCACTCAGTACCCTCCACAAAATACCCATTATTTTGGTGGTAATTACACCAGATTCATTTGCTTCTCCTTCTGACTCACATAAATGGGCTGGTACAATAGGTACACTTATACATCTGGCTTGTTTTCCTGAACGTTGTATCTGTGAGTGCTATACATACTTCTGTCTATATATGCTATCTGTTCATTTCCATTGTTGTTAATATAGTCCACTGGTGAATATATCATTACATGATTATCCATGGTATTGCTGATGAGTGTTGGGGACTTTGTAATTTTTGGCAGCTATATATTGTTCTGAAATGAGCATTTTTAAACATATATTTTGTTGGATATATGTACTCATTTCTGTTTGGTATATACTTAGGAATGGTATAGAGAAAAAAAATGCTTAATGTTAATAGACACTGCCAAACAATTTTTCCAAAATGGTCATACAGGTATACACTCCCTATAAGCAATGTATGAATCCCAGTTGTTTTACACTTAGTATTGTCATTTTTTTTTTCATTCTAGTGGTTGGATAGTGGTGTTTTCTTGTATTTTAATTATCATTTCCATGAAAACTAAATGATATCAAGCAAAACTTCAATACATTTTTACGAAATTCTCAATCAAGACTTTTATTCTTTTACTTATTGATGTGTAGGAGTTGTTTATATATTTTGGGTATGAGTCCTTGGTTGAATTATGTACTGAAATTATTCTCTCTGTGTATAATGTGCTTTAATAATCACTCAGTGACCTGACACAGCCAAAAATAAATAAATAAATAATTTTTTAAAAAGAGTATATTTGATGAACAGAAATATTTTATTGATCAGATTTATAATTTGTTTCATTTATGATTAGTGCTTTATTTTTTAATGTTTAAAAAATCATTGCCTACCACAAGGTTATGAAAATATTCTCCTAGAGTGTTTTCTCCTAGAGAGGTGCTGTCTGTTACAGTAGCCACTAGCCATATATGTCTATTGAGAACTGGAAATGTGGAAGTCTGAACTGTGCTATAACATATAGATCATCAAATTTAAAAGTTAATTAAAAAATAATGTAAGGCTTCCCTGGTGGCATAGTGGTTGAGAGTCCACCTGCCGATGCAGGGGACACGGGTTCATGCCCCGGTCTGGGAAGATCCCACAAGCTGCGGAGCAGCTGGGCCTGTGAGCCATGGCTGCTGAGCCTGCGCGTCTGGAGCCTGTGCTCTGCAACGGGAGAGGCCACAACAGTGAGAGGCCCGCGTACCGCAAAAAAAAAAAAAAAAAAAAAAAAAAAAAGGTACGATGTGAAAACTGCCTTGAAATTAGGGAATATTGAGCTTTAGATAAATGTTCCTTCACCACCTGACATTAATTACCAAAAGAGCTATCTGAAATCAATAAATGAAATTAGAGATAATTTAAGACGTTAGAGTATTTTTTAACCTTATGTTTCAAATTTAGATAAGCTCTATTGATATCCTGCTCTGAAAAATAAGGAAACCTTTTCATATTCTCCTCAAAATCTTTGGTATTTACATATTATAAATATATATTTAGCATTTTATATTATATTTACTGTGTCAAAAAGTTTTATGGTCAATATAACTGGTATTGTTTGGTCTTGGTTTTAAAGATTAGTGGATTCAATGCCTATAACTCTTCCTTTTACCATGATTTCTTTTCTCTCTCCATTCCTGATTTTGAACTTAGTAGGGTAGGTCTCTTGTTAAGTGTTCTTACTGCAATAAATAAAATTTTTAAAAAGCTTCATACAAGATTTCTCTTGAAAAATCAACACAATATTAAAATGAGTTTATAATATGAATAGGCATTTCACAAAATTAAATATAAATTGCCTATAAATTTATGGAAAGATATACAACTTCACTTACTGTTAAATAAATGCAAATTAGGTAACCATGTTCTAAATTTGGCAGTAGCTGAGTGGTGATAAAAATTTAACTATTTGCTAATATATACTGTCTATGAACATGTGGAAAAACCCTACTTTCATGCACTGTTTACAGGATTCTAACGTTGATAAACTTGGCACACTCTCATTGTAGTTAATCTTACCAATATCTTGCAATTTTTAGAAGGTCATGTTTAACCTAAAAATTCTACTTCTTGAATTTTTTCAAGATATTCTCTCATAAATGAAATCAAAGGAATTTGAAAAAGAATTTACTCCACAGCATTGTCTGTAAGAGCAGAAAATCTGGAAGCAGTAAAAATAATCATCTACAAGGGAAAAAGGAAATTATCTACAGCCTATCTCTGATATCAGAGGGACTACTATGCTTTTTTTTTTAATGAGTTAAAACTACTTGTGCTAATAGGGAAATATCTTCAAGATGCAGTGCTAGGTTAAAAAAGCAAAGTGGAATACAGTATGTATAGTATATGTGCATTCAGGGAAATAATGTCTGGAAATACTTGTAGATATCTTTTGGCATTGGTCCTTCTTGGGAATAAGAGAAGGTACTCTCTTACTCTCTAGTAAGAGGATGAGGATGGTTGAATGGGAGAATCAAATTTCATTGTAAAATATTTTAATCTACTTTAACCTTGCTTCCAATAAAGATTTGTTATAGGACTGTACAGCTACTGATAAGATTTTTTTTTATAGAAGAAAAAACAGGAGGTAGCATCAAGAGGCAGGCTTCTTGTTTCAGATGTGTACATCAAGTATTTTTTAACCAATTAACAATAGTTATTTGGTCTCTAAGTATCTAATATTATTTCTTTTGGTTCATTTGCCTCATTTTGGTTCATTTAGCCAACATAAAATGGACACCTATAATATGTCAAGCATTGGGTAAGGTTTTATGGTGCCATGCCTACCCTCAAAGTGGTAGTCATCCAGTAGGTGTCTCATAGCCAAGTGGCTACAAATAAGGAGTATAAAGTCAGACTACCTAGACTCCAGTAGGCTCCTGCTGTGTGCTTAGGGCAAATTTCCTAAGTTTTGAATTCACCAATCATCATTTTTTTTATCAATTAAAAAAAATAACAATAGCACTTATATTCCTGGGTTGTCATTAGGATTAAATGAACTAATAATTACATTGAATCTGAAACAGCAAATTATAATTAAATTAAAGAGGTTAATATCTGAGATTGGAAGACTTTCTTTCTTTGACCTGGAATAACCAGGCAGATTTCCAATCTAGATAAAAGAACTACTCCTCAGAAAGTGTCTATGGATGGATAATTGATAAGTATTATAAGTTGCTCTTTACATATGGTACCCATCCGTCCCCCAGCTTCTTTTTGTTTTGTCCCTCAGTGTTTTTTTGTTTTTTGTTTTTTAACATCTTTATTGGAGTATAATTGCATTACAATGGTGTGTTAGTTTCTGCTTTATAACAAAGTGAATCAGCTATACATATACATATGTTCCCATATCTCCTTCCTCTTGTGTCTCCCTCCCTCCTACCCTCCCTATCCCACCCCTCTAGGTGGTCACAAAGCACCGAGCTAGTCTCCCTGTGTTATGCGGCTTCTTCCCACTAGCTATCTATTTTATGTTTGGTAGTGTGTATATGTCCATGCTACTCTCTCACTTCATCCCAGCTTACCCTTCCCACTCACCCTATCCTCAAGTCCGTTCTCTAGTAGGTCTGTATTTTTATTCCCGTCTTACCCCTAGGTTCTTCATGACCTTTTTTTTTCTTAGAGTCCATATATATCTGTTAGCATACAGCATTTGATTTTCTCTTTCTGACTTACTTCACTCTGTATGAAAGACTCTAGGTCCATCCACCTCACTACAAATAACTCAATTTCATTTCTATTTATGGCTGAGAAATATTCCATTGTATATATGTGCCACATCTTCTTTATCCATTCATCTGTTGATGGACACTTAGGTTGCTTCCATGTCTGGCTATGGTAAATAGAGCTGCAATGAACATTTTGGTACATGACTCTTTTTGAATTATGGTTTTCTGAGGGTATATGCCCAGTAGTGGGATTGCTGGGTCGTATGGTAATTCTATTTTTAGTTTTTTAAGGAACCTCCATACTGTTCTCCATAGTGGCTGTATCAATTTGCATTCCCACCAACAGTGCAAGGGTGTTCCCTTTTCTCCACACCCTCTCCAGCATTTATTGTTTCTAGATTTTTTGATGATGGCCATTCTGACTGGTATGAGATTATATCTCATTGTAGTTTTTATTTGCATTTCTCTAATGAGTAATGATGTTGAGCATTCTTTCATGTGTTTGTTGGCACTCTGTATATCTTCTTTGGAGAAATGTCTATTTAGGTCTTCTGCCCATTTTTGAATTGGGTCGTTTGTTTTTTTGCTCTTGAGCTGCATGAGCTGCTGATAAAATTTGGAGATGAATCCTTTGTCAGTTGCTTTATTTGCAAATATTTTCTCCCATTCTGAGGGTTGTCTTTTGGTCTTGTTTATGGTTTCCTTTGCTGTGCAAAAGCTTTGAAGTTTCATTAGGTCCCATTTGTTTATCTTTGTTTTTATTTCCATTTCTCTAGGAGGTGGGTCAAAAAGGATCTTGCTGTGATTTATGTCATAGAGTGTTCTGCCTATGTTTTCCTCTTAGAGTTTGAGAATGTCTGGCCTTACATTTAGGCCTTTAATCCATTTTGAGTTTATTTTTGTGTATGGTGTTAGGGAGTGTTCTAATATCATACTTTTACATGTCCCTGTCCAGTTTTCCCAGCACCACTTATTGAAGAGGCTGTCTTTTCTCCACTGTATATTCTTGCCTCCTTTATCAAAGATAAGGTGTCTATATGTGCATGGGTTTATCTCTGGGCTTTCTATCCTGTTCCATTGATCTATATTTCTGTTTTTGTGCCAGTACCATATTGTCTTGATTACTGTAGCTTTGTAGTATAGTCTGAATTCAGGAAGCCTGATTCCTCCAGCTCTGTTTTTCGTTCACAAGATTGCTTTGGCTATTTGGGGTCTTTTGTGTTTCCATACAAGTGAAATTTTTTGTTCTAGTTCTGTGAAAAATGCCAGTGGTAGTTTGATAGGGATTGCATTGAATCTGTAGATTGCTTTGGGTAGTACAGTCATTTTCACAATGTTGATTCTTCCAATCCAAGAACATGGTATATCTCTCCATCTATTTGTATCATCTTTAATTTCTTTCATCAGTGTCATAATTTTCTGCATACAGGTTTTTTGTTTCCTTAGGTGAGGGTATTCCTAGATATTTTATTCTTTTTGTTTCAGTGGTAAATGGGAGTGTTTTCTTGATTTCACTTTCAGATTTTTCATCATTAGTGTATAGGAATGCCAGAGATTTCTGTGCATTAATTTTGTATCCTGCTACTTTACGAAATTCATTGATTAGCTCTAGTAGTTTTCTGGTAGCATCTTTAGGATTCTCTATGTATAGTATCATGTCATCTGCAAACAGTGACAGTTTTATTTCTTCTTTTCCAATTTGGAGTCCTTTTATTTCTTTTTCTTCTCTGATTGCTGTGGCTAAAACTTCCAAAACTATGTTGAATAATAGTGGTGAGTGTGGGCAACCTTGTCTTGTTCCTGATCTTAGTGGAAGTGGTTTCAGTTTTTCACCATTGAGGATGATGTTGGCTGTGGGTTTGTCAGATATGGCCTTTATTATGTTGAGGAAAGCTCCCTCTATGCCTACTTTCTGGAGGGTTTTTATCATAAATGGGTGTTGAATTTTGTCGAAAGCTTTCTCTGCATCTATTGAGATGATCATATGGTTTTTCTCCTTCACTTTGTTAATATGGTGTATCATGTTGATTGATTTGCGTATATTGAAGAATCCTTGCATTCCTGGGATAAACCCCACTTGGTCATGGTGTATGATCCTTTTAATGTGCTGTTGGATTCTGTTTGCTAGTATTTTGTTGAGGATTTTTGCATCTATGTTCATCAGTGATATTGGTCTATAGTTTTCTTTCTTTGTGACATCTTTGTCTGGTTTTGGTATCAGGGTGATGGTGGCCTCATAGAATGAGTTTGGTTGATTGCTTATAGCTCACTACTGTCCTCTTTATCCTGAGAATTGCTCATGGTTTCCTCCCTGGAAAATGTCTGGAAGGTTACACACGATTTCTGGGGACACTTGCAGCTGACTGATAAGAAGGTAATAGTGACCAGCCTCTTTGTCTCAAGGTGAAACCTAGGCTCTAGTCCACTTCATCCTCCACAGCTCCCTGTGGCATCAGCTTCAGCTGAACCCACATCTTCACATGGCTTCTTCCCAGTCCCATCCTTCTTTCCTCCCTCCCCTCCTCCTAAGAGCCCTTCCCAATTAATTATGTGCATTCAGATCCCCATCTCAGGCTTTGCTTCTAGGAAAACTAACCTAAGATAAGTATGAAATATTATTTTCTGATTTTGCATCACCACTCTTTCAGGGGGGCTCAGAATGATCTAGCAAACCAAATTTGAACAATGACAAGATAATAATATACTAATTATGGAAGCTACAAGGAGGGGAGATGCTCTTTGCAAGACAACTTGAGAGAGGAACGAGGTACAATGTAAAAGCAAGGATACTTCTCCCCTCTGCCGATCTGCATGTCAAGCTCTGTTGCACAGGTACCTGTCTTCTCCAATCACCCCAGTTGGAAGGCTGAACCTGTGGTGATTCTCAATGGACTCTTACTTTGTCTTAAATTGGCAGCTGGCTTCTTGACAGGGGACCGTGATCTTGTGAGTGATAATTTTGCCCCTGCAGACTCTCCTGGGCGGAGTCTTTCCCATGTCAAAAATTGAATGACAGCAGGGTGCCTGGTCTTATTAGTTTCTGTGATGCAAGTCACTTTTCTCATTTATCAACCATTTATAAGTCACAGGTCTGGAAGGCAAACAATACAGAAAGATGCAATCTTCTTCAAACAGGACAGGGTGTCTCACTGAGGGAAGAGAGGTGCATTTGGGGCTCTGCACAGTGCTTTTCACTCCATTGTGTATATGTGACTCTGAATCTTGCTAGAATTCAGATTTCTGGGCCTTACCCATTTCAACACTGCAGTTCAAACCTGCTCCAGGGTACATAGGAAGTCCACACAGCCCTCCAGATGCCCACAAAAATGGATCAAATAACACCATCGAGGTCTGGAAAAATTAAAATGATCTCTTGCTTTGAATTAACTAACTTAACTAGAGAATCTGTTCTAGTAAGTTTGAGGTGAGGCCCAAAACTCTGCCTTTCTAACAAGCTAAGCTCCCAGGTGATGTACAATTTAAAGAGCAAGGCTCAAAATAAAAAAAATAACATTCTTTTTCCAAGGCTGGGTTTCTGATTTCCTTGTGATTCCCTTCCTCATGGACTTTTCTTTGTTGTTAATGAGAATACTGTGGCTGATACATATAAAAAGTAGGAATGGGCCAATTTATTCATTTACTGATTAACTCCTATGAACTAAGCAGTGCTATAGGCACTGGGGATCCATCAATGTATTAACACTCAAAGTGCCTCTTCTCAGGGATCTGACACCCTAATGGGGGATGTAGACAACAAACAGGTAAATAAGAAATGTATACCAGGTGGAAATAAGGCTTCTGTGGTAAAATAAGACTGGGAAGCGATGATGGAGAGGGTGGGGCAGGGATTCTACTTGAGATAGGCTGGTCAGAGAAGGTATCTCTGATAAGGTAACATTTGAGCAGCAACTTACGTGGCCTGAAGGAACAAGGCATGTTCCTGGAGGAAGAAATTTCAGGGAGTATAAACAATACGTGCAAAGGCCCTGAGGCAGGACCACGTTAAAGGAACAGCTGGGAGATCAGCTGGGCTGCCCTGGAGTAAGTGATGAAGAAGATGATAGGAGTTGAACTCAAGAAGGTAACACCCGACTAGATTCACAGGACCATGAGATTTTATTTCAAGTACATTGAGATGTTAGTGGAGGGTTTGAGACAGAGTGGGACATGATATGCTTTACATTTTAAAAGAATCTATCTGGCTTTGGTGAGACTATAAGGGGTTGGGATCGACAAAGGAGAGAGAGTTATGGATCTATTGCTATTGATGGTGCAGACTCAGCTCATAATAGCAAAGGACAGAAGTGTTGAGAGACTAGATAAATCCTGCAGCTAAGACTACGTGTTTTCCTGATGGATTCCTCATAAGGAGTCAGAGAAAGTCAAGGATAAGTCTGAGAGTTTGACTCAAGCAAATGGAAACATGGACTTGTCATTTACTGATGGGGACAAGACCATAAGAGAAACAGATTTGGGAGGGAACTCAATCATCTAATTTTGGTGAGATGTGAGATATCTTTTCAACTCTCAAAGTGGAAACACTGAACAAGCAGTTGGAAAAATGAGCCTAAGATGGGGATAGGGGAAATTGGGACTGGGGTTATAATTGTGTGGATGATCAACAAGCAAAGGGACTGGATAAGATCAAATAAGTAGTGAGTATTAATAACAAAGCAGTCATGGGAGTGAGCCCTGGGAGACTCCTGCATTTGCAGGTCAGGGAGACAAGGCAACAGAGCAAAGGGCATTGACAAGGAGCATCCAGAGGGGTAGAAGGAGATCTAACCAAGAGTGATGCCCTTAAGTAAAGTGACGATGGAGGAGTTGGTAGAAAAAAGTGTACCAAAGTGACACAACATAATCAAAATTTCCTTAGCAAAAAATCCAGAGTTGGGCTTCCCTGGTGGCGTGGTGGTTGAGAGTCCGCCTGCCGGTGCAGGGGACACAGGTTCGTGCCCTGGTCCGGGAAGATCCCATATGCCACGGAGCAGCTGGGCCCGTGAGCCATGGCCACTGAGCCTGTGCATCCGGAGCCTGTGCTCTGCAGCGGGAGAGGCCACAAGAGTGAGAGGCCCGAGTACCGAAAAAAAAAAAAAAATCCAGAGCTTTCCACCAAAATTTGTTGTTCTCTAATTTAGAAAAATCTATCCTAAATAAGTCGGTAATAGAATAAAACTATATAAAGGATTTTGTACAAAAACAGAAGAAAACACTCTGCCTGAGCAGGCATGTACTTGCAGCTTAAATACTGCATTTATTTTATTTATGATCACAGTATTATATAAGAACGGCGTTCAGCAGGATGGATTCTGGGTCTCCATGTGTACATAAATGATCAAAGATTTCATTATTTGCCCAAAATAGAGTCATTCATTTTAGAAAAGATGTTAAATAATAAATGCTGCCATTTTAAAAAGGTTTCCAAGGCATCCTGATCACTGCAATGTGGTAGAATTGGGACAAGAACACAAGAGCAAATGAAAACCAGATGTTTCTGGAATTCTTGTGTCACAATCTTCTCCAGTTGTTTTCTAAAGACAACATTTTTCTTTATCACACCAAGGTTAAATGAAGAAAGGAGGATTCTGAGGTCTGTAATCCATATCACCAGAGAGAGACAGAAGATTTTTCTATCACATAATTTCTCTGCTTGCTTTGTCTAAAGCATAGTGTGAGCTAGAAATTAGAGAGCCACACAGCAGAGACTGTGTGAGTCCTTATGGATAGGATTTGGACTTGGACTGGTACAAGGGCAGATGAAAACCAATGGAGCAGCAGCCAACATCTGCAGGTTTTCACTGGGGCCCCGCTGCTCTTGCCTGAGCCCCTGGCTTCCCTCCACACTGTGAGCCCCCTCTTCCCTCCTCAGGAGAAAATGGTTTTGCTCATGGGCTTCTCTCCCTTTCCCTGGAAAAGGCCTGTTGTCCATCTCGATCCTGGCCTCTGGACCACAGCCTAAGATGAAGCTTCCTCACACCCTCACACACCCCTGTGGCCACGCAACCCCTCCCACCCTCTCCCTCCCCATGGTGTGTGGACCCATTTCACTGCACACCCAGTGATCCTGTTTTGCCTTTCTCTCTCTCTCTCTCTCTCTCTCTCTCTCTCTCTTTTTAATGAATAAGGAAGATGATAAATACCCAAACCCCAAATGCAGAGAGCTTTGAAACTCTTGTGTTTTCTCCTCAGGTCACCAAGTGGTCCTCACTTCACTCCAAGATGGCTTCTTGGGTCAGCACAAGGGAACAACTACCTCTGGGCTACTGCATATTTAAAAAGGCTGGTAGGGACTTCGGAAGAGGGATTGGAATTCAGTGAAAAGCTGAGGTGGAAAGGGGAGAGTAGTAGGAAGGGGGAAAGGGACACTTGTGTTGACGTTCTTTGAGATGGAATATTTAGGAAAGGGTGGGTGTGGGTCATGTTTTTGTCTTCAGATGGTGTTATGGACCGAATAATTGTGGTCCCCCAAATCCATATGTTGAAGACCTAACCCCCCATGGAATTGTATTTGAAGATAGGGCCTTAAAGTAGGTAATTAAGGTTAAATGAGGTCATAAGGGTGGGACCTTAACCCTATAGACCTAGTGTTCTTATAAGGAAAAGATACCAGAGATCTTTCTCTCTTCACAGAGGAAAGGACATGTGAGGACACAGCAAGAAGAGAAGGAAGTTCTCTGCAAGCAGGAAAAGAGGTCTCACCAGAAACCAACCCTGCTGGCACCTTGATCTTGGACTTTGAGCCTCCAGAACTGTGGGAATATAAATTTCCGTTATTTAAGTTAAAGCCATTTAGTCTCTGGTATTTTGTTCGGGCAGCCTGAGCAGACAGATTTGAATACCTAAACCGATTCTGCCATAAAGATCTGTAGGATGGTCCCTCCTATCTGTCTTAAGTTTATCTTGTAACCAGAGGACAGAAGAGGACAAAGGTGAGGTGAGGATGCAGAAGGACAAGACACTCATCATCATTAAACATTCTGAGGGGGGAACATGAGCTTAAAGTTAAATCTATGCCATGAAGATTAATGCAAAGACAATGAATGAGTGGTAGGTTATTATTTACCCACTTTAGATCATGCTCAGACAGCACTTTCCTGGAATCCATCTATCCTTGGTGTTTAAAGAAGGATAATTGGTTTTCTAAACATTTGGAGCTATCAGAAGAACTCAAGGAACAAGTCGATGTGGAAGGACGTAGAGTCGTTAAGGAGTAGAGTATACATCGCAACACATTTGTTCACGGGACATGCGTTGGAGCAGCAACAGGTTATCATCTGACCAGTTCCTGACACCTTGTTTCTGGTTTATTTTTGGTCCCATCACCACTCCTTGTTCTTGTTCTTCTTTTTCTGCAGTCAAAATTTTCTCTGATGCACCACCATATCCCCTTGCCCCTCTTATACCTGAGGATGTGATTTGGGGAAGCTGGCTCTGGTTTAGATAAAGAAGTAAGGTCCACAGGATGGTGGGACAGGGAGGTGGTAGGGTGTAGAACCCAAAACTCAGCCATTTTCTAACCAATTCAAAATTGCATGAACATTTGAGCTTTGATTGTGGTCATCAAGGAAGAAGGAACATACCCCAAGCTTAGAACCTACCACACAATTCATGGCCAAGGAGACACAGCCTGTCACGGGACTGTCTGACTTCTCATGGTCTCCTTCACTTCTAGGAGCCAGCCCTCCTTCTTGCAGCCTTGACTTATATTCTTCCCCTTCCCTATTTTCCTCCATCCTCACTAAACCGCTTCCTCATTTGTAAAGTGAAAACAACAATGCCAACCTTCCGTGGTTCTTAGGGGACTCAAATGAATATTTAAGTAAATATTTGTAAACTGTAAAATAAAGGGCCTTAGTTGGTAGATGTTGTTATCGTTAGCATTAGATGGTGAGGAAATGTGTGATGCACTGTCAGAGGTCATTTAGAAGTCAGCAGTGGAATTGAATCCCACGCGCTTGCAAATAATAGTATCCTGACTTACATAGGAAGCACAGACACAGCACATATTTTCTGATTGTGCATGGTGGAAATTCTCCAAGAATAGGACAACCCAGGAGACCCCTGCCTCTTCTCCTAGAAAATTTCTCATCCATTAACAATACCCCTCCTCCCCCATTCGCCCTCACTCAGAGCTAGGATCTGTGTGTAGATGTCCACCAAGCTAAGTGGATATTTGGCAGTTGTTTGTTTTCTTTTCTCAATATCTCCAGCCAAAATGAATTGGTCCAAAAATAAAAATAACATGGGTGGCATTATCTGATTCAGTACTCCACATTGAGCAGGTTAGCGATTCAAATGGAAGATAAACACACTGTGCTGAAACAGGGCAAGAATGGATGTGAGGATTACTTGGCTTCCTGATTATCTGTCCTGCAGAACTTTTGGAGATGGGTAGAGTCATTGACTCAACATTGTCAAAACCAATTCAACCAAATGCCTCAGGCAAACCTGTCAGTTTCCCACTGTGCCTTCATTTTAGCTTCCAAATGTAAGCTTCATTCGTGTGCTAGAGCAGGCTAAGACTTGATTTCTGCCCAGTGTGCTGGAAAAAGTGTTTCTTGCTTCATATGTTACCACATTGGTTCCTCTGAAGATCCCTCTGAGATCAATACCTGTAAACCTATTTTGTAGATGGGAAAACTGAGGCTTGTAGATTAGGCTCAAGGTTAGTTGTCTGGTAAGTGGCAGAGTTGGGGTTCCAATGTACATCTTTAAATTCCAAAACTAGTGCTGCTTTTATTGTACATAACAGCTACCATTAATGTTCATCACTGCAAATGCCACATCCCTGGGTGACCCATGACCCTCTCCACATCATGATTCTTGGACTAAACTGACCCCACAATCTCCATATATGTTCTACCTTAACTTTGATCTCTTTATTATAACATACTTTTTCACCTCCCCAATCATCCACGACCCACCATTCTAGCTCTTTAATCTTTATTTGCACATTTCAGAAAGCTTTGTTATTAGGACTCTCCTTACTCAAGATGGGCACCATCAGAACCTCCAGTGTAGATCTGTGTGCATTTGTCTATATCCTCACTGTCTGTGCAGTTCTTGTAGGTAAAAAATACCTTATACATTATCTATCACCAGGCTATTTATCATAATATCATGCACATAATTTTCTCTCAAGGTATATTTTTAAAGGCAAAGTAACTGAATTAATAAAGGAATAAAAAAGATCATTTTGAATACAATGTGCTGATAAGTGTGACTTGATGTGGAGTGTGGTTCCATGCATGGCCTTCTATCAATACTATATACCTTTAATTGATCATAATGGAAAAAATGTCTCATGTTCCACAGCTTCAAATGCTTTCCCTATATTTCTCATTAGCCTTATGGTGCAGATGCTAATTTTCCTTATAAATCTTTCCAAAATGAAGTATGTATGATAATACACCTTGGGAAAGTATGAATGTTATACCTTATTTCCACAAGGAGACATGAATGATTATTGTAATTATCTTTCAGGAACTGGCAGAAATTGGGGCCGTGTCTATGTAGAATCAGGAAAGGTGGAAATTTTCACAATTTGATTTGTGTAAGCTCTCTGGGACAGCCTTCTTGAGGCTGGCTTACCTCAATTATTTGTCATTCATCCATTTTCCTCGCTCAGTCTGCAAATACTGATTGAGATCTTACCACATGGCAGACACTGTGCCAATAGTGGGGAGATGGCAGTGACCAGGCATATAAAGCCCCAGTTTTATGGTACTAATATAGTGGGGATCTGACCTCCAGAGAGGATCCAGGGACTACCTACCTTCTAATGTCCCACTGTGAGGTGAGAAGCCTCGAAACGAGGTAATTTTAGAGATTTTCAGCAACTTTCTCTCTTCAGAGTTGCTGCTTGCAATCATAAAGATTAGCACCTCAATAGCAAAGATTTGTCCCCCCCCCAAGATTTTGTCTTTGAAGTGCTTCTCTGCATGGAGATATTTAGCATCCAAAGTATAGCCTTGATGATGATGTTGATGATGATTATGATAATGATGATGATGATGATGACGTTGATGATGATGTTGATGGTGATGATGATGATGATGATGATGATGCGTATGTGCTAGGAGGAGGTTAAATGACGTTCCCAAGGTTACTAGGCTGGTTAGGGGCAGAGCTGAAATTAAAAATGAGCCCCAGTTCCATTGCCTTTCTATATCCTGCATTATGTCAGACCTGTAATCACTCAATTATGTGTAATTTGCACCTTAATATGGATTTTTAGATACTGTTAGAGTCCACTGTCAATCACTAGAGGCTTTATATGAATATTTACCATCCATATTCTACCTCTTATTTTTAAAACCCAAGGTTAGTCTTCTACTTTGAGAGCATGATGCCATTTTATAGATTTTCTGTCACCAGTAGTTGTTAGATTTCTAGGCCAGTCCCTGGAGTTCCACTAGCCTTTAAAAAATAGAATAAATCGAATTCAGGTGTGTGCCAGGAGACCAACCATTTTGCTATTTCTAAGAACCTAGTATTTATTTTCTTCCTCCAGTATCCATACTCTCCCAGCTTTATAGGCAGGAGCCACTAAGAAAAATAAGAAAGAAAACTAATGTCAATTGAGCATTACTATGTTCTAGACCTCATACTGGCTGCTTTTAGACATGCTTACCTGCCATCCTTACAAGAACTCTGTGAAGTAAATATCATTGACATTGCTATTTCCCAGGTAAGGAAACAGAGAATCTAAAGTATTTACCCAAAACTTATCTGACCTCCGTGCCCATCCCCCCTTGCCTTACCCTACCCCCCCTCCCCTTCCATAAGTGCTTCAATATGTTTAGCAACCTGCAGAGCCAGGCCCAGAATGGAGCTGTGAATCAGTTAGGGTATGACTGAATTTCCAGCCAAATCTGAAAGATGTCTGTGACTTATACAGCTTTAATTTAGCTAGCGTGCATAACTAACCTTGTAAACCAGAAAGAAATTATATTGGGTGAGACCAAGTAGGTCTGTCATTTTTTGATACCTTGTGCCCCTTGCAAAACACACTTAACCACTTTCAGGATTTGGTAGTCCGGACACACCTCCTTTCTCTCTTACTCCCAGGGGTGTTGAGCAAGCCTGTTCAGAGGTCCCAAGGATGCCTGCCTCTCAGGTCACATTGGCTTTGTAGTCTAAGAATAGTAGATATCTAAGAACTGCCAGAGGGTCTTACTGGGGTCTGGAGGGCTTGGGTGGTGGGCGTGATATGCAATCTTCTAGGTCTCTCTGCCCAAACAATACAGTGTAACTGAGACTGGGATCTTCCAGAACAAGGTGAAGATGAAATTTGCACAATTGAGTAGCATTCTATGACAGTGTTTACTAAAGGTGTAGTCCAAAGACCAGCAACATCAGCATTACCTGGGAACTCATTAAGAATTCAGAATCATAAGCATCATCCTAGACCTACCACATCACCTTCTTTAGGAGGAGAACAAAGGGATCAGTTTCAACAAGATTTAGGAGGATTCTGACGCACACTAATGTTTGCAAATCCTGCTCTAAAGTTTCAACAATACATTAAACATAACACTAGCATCTATGGTTGGTACTGAAAGAGTATGATCCCTGCTACCATTTGGCCAGACTGGCAGAAGTATTAATAATTTCAGTGTCCACTTCTCCTTTTACAGAACCAAATTGTACAAGTGAAAATAAAACAAATTTTATATCTCAAAAAAAAAAATAGAAAGGACACAAACAGTTCTCAAATGTCATATTTCAAGTCTGCTTGGATGCAAACTATTATATATAGAATGGATAAACAAAAAGGTCCTACTGTATAGCACAGGGACCTATATTCAATATCCTATGATAAACCATAATGGAAAAGAATATGAAAAAGAATGTATATATACGTGTATAACTGTATAATCACTTTGCAGTACAGCAGAATTTAACACAACATTATAAACCAACTATACTTCAATAAATTTTTTTTAAATTCTGCCTATAAGTTTGCTGTTCGCACATCTGCACATTTTTTGTAGACAACATTCACTAGACCCCAGATTTCTAGACAACCCGTAATATCCCTAGGATACTAACCACATCAGTTAACTGAACTATTCATTCCCCCTTCCCAATCTTTATGATTAAATCATTTAAGGTTCTAGCTTCAAGTTCTCCTCTGTCACATGCCAGGTCCTGGGTTGCTTCAAGTTCCATGCATGATGATGAGGACTTGACAGCTGTCACAGCACAGATGAAACAGCAGAGAGCAAGAGAGACCTTGGGTTCAGAGCAATGCCTAGGACTTTGCTCAGTCTAGTTGGGTTCTAGTTGTTGTTTTTCTCCTTCTGAGGGTTACGGTTCACCTACCATCCATTGTTCTGACCAGAGTTATGCCTCCTAGATCAACAGAAATGTTACAGACTTTCCTCTATATGCCTGTCCTCCTGAGTTCAACTTCAGTTTTCTTATATCAACAATGGAGGTGATATGGTGAAGGAAAACTGAGAGCCACCAGAGAGGGAGGTTTTCAGCATGCTGCCTCCCAGGGGGTGTTGGGTCCGCCATTCAGCTTTGCTTCTATATGAAGTGCTGGATATAGTGTCTGGCACAAAGTAATTGCTCACAAAATTCTAAAACTAGTACTAGTGATATAGGTAATTGCAATAGTATTATTAATGGTATCCATTATTGTGTGTGTAGTAATTGAAACAAAGGGTAATTTCTAATGTGTAAAACCATTAGCTGTCCACATTGGAAAAATAAACAGAGTGATGAATCTCTCCCATTTCCTCACTCCTTTTCTTTTGTTGTTTTCCCTAAGGGTCACTAAGAAAAGATTATCGGAGGGCCGTAAAGGGTAAGGCCATATGTAATGAAAGGGCAACATATTTTCTGAGCAGAAGCAGGAAATTTGGTGTTGTTTCTCAAATCCAGTCCTGGGAGAGTGACACGTGGCAGGAGAAACAAGAAAGGAAAACGGTGGAGATCAATTAAATGCACTCACTCAGTCAAACACTGACTGAGTCCTCATAGTCCCCACCTCCTTTGGAGTTTACAGTGAGGAAGGCATTTTACCCTCAGATTCCTATGAAAGGCAATGGAGACGCCTGTTGATCAAGCCAGTAGCCCCAGGTCGCACTGATAGTAAGCCCTCGGGCTACAAGTTGAGCCAAGTCTGTGCCCCATGTCTGTGTGCATGGTTTTCATCATAAAGTCCTCTCCTCCTTCTCTCCCTTGCAGCCCTCACCAGGGCCGGCATCCTAGATTCCTAATGGAGCCACTTGAGAAACAAGAACTTAAATCAAGTTAAAGGGATATCATAGATGGAAATTGGATCCATTGTAGCCAAGAGGAGGAGGAAAAGCCTAAAGAAAGAGAAAGAGCATGGTAGACACAAGTGGTAGACCATAAGTGGGAAATAAAGTTTCCTTTGGGCATTCACCTAAGCAGTTCTGTATACATTGTCCTTATCAGAGAATAGGAAAATAGAATTACAGCACCACCCAAAAACAAGAGCATAAACACTTTGCCAAAGGAAGAGGCACAAAGTACCATCACGCATACATCCTACTGCAAGATCATATGCAAAGTCATGAATGTTCATTCTTCCAAGTGTTCAAAGAATCATGGTCAAGTGTGTGCTGTCTGATACAGCCACCTGTACTTATCATCGGGAATCAATCTTTGTTGAAGGGTTGTATTGTGAATGTCATGTATGTCTCACAGAAGAAGAAACTATCCCTGACAAGATCTATCGGGCAAAGCCAACTTAACAACATATCTCCAGAAGTGGTTGATACTTCCTGATTACTCACAGCCCTGGTGACCTTGGAAAATAATTGAAGCAATGAACTTTTGCAATCCTGCTTGATTTGACCTAGAAATGAAAGAGAGACATTAACCCGGAGGGGTTGAAGTCACTGTGCCCACTCATTTTGCACCAAGGACTCTCATATTCAAGGACTCACATATTCATCTTTCTCATTCAATGGATATTAGAGTGGGTGTACATGTCACAGTTCTTTTGTAACACTCAAAACAAATACATTTCCAACAACCTTCAATTTTCAGAGTTGCAATAGATACAGAGGATTACTTTGCCCTTTATGCTGACCTTGACCTCTGCAAGACAATGTCAAAACAGGAGAAAACTGAGAGGAAAAAAAATGGGTCAGATTCCTGCATCTGGAATAAATGAACAAATGGCTCTCCCAACACTATTGAAAAATGTTATCAAGCTTTCTCACAACATTTGAACTTCCACTTTGAATAGAAGTTTATGAGGCATCTACATCCAAAACTATTTCCTTTCTTCCAGGCATAGGAGAACTGTAGAAACTCAGGATGCAGTAAATGTACAGTAGTCATGTGTTTCCAAAAGTTTTCTTGATCCAGTATATATATTTGAAGTCACCAAAGAACCACTTTCTGATTTAAGCTGTAATTGCAATGTACATATAGAGCAGAAGGTATTTCACCCTGGAGGCATATGTACTAATATGTTGTCATCCCTCCTGAGCTAATTTTCCAGATAATTGGTACTGGAGCTCAGTGTTTCTAAGTAGTGCTCTAGTGAATGCTTATTTATGCAAGATATCTATACCATAATGCGTTTTATTGAACTAGTTGAAATTCAGTTTTCTAAGCATGATTTTCTCTTACGTGTTGCTAAATGCCCACTTCTTTTTTCTAATATTAATTAAATTAATTAATAGTTAATATGTTTTCAGAGTGGCATACATCTGAAACTATGTTACTTACAAAGAATTACTTTGTAATTCTTTGTAAAAATCATGTCAAAAATCATGATGCGGACCATCCTTCGGGGCTCAACTATTTTTCCATGAGACATCATGAATTCATCATCAGTTTTGCTGTGGACAGCACTACCACATCCCATTCTCAAGTTGACTCCCCTTGCTCTTACAGCCACAGTTCATTACCAGCTACTGTGAGATGTGAAGGTATTCTTCCAGTGGAGGAGGGCCGGCATGGCTGCTTTTGCAAATTGTAAATGGTGACACTTTTATGATGACTTGGTAACCTCAGACACCAGGCATTTACCATGGGAGACTACAGATACCCATACCCTGGAGACAAAAAAGCTGACAGATGCCACTTTGTCCACACTGGGTTCTATGCAGCTTTCTGGAGTGGGAAGGAGTGGAGGAGAGATCATATAATCAGCTAAAAATGTGTTCCAGCCTGTGTTCTCCTCATTATACAAAACATTTTTTCATTAGCTATTCCCCTCCACTAATCAAACATAGCAATAGGATCATGTACATAAATTGCTGTCTTGTCACTGCCCATAACTTTGACTCCAAAAAGCTGGAGATCCACATCACTGAGAGCTGAAGCTCTCCTTCCAAATCCTGGTTCTGTGGGAGCAGTTAGGAAAGGACGCAAAGTGGTGAAGCACACTTTCCACTTGGAGAAGAAATTAACATAAATAGTAATTCTCAACCCTTCATCTGTTCTTGACAAGCCTTCATAATATATCAAAACTGTACATATTTTCCCCCCAAAATTAGAGGATGAAGCGTTGGAATTTGTAAGTAAATATGTTAATTCATTTTAAGGTGGTTGCCACATTCAAACAGCATGTGCCGCTCGAAAGGAAAGTTGACAAACAAGACAGCCCAAGTCAAATAAGAGATCCTATCAGGGAAAAGTGGTGACAGACCCTTTCTCCTCATCTTTAAGACACTTATCTCAATGACCCATGTTCGTTTTCACCTTTGTGTACATGATTTAATTCTAAAATGATATGAAATATCAAGTGATAGTCATCTCAATTGAATTGATTTCTACCTGAATCAGGTGCAGCTTTGATCAAAGCTAGTATAAGGAGTAATAGTAATATTAATGCTGATAGTAATAAAAACAGCCATAACAAAAGCTACCATTTGTTGAGGTCTTGTATTTATATATATATATATATATATATATATATATATATATATATATATATATATATATATATACATGCACCAGACATCACAAGAAGTAGCTCGTACTAGTCCTGAAAGTAACCCACACATCAACCTTGAGAAGAAAGGGCTGTTTTTCTTTTTTGACTATTCTCATTTTAGAGATGAGGAAACTGAGGTTCAGTCACACAGTGATTAGAACAAAGAAAGAATCTTCGCTCTTGTCTTTTAAACCACAGGTTGTCTCTAATAAGGGTCAGGGGTCCATGTGCTCTCCAACTTCATTTCACAAAGAAAATTCAGGAATTCCTTCAGCAGGTATTTGCTATTCGTTTTTCTGCATAATTAAGAAATTATATGCTGCTGATAACTCTGGTAATGTAATACCTAACCTCTCACATTCTTCCTTGATTGCCATGCAAAGGATTTGAAAAGAGATATTTTAGAATAATTACCCATCAGTAAGCATCCCCACACAACACAAATCACATTTGATTTCCCATTAAGACCGACCAGGAGAATGAGAGGTTTTCACTCAGGAATGCTTTCTGCTGCAATCAGGTTAATTCTATGTTTCTGTTCCATTGGCTTTCTGAATTTAAACATGGGAACACAGAACAAATTCTATATAGAGGATAATAATATCCCCAATCATGGGTCTTGACTCACTGGTGAAAAAGTGCTTAACCATTAACGTTCCAAATGGAATACCTTCCCACTCAGAAGTGTCAGCTTCCAGGAAGGATTCATTCAGCAAATAGGGGTGGACATTTTATTACTGCAAGACAGCTGTTTACCTTGCTTCACTCCAAAGCTCAGACCTTCACAAGCTTGTCACATAAAATAATTCATACAGAAGAACAAAAAGACAAATGTCAAACCACCACAGTTCACTGATGCCATTTTGTAATACCAGTTAGCATCCTCTGATCCATGGTGATATATCATGTTTGACTTATAAATATAGTAACCTTTTAAGATGATCAATACATCAATAATTCTTGTGTAACGCCTACCAAGAATTCACTTCCTATCATTTCTTTAAGTAATACTATAGCCTTATTTGGGCAACAAAGTCTTAATCTGGAAGATCCATAATTTTGCACTGTAATCAACAGGCCTACCAACAACACCCTCATCCATCAACACCCCTCCCCCCCCCCAAATTTGACTTCCATTCTCTTTTTTCCATTATGAGGAGAGAGTAGCTATCCTGCTGAGTGGGAAACATATCCCTCCATGTCTCATATGAACAGAGTATTGAAACCGAGCAAGACCCTATGGGGCCCTCCCAGGGCAGAACACCCTCCTTGTTGTCCTCAGCCTGCCTTTTGTTTGTAGAAAAACTTTAGCCAAAGAATAAGTTTCATCAGAGAAGAGAGAAAATGCAGAAGCAAAGGAAAGCAATCAAACAAGACCAAATAATAATAGTTTAGTCATTAAACAAAGTCAAGGACATTTAGTTCCTCCTCAGGGCTATAAAGAATATTCTGAGCCATAACCTGTGAGCTGTTTTGTAGATACTGAAACCCCCACCAGGTGGAAGAAGTTAACTGTGTGATGACCAGACTGTAACCATGACATAAACTGCCACGGTTCTGAGAACTGGCCTCAAAGAAACAGGAACAAACCAACCCTGGAACTGAAGATTAACTGGACTTAAAACAATCAAGATGATGCTGATCAGACCACCACATGACCAATTTCAAGAAGACTGTCAGAGCTGACTATGCTGTTTCTGCATGTAACCTCCTCCTTTCTCCTATTCCCCCCGCCCCGAAACTCACCTTTAAAATCTCTTGCTCACTGATTAGAAGTGGAGAGTTGCCCTTTGGACATGAGTCCACCTTCTCCCCTGGTTGCCAGCCTCCAGAATAAAGCAAACTTTTCTTTCCATCAATGTTGCCTCTCTAGTATTGGCTTTCAAGCAGCAAGCCGCCAGACCTGAGTTTCCATAACAGTATCTGCTCCCCAAAGCTGTGTACCAAGAACTGCTCTGTATCATCCTTCAATCTCACTATTGATGCCTTTTCTCCATCTCTGCAGTGTCCATCCCTTCTTTGTGCTCATAAGAAAGTATCATGGGCATTGACATAGGAATTTAAGGCACATTGTTATTTCACCAAGGTGTATTTTAATTGGCATTTTTTTCTTTTTTCTTTTAAGCTTGGTGGTAACACAAGAGGTTTAGTAGTTACACAATTATTTGGTTTATTATTTTTCTTAAAATGTGCAAGCACTTTTCTGTTTGTTGCATCACTTTTGTACACATACATCATATTTCATAAGGTTCATAATGCATACAGAAAAGTGTTTGCAAAAATCTAAGGAACAATTAGCAATTAAACATTTGTGTAGCCACTATAAAAATCAAGAAATAAAATATTAGTGGCACCTCAAAGGACCCCTGTGTGCCCCTTGCCAGTTGGAGTTCTTGCCTCCCCTTAAAGGTAACAAATACCCTGATTTTTGTGATAATCATTTCCTCTAAGCTTTATCTTTCACTGTAAAATGAAATTCCTTGTCCCATGTTAAGTAATTTTAGGCACTCAAATCAGGTAGGAGAAGTTTTATAGAATCAAGCTCATTTCACCAGATATTTATTGTATATAGAGTATGTGCCAGACATTAAACTAGGAGCTAGGGGAATGCAAATTAATAAGACATAGTTTCTACCCCCAAGAAACTCTTAGGGTGTTGGGAGACTTCATTGGAGTACTTGAAAGTGTAAGAGGAATAAGTCTGGTCAACCATAACTATAATAACCCAAGGGGGATTGGAACTGCAGAGAAACAAAATATGGCAAGATTTCTCACTGCTTTGTCTCTCCAAGCCAGCACATGGGCTGGCCACTATTTAACAGGTGGAAGGGTATGGTCAAGGCTTTTTCTAGAAAATGAAGTGTGTGGAGCAGAATGGTAATGGCCTCATATGTGAATCTGAAAGTGAGTGTGTTCTTTCTCTCTGGCACCACAAATGAAGTGTTTCCAGCCCATTTCTGAGACAAGGTTCACACGTGTCAGGATGGGAAACTTTGGAAGCAAACTTCCTTCTTAATCTTCTAAGGGCTTAACAGGTGTTCCATTTTTACTTTTTTAATTTGGAAAATAAAGAGAATGGGCCACTGAGAAAATTCACTGGGATAGTGTTTGTGGGGGATTTGGCACAACCCTTGGCATCCAGGAAGTTTAACATACGCTAGCCCAGCCTTTGAAAGTTGTGAGTTACATTGTCTAGGCTATTCTTTTATCAAATAAAGAAAAAGAAGAATAGGGGCTTCCCTGGTGGCACAGTGGTTGAGAGTCCGCCTGCCAATGCAGGGGACGCGGGTTCATGCCCCGGTCTGGGAAGATCCCACATGCCGCAGAGTGGCTAGGCCCGTGAGCCATGGCCGCTGAGCCTGAGCATCCGGAGCCTGTGCTCCACAATGGGAGAGGCCGCAACAGTGAGAGGCCCGCATACCACAAAAAAAAAAAAAAAAAAAAGAATAAAGTGGGACTAAAGAGGTCAATGGCTGGGTCGATGACAGGGCATGGCACTAAAACAGGTCAGCACTCATGCTTCTATACATTGCGGATCTATTGAAAGAAAGAAATTCTTTCAACACAGGGCACGAACCTGTGTCCCCTGCATCGGCAGGCGGACTCTCAACCACTGAGCCATCGGGGAAGCCCCAGTAGTGAATTTATAATAAATAGTGACTATTATCATTTTGTTCCCAATTTTATTCTAAGAATGTTGCTTATGTGACATGTGGCATTCTTTTTCCTATCACCCTCAGAACAGAAGAAAGAGTTTGCTGATAGAATCTACTCAATGGGTGTTTGCTGATTGGTTGCTATGGACCCAATGCCAAGATGTACACCAATCTTGTCCTCAGCCCCAGGGGTATGCTGCTTTCTATTTCAAAACTCCCTAATTGAAAGAGTTGGCTACAAGTATTGTGTAACAATACACAATTGAGGGAAGTAGGCAAGGGGCTTAGAGACAATGCTTGTGTTTTCCAGTGATTATGAGGCAACACCATGCTGCTTATTAAATAAACATGTCGAGTTGACAAAATGGCTGTCCCTGACTTTGACAAAAATGACTGATGAAACTCATTTCCTATAGGGAAGTGCTCCAATGAAAGGCAAAGTCTAATCCTAATATTGTTTAGTTGACTGGGTTCTTTGTGTCTGTAACGGTTCTGTCAATTAAAGCTGTTTCACCCAAATCATCTGCTACTCCTCCAGCAATGTGATCTGTCAACCCACACAGCATGATTCCTGAACCTAAATATGTGGTAAGACAGGCCATGGTAGGGGGGCTGGCTGAGTGGGTATTAGTGTGGACAGTGCTACAAAAGCTCAAAGGAACACATTACCTGTTTGGAGATTTTGTGCCTTTTCCAGGAAACTCTGAATTACAACAAAGAGCGTTTACAGAGTAGTGTCACTTTTGGGCAAGGCTTTAGCAGTCACACAAGTCAAATCACTAACATGGCAAACAATCATGGGTTTGAGGTGTTTTAGAGTTTGTGATCCCATCACCTTGAAGCCACTAGTTGGTGATTCCCATTGGGTAATCCATTGTGAATCTCATCTCATCATCCCTCAGTTAGAATTTGCTGCCTTTGTCAGAATGGAAATTGGTCTTCTTACTGCATGGACATACAAGGTGAACTTATCAAGACTGATGTGCTCTGATAAGTGATTCTAAACTTACTAGTCCCTTATATGCTTCCTTATATATAAGTAGTTCCCTTGGGAAGTTATGTAAATATTCAATGTTATTGCCATTTCCTACAAAACGTTTGAAACCCCTAGGGCTATGCAACTGTTATAACTGGAAGGACATGGCCTTTGAATTTAATATCAGTGGGACTTGAGATTGGATCTGCTTCTGCCACATCCTAGTAATGTGGTCTTACGAAAATCGCTGAGTGTCACCAGCAAGTAGGGATGATGGACTTTTGAAAGAATTTCTCAGAATTATGTTTGGAACATACCAGGCATGCAATAAATGTTAGTTTTCCCTTAGTCTGGAGTTGGCTTTGGATTAAATTTACCAGTCCAATTAGAAAAATCCGTTTCATTGTATTCCAATCACAAACTTCTTTTGATACAGCTTCAGACCCTCAATAAATGTTTATTGAAAGACCAAACCATAGATGAGAATTCTACTCTGAAAGTTGAAATTTTCAAGTTGTTAAAGGTTGGCAGCTCACCAAAATCTGTCTGGTTTTCCAAGAGAGGAATATACTTTGTATGGTAAATTTCCGGTGTAAATATTTTTTTAAGTCACTTTAGTTTTTAATCATGCTGTCTATAGAATCTTTCCTGTAATTCAAGACCATCTTAATTCCTCACACTGAAGGAAGCCTCCACAACAGAATGAAGAATAAAATATGAGATTCTAGAAATACATAGTCACAAACTAGGGAGCCCTAATGGCAGAAGAAAAGGCTTCTCGTATTATTCGACATTCAATGTAAAAATAGAAATAGTTTCACATACAACACACCTATAGTATTTATTTTGGCCTTTCTAATAAAATACAAGTAACAACATTTTTATCCCCACTTTTACAGAAATGAAAACAAGGCTCAATGAAGTGAAAATACCCAGGTTATAAAAAGAGTGGTGGACCTAGGTCTTCCCTCACTAATTTCCCCATTGTTTCCACTTGGCAATCTTTTTATTTCTATTTGGTCAAAGACTGGTCCTGCCATCTCCCCACAGTGTTTGTTGGTGCCAGTTTTTCATTGTGTTTATTTATTTATTTTCCTTAATGGTAGCATACATACATACACACACATACACACTTTATAATGTTCAAATCTATACACCCAGGCATCAAGAGTTTTACTTCATCAAAATCATTTACATCTTTACATTGTAAATTTTCACTGCATGAGCAGTTTGCAGAAATGACACTATCCCCATCCCCCTGCTCCTGGAATGAAAGCAGAGGGCTTTTTTCATTTCCTGTATCAAAGGGTTTCAGTTTTTCAGGTGAAGGACATAAATGAAGTGTGTTATCTTGGAAAAATATTAACATAAGTTAAAATGAGGGATACTTCTCCTTGGAAAGGTTATCCTGATTTCAAAGTTTCAAAAGTAATTAAGAGCACAGACCTGCTTGGGGCCCCATTGGTTGTCTGTGACTTCACTTTTTGTCATTCTGTGTCTGGAAGAGAGATGAGGCAGACCATGCAAAGTTCCTGATAGATTAACTCTTGGGGAGACTTAGACCAAAGTAGAAACTGCTGTTCCATTTGTATGGAAGTAAGGACAAACAGAGCCTGTTTTTCAGCAACATCAAAACATACTGTAACAAGAGAAAATGCATTAGCCTTGTTATTGGGCTCAGATAGACCAAAAATCAGGTCTTTTGATAGAATTCACTTTTATTTTCTGCTTGAACACCAAATTCGATTAAAATAAAGTGTGTGTTGATGCCATTTTCCATCAGGGCTCAAAATTGGAAGCTCGGAGTGTAATACCCCTTTATGCATCAAATCAAAAATAATGATCTTATCTGTAAGACATATCATTTGCCCTTGCCAATTAAGCAATGGTTGATTTTCTTCTCAATTCTGATTACTCTGAACATAGATAATGAGTTCTCTTTCCAATTTTTATTGTTTTCCTCCTTGTCCTATAGAAAACTATTGATTTCCATTTTCATGTTCCGTTACTAGTTGATTTTATCCTTTCTTTGATTTTACCTAAAGCAAAACATTTTCTTTTCAAATTATGGTTTTCTCTGGGTATATGCCCAGGAGTAGGATTGCTGGATCATATATCATATAGCAACTCTATTTTTAGTTTTTTAAGGAACCTCCATACTGTTCTCCATAGTGGCTGCACCAATTTACATTCCCACCAACAGTGTAGGAGCGTTCCCTTTTCTCCACACCCTCTCCAGCATTTATTGTTTGTAGATTTTTTGATGATGGCCATTCTGACTGCTTTGAGGTGATACCTCACTGTAGTTTTGATTTGCATTTCTCTAATAATTAGTGATGTTGAGCATCCTTTCATGTGCTTTTGGGCCATCTGTATGTCTTCTTTGGAGAAATGTCTATTTAGGTCTTCCACCCATTTTTGATTAGGTTATTTAATTAATTAATTTAGTTTTTTGATATTGAGCTGCATGAGCTGTTCTTTATATTTTGGAGGTTAATCCCTTATCAGTTGTTTCATTTGCAAGTATTTTCTCCCATTGTGAGTGTTGTCTTTTTGTTTGTTTATGGTTTCCTTTGCTGTGCAAAAGCTTTTAAATTTATTTAGACCCCATTTGTTTATTTTTCTTTTTATTTTCACTACTCTAGGAGGTGGATCAAAAAAGATCTTGCTGCGATTTATGCCAAAGAGTATTCTGCCTATGTTTTCCTCTAAGAGTTTTATAGTATCCAGCCTTACATTTAGGTCTTTAATCCATTTTGAGTTTATTTTTGTGTGTGGTGTTAGGAAGTGTTCTAATTTCATTCTTTTACAGGTAGCTGTACAGTTTTCCTAGCACCACTTATTGAGGAGACTGCATTTTCTCCATTGTATATTCTTGCCTCTTTGTCATAGATTAGGTGACCATAGGCTTGTGGGTTTATCTCTGGGCTTTCTATATTGTTCCACTGATCTATATTTCTGTTTTTGTGCCTCAATATTCACTGCAGCACTATTTACAATAGCCAGGACATGGAAGCAACCTAAATGTCCATCAACAGAGGAATGGATAAAGAAGATGTAGTACATATATACAATGGAATATTACTCAGCCATATTACTCAGCCATAAAAAAGAACAAAATAATGCCATTTGCAGCAACATGGATGGACCTAGAGATTGTCATACTGATTGGAGTAAGTCAGACAGAGAAAGACAGATATCATATAATAGCACTTATAGGTGGAATCTAAAAAAAAGTGTACAAATGAACTTATTTACAAAACAGAAGTAGAGTCATGGATATAGAAAACAAACTTATGGTTACCAGAGGATAAGGGGGACAGGAATAAATTGAGAGATTGGGATTGACATATATACACTACTATATATAAAATAGATAACTAATAAGAACCTGCTGTATAGCACAGGGAACTCTACTCAATGCTCTGTAATGGTCTATATGGGAAAAGAATCTAAAACAGAGTGGATATACGTACATGTATAACTGATTCACTTTGCTGTATACCTGAAACTAACACAACAATGTAAATCAACTATACTCCAATTAAAAAAAAAAACATTTTCTGAATGTAACACAAAAAAAATCCTTGGGAAAAAAGGAATCTGGGCCACTTAAATGGATGAATGTTTTGGTGGAAACTCAGTCATCCTCTCTCTTGAGTTATCTATAGTGAATAGGATAGTGAAATAGTGAACTTGTCATTCCCTGCCCTCCACCCCCAGCCTTCATTGTTACATTGTTACACACATACAGGAATCATCTGTATTACAATCAATACAGAATTTAGGTTTGGGAAGTAGAATTTAACGAATGGTGAGAAAATCAAGTTAGTTTCCACAAAATAAAACAAACCTAAAAATACAAAGCACACCCCACACATACTTGCATACACACATACAATATATTCTCCGATGAGATGTATAATAAATGGGATTATTTTTATTCCATGATAATTTTTGCATGAGGAAAGGTGATTCAGGATGAAAGAAGGCCCACACTCCCCAGGGTTTGCAGCAAGAGAGGCATGACTGCAGTGGAGATGGAGATGTCCAGCTGTGGTCATCAGGCCCTCTGCATATCCTAGAACCACCCAAAGTGGCTCATTGTAAACTTTTACAATAATGTCCCTAATGCACTACACCTTCCTGAGTCCATGACCCTTTGAAATGTGACTGAGCCACTGAGGGGGTCTCTTCTCTAAAGAGGAGGTCTATTTTCCTATTCTTGGAATCTGATCTGGCCTCAGGACTTGTTTTGACCAACAGAATAAGGTAGAAGTGATGTACAATTGCCATGGGTAGGCATTTGGAAGCTTACAGCTTAAGTCTTTGCCCTCTTGAAACTGTTTCCTGAGACCACAATATTGAGAAGCAGCCCCGGATAAAACATCACATGATGGAGATCCTCAGTGGTCCCCTGTCAGAGATGAGCCAGCACCCGGCCAAGCCATCAGATAAATGTCATTACCAAGCCATCAGATAAATGTCATTGCATGTGAAAACCCAGGTGAGATACAGAAGAAGGAAACACACTGAAGTGTGAGACATAATAAATCATTGCATGTCTTTCTTTAACTTTTTATTTTGCATTAATTTTAGATTTATACAAAAGTTGCTAAAATAATATAGAAAATGTCCATAGACCCCTTACTGAGCTTCCTTTAATCTTATCATTGTATGCCACTGTAGTGCAGTGATGAGAACCAGGAAATTGATACTGTCAACTGAAGACCTTAACCAAATCCCACCAGTTTTTCCACTGGTGTCTTTTTTTGTTTCAGGATCCAATCCAAGTTTCCACATTACATTTAGTTTTTGTCCCCTCAGTCTCCTCCAATCTATAGCAGTTCCTCAGTCATTCTTTATCTTTTATGACTTTGACATTTTGAAGAGGACTGGTCAGTTATTTGGTAAATTGTCCCTCAGTTTGGGTTTGGCTGAGACTTTGCATTTTAGGAATGATGTGAAGCCCTTCTCCGTCCATGATATCAGAAAGTGCAGCATTTGAAGTTGGCTTATTACTAGTGCTGTTCACCTTGATCTACTGGTCAAGGTGGTTTCTTTCTGATTTCTCCATTTTTGTGTTACTGTTTTTCCTTTCTAGTTAATAAGTATCTTGGGACATATATTTTGGAATATGAAAATGATTGTTTTAAGCTACTAAGTGGTTTGTAACTAATAGATGGAAGGATGGATGGATGAATGATAGATGATAGATAGATAGATAGATAGATAAAATAGATAACTGATACAAGGCGCAAGACAGGCTGGGACTTCTTCTGGTAGGGCAAGGCAGTGTGATGCAGGGGATGGAAAAAAGAGAAGTCTCCATGTAAGCTTGAGTATCTGTGGCAGTTTCGTGGGTGAAGAATTTAGAGGCATTCTGGTGCAGCGATGTAATTTCGAGAACTAGAGAAGAAAGAAAAGACATTTTTCTTTTTAAAATAAGAGCTTAAAAAGGGTTTTGACTTGACACTTGAGTAAGGGATTGAAATAATTTTAAAACTGAATAAAATAGTATAATTTAAAAATTAGTTTTGGGTAATTTCAGTACAATTCTATACCAAGACTGGGGCATATAGAGTCCCAGGGTTTCAGATCTGAGGGGTCTTCTTCTCCCCTTAATTGGTAGCTATAGGGTGCTGAGGCAGTGGGCAGAGCCAGACGTCCTTTTAACAATGTAACAAAGCTGCTATTTTCGTCACTCTATTTGTATAAGATGAATGGGAGTCTACCTATTGGACAGAGCTCTGCCATCCACGGATGAAAAGCAAGGCAGGAGTGTGAGTCAGAATTTCCTTTCTTGGAGGGAAGGAGGCTGAACTCCCTATTGCTTTGTAATGGGACCTGTACAAGAAGGACCTGGCATGACATGGAACATGAATAACCCTCACTGCAGCCAATGAGAGGAAAAACGGACAGGCGTCTAGGAAGTTGTGGAGTAGGATCACAGGTTTTCTACACATAACAAATAGTTATTGAATTGCCTGGCACTGGAGGTACAGCAGAAAGACAGATAGACAAGTTCCTTGCAGTCATGGCTTTTCTATGCTAGTGCAAGAGAGTTTCACCAAACAGTGCATCATTTAATATCTACTTCAGACAGTTCAATGCAGTTGTAAAGACAAGTAAAGTTGGGCAGAAGGAAAGAGAGTGAAAAGGTAGGGGAAGTTGCCACTTTAGAAAGAGAGGTCAGGAAAGACATGTTGAGGATGTGACATCTGACTCCACAGGTGATAGAAATCCATCAAGAGAGGACCATGGGGACCAGGCTGTGATGGTGACCCAACAGGTAGATGAAGCCCTGGGAGAAAAAGCCCGAAGGCATGAAACATGGCATCATGTAGAGTTACAGGGCAGGTAACATGCATTGAGGAAGATCCTTGGCAGATAACAGAGCCAGCTGTGGTCCTAAGACAGGGGGCTCAGCTTGGGATCTGTGCATCACCTGGGTCTGCAGATAGACTTGAGGATGTCCATGAATTTGGATGGGAAAAGGCTTAAACTGAATTGGATGTTAATACTATAGTATGGAAACATATCAGTGGTTTCTAAACATTTCATCAAGAATACTTTCCTTTTTTAAAAAATGAAATCTTCTACATAAATATTACTATGAAAATAAAAATACAGCACTTCTTTGATTGAAGTAAGTGTCATGATCTCAGATATGCTCACACATGGTCTCTCCTTGAAAGCCCAGTTCTTCATGGAACATAGTTTGAAATCCTCTGTATTAGCACTTTTCCCATTTCCCCAGGCAAATACTACACTGTCCACAAGCCTGTGAGTGGAAATACCAAGAGGTTTGGCTATGGCAGATGGGGTGATGCACAATAACGAGGTGGGCATATCATGCAAATTGGTGTCCTCCCCGGGGTATGTGAAGAGTTAAATGGTGATTCTCTATGTCCCTCCCCAGATTTCCTTCTGATCAGCCTCACTGTGGCCAGATGCCTGACAATGTCCCAGAGCAGCCAGATATCTGTCAAGTCTGGACTGTCCCAAACTATCTTAAGCTAAGCATTTCTTTTAAAGCGTGTGTGGCTTAGAAATGCAGACACAGAATTTTATGCTGTATATATATTACCACAATAAAAGAAAAAATAAATGCAGAAACTACTGATCAAAGGCATAATGCAATTTACCTAGCTTGAGAAAGTGATTTGCTCACTATTCCATAAGACCATACCATTATCCATGGACATAAAAATCACTTCTCAAGCTTTCTGTTCTGTGTGTCTTTGGGAAGAGATGACTTGGGAAAAAGTAAGTGATGTGAGGCAGCTTTTCCTGGTCCCGGACTGTAGTTTGCTTACTTAATTTACAATGAACTCAATTTTTTTTAATGGCTGTCACTAGAATTTAGATCTTTGGTAATAAATCCCATCACTAAATATTTCCTTCGATTTTGTTAAAAGTGTTTTGTTTTCAATGTGAAGTCTTTAAGGAACCATCTATATTTTTAAAATAATGTGAGAATGAATAGTTGTAAGTTCCTGTCCTCCTTAAGTTTCTTAAGTGAAGAATTATCGCAATTGTGTTTCTGGAAAGTGCACACAAAAAGCAAAAATCACAGATCCTTCACGAGCCTGTCATGAGCTTTTCAGTGGCTAATGTAAAAAGGAGATGGAATTTACCCAAAATAAGAGAGAATTTTCTGATAGATTTTTCTAAGGAGGAAAATAACAGAAAATAATCTTAGTAAGTTTTCTGTTACTGGAGAGGATTTAAGAATAATTTTTTTTTAAATGCAAGAGCTATGTTACACTTTACAATGTAATCTAATTAAAGGCTCCCCATAGCAGTGCATTCAGTTTCCTTTTCAGCCTCTTTTGCCAATTATCTGTTCCCCAAAAGATGACTAGAAGAACTTATTGATCAGATGAAGCTAAGATTATTAGACTTATTACAGGAAAGTAGAATACCACCTTTACAGGACTTAGTAGTGTCTCAGTCAGGAAAAAGAAAGGGAGGATATGAATGTATGAATGATGTTTTAGGGCTCAACAGGTCAGTTTTAAGGTGGGTTTGGAAGATGCAGAACTGATTGGATCTGCGGGTATATGCCCAGGAGTGGGATTGTAGGATCATATGGTATAACAGCTCTATTTTTAGTTTTTTAAGGAATCTCCATACTCTTCTACACAGTGGCTGTACCAATTTAGATTCCCACCAACAGTGTAGGAGCGCTCCCTTCTCTCCACACCCTCTCCAGCATTTATTGTTTGTGGATTTTTTGATGATAGCCACTTGGACTGGGGTGAGGTGATAGCTCAACGTAGTTTTGACTTGCTTTTCTCTAATAATTAG
Source organism: Mesoplodon mirus (assembly GCF_964341445.2). NCBI lineage: Eukaryota > Metazoa > Chordata > Mammalia > Artiodactyla > Ziphiidae > Mesoplodon > Mesoplodon mirus. The sequence continues at coordinate 77,556,277 of NC_138991.1, read as the reverse complement.
TGATGTTGAGCATCTTTTCATGTACCTCTTGGCCATCTGTATGTCTTCTTTGGAGAAATGTCTATTTCAGTCTTCTGCGCATTTTTTGATTGGGCTGTTTGTTTTCATGATATTAAGTCACACGGGCTGTTTGTAAATTTTGGAGACTAATCCCTTGTCAGTCATACCATTTGCAAATATTTTCTCCTATTCTGTGGGTTGTCTTTTCATTTTGTTTATGGTTTCCTTTGCATATATCCAGAGAAAAACATGGTTCAAAAGGATACATGCACCCTAATGTTCATTGCAGTACTGTTTACAATAGCCAAGACATGGAAGCAATCTAAATGTCCATCAACAGAGGAATGGACAAAGAAGATGTGGTACATATATACAATGGAATATTACTCAGCCACAAAAAAGAACAAAATAATGTCATTTGCAGCAACATGGATGGACCTAGAGATTGTCATACTGAGTGAAGTAAGTCAGGCAGAGACAGTGAAGTATCATATGATATCTCTTATATGCAGAATCTTAAAAAAGAATGATACAAAATAACTTATTTACAAAACAGAAACAGACTTGCAGACTTAGAGAATGAACTTATGGTTACAGGGTGGGGGAGGGTGAGAGGAAGGGATAGTTAAGGAGTATGGGATTGACATGTACCAGCTGCTCTATTTAAAATGGATAACCAACAAAGACCTACTGTGTAGCACAGGAACTCTGCTCAATATTATGTAACAACCTAAATGGGAAAATAATTGGAAAAAGAATAGGTACATGTATATGTATATCTGAATCACTTTGCTGTACATCTGAAACTAACACAACATTGTTAATCAACTATATTCCAATATAAAATAAAAAGTTAAAAAAATGGATTGGGTCTGGACAGAGTTTATGACATAAAAGCTTTTGATGGGGCTTCCCTGGTGGCGCAGTGGTTGAGAGTCCACCTGCCGATGCAGGGGACATGGGTTCGTGCCCTGGTCCAGGAAGATCCCATATGCCATGGAGCGGCTAGGCCCGTGAGCCATGGCCACTGAGCCTGCGCGTCCGGATCCTGTGCTCCGCAACGGGAGAGGCCACAGCAGTGAGAGGCCCACAAAAAGCTTTTGATGGCTGAGCAAAGTTGGTGAGGGTCTAGAGGAGACACTTGATAAGCCCTATGTTAGTCATGACATTTAAGTAACTTCTGTTGCTTACACTCTTATATTCCTGGAAGAAGTCTTTCTGGAGGAAGGAACTAAGTTATATTGCTTGTTTTCAGTACTTCTTAACATTGAAAGAGAAAAATATCCCATCTCAATACTGCTTAACATGGAGACAGGAAATTATGATGATTTCAGTTCTCATTTCCAACCCTGTCATTCTGTATTTCTCTTCTTTGCTATGGCAACATTTTCAGGAAAGTAGTAATAATGATCAATCTCACTTCTGACTTTTAAAATCATCTGTTCAACAATGAAAATACAGAACTAATTAATATACAGAACCAAAAGTTTTCACCCTTACCTTGTATTTGATTTGACGCATCGTGTAGTCACTAAAGACACTTGTTCATTCAATAAGCACGTTTTGAGAGCACATTATTTGTCAGTTGAACAGTTAAAAAAAGAACAACCAAAAGCGATTTTGTGTACGTACAGGAAAATACATTTATTGTAAGATCTAGAACTGTTCTAAAATACAATGTTTATTTTTTTTAAAAATCGCAAACTCTGAGAATAATTTTGGACAAACATAGACTGAGTCATTGGGACAGACACACAGTAGTAACATAAAAGACGTCTACTACATCCAGGGAGGCTGAGCACATTTCCATGATGTCAAACTACTTGTATGGTTCTTCTAAAGACTAGTGGATCTGGATGAGGCATAAGGATGGCACCAACATCTGATACTCACATCTGCACACGTGCCCTATAGCTATGGAAAGATGTTGCTTGGTCACAGAGAAAATCCTCACAATTTTTCAATCCTGATCCTTTAGTCAAAAGATAAGGATGAACAACACATAACCTTGAAATAGCACTGCTTGGCTCATTTAAAGTGACTGTCTATTAATGCTGACATTTTCTGTTGAATACCCATTGTATGGCTTCTGACAATAGGCTGCGGAGTGCGGGGGAGGGAGGAAGAACAGGAAAAAAAAGCAGCTTGAGATTTGCAACCTTACTGTGACTATGAAATTACCAAAAGGAGCCAGCCTTGTCCACACTGGCCACAGGTAAGTGTAGCTATAACTAAAATTTACAGACACATCGACAGAGTACTGTAAATCCTGGTTACCCAGTCGCTCCAGCAAATTCCTAGTGGATCATCATGCCCCTGAGTTTAAATGTTTTTTCTTAAGAAGTAAAGGTAAGTGACAGGTTAGAAACATAAGCAAGTAGTGAAATCATTTCACTTCACGAATTTAGAATGGGTGGAATGGGAGGAATAATGCACAAAGGGGAATTGAATAGATGCCTGCAGGAAACTTTCATTCAAGGTCCTACAAGATGTCACACTTTGAACAAGGTTGTAGGGATACTGGGATAGAAAAATGCATCCTTGGTATCAAAGAGGCCACTTCTACAAATGGAGAGAATCTGATAATCTGTGGCAACACATGAAATGACTCCTCCGAGAGAGGTAAGCCTGGTGCGGACTGAACTAAATAGGTGTTATATGGCGTCTTGAGACGTCTGGATTTTATCCTGAGGGAATGGGAGGCTATGGAAGAACTATAAATGAAATCATCATTTTTTAAAAATTCTAGAAGTATTATCATGGTTGCAGTGAGGAATTAAGTTATGAGGCCATTGCAAATATCAAGCTAAGAGATAGATGAAAGCTTCTACTAAGGCAATAGTCATAAGGATGGAATAAAGGAGTCAGTGGAACACTGGCATTCTAGCATGTGGCCTGAAACAGAGAGAAGAGTCAAAAATCCTTCCCAGTTGTCCGGTTTAAGCAGCAGGATGGAAACGGATGGATTCAGTAACACAGGGAGTGATGGGGAAGCAGCAGTGTCATAGGTTGGTCTCCCTGGACATGGGCTCTGGGATGCAAAACCTATACTAGGAAGTTCTCCCAGAAGATAGACTCGTGGGAAAAAAGGACAGTGGTACTAGGGGCAGGGAAAGTCTGATCCACAACTCAGTCGTTGAAACTGAGTCCTCAGTTGACCTTACGAGAGCCAGAGCAAGCCCTTCAGAGTCGTTCTAAATTGAGGCAAGGGGACTAGACCTCTATATCTCCATGACACCCCTTCATTGGCCACAGGCCACCCCTTCCTGGGAAGGGGAACACCTTTGAGAAAATCAGTTTCCTACTACAGCCTAGGACAATTTCCAGTAAGGGATGGAGCTACAGGTATCCTCAGCAACAGGGGGATAGCTGTGTTGGCCCTAAGGAGGGAATCTCCCACCAACCATAAGGTTGCTGTTGTTGTGATGTTGTGTTGTTGTTTTGAAGGGAGTTAAGAAACTCATTCATTTTTTAAAATAAAAAGTTCCTAGGCTCCACATTCAAGAAAGAGCAAAACTGACTCTTTTTCTCCCCATAGCAACAAGTAATCATCTGAAATAGGTTTTAAATTGGTCTCAATTGATATCACTATCTAGGCTAGCCCATCTGCAACAGGCTCACTGGAGTATCCATACTTCCTTATCTTGTTGGGCTCCCCTGTGGGATATCCTGATGTGGATGCCCAGTGGGCAATTGAACACATGCACAGATGAGAACGAGCTGGGAAGAGAGGTGGAAAGAGGTCATGTAGTCCTCAGTTCACCGACAAGAGCTGGTGCTGTGAGAGCAGAGACATTTCCTGAGAGTGTGGAAAGCGAGAAGAGAAACAGGTCTGGAAACATAGGAAACCACCAACACTTGCAATATCTGTCCAATTTCAATGTGAATATGAATCATCTGAGGGTCTTTTAAAACTGAAGATTCTGGGATCCTGTGGTATAGAGATTCTACATTTCTAGAAGACTTCCAGGTGTTACATATGTTACTGGTCATTGAATCACACTAAGAGTGACAAAGAGTTGAAGAATGGGAAGATGAGAAGACCAAAAAGATGAAGAAGGAAAATCTAAGGAGTTCAAAGGAGAAAAATGTGGTGGTGTTGTTCCAAAAGCGGAGACAATTATGGGTCAAGAAGGCGGGAGCATTTGTCGTGTCTACATCTGCTCAAATCTACGCATGGTTTGAGCAACAATGGAAAGACCCCGATTGCCTAGAAATTTTTGGTTAAACCACACACTTCTTAGCCTCAGAAAAACATAAAAACCCTTGAGCCTTTTTGGCAGGTATCCATCTACCATATTAGTCCATAAAGGCTGTGTTACTAAGAAACAGAACACGGGAAGAAGATAAAGAGGTGATGGGGGAGGGGGTAATTTATGCTGATACTGGGGAAGAGGAGGAGGCAAAGGAATAGATCAGAACTGGATGGAGGGCTGTAGAGGGGACTGTGAGAACCCAAGAAGAGGACAGTAGGGAGAAAGGAAGGCTGTAAACACAGAGAAGGAAAAAGAAAATAGACATTGCTCTTTCAAAATCATTGCCAAAAATCAGTCCTAAACCCATGAAGCACAGGAGAGGAATGAGCAAGCATCTCAAATACACATATACCTTCATACATAATTTTGAAGGAGTGGGTGCCTTAGTTTAGGTTTCCCCCCAAAGCAGAGTGGGGGCAGGTAGTTTATTTGAAAAGTTATGCTATGAAGCAAGGACAGTGACACAGGCAAGCAGGCAAGACAAGTGCACATGATCAAGGTCACAGCTGTCAGCCAGAGGGGCTCACTTCTGCCAGGACTTCGGAGAAGCTTACAGAAGGCATCCCCAAGTGTCCTTCAGTAGATCCACCACCTCCCATTGGTGGAGCATTGTCCCCTACAGGTATTAACATCCTAACATTCTGGCCTGCCCTTCCTGTGGGTTCAGAGGAGGCCCTGAGCAAAAGGGCAAGGAGACATGCACATCCTGTGCTGGAGAGTTGGACGCTGCCTGCAGATGTGAGGTTAACTCCAAGTGGAAACGTCCACTGAATCTGCAGCTGAAATCAGAGGCAGGATGAAGGATGTGATACAATATACCAAAGGCATCCACCGCAAGGCAATAAAATTAGTGGACCTGTAGATAGTTTTTGAGGTAGTGCACTTTGCAGTTTCCAAGGCCGGATGCTAATACAAAAAGTGGTTAACTGGGGTTGCCTAGTAGGAACTGAGCAGTGTGGAAGCTACCATCAGCCTGTTACCTCCATGCAAATAGATGCTCTTAAATACTTCCCCAGCAATTCTGTTCTTCCCAATTAATGGGCCAAACTGAACCTCTGTAAGCCCCAATACAAGAGGTAAACTTCAGCTGGGTCCCTGCCAAAATAATCACATATCCTGAATTAATTAGATGTGAATTAACGAGCTTTTAGCCGAGCTCGGTTTTTGTCAGACGTATTGATCCTGGAGTGAAATAGCCCATTAACTGCTATAATTAAGATGCAGTTTCTGTGTGAAGATGAAGGGTCTGGGCAGGAGCAAATTGCAAGATGCTTGTTCCTGTGAGGCTGACTGACAGGAGATCAGGCGAGGATCCTGCAGGGGGAGTTTCTCTTGTTTTCCTCCTGACAGGAAATGACAGCCAAGTTCCAAATGAAACAAATGAAGTTTACACAATTATTTAGAGCCTAAAAGCTAGAGGAGCTCCAGATCACAAATTACTGGTAGAAATCGAGTTTTCCTACCAGGCCAAAGGAAGCTGTTTTGTATTCAGTACACCCTTCCCTCTGCTTGCCTACTTTCCAATAATAAGGGTTTCTCTCTTTTTTTAATTATAGCTCCTCTCACCAGAGAATTGCATTAGTTGGGAAGAAACAGTTTAATAAGTGTTTGGAGTGTTAGCAAAAAAAAAAAAAAAACCCACAAGAAGGAGCATTAAGTAATAGAAGCCAGGCAGAGACCCTGTAGGGGCGTCCGGAGGGGAGCTGCTGGCTGTGGCCAGGACTTTGCAGAATAGCCATGGCGGGAGGGATCTGGAGCAAATTGCTGCTGGGTGCGTTGGAAGCAAATGTGGACACTGCTGCATTTTCTTTTTGGAAGATTCAGGAAATGTCCCATTTTTCTCTAATATAGTTGGCATGGATGCAATTGTTTTCTTCCTTTTTTTGAGGAAGGTGAGGGGGTCCTGAGGACTTGGAGCAGGTGAAAACACTGCAAACAGATATCGCAGGATGACAGCCTGGCACCAGGCTTAGCACAGATGAGATCCTCTGAAGAACAAGGGGAAAAAAGAAAACACACCAACCCACCTTCTGCACAGGAGAGAAAGAAGAAAGGGAATTCAAGGAGCCAGATGTGGTACAAGGTGCCTTCTCTGTCTTACCATGTGATGCCTTTAAAATCCTTGGGGGTGTGGATTGGTATTATTCCCATTTTAAGAAAGTGGAATCTCACTGATATTAAATGACTTGGCCAAACTTAGCTGTAAGTAGCAAGTCCAAAATCTGCACACAAGTTTGCTCCAACTCCTAAAATTGCCTTGCAACAATGTTTGCTTGCATTTTTATTTATTTATTTTTTAAGATTTATTTATTATTTATTTATTTGTTTATTTTATTTTGGGCTGTGTTGGGTCTAAGTTACAGCACACAGGATCTTGGTTGAGGCATGAGGAATCTTTTGCTGTAGTGCGCAGGCTCTTCATTGTGGCACGGGTTTCTCTCTAGCTGTGGAGTGCGGGTTTTCCCTCTCCAGTTGTGGTGCACAGGCTCCAGGGCGTGTGGGCTCTGTAGTTTGTGGCACGCAGGCTCTAGCTGAGGCGCGTGAGCTGGTAGTTGTGGCGTGTGAGCTTAGTTGTCCCGCAGCATGTGGGATCTCATTTCCCTGACCAGGGATCAACATCAAAATGTTGCCTGCATTGTAAGGCGGATTCTTTACCACGGGACCACCAGGGAAGTCCCTGCTTGCATTTTTAAAAAGTATGTGGTTATGTACACATGCCAAATTTTATAGGCTCCTTTAAAGGTATGAATACAAAGCATCGAGTCTGCTTGTATGGATATCTCAAGGATGCAGTTATAGTGATTATTGTCAGGCACGAAAAAAATGAAAGCATTTTATCTGACAGGAAAGAAAAACCACATGGAATTTAGATATGTGTCAGGTGTGGAGTCACTGTCATTTACTGTGAATATCACCTAAGGGCCGTGATCAGTGATGCTCAGTAGACTGGAACTCTCCTTACAGCAGGTAGCTGAGAGGGTGTTTCTGAACCTCAGATCCCAGGAATTCCCTGTGGGCAGCCCCCGTCAGCACAGGCAGAGGTGAACATTGGTCCTGATCAGCTTAAAATGATAAGATGATCATGGGGAAATTGACAAGGGGTCGGAATACTAACTTCAGGCAAATCAAGTTTTTAGAATGTTTCACTTCCTTTCGCTGGTGCTCCAGTAGCTATCAATAACACTCATGCTGACCTTGAACTTGCACCATCCTTCCTAGGAGGAACTGGAGGTATCTGGATGGCAAGTACTGAGACCACCATAGTGGATGCTGCTGCTGCCCCATCCAGACCCCCTTTCCTGGGGTGACACATCCATCTCCAGCCACTGCTAACAGCTCCCAGATGCCCCTTTCCTCTAAGAATTGGCCAGAACAGGAGCTGTCTTGGCTGGGAAGTGACTGTTCTTTATGGTCAAGCCACATCCTTGCTACACTGAGGAAAGACTACAGACAACACCTGGCTAGCATGTGGTACAAAAGTCCAAACCCCTCAGCTTATGGAGAGACAACTCTGGCAAAACTCATGCAGCTGAGCTGCCTGCAGGATCAGGCTGAAGTTAGTCACCAGTTAAGCCCACGTCTTTGCTGGCTTCTTCCCCAGTCTTATCCTGCTTCCCTCATTCCTTTACAGGTTTCTCCTGAGAGCTCATCCTCAATAAATCACATACACAGGAATCTGTCTCAGTTTTTTTCTCTTGGGAACTTGGCCTAAGGTAGCTATGCTTCTTGATCCAGTCTTAAGTGATGCCCCAGTGGAATTACCATTGTCAGGGTTGGCTTAGTTCATGGTCTGATCTGGGATCAAGGCAATAAGAAGAATCCCCTTGACTTCTAAACTATTTCTACACGATAGCTTGTTAGTAGTTGAAGTTACTTAAAGAGAAGCAAGCTTTTCATTCTAAACTTAGATTTAAGATTTAAAATACAAAAACTTCAAGGAAAGAAGGCATTTTAAAAGGACAGCGTCTCTGGCATTCTAAGTGTTTGGAAAGGAGAACAAGGAAAAAGATATGAAAGAGTTGGATGTACCTGACACTATTTTTTTTTTTTTTTTTTCGGTACACGGGCCTCTCACTGTTGTGGCCTCTCCCATTGTGGAGCACAGGCTCCTGACGCGCAGGCTCAGCGGCCATGGCTCACGGGCCCAGCTGCTCCACAGCATGTGGGATCTTCCCGGACCGGGGCACGAACCCGCGTCCCCTTCATCGGCAGGCGGACTCTCAACCACTGCGCCACCAGAGAAGCCCTATACATGACATTTTGATTTGGCAATTTTGATGGCGCAAAATGGAAATGGTGGCTTTAATGCAGCTGTTTTTTAATATAGATCATTTTGAGTTTGGTCTATACAAAACCCTGACCACATCATTGACTGTCACTTTATTGTTAATATCCATGCCAGGAGTGGGGAATAGAGGTTAGGTAGGGGTTCAGTAGGTACCTCTTTGCTGGATCATTCCCATCACATAAAAATATCTTGTTATTTCTCCAATTTAAAAAATCCTAGATCTTCAAAGTTCTAATCACAAGAAAAAAATTTTGGTAACTGTGTATGGTAATGAATGCTAGCTAAACTTATTGTGTTAATCATTTTGCCTTATATACATATATCAATTCATCATATAATAAACCTAAAATGAATACAACATTATATGTCAATTATATCTCAATTAAAAATTATTTGCTCAGGGTCCTCACAGATTCAATGGACCACCCAAATCACTAAATACAGGAAAGCTGTCCACTGAAAAGGACCACTCACATTGGACAGTTATGTAAATGAGAAGTAAACCTTTATTGGTTTAAGTTAGTGCTATTTTAGAGTTTATCAAGCAACCAGCACTTCCCCATTACTCCATTTTTTGTGTGTCACTGCTAATGATCCTTAAGTACTTGGTCCCACACATCTCCAGAAAGCAAAAAAAAAAAAAAAAAAAAAAAAAAAGAAAGAAAAAAAGAAAGAAAGAAAGAAAAAAAAATCCATTTCTTGTTCATTCATACAGCAAAACTCGTGTGTCGTTGTCCATCCTTGCTAATCCAAAGTATGTCTTTCCAAACTCTCTTGAACACATTCCAATCTGGTTTTTCCCTCACCATTTTCTGAAAACCGTGCTTGTCAATATCACTGGTGACCTCTGTGTCGCTAAAGCTAAAACCAGTGGTCAACACTCACTTGGTTTGACAACTGATCACTCTATTTTTGACACATTTTCTCTCTATATCTTCCAGGACACCAGTCTTGCCTGGATATCCTCCTCCCTTCCTGGCTTCTCATTCTCAGTCAACTTTCCTAGTGTCCCTTTTCCTCCCCTCCCTCTAAATATGATAACGGCTTGGAATTCAGTCCTTGGACCTGTTCCCTTTTCTGTCCAGAGTCATATCCTGACTTATCCCACCAAGATTCATGCTTCACACATGCAATTCCCTGCAGAAGAATCCTGATTAATATCAGCAGCCTGCTCCTCCCTGCCCCCTCCCCAGCTTTAAATGTTAATATTCAAATTCTTACTTAACACCTCCTCTTGGATAGCAAACTTAGCATGCTTAAAAAGGCTTCCTGTTACTCCCCACTCTAAACTGAACTGCAATTTTCCCTTCTGCTGCATTAATGGCATCACTATCTTTACAGTGACTCAGACCAAAATCTTTTGTGTCGACTAGACTCATCTCATTGTCTTGAAGCTCACATCCAATCCATCACTAAATCCTGAAGAATTAACAGTTAAAATAGAGATTTTAACCACTTTTACTCCTCTTGCTGCCATCGCCTGGTTCAAACCATCATTATTTCTCATCTGGATTGTAATTGATCTCCCTGCTCACAGCAGGAATGGTGATCTGGTAAAAAATCAAGTCAGACCGCATCATAACTTTGCTCAAAATCATCCAAAGGTTTTTACCAACTCACTCAGGATAAAGCAGAAGTCCTTGCTAACCTCTAAGACCCTATATGAACTGCCCTATCCCATTAATTATCTGACCTTATTCCCCATCTTTCTTTTACACTCAAGCCATGTCGACCTTCTCACTGTTCCTTGAACACATCACAAATGTTCCCACCTCACAGGCTTTGCACCTGCTTTCCCTTCTGCCTAGCAAGCTTCTGCTGTAGATAGAGCTATGCCCTGCTTCCTTCATCATTTATGTTTTGGTAAAAAGTTACCTTCTTGATAAGGGTTTAGCTGCGTACCTCTGACACTTCATAACCCCTTTCCTGCTTCATTAGCTACTCACAATACATTTAACACAAATGAACATATATGACCATAGCCCTATGTTTTTAATTATTTAGCATTTTTTTTCACTTTTTCCTCTCTAGGATGTAAGTTCCATGAGAGTAGGAACATTGGTCTATTGTGTTCGAGGTCTATGCCATAGACACTAAAACAGTGTCTGGCACATAGTAGGTGCTCAATTAATGTTTTCTGTACGACTAAGTGAGTGAGTGAATGTGTTTGAGCTGAATGGATGTCAAGGCAGGGTGAGGAATGGGTGATATGAACAGCATTTGGAATACAAAAGGCATCGATCAGGCAGTCATGTGTCCATCATGCTAACTTATCTCAGTAAGGGTGACAATTCATTTCAAACAACTTAAGCATCTTCTCATTCTTTAAAAATTTACCTGTATCTTAGAGTCTGAAATTCAAATTCCCTGATTTTTTAAGTCATAAAAGGTTATATTACTTCAAGTAATAGATTTGAATGTCTAAAATAAAATATATTTGGTTTTACATTTTTAATTCTTAAAAAAATTTTATTGGCGTATAGTTGATTTACAATATTGTGTTAGTTTTGAGGATACAGCAGAGTGAATTAGTTATACATATACATATATCCACTCTTTTTTAAATTCTTTTTCCGTACAGGCCATTACAGAGTATTGAGTAGAGTTCCCTGTGCTATACAGTAGGTCCTCATTAGTTATCTATTTTATAGAGAGTAGTGTGTATATGTCAAACACAATCTTCCAATTTATCCCTCCCCCTTACATTTTTAAATTTTGACAATTAGTATAATTAGTGAATCTGGGTGTCTGTTAAATTGTCTCATATTTATCTTGAGTGATTGGGTATTTGTTATAATAAAGTTTTCAAATTTTTTGACATCAGTAGACCATCTAATCATTGTTCAGAATTTTGTATGGACCATCAACTTTTAGCAAGTTAAAAAAAAAGTCCTCAAAATTTTAAATACAAAGGAAATCCATTTTATGTAAATAATTTTAAATTTAATAATAACTGTTTCATATGTTGAGAGCAACAAAATTTTTTGCAAATTTTTACCAGTGTTTTTATATTTAGCTTAATAATGGATAACCTGAGAAGTAGGTTGTTATCCACTCACTTGTTTCTCTTTTTCACTATTGTATTTACTTCAAACAAAACTAGAAAACCCTAACCCAGAATTATGTGTCAGGAGGGATGGTGGCTCGTTTGGCTTGACAGATAACTCTGGCAATTTAATTTGAACAAAGCATATGATGAACATATAATTGTGGAGCTCAATGAAGATTACTTTCAGTGCTTTTGGTGCTGAATCAATAGTCACAACCCCCAAATTCTGAAAGGTTGCATATATCTCCTTGCAAATGTATTCCTTGTTTTTCTGCTGGTTGAATTCAGATCTGAAAGGTATTACTTGTTCATTTGTTTTCATCTTCTTTTGCTTCACTCAGGCTATCAAATTCTTTCACAAAAAGTAAATAAACTTACAAAATTGGGGGAGAGAGCAAATTTTCAGCAATCAAGTTATTATACAAAATTTGGACATCAATTTCCTTCTTAGCAAAGCAATCAAGAAAAATATTAATTGTTGAAGAAAAGTTAAATTTTTAGTAATTGAACCATAGTACCAAAATTTGGATTTCCTTTAAAAATCCTGATGTATTCTAATCTTTGATTTTAAAATTGTGGGCTTTTGGCCCTGGAGTGATATGATTATCCTCCTAAAGACCCTAACACTATGAGATAGTACACTATGAGGAAGCAAGTGGAAAACATAGACATGTATCCTCAGTCTTGGTCTAGGTTATGAGGAAATGCTTTTATCTCAACCTCCATTTCAAAGACTCACATGTTCACCATTTCTCTTGAAAGCCAACAGACTTCAGTGTGAAAAAGTAAAGTCTTATTTTATCTGTGTTTACTTGTTTACTGATTACCATTTAGTTAATTGACAATTTTTACTGTGTTCTTCCAATATGAATTGTGATCAGGAGGCAAACTGTTGGCTGCTAACTGTTCTCTGTGAATAAATTCCTACTGGCTAGGAATCTAGGCATGGGCTCTTTAATCCTCACAGCAACACTGTTCTTTGTTGCCTATCTAGTGGGTCCTGTATTAACATTTATGTCAATGCATGCTCTCTAGTCTACATCAGTGCTCACAAAACAATCAGAAATTATCTTCTACTCTAGTTTGAATTTTTAGCATAAAATAAAACAAAGATTTTTCCTCCATTTCTCCCTCTGTTGAGAATGTCTCCTGTGCTAAGACTTGATTCACATGCTATACATTTCTGGTTTCATCCAATTATAAATTGGAACACTTGTTAGCACATGCACAGTAATTAGAGAGTAAATATAAAGGTGCAGAGCATAATGAACAATAAAATGCACCAGGACATACAAGTTCAAATAATATTCTAAAGTAAATAGACAAAACTAAATGAAGAAAATTGGCTTTTGCCTTAAATCAAATATACAAAGACAGGGGAGAAGACAGATCAGTTTAACCCCAACTGGTGTCTATAAAATCAACTTTAAAAAAATAAAAGAAGCAGGTGATTTTTGCATAGCTTTGGTCGCAAATGTATAATATAATTTTTCTCACTTGAGGAACCCCAACTAAACTAAGATGATGGCGACCTCTAAGAAAGTACTGAGCAGATTCAAACAAATTTACCAAGGATACTCAACTGGTCCCTGTAATCGGATGCCTTAGTGATACTAGCAGGTAGGTGATCAAGCAAAACATGCACATGGAAATATGCTAGAAATGTAAAAACTACTCAGGGGATGGAACAGATCATCCTGAGAGTAAGGCTATAGGGACTCTTTGATGATGCTTTTGAGTCAAATTGGGATTGCATTAATCATTAAAGCAGCCCACTGCTGTAAAGGATTATCCAACAATATCAATGTATAAAGGAATTTTGGTAACAGCTTTTTTTGGTCATGGCTTGCTCAGCTTCCTTTCTGTGCATTATACTTGTTGTTAATTTCATGTTTAGTTTTACAGCATTTTGGCAGTATAAGATTTATATTAGTTTTTCTATAAAGAGAAAAACTGAATTTATGCACCTCTCATTCTTATCTCATCTTTGACTTTAAGAGATAAAAAATTCCATTTTGTCCTGGTCCATTTGTCTGCATTTGTTCTGGAAAATATGTACAACTTTCTTTTATTTATTTTAAAATGACATGAAAACATAGATGTCTTCATAACATACATTCAAAAGTTTCATAGGAGGCATATTTGGAAATGGAGGCTTTACTAGTCCAATAAAATTTTAATTTTTGACATTAACAATTGTATTTCCCATTTTAACTTTTAGTTTATATCTACATGTGTGAAATTATCAGTATATATAGATTCACATCCTGCATTCACACTAAAGACCTGTTTACTATTTATGTCATAATTTTATCTGACTGTAATGTTTTTTGTTGTTGTTAATAGCATTTTTATCTTTAATGAAGTATTTCTGAGTCATCCACCTATTTTTATCCATTGAAGATACAACAGTACACACTAATAAGAATGAGACAATTTAACAAACATAACAATACACAAGCAACGGATTTTATTACCTGAATATTGAAAATACCATTGCAGAGAGAAATCAGTCCCATCTCTTAATTTCTGGGGAGGGGAGAGGGGTTAGAGGTTGAATCAGTTACCAATGGCCAATGAGTTAATCAATTGTGCCTACATAATGAAGCCTCCATAAAAACCCAACAGGAGGGGATTTTATTTTTTTTATTTTTTTTATTTTTTGCCTTATAACAAATTTAATCAGTTATACATATACATATGTTTCCATATCCCCTCCCTTTTGCGTCTCCCTCCCACCCTCCCTATCCCACCCCTCCAGGCGGTCACAAAGCACCAAGCTGATCTCCCTGTGCTATGCGGCGGCTTCCCACTAGCTATCTATCTTACGTTTGGTAGTGTATATATGTCCATGCCGCTCTTTCACTTTGTCACAGCTTACCCTTCCCCCTCCCCATATCCTCAAGTCCATTCTCTAGTAGGTCTGTGTCTTTATTCCTGTTTTACCCCTAGGTTCTTCATGACATTTTTTTTTCTTAAATTCCATATATATGTGTTAGCATACAGTATTTGTCTTTCTCTTTCTGACTTACTTCACTCTGTATGACAGACTCTAGGTCTATCCACCTCATTACAAATAGCTCAATTTCATTTCTTTTTATGGCTGAGTAATATTCCATTGTATATATGTGCCACATCTTCTTTACCCATTCATCCGATGATGGACACTTAGGTTGTTTCCATCTCCGGGCTATTGTAAATAGGGCTGCTATGAACATTTTGGTACATGTCTCTTTTTGAATTATGGTTTTCTCAGGGTATATGCCCAGTAGTGGGATTGCTGGGTCATATGGTAGTTCTATTTGTAGTTTTTTAAGGAACCTCCATACCGTTCTCCATAGCGGCTGTACCAATTCACATTCCCACCAGCAGTGCAAGAGTGTTCCCTTTTTTCCACACCCTCTCCAGCATTTATTGTTTCTAGATTTTTTGATGATGGCCATTCTGACTGGTGTGAGATGATATCTCATTGTAGTTTTGATTTGCATTTCTCTAATGAGTAAAGATGTTGAGCATCCTTTCATGTGTTTGTTGGCAGTCTGTATATCTTCTGTGGAGAAATGTCTATTTAGGTCTTCTGCCCATTTTTGGATTGGGTTGTTTGTTTTTTTGTTATTGAGCTGCATGAGCTGCTTATAAATTTTGGACATTAATCCTTTGTCAGTTGCTTCATTTGCAAATATTTTCTCCCATTCTGAGGGTTGTCTTTTGGTCTTGTTTATGGTTTCCTTTGCTGTGCAAAAGCTTTTAAGTTTCATTAGGTCCCATGTGTTTATTTTTGTCTTTATTTCCATTTCTCTAGGAGGTGGGTCAAAAAGGATCTTGCTGTGATTTATGTCATAGAGTGTTCTGCCTATGTTTTCCTCTAAGAGTTTGATAGTGTCTGGCCTTACATTTAGGTCTTTAATCCATTTTGAGCTTATTTTTGTGTATGGTGTTAGGGAGTGATCTAATCTCATACTTTTACATGTACCTGTCCAGTTTTCCCAACACCACTTATTGAAGAGACTGTCCTTTCTCCACTGTACATTCCTGCCTCCTTTATCAAAGATAAGGTGACCATATGTCCGTGGGTTTAACTCTGGGCTTTCTATCCTGTTCCATTGATCTATCTTTCTGTTTTTGTGCCAGTACCATACTGTCTTGATTACTGTAGCTTTGTAGTATAGTCTGAAGTCAGGGAGCCTGATTCCTCCAGCTCCATTTTTCGTTCTCAAGATTGCTTTGGCTATTCGGGGTCTTTTGTGTTTCCATACAAATTGTGAAATTTTTTGTTCTAGTTCTGTGAAAAATGCCAGTGGTAGTTTGATAGGGATTGCATTGAATCTGTAGATGGCTTTGGGTAGTAAAGTCATTTTCACAATGTTGATTCTTCAAATCCAAGAACATGGTACATCTCTCCATCTATTTGTATCATCTTTAATTTCTTTCATCAGTGTCTTATAATTTTCTGCATACAGGTCTTTTGTCTCCTTAGGTAGGTTTATTCCTAGATATTTTATTCTTTTTGTTGCAATGGTAAATGGGAGTGTTTCCTTGATTTCACTTTCAGATTTTTCATTATTAGTATATAGGAATGCCAGAGATTTCTGTGCATTAATTTTGTATCCTGCAACTTTACCAAATTCATTGATTAGCTCTAGTAGTTTTCTGGTAGCATCTTTAGGATTCTCTATGTATAGTATCATGTCATCTGCAAACAGTGACAGCTTTACTTCTTCTTTTCCGATTTGGATTCCTTTTATTTCCTTTTCTTCTCTGATTGCTGTGGCTAAAACTTCCAAAACTAGGTTGAATAAGAGTGGTGAGAGTGGGCAACCTTGTCTTGTTCCTGATCTTAGTGGAAATGGTTTCAGTTTTTCACCATTGAGGACGATGCTGGCTGTGGGTTTGTCATATATGGCCTTTATTATGTTGAGGAAAGTTCCCTCTATGCCTACTTTCTGCAGGGTTTTTATCATAAATGGGTGTTGAATTTTGTCGAAAGCTTTCTCTGCATCTATTGAGATGATCATATGGTTTTTCTCCTTCAATTTGTTAATATGGTGTATCACATTGATTGATTTGCGTATATTGAAGAATCCTTGCATTCCTGGAATAAACCCCACTTGATCATGGTGTATGATCCTTTTAATGTGCTGTTGGATTCTGTTTGCTAGTATTTTGTTGAGGATTTTTGCATCTATGTTCATCAGTGATATTGGCCTGTAGTTTTCTTTCTTTGTGACATCCTTGTCTGGTTTTGGTATCAAGGTGATGGTGGCCTCGTAGAATGAGTTTGGGAGTGTTCCTCCCTCTGCTATATTTTGGAAGAGTTTCAGAAGGATAGGTGTTAGCTCTTCTCTAAATGCTTGATAGAATTCGCCTGTGAAGCCATCTGGTCCTGGGCTTTTGTTTGTTGGAAGATTTTTTATCACAGTTTCAATTTCAGTGCTTGTGATTGGTCTGTTCATATTTTCTATTTCTTCCTGGTTCAGTCTCGGCAGGTTGTGCATTTCTAAGAATTTGTCCATTTCTTCCAGGTTGTCCATTTTATTGGCATAGAGTTGCTTATAGTAATCTCTCATGATCTTTTGTATTTCTGCAGTGTCAGTTGTTACTTCTCCTTTTTCATTTCTAATTCTATTGATTTGAGTCTTCTCCCTTCTTTTCTTGATGAGTCTGGCTAATGGTTTATCAATTTTGTTTATCTTCTCAAAGAACCAGCTTTTAGTTTTATTGATCTTTGCTATCGTTTCCTTCATTTCTTTTTCATTTATTTCTGATCTGATTTTTATGATTTCTTTCCTTCTGCTAACTTTGGGATGTTTTTGTTCTTCTTTCTCTAATTGCTTTAGGTGCAAGGTTAGGTTGTTTATTCGAGATGTTTCCTGTTTCTTAAGGTGGGATTGTATTGCTATAAACTTCCCTCTTAGAACTGCTTTTGCTGCATCCCATAGGTTTTGGGTCGTCGTGTCTCCATTGTCATTTGTTTCTAGGTATTTTTTAATTTCCTCTTTGATTTCTTCAGTGATCACTTGGTTATTAAGTAGTGTGTTGTTTAGCCTCCATGTGTTTGTATTTTTTACAGATCTTTTCCTGTAATTGATATCTAGTCTCATAGCATTGTGGTCAGAAAAGATACTTGATACAATTTCAATTTTCTTAAATTTACCAAGGCTTGATTTGTGACCCAAGATATGATCTATCCTGGAGAATGTTCCATGAGCACTTGAGAAAAATGTGTATTCTGTTGTTTTTGGATGGAATGTCCTATAAATATCAATTAAGTCCATCTTGTTTAATGTATCATTTAAAGCTTGTGTTTCCTTATTTATTTTCATTTTGGATGATCTGTCCATTGGTGAAAGTGGGGTGTTAAAGTCCCCTACTATGAGTGTGTTACTGTCAATTTCTCCTTTTATGGCTGTTAGTATTTGCCTTATGTATTGAGGTGCTCCTTTGTTGGGTGCATAAATATTTACAATTGTTATATCTTCTTCTTGGATCGATCCCTTGATCATTAGGTAGTGTCCTTCTTTGTCTCTTCTAGTAGTCTTTATTTTAAAGTCTATTTTGTCTGATATGAGAATTGCTACTCCAGCTTTCTTTTGGTTTCCATTTGCATGGAATATCTTTTTCCATCCCCTTACTTTCAGTCTGTATGTGTCTCTAGGTCTGAAGTGGGTCTCTTGTAGACAGCATATATATGGGTCTTGTTTTTGTATCCATTCAGCCAATCTGTGTCTTTTGGTGGGAGCATTTAGTCCATTTACATTTAAGGTAATTATTGATATGTATGTTCCTATTCCCATTTTCTTAATTGTTTTGCGTTCGTTATTGTAGGTCTTTTACTTCTGTTGTGTTTCTTGCCTAGAGAAGTTCCTTTAGCATTTGTTGTAAAGCTGGTTTGGTGGTGCTGAATTCTCTCAGCTTTTGCTTGTCTGTAAACGTTTTAATTTCTCCATCAAATCTGAATGAGATCCTTGCTGGGTAGAGTAATCTTGGTTGCAGGTTTTTCTCCTTCATCACTTTAATTATGTCCTGCCACTCCCTTCTGGCTTGTAGAGTTTCTGCTGAGAGATCAGCTGTTATCCTGATGGGGATTCCCTTGTGTGTTATTTGTTGTTTTTGCCTTGTTGCTTTTAATATGATTTCTTTGTGTTTAATTTTTGACAGTTTGATTAATATGTGTCTTGGCGTATTTCTCCTTGGATTTATTCTGTATGGGACTCTCTGTGCCTCCTGGACTTGATTAACTATTTCCTTTCCCATATTAGGGAAGTTTTCAACTATAATCTCTTCAAATATTTTCTCAGTCCCTTTCTTTTTCTCTTCTTCTTCTGGAACCCCTATAATTCGAATGTTGGTGCGTTTAATGTTGTCCCAGAGGTCTCTGAGACTGTCCTCTGTTCTTTTCATTCTTTTTTCTTTATTTTGCTCTGCAGCAGTTATTTCCACTATTTTATCTTCCACCTCACTTATCCGTTCTTCTGCCTCAGTTATTCTGCTATTGATCCCGTCTAGAGTATTTTTTATTTCATGTATTGTGTTTTTAATCGATGCTTGATTCATCTTTAGTTCTTCTAGGTCCTTGTTAACTGTTTCTTGCATTTTGTCTATTCTATTTCCAAGATTTTGGATCTGGGAAATAGAATCTTGGATCATCTTTACCATCATTATTCTGAATTCTTTTTCAGGTAGACTGCCTATTACCTCTTCATTTGTTAGGTCTGGTGGGTTTTTATCTTGCTCCTTCTCCTGCTGTGTGTTTTTCTGTCTTCTCATTTTGCTTATGTTACTGTGTTTGGGGTCTCCTTTTTGCAGGCTGCAGGTTCAAAGTTCCCGTTGTTTTTGGTGTCTGACCCCAGTGGCTAAGGTTGGTTTAGTGGGTTGTGTAGGCTTCCTGGTGGAGGGGACTAGTGCCTGTGTTCTGGTGGATGAGGCTGGATCTTGTCTTTCTGGTGGGCAGGTCCACGTCTGGTGGTGTGTTTTGGGGTGTCTGCAGACTTTTTATGAGTTTAGGCCACCTCTCTGCTAATGGGTGGCATTGTGTTCCTGTCTTGCTAGTTGTTTGGCTTAGGGTGTCCAGCACTGTAGCCTGCTGGTCGTTGAGTGAAGCTGGGTGCTGGTGTTGAGATGGAGATCTCTGGAAGATTTTTGCCGTTTGATATTATGTGGAGCTGGGAGGTCTCTTGTGGACCAGTGTCCTGAAGTTGGCTCTCCCACCTCAGAGGCACAGCACTGACTCCTGGCTCCTCAATTTGGGATGATGTGTTGTCTATTCATGTATTCCACAGATGCAGGGTACATCAAGTTGATTGTGGAGCTTTAATCCGCTGCTTCTGAGGCTGCTGGGAGAGGTTTCCCTTTCTCTTCTTTGTTCTCACAGCTCCCGGGTCTCAGCTTTGGATTTGGCCCCGCCTCTGCGTGTAGGTCGCCGGAGGGCGTCTGTTCTTCGCTCAGACAGGACAGGGTTAAAGGAGCAGCCTCTTCGGGGACTCTGGCTCACTCAGGCCGGGCGGGAGGGAGGGGCACGGAGTGCGGGGCGAGCCTGCAGCGGCAGAGGTCGGCGTGACGTTGCACCAGCCCGAGGCGCGCCGTGCGTTCTCCCAGGGAAGCCGCCCCTGGATCCCGGGACCCCGGCAGTGGCGGGCTGCACAGGCTCCCGGAAGGGCGGTGTGGGCAGTGACCTGCGGTCGCACACAGGCTTCTTGGCGGCGGCAGCAGCAGCCCCAGCGTCCCACGCCCGTCTCTGGGCTCCGCGCTTTCTGTCGCGACTCGCACCCGTCTGTGGAGCCCTTTTAAGCAGCGCTCTTAATCCCCTCTCCTCGCGCACCAGGAAACCAAGAGGGAAGAAAAAGTCTCTTGCCTCTTCGGCAGCTCCAGAGTTTTCCCGGACTCAGGAGGGGATTTTAAAGAGCTTCCATGTTGGGGGACCAGAATGCTTCCATGTGCTACACTGTGCTGGGCCCCAAACTTCACGAGGATAGAAGCCCCTTTGTTTGGGATGCATCTGGTTGTTGATTTGTATCCTTTAATATCTTTTGTAATAAATGAGTAATCTAGTGAGTAAATGGGTTTTCCTGAACTCTGAGAGCAGCTCTAGCAAATTAATCAAACTGAGGGAGGGGGTGGTGCGAACCTCTGATTTATAACCAGTAGGTCAGAAGTACAGGTAACAACCAGGGCATCTGAAGTGGGGAGCAGTCTTGTGGGACTGAGCCCTTTACCTGTGGAAATTGTTTCTATCTTCGGGTAGACAGTGTCAGAATTAAGCTGAATTTTTGGACGCCCTGCTGGTGTCCGAGAATTGCTTGTTGTTGTGGGGAAGCCTCCACACACTTTGGAATTGGTCCTGGAACCCCATTTATATCCGTCATCACAAAGCTCAGATATTCCAACAAACAACATGTATTGTTGTTGTCAACATGTCTCAATAATTACATCCATCACTGGGATGAATAGATAACTCTAAAGATTTTTTCCCCAAATTTTAGCACAAAATAAAATTTCCTGTGAGAATTTTGCTTTCTCAGATCTTCATCGTCTCTTTTTCCTTTCTTACTCTCTTTTCCTGATAGAGTAGAAATGACCAATTTGAATCATGACTCCTGCCCTGAGATACTAAATCTATGTATTATTCATCTCTTTTCAATGAAAGCTGATTTTTATTATCTATTTGTATTTTCTTTTTTGATCAGCATAAAGTACCCATTGAAGCCTATGGGAATCAAATCTCATCCTGGCCTTCTGTGAACTCAGCTACAAGTACATTTCAGGAGGATCCAAATTTATGTCTCTGGTCCTCACCCTTTTTACATCATCCTAAATAAACCTCTCTAAGAGTTGTTGGAGGTAGTCACCCACAGCACCATCACTTTGATGGACCCTTTGCTTTGTGTCTAACAGTTCTTCTTCTGACTTAGAGAAACCAAGAGGATGTAATTCACTTTTATAATAGTGAAAAATAAATTAAGCTGCTCTGCAATACATGTGCGTGTCCTCAGTCACGCTCACCATAATTCAGCATGGGACCTTTCCTCTTGCGCCTCCAATGTGGATTTTCTCCATCTTTTTCCTGAGGACATTGGGGTTTGTCATTAAAAGGATCTGAAGGAATTTAGCACAGGTTTTCATTCCAAACACACTGCAGTGGTCAAATCAAAGGTATTTCATAAGAAAATGGCTCAAGTGAAGGGCTTCCTTAATCAGGAGAGCCAGCTGTGAAGTGGCCAGCCTTCAAGCTTCCTGCCCCTACAGCCTGCTGGCCAAGGAGCTGAGTGGGCTCCCCTGTTTGCTCCAAACAGCTCCATATGCAGGGCACAGGCACAGCACCCCACCCCCCAAGAGCCACAGGATTTGCATATGGGAAGCTCCCCTGCTGGGATCAAGGGCTCTGACAAGGGTACCCAACCCTTGCTCTTTCCACAGAGAAGGCATCTAATATGCTGAGCCTTTATTTTGCCCCAGGCCATCCTAAGCTGCTGACATACCTTATCTTACTATCATCCCAATGGGTATTGGAATCTCTTTTTATGGAGAGGGCAGGGAAAGAGCAGAGGGGCAGAACTGATGCTCAGAGTGGTGAAATAACTTGCCAAAAAGCACAACAAGAGCAGAGACAGAATCTGAATCTGTCTTATGATGCCAAATCCAGATCTCTTTGCCCTTTAACAGGTTGCTTTAGGATGATAGAAATAGTCTAACACAAAATATTTATTAATTTTAAAGATGTGTTCCACCACCACATTTCCTAAAAAAGATTATAATTAGATTGTCCCAATCTATTATTTAATTCCTTAAGATCATGGATACTTGTTGAGCACCCAAGAGCATCTAGATAATTCCTTTGAGATCAATACTTTATGCTATTAAAAGCTTTTCATTTGGAGGGCACACAATAAAATATATGCTTCATGGTAACAGAGATTTTTGTCTACTTTGTTCACCAAAATATCCCCAGTGCTTAGAAGGGTACCTGGCTTGTTGAATGAATAAACAGTTAACAGAGAACAAGATCTCAAAAGTTGGCATCAATTTTGGTTGAGTTTGCTGGTAAAAGGAAGATACCATAAATAAATTGTTTTACTTCTCAGTGTTGCCAATGGTAGATGTAAGTAAGCCCTTCTGCAATCAGATGGAGAAGCTTCCTAAAGATTCTACTGAAGAAAACAGAGCAGAACAGAAAGGAGTGGGAATGGTGGGGGTGGGGGGTATTTTGGAATTAGTGTCAGACCCCATAAGGTCTTGGGCTATGGAAACTGGCAGGGCAAGTGGAAGTCAAAGACGTGGGGACAGTAATGGGTCTGAGATTCTCAGCAGAACCTTAATGAAAAATCAGCTATTGGCAGCACCCACAACCCATCCTCTTTGGGGGTCCCTCTGATGGGTGCAGAATTTCAGGGGCAGGCTAGCCAGTCTCCTCTGCCCATGGTCTGTGCTCTTGGTAGTATCTGCCTAAGGAAACTGGCATGTGGAAGATTGGCTTAAGCCAGGAGGGTCTGCCCCAGATTGCCTCAAACATGAGACACATGAGCTTGGCCCAAACTATCCAACCTGGATACAGAAGCTCAAGTCACCTTCCTTTGCTGCACTCTCCTTTGGGAGTGATGGCTCAGCCTCCCAGCTCATGTTTGCCAAGAAAACACTAGATTTATACAAGGGAACAGGTCATTTGTGGAGGCCCAGTAATCAAACTAGAAGCTACTAAATAAGGATAACTGAAAGATTTACCTTTTAGACTGCTGCCTGGTAGGTTAAAGGGACCCAAGGTTGCCATGCAAGACACAAGTAGCATAACTACATTTAAATCAAAGCCCAGATAATATTAAGATCCTTCATTAAAGTCCCTCTCTGCAATAGATAATATAAGGATGGGTAGTAGAACACTGGTTAGTAGAACTCATTACAGGGACTCTAAATTATGCATCAAAGAACTACTATAGAATGCAGAGGGACATTAAGTTGTCTGATGAAACCTGAATTTTTTTCTGGGCATATGCTGATTTTAAGGATAGTCCTTTTCTTGAGCAGCACGAGCATGATAAATGTATTGTTCAAAGGTCAAGGTGCTTATCTAATGACTTTTCCTCTTCCCTCTCCTCTTCTTCATTATTATTATTATCATTATAAAATAACATGCATATTGTAAGACAGTCAAATAGTACCAAAGGATATAAAATGAAAAATTAAAGGCTCTTTCTCTCCCTCATTTCTACTTCCAATAGGTTTTACCATTATCAGTTTCCTGTTTCTAAAATTATAAAATGGGTGGATAAAAAGCCTTAAAAAATCCTACATTTAATACATTCAGATAGATAAGGGAAGATACAACATCTAGGAGATAGAATAGAATGCTATATAACAAAAGAAAAATCAGAAAGCAATGTAGAGTCCTTGAACAGTAAAAATAAATAAATATCAGAAAATTTAAAACTCTTCAAAGGCTAGAGGAGAATATTCAAGGACAATCCCAGAAGGTAGAACTAGAAGAAAAAGATGAAAAATGTGTTTTTAAAAGATAAGAAACTTAGGAGATCAATCCAGGAGATGCAATATATAAATATAGTAGTTCCCAAAAAGAAAGAAGAAAACTGAAGAAATAAAAATCTTAAAGAAATAATCAATCCATTAATTCAATAAATATATACTGAGAGGTCATTATATTCCAGATATTTCTAGGTGATTGTAATACATCAGCAAACAAAACTGATAAAAATGACTGCTCTTTCTGGAATTATGCTCTTGTAGGGGGAAACAAACCACAGTCAGGTCAGTTACATGATATGGTAGCAGCTGGTAAGTGCTAACAGAAACAAATAAAAACAAACAAATAAAACAGAAGCGGGAATCCAGAGTAGATGTGGGAGGTGGTTGCTAATTTAAATAGAGTGACTACCAGTGATTAAGGCGGGCCTCAGTTATAAACGGTGAGGTTTGACAAAGAGTTGAAGGAGGGCCTTAGCTATGAGGACATCTGGGGAAAGTTTCTTCCAGAGGAAGCAGCGAAAAGAAAAAGTCCTAATATCTGATGTACCTGATGTGGCTAGAAGTGGAGTGAGCAGATCCCATAGGGCCATTGTAAGGACACTGAATTTTACAGGGATCTATTTTGGAGAAATCTGGATTTTGGTCTGCCATTGTGTGATTCTATGTGTTATCCTTACCTTTTTTGGGAGGATGCCATAAAAGTTATCCTGACTAAAGAAAAAAAAATTGGAAGCCTTTCTTCTTTCTGTATTCTATGAAACAGTTTAAATAAGATTCCATTTGTGTATACTACTTGAACTATTCATAGAACTGAATCTGTGAAAGCATCTGGTCCTGACATTTTTTTTTTCAGAGGTATATTATGGAATACTTTCACTTTAGCCTATGGCCACTGGTCTACTTAAGGTTTTCTATCTATCTCAAATCAGTTTGTAATTATTCATATTTTCAACTTCAACCAGGCTTTCAAATTTATTTGTATATTTGAGCAAGTTCTATTTTGATTTTCTTAATGTCTTCTGATTTGGGACTTGTTATTTGTTCTAATTTGGAGCACATTTACTTTTTCTGTTTTCTCCCTGATTTGTATGAGATAGTGTTTTATATATATAATTGAATTATTCAAAGAAACAATTCTTGAATACATTTCTGTTTCTTAATGCATTAAGTTCTGTTTGTCTTTGTTTTGACCTTTGTTTTGTACTTTTTCAGTTTCATGTATCACATGATGGTTAAAAGTACAGACTTTGCAGTCAGACATACTGGAGTCTAATATTGATTTTTCCACTAGTAATCGTGTTACTTCTTCAAAAGTATAAATATAAATGAATGTTCTCTTGCTAACCAGATTAATTCCTCCTTTGATGCAGATTCCTGTAACAGCTTTTTGTTTTTATCTTCCCTTCGTTTCCAATTTATTGTTTCACTGGTTTCTATTGTGGCTTCGTTTAGTCATAGATACCCTCTTGGACTGTTTCTATTTGGAGTCTACTTCATGGAAATGCCATTTATTGCAACACAATTTTTTTCAGATTTAATGAAGTAAAATTGACAAATAAAAATTGTATATATGTAAGGTTGTACAACCTGATGTTTTGATATACATGAACTTTGTGAAACAATCACCATACCCACACTAATTAACATAGCCATCACCTCACATAGTTACCATCTTCTTTTTATTTCTTTGTATGTGTGTGTGGGGGGCGGGTGAGAACACTTAAGATCTACCCTCTCAGCAAATTTCAAGTATATGCTACAATATTGTTAACTATATTAACTATAGCCACACTGCTGTACATTGGATCTCATGAACTTATTCATCTTGTATAATTGAAACATTGTACCCCTGATTAACACAATTTTGAGAGTGTCTGGGAAGTGAGGTGAGAAATCCAACAATCCCATCTTGTATATGTTTTCCCTCAGCATTCAGCAATTATTATTTCTGGGTAAGAATATCACAAACACATATGTCTCCCTATAAAATTCCATAGCTCATGGACCTTTATTTGGGTGAATTAATATTTATTTATTTTTGCTCATTTGCCTCTGTTTAGTAGCTACTGAGCTATTTGCCATTTTCCTGTCTTCTCCACTCTCCTGGTACCCAGGCTGTTCTTTTAAGATTTTTAGAGAAACTGACAATCTGCTTGAAATTTACCCATCAGCAGCCTTCCTTGAAGCTATTCAGTTTCATTGTGCATGCATATTTTACCCCTGTTTTTCGTGGTGTTGTAGATTGTGACATGCTTTGTTACAGTTAGAGAGTTACAAGAGGACAAAAAGTCTTGTGAATTATTTACTTTTTAAAAAAATAAAAGCACTAGTGTTTTCAAATTTTATTCTCCTCAATTATAATTTTTTTTTCTTTTTCTCCATCCTCGTTC
The DNA here is from genome assembly GCF_964341445.2 of Mesoplodon mirus. NCBI lineage: Eukaryota > Metazoa > Chordata > Mammalia > Artiodactyla > Ziphiidae > Mesoplodon > Mesoplodon mirus. Next base: position 77,529,823 of record NC_138991.1, on the reverse strand, counting down.
TGTTACATAATCCTTCTCTTCATTCTCTCAGCTCCCTTTCTGTTTGTAGCTTGGGCCTTAGCTGGTATTTGGTCCAAAAAATGATATATTCCTATTCATCACCTCTTAAGAGGAATTTCTATGCTATTTTTCCCTCAGTTATAAGTGGTCTCTGTAGTTCCCAGGAGGTATATGTAATGGTTGGCTGACTGACTTGCAGTTTTCCATCTTTATAAATGAAGCTTCGTAATCCTCATCTCATGGTTGATTTTCACATCCAACAGGACTGAATTCTGTTCCTAGACAGGATTATCATTTGCTGGACAACCACCTGGCTCCCCTAATAGATACACCATTTTCCATTTCCTAGGGCTGTAAAGCACTGCTTATCTATCTCATCATCATGCCATTGAACCCTTACCCTGCTCTTTAATTCTAGCTACTGAATTACCCTCCTATTTCATCAGGTGCAATCCATCCAAAATTAAAGACCCATACAGTAGTTATTTATTGCTCTATAACAATGACTCCAAGACTTAGTTATTTAAAACAAGAGCCATTTATTTTCTTATAGTGTCTATGGGTCAGAAATTTGGGAACAGATTAGCTGGGTGACTCTTGCTTGGGTCTCTCATGAAGTTGTAGTCAGCATTTTAGTAGGGGCTGCATTCATCTGAAAGCTTGACCAGGGCGGGAGGATCTGCTTCCAAGACAGCACCACACATGGCTTTTGGCAAGATAACTCAGGTTCTCACCATGGAGGACTTCCCATAGACTTCCTGAGCATCTTCATGACATGGTAATTGGATAACGTATGCAAGAGGGAGAAAGAGAGCAAGAGTGAAGCCACAATGTATTTCCTGATCTAGCCTCAGAAGCCACATGCCATATCTCTGCCATATTCCATGAGGCATACAGGCCAACCCTGGTAAAATGTTGGAAGGAGTGGCATAGGGGCCAGAATGCCAGGAGGTCAGAATCCTTGAGGACACTTACCACTCCACAGACTCAACTGACAGGACAACTTCAACAAGTTTTCTCTCCTTTATCTTTGTATTGATTGCTGCATAAGAAACCAACCCAAAGTGTAGTAGTTTGAAATAACCACCATTTACTTCTTGTCATAATTCTACAGGTAGACAATTGATCAGGCTTAGCTGGGATGGACCACTGGGGTTGAATTATCCAAGATGACCCCATTCACATGTCTGGGGTTGGTGCTGCCTGTTGACTGTGGGCTCTCATGATTCAACTGTCTTGCCCATTTGCTTCCTTATGTGGTAAAGGGAATTTTCCAAAAGGATGAAGGCAGAAAATGTACTGAGTGTTTGAGACTCACTTCATTTCACTTCTACCACGTCGTATTGGCCGAAATAAATCATGAGCCCAGCCCAGATTCAAGGGTAAGAAAATGGACTCCACCAATTAAGGCAACCATGATTTTCAGTCAGCCACATTTTTCATTCCTGATGTCCCTATTTCCAGTTGTATCTCATTTCCACACTCCATCATTCTTTTTTAAAAAAAATTTATTGGAGTATAGTTGATTTAAAATGTTGTGTTTCAGGTGTAGAGCAAAGTGAATCAGTTATACATATACATATATCCATTCTTATTTAGATTCTTTTCCCATATAGGTCATTACAGAGTATTGAGTAGAGTTCCTTGTGCTATGCAGTAGGTCCTTATTAGTTATCTAGTTGATATTTAGTAGTATGTATATGTCAATCCCAATCTCCCAATTTATCCCTCTCCCTGCCTTTCCCCTCTGGTAACCATACATTTGTTTTCTACATCTGTGACTTTATTTCTGTTTTGTAAATAAGTTCATTTGTCTCATTTTTTTAGATTCCACATATAAGTGATATCATGATTGGAACTAAAGCAAATAATTTTAAAATTTGTATGAAAACACAAAAGACCCCAAATATCTTGAGAAAGAAGAACAGAGCTGGAGGAATTACACTCCCTGACTTCAGACTATACTACAAAGCTACAATAATCAAAACAGTATGGTACAGGCACAAAACTAGACACATAAATCAATGGAACAGGATAGAAACCCAGAAATAAACCCATGAACTATGATCAATTAATCCATGACAAAGGAAGCAAGACTATACAATGGAGAAAGACATTCTCTTCAATAAATGGTGCTGGGAAAATTGGACAGCTAAATGTAAAGAATGAAATTAGAACATTCTTTAGCACCATATACAAAAATAAACTCAAAATGGATTAAAGATTTAAATGTAAGACCATATACAATAGAACTCCTAGAAGAAACAGAGGCAGAACACTCTTTGACATAAATCGTAGCAATATTTTTTTTGGATCCATCTCCTAAAGTAAAGGAAATAAAAGCAAAAATAAACAAACAGGACCTAATTGAATCTAAAATCTTTTGCCCAGCAAAGGAAACTATTGACAAAAAGAAAAGACAACCTACAGAATGGAAGAAAATATTTTCAAATAATATGACTGATAAAGGATTATTATCCAAAATATAACAACAGCTCATACAACTCAACGTCAAAAAGCAAACATCCCGACTAACAAATGGGCAGAAGAACTGAACAGACATTTATTCAAAGAGGAAATGCAGATGGCCAACAGACACATGAAAAGATGCTCAACATTGCTAATCATCAGGGAAATGCAAATCAAAACAACAATGAGATATCACCTCACACCTGTCAGAACGGCTATCATTAAAAAGAACACAAATTACAAATGTTGGCGAGGATGTGAAGAAAAGGGAACCCTCATACACTGTTCGTGGGATTGTAAATTGGTGAAGCCACTGTGGAAAACAGTATGGAGGTTTCTAAAAAAAAGGAACAATAAAGCTATCATATGATCCAGCAATTCCTCTCCTGGGTATTAATATTCCTTATAGATGAACTCAGATGTAACATTGGCTGGCTGTAATATGGGGTCAAAATTTTCTTACATTCACCCAGAATTCAACCAGTTGCATACCTCAATCAATTCTGTCATGAAAAGCATCCCAAATTTATGCATACCATCCAGGCCATGTCCTTGGCTTTATCTCAATCTCTGGACTCCCATTTCTTTTCAGATCTGATCCTTTTCTGAAGATTTTCTTAATAGAAGCCACTCTAGATGGATTCCCTTACCCTGTTTCTCTCAGTCCTCCATTTATCTCACACATACTAAAATTGTTCACATAAATTTCCATTCTGAGGTATACACATCCATGTCTTCCCAGGTTTCCTCCTGAGTCATACAGCCCTAAAAGCCATACCCACCA